>NW_028327179.1:70037518-70662518 GCF_987537825.1 Furipterus horrens | reverse complement strand
AGGTTGCTTTTCTCTGATTATAAAAGTAATATTTGTTCTATGTATAAAAATAGAAAATATAGGCGTTTATAAAGAAAATAATAAAATCATGCACAATTATATTAAAGTTATAATCACTCATACCATTCAGAGATAAATGCAAATAATATCTCAGTGCATTCTCTTCCCTTTTCTTTGTATTTTTACATGAATTTAATTACAGTATATATTTTCTTTGTAACCTTGTGGTGAGATATTTTAATGTCATTAATCTTTTGTGATATCCCTATTGGTTGTACAGTTGTCAGAATGATATAACACCATTTGCTTTAGTAGTTCCAGGGCTCCTGTGTTACACAATTTCATGGGAAATTTGCATTGTATTTTTGCATTTCCATTCCACTTTGCATTATGTTTTGAATTTGCACTTGCATTATGTCTTACATATAAAACACCATTATTTAAACAAACCATTGTGCATGAGGCAACCCAGCCATGACTGATATCCTATTATTGAACTAAGTTGTATCCGGTTTTTTCTAATTATTCCATAATGAGCATTCTTGTACATACACAACAATTTAATCTCAAAACATCTTTCTTTTTTCAATTTTTTTATCTTATAACCACAAACTTGTTAATAACAGTACATTTATCCCATTCCTACTTACCATTTCTCTTTGCTGTTGTTGTATTTTTTCCAGTTTGTCTCTTGCAAAGGATTATATTTTTTATTCAATCTCTCCTCTTAAGAAACCACTGGAATTGTACAAAAATAAATGGATTCAGCAACTTTCTGACTTCTATTTCTATTCCTTCCCCTAACTATGGCCATATCATTCAGAAAAAAACCCTAGTGTACTTAACAATGTTCCTTTTATTGTTTTCCTTGCTCCTAAAACTGTCTTTAACAGATATCATAGCTTTGACTTATTTGGTATCTATTTTATGTAAATGAAAGGTCCACTACTATGAAGCTAAATGCAAAGGTTCTCCAGATATCAGCGTACTCAGGACCTGCAGATGAAGTCTCCACATTTAGGAAGTATGAAACATACAGGCCACAGGTGGTTACATTCCCTTCTAATGGGTCTAGTTCTATGGGTACATGATTTCTCACATTTTTGGAAAGGATAAGAGGAGTTCTATGCTGTTCAATGTAAACACCCTTTTTTTTTTTTTGATGGTTTTATTTATTTATTTTTTATATTTTTATTTATTTATTTATTTATTGGTCTTTTCCTTCTTTTTTTAATGTATTTTATTGATTATATCGTTACAATAGTTCCAATTTTCTCCCCTTTACTCCCCTCCCCACAACATCTCCTTCCCCCAGCAATACCCCCCCAAAGTCTATACCCATGGTTCATGAAAAATAACTATCCCTCCCTCTCAGATATTAAGACCCTTTGTAATCTTGTAAAGGAAAATGGGCAAAGGTCTCGAGCTCCTCTAGCTGCTTCAAGCTGGACATGGTCGTCGTCCTACCTACCCTTGGGTCCAGAAAACCCTAATAATAGTGGGGGTGTGGAGGGGAGGGTGGCCTTCCCACATGGGGAAGGATCGTGCAGACTCCAGGTCAGTTGGCTGTCCCCGGACAACGGCGTGCTTGATTTAGCAGGCTGGTATCCTTGTTGTGTTCTGGGGGCAAAAGGTTTGGTGAAAAGGGTTAAAAGACATCATTCAATCCATAACTACTAGATGACAAAAGGCAGGGATTAATTTTTCAGTGTCCCACATTAGGGAAAAGAAGGGCTTCTTTGGAGGAAGGTGTGCCAGGCACATCTCACCTGTCCAAAACCCTCTTGCCCACTCTACTTAGTTTGGGCTGAGGGAAATAATTTAGGTTTCCCCCCTCTCAGACCTCTGGGCCCTTTCTGTCCAAGCCATTAGGATAGAAGAGAGAAACCAGTTTTAAAGTGAAGCCCACAGACCACCCCATTCTTCACCAACCCAGCCATTTAGATCAGCCAAACTGTTGAGTCTCAGGAGGCAGCGCTGCGGAGAGGATTAAGTGAGGCTTATGCGTACAATCACTGAGGTAATGTGGTCATAGGCTTATGCCTTTTGAAAACAGAAAACACATGTTAATTTATGTAACATAACCAACAAACAAGTCTCTAAATCTGTAAGATTGTCTTGTTGGGAAGACATCCAGTTGCAAGGCACTTGACATTCTACTTGCCTGCAACTTGAATATCTTTGATGATATCACAGTCATGGTTTAATTTTCAAGTGAAACCATTTTTTAAATGAGAAGAAACTTTTAAGACTGTTAGTTGCCCTACTTTTTAGTCTACTACTGATCATTGTGATTTTCCTTGCATAATGATTTTTCTGCCTAAGATTACCCTCCTTGTCTTTAAAGGGACTACATTAAGTCCATTTTTAATTTATCCTGTTCATTTGCATAAACATAACAAGAGCAGCAAATGATCACTTATGATCTTTAGTTCTGCTTTGCTGGAACTTACCCAAGGAACATTTAGGGTGACCCTCAGTCTGCTCTTCAGGGCACAGAAGTTGAGCCACATACCTGGCATTCATCCTTGCCTGTACACACCTGTCCTTTCCAAGTCTTTCCGGTTTTTCATTGTGCCTTAGGTCCCTTCTAGCCATCTTTCAGGAAAACAACATTCATTCCTTCCCTGGAAAGATTGCTGTGGACTACACAACCAACCATGCTACCAGGCCTTTTATCTCACGGGCTTTTATTACCTTTGAAAGTAATAAAGCCAGTTCCTCAGGGCTTTTTGGTAACAACCTGAGCCCAAATATGTCTCCTTTAGGCTTGACATTCCAGTCAAAGACTTGGTCAACAAGACCTCTATTAACAACGGGTCTTATTAGTTCTATGCAAAGAAACTTATGTCATTACTTACTTGTTTAGAATGCCAAACTCTGGAGAGATCAAATAGGGAGAAAAATATACAACGTGAAGGAAAATCTTTGTCCTAATATTAACTGAACTGGCATTTCCATTCTTCATATTTTCATTTTTCCCCCACTAAAAAAAATTTTTTTTGTTTATTTTTCCATTACAGTTGTCTCATTTTCCCCCATTTCTCTCCTCCACTCAGCCCACCCCTTCTCCCACAATCATATCCCTTCCAGTTGTTCATGTCCATGATTCATTTATACACATTCCTTGACTAAACCCTTCCCTTACTTATCCCCCTTCTCTTCTTCCCCCTCCCCCCTATTGACTGCGATTCTGCTCTTTGTCCTATTTAGTTCGTTTGTTATTTTGTTCTTTACTTTCCTGTATTAAGTGATATCATATGGTATTTTTCTTTCTTTGTCTGGCTTATTTCACTAAGCATAATTCTCTCTAGTTCCATCCATGTTGTCACAAATGGCAGGAGTTCCTTCTTTCTCTCTGCTACGTAGTATTCCATTGTGTAAATGTACCACAGTTTTTTGATCCACTCATCTACAGATGGGCACTTAGGCTGTTTCCAGCACTTAGCTGTTGTAAACAGTGCTGCTATGAAGATAGGGGTGCATAAGTTCTTTAGAATTAGGGTTTTAGGATTTTGGGGGTATAATCCTAGCAGTGGAATCTCTGGTTCAAAAGGCAGTTGCATTTTTAGTTTTTAAGGTAATTCCATACTGTTTTCCATAGTGGCTGCACCAGTCTACATTCCCACCAACAGTGCAATAGGGTTCCCATTTCTCCACATCCCCACCAGCACTTGTTGTTTGTTAATTTGTTGAGGATGGCCATTCTGACTGGTGTAAAATGGTATCTCATTGTGATTTTTATTTGTATCTCTCTGATGGCTAACGATGATGAGCATTTTTTAATGTGTCAATAAATCTTCTGTATGTCCTCTTTGGAGAAGTGTTTGTTCAGGTCCTTTGTCCATTATTTAATTGGGTTGTTGGTTTTCTTGATGTTGAGTCATATAAGCTCCTTATATATTTTGGAGATCAGTCCCCTGTTTGTGATATCATTGGCAAATATGTTTTCCCATATGGTTGGTTTCCTTTTCATCTTGCTGATGTTTTCTTTTGCTGAGCAGAAACTCTTTAGTTTGATGTAGTCCCATTTGTTTATTTTTTCCTTTATTTCTCTTGCCTTAGGAGATGTATTCGTGAGGATATTGTTATGTGGGATATCTGAAATTTTCCTGCTTATGTTTTCCTCTAGGACTTTTATGGTGTCACAGCTTACATTTAAGTCTTTGATCCATCTTGAGTTTATTCTCATGTATGGTGTAAGTTGGTGGCCTAGTTTCATTTTTTCGCACGTCCCTGTCCAGTTCTGCCAGCACCATTTCTTAAAGAGGCTCTTCACACTCCATTTTATGTTCCTTCCTCCTTTATCGAATATTAGTTGATCATAGAGGCCTGGGATTATTTCTGGACTCTCTATCTTTTTTCACTTATCTATATGTTTGTTCTTATGCCAGCACCAGACTGTTTTGATCACAGTAGCTTTGTAGTATTGTTTGATGTCTGGTATTGTGATTCCTCCTGCTGTGTTCCTCTGTCTCAAGATTGCTTTTGCTATTCGGGGTCTTTTTTCGTTCCATATAAATTTTTGGAGTATTTGTTCTAGGTCTGTGAAATATATCATTGGTATTTTAATAGGGATTGCATTGAATTTGTAACTTGCTTTGGGTAGTATGGCCATTTTGATGCTGTTGATTCTTCCCATCCATGAACATGGTATATGCTTCCATTTATTTGTACCTTACTTAATTTCTTTCTTCAATGTTACATAATTTTCAGAGTACAGGTCTTTTATCTATTTGGTTAAGTTTACTTCTAGGTACTTTATTTTTCTTGTTGCTATAGTAATTGGTATTTTCTTTTTTGTCTCTATCTCTGATATTTTATTGTTGGTGTACAGAAATACCTTAGATCTCTGTATATTTATTTTGCACCCTGATATTTTGCTAAATTTACTTATTTTATCGAGTAGTCTTTTAGTGGAGTTCATAGGGTTTTCTAGATATGCTATCATGTCATCTGCATATAATGATAGTTTTACTTCTTCTTTCCTAATTTGGATGCCTTTTATTTCTTTTTCTTGTCTGATTGCTGTGGCTAGGACTCAAACACTATGTTGAATAGGAGTGGAGAGAGTGGACAACCTTGTCTAGTTCCTGATTTCAGCGTAAATGCTTTCAGTTTTTGTCCGTTGAGTGTGATGTCGGCTTCAGGCTTCTCATATATAGCCTTAATTATGTTAAGGTATGCTCCCTCTATTCCCATTTTACTGAGTGTTTTCATCATAAATGAGTGTTGTACTTTATCAAATGCTTTTTCTGCATCTATTGATATGATCATGTGGTATTTGTCTTTCATTTTGTTTAAGTGATGTATTATATTTATTGATTTGCGGATATTAAATTATCCTTGCATCCCTGGGATGAATCCCACTTGATTGTGGTGTATGATCTTTTTGATGTATTTCTGGATTCTGTTTGCAATATTTTGTTGAGGATTTTAGCATCTATGTTTATCAGTGATATTGGCGTATAGTTTTCTTTCTTTGTTGTGTCTTGTCATGGTTTTGGTGTTAGTGTAATACTGGATTCATAGAAAGAATTTGGGATTTTTCCCTCTTCTTCGATTTTTTGGAATAGTTTGAGGAAGGTAGGAGTTAGTTCTTCCCTAAATGTTTTGTAAAATTTGCCTGTGAAGCCATTCGGTCCAGGGCTTTTGTGTGCTGGGAGATTTTTGATTACTGTTTCAATTTCCTTCTTTTTTATTGGTCTGTTGAGACTTTCTACTTCTTCTTGGTTCAGTTTTGGAAAGTTATATGTTTCTAGAAATTTGTCCATTTCTTCTAGGTTTTTAAATTTCTTGCCATACAAGTTGTTTGTAGTAATTTCTTACAATCTTTTGTATTTCTGTGGTATCAGTTGTGATTTCTCCTCCTTTATTTCTGATTTTGTTTATTTGGGTCTTCTCTCTTTTTTTCCTGATGAGCCTGCCTAGAGACTTGTCGATTTTGTTTATTTTTTCAAAGAACCAGCTCCTAGTTTTGTTGTTCTTTTGGATTGTTTGTTTAGTCTCTATGTCATTTAATTCTGCTCTGATCTTGATGATTTTCTTCCTTCTTCTTGCCCTAGGCTTTGATTGTTATTGTTTTGGTTCTTAGAGATTTAGGGTTAGATTTTTTATTTGAAATTCTTCTATCCTTTTCAGATATGCCTGTATTGCTATGAACTTCCCTCTTAGGACTGCTTTTGCTGTGTCCCATAGGTTTTGGGCTGTTGTGTGTTCATTATCATTAGTTTCCAGAAATTTCTTGATTTCTTCTTTGATGTCATTGTTAACCCATTCATTATTTAATAGCATGTTATTCATTCTCCACGAGTTCGAGTGTCTTTGATTTATTTCTCTGAAGTTGATTTTTAATTTCAAGGCACTGTGGTCTGAAAAGATGCTCGATATGATTTCAATTTTCTTGAATTTGTTGAGGCTTGTTTTGTGTGCTATCATGTGGTCTATCTTTGAAAATGTCCCATGTGCATTTGAAAAGAATGTATATTTTGCTTCTTTGGGGTGAAAAGTTCTATATATATCAGTTAAGTCCATGTGGTTTAGTGTGTTGTTCAATACATGTATATCCTTGGTGTTTCTTTGCTTCGAAGATCTGTCTTTTGTTAATAATGGAGTGTTAACGTCCCCTACTATGAGTGTGTTGCTGTTAATATCCTTCTTGTGGTGTTCTAGTATTTGCTTTATGTATTTGGGTGCTCCTATGTTGGGTGCATATATGTTTATGAGTGTTATATTTTCTTGATGGATTGTTCCTTTAAGTATTATAAAATGTCTTTCTTTTTCTCTTTTTATTGTCCTTGCTTTGAAATCCATGTTGTCTGATATGAGGACTGCTACCCCAGCTTTTTTTCAGGTGTGTTTGCTTCGAATATTTTTTTATATCTCTTTACTTTCAGTCTATGTAAATCTTTTGTTTTGAGGTGTGTTTCTTGTAGACAGCAAATATGTGGGTCCTGTTTTCATATCCATTCCATTACACTATGTCTTTTAATTGGAGCACTTAATCCATTTACATTTAAGGTTATCATTGACAGATATTTATTCATTTCCCTTTGTACCTCTGTTCCTCTCCTCTTTTTTCTTCTTTTTTTCTTAGAACATTCGTTTTAGCATCTCTTGCAATGCTGGTTTGCTGGAGATGTATTCTTTCAGTCTTCCTTTGTCTGAGAAACTCCTTATTTCACCTTCTATTTTGAACGAGAGCCTTGCTGGGTAGAGTATTCTTGGTTGTAGTCTTTTGTTTTCATTGCTTGAAATATTTTTGACCATTCCCTTCTGGCTTGTAGTGTTTCTGTTGAGAAATCGGTTGATTGCCTTATCGGAGCTCCGTTGTATGTTATTTGCTGTTTTTCTCTTGCTGCTTTTAGGAATCTCTCTTTGTCTTTGAATGTTGCCATTTTAATTATGATGTGCTTTGGAGTGGGTTTTTTTTTTTTTTTTTTTTTTTTTTTTGGTTCCTCATCATTGGAACTCTCTGTGCTTCCTGAACTTCCATAACTTTTTATCTCATCAGGTTGAGAAAATTTTCTGTCACTATTTCTCCTATCAGTTTTTCTATTCCTTGTTCTTCTTCTCCTTCTTTAATTCCAATGATTCTGATGTTGTTTTTTCTAATGCTATCTTGTAATTCCCTTACATCTTATTCATACTTTTTCAATCTTTTTTCATTTTGCTGTATTGTCTGGGAATTTTTTTTTTACATTACCTTCTAGCTCATTAATCTGATTCTTTGCTTCATTTAGTCTGCTTTTGACTGATTCTACTGTGTTTTTCAGTTCAGAGATTGAATTCTTCATTTCTTCCTGGTTCTTGTCTATAGTCTCTATGTCTTCTTTTTATGCTAGTGTAGTTCTCTGCAAGTTCCCTGTAATATTTTTGGTAAACTCCTTTTCTTTCATGTTTCAAAATATGATCTAAACCTTAAAAATTAGTAGCAAAACTCTTTTTAAAAAATATATATTTTGTTGATTATGTTGTTACAATAGTTACAATTTTTCCCCCTTTGCTCCCCTCTGCCAAGCACCCACCCTCCCCTAGCCATCCCACCCACCTCAGTCCATGCCCATAGGTTGTACATACAAGTTCTTTGGCTTTACCCTTTCCTATATTATTATTTTTTAAGTAAGTAATTAATTAATTTTTATAACAATAAAAAATAACAATCTCCTCACACTCAGACTTAAGACCCTTTATAATGTTATAAAGGGCAATGGGTGAAGGTCTTGTGCTCCTCTAGCTGCTTCAAGTTAGACATGGTCATCGTCCTACTTACCCTTGGGTCCAGAAATCCCTAATAAGAGTTGAGGTGTAGCAGGGTGGGTGGCCTTTCCACATGGTGAAGAATCTTGCAGACTCCAAGTCATTTGGCTGTTCCCGGACAATGGCATGCTTGGTTTAACAGGTTGGCAGTCTTGTTGTATTCTGGGGGCAACAGATTTGGCAACAGTGTTAAAAGGCATCATTCAATACATAACCACTAGATGACAAAAGGCAGTATTAATTTTTCAATGTCTCACATTAGGGTAAAACACGGCTTTTTGGGAGGAAGGTGTGCAAGGCATTTCACACCTGTCCAAAACCCTTTTGCCCATTATACTTAGTTTGGGCTGAGGGAAATATTTTAGGCTTCCCCCCAATCAGACCTTTGGGCCGTTTCTGTCCAAGCCATTAGGATAGAAAAGAGAAGCCAGTTTTAAAGTGAAGCCCACAGACCACCCCATTCTTCACCAACCCAGCCACTTAGTTCAGCCAAACCGTTAAGTCTCAGAAGACAGTGACATAGACAGGATTAAGTGAGGCCTACATGTACAGACAACCACTCAGGTAATGAGATCATAGGCTTATGCCCTTTGAAAACAGAAAACACATGTTAATTTATGCAACATAACCCACAACCAGTCTCTAGGCATTAGATATTTTTCATGCCTGTAAATTAAGCATCTTTGATGATGCCACAGATCTAGTTTAACTTTCAAATGAAAACAAACTTTAAATGAAAAGAAACTTTAAAGACAGCTGCACTACTTTATAGTCTACCACTGAGCATTGTGATTTTCCTTGAATCATGTTTTTTGTCCTTAAGATTACCCTCCTTGTGATTAAAGGGACTTCATTAAGTCCATTTTTAATTTATCTTGTTTGTTTTCATAAACATAACAAGAGCAGCAAATGATCACTTATGATCTTTTAGTCTGCTTTGCCGGAACCTATGCAAGGAACATTTAGGGCGACCTTTACTCTGTCCTTCAGGGCACAGAAGCTGAGTGACATACCTGGCATTCACCCTTGCCTGTACACACCTGTCTTTTCCAAGTCCTTTTGGTTTTCCATTGTGCCTTAAGATCCCTTCTAGCCATCTTTCATGAAAGCAACCTTGGTTCCTTCCCTGTAGAGATTGCCATGGATCGCACAACCAGCCAAGGTACCAGGCCTTTTATCTTGTGGGCTTTTTTCCTTTTGAAAGTCCATTCTAGTTCCTAAGGGCTTTTTGGTAACAATCAGAGCCCAAGCATGTCTCCTTTGGGCATGACATTCCAGTCAAAGTATTCATCAACAAAACCTCTATAAACAACTGGTTTTATTAGTTTTATGCAAAGAACCTTATGTCATTACTTACTCCTTCAGAATACCTAATTCTGGAGAGATCAGGTACCGAGAAAAATACAGTGTGAAGGAAAATCCTTGTCTTTATATTATTCACTAATATTGCATTTCCATTCTCTATATTTTCCCCTATTAAAATTTTTGTTTGTTTGTTTTTCTATTATAGTTGTCCCACTTTTTTTCTTATTGCTACTCCACACCCTGCCCACCCCTTCTCCCACAATCAGGTGCCACCCAGTTGTCCATGTCCGTGGGTCATTTATACATATTCTTTGACTAGACCCTTCCCCTTCTTACCCTCTTCTCTCCCTCCCCCCTTCCCCCTTGTTACTGTTAGTCTACTTCTTCTTTACATACCATTGGTTCAATTCGACTCATTTCTTTGTGTTGTTCATTAGCCATGTGTAATAGGTGGTAGCATAATGTATTTTTTTTATTGCCAGGTTTATTTCGCTAAGCATAATTCTCTCTAGTTTCATCCATGTTGTTCCAAATGGTAGAAGTTTCTTTTTTCTTTCTGCTACATAGTACTCCATTGTGTAAATGTACCACAGTTTTTTTATCTACAGATCGGCACTTAGGTTGTTTGTAGCACTTGTCTATTATAAATAATGCTGCTATGAACATAGGGGTGCAGAAGTTCTTTTGAATTAGAGTTTCAGGATCCTTCGAATATAATCCTAGCAATGGAATTGCTGGTTCAAAAGGCAGTTCCATTTTATTTTTTTGACGTAATTCCATGGTGTTTTCCATAATGGCTGCACCAGTCTGCATTCCTACCAGCAGTGCACCAGGGTTCTCTTTTCTCCACATCTTCTCCTGCACAAGTAGTTTGTTGATTTGTTAATGATGGCCATTCTGAATGGTGTGAGGTGGTATCTCATTGTGGTTTTTATTTGCATCTCTCTGATGGCTAGTGATGTTGATCATTTTTTCATATGTCTATGGACCCTCTGTATGTCTGCTTTGGAGAAGTGTCTGTTCATGTCTTTTGCCCATTTTCTAATTGGGTTTTCTGTCTTCTTGGTGTTGAGTCATATAAGTTCCTTATATATTTTGGATATTAATCCCTTGTTTGAGATATCATTGGTAAATATATTTTCCCATATGGTTGGTTCCCTTTTCATCTTGCTAATGTTTTCTTTGGCTGAGCAGAAACTCTTTAGTTTGTTGTAGTCCCCTTTGTTTACTCTTTCCTTTATTTCCCTTGCCTTAGGAGATATATCAGTGAAAATGTTGCTATGTGAAATATGTGAAATTTTGCTTCCTATGTTGTTTTTAGGACTTTTATGATGCCACGGCTTACATTTAAGTCTTTGATCCATCTTGAGTTCATTCTGGTGTATGGTATAAATTGGTGGTCTAGTTTCATTTTTTTTTTTTTTGCATGTCCTTGTCCAGTTCTCCCAACACCATTTGTTGAAGAGGCTTTTTTCACTCCATTTGATGTTCCTTCTTCTTTGTCAAATGTTAGTTGACCATATAGACCCGGGTTTATTTCTGGGTTCTCTGTTCTGTTTCTTTGATATATATGCCTGTTCTTAAGGTAGTACCAGATGTTTTGACTACTGTGGCCTTGTGGTATAGTTTGATATCAGGTATTGTGATTCTTCCTACTGTGTTCTTCTTCTTCAAAATTGCTATGGATATTCAGGCTCTTTTTTTGTTCCATATAAATTTTTGAAGTATTTGTTCTAGGTCTGTGAAATATGTTGCTGGTATTTTAATAGGGATTGCATTGAATCTATAAATTGCTTTGGGTAGTATGGACATTTTAATGATGTTGATTCTTTCCATCCATGAACAGGGTATATGCTTCCATTTATTTGTATCTTCCTTAATTTCTTTCTTCAGTGTTATGTAGTTTTCTAAGTACAGGTCTTTTACCTCCTTGGTTAAGTTTATTCCTGGGTGCCTTATTTCTCTTGTTCCTATGGTAAATGGGATTTTTCTTTTAGGTTCTATCTCTGAGATTTTATTGTTGGTGTATAGAAATGCCTTCTATTTCTGAATATTAACTTTGTACCCTACTGTTTTGCCAAATTCACTTATTAGGTCGAGTAGCTTTTTCGTGGAGTCAGTAGGATTTTCTATGTACACTATCAAGTAGTCTGCAAATAATGACAGTTTTACTTCCTCTTTTCCAATTGAATGCTTTTAATTTCTCTTTCTTGTCGGATTGCTGTGGCTGGAACTTCCAAGACTATGTTGAATAGGAGTGGAGAGTGGGATATATTTGTCTTGTTCTTTATCTCAGGAAAATAATTTCAGTTTTTGTACAATAAGTATGATGTTGGCTTCAGGTTCCTCATATATGGCCTTTATTATGTTGAGGTATGCTCCCTCTATTCCCATTTTACTGAGTGTTTTCATGATAAGTGGGTGATTTTCTGCATCTATGGATATGATCATGTGATTTTTGTCTTTCATTTTTTTTAGGTGATGTATTATATTTATTGGTTTGCGAATATTAAACCATCCTTGCATCCCTGGAATGAACCCACTTGATCATGATGTATGATCTTTTTGATGTATTGCTGGATCCTGTTTGCCAATATTTTATTGAGGATTTTAGCATCTATGTTCATCAGTGATATTGACCTATAGTTTTCTTTCTTTGTTGTGTCTTGACCTGGTTTTGGAATTAGGGTAATACTGGCTTCATTGAAAGAGTTTGGGATTTTTTCCTCTTCTTGGATTTTTGGAATAGTCTGAGAAGGATAGGAGTTAGTTCTTTCCTAAATATTTTGTAGTATTCGCCCATGAAGCTATCCGGTCCAGGGCTTTTGTGTGCCGGGAGTTTTTTGATTACTGCTTCAATTTCACTGTTATTATTGGTTGTTCAGGCTTTCTGATTTTTCTCGATTTAGGTTTAGAAGATTATATATTTCCAGAAATTTGTCCATTTCTTCTAGGTTGCCAAATTTCTTGTGATACAGTGGTTCCTGATAATTTCTTACAGTCCTTTGTATTTCTGACGTATCAGTTGTGATTTCTCCTCTTCTATTTCTGATTTTATTTATTCGGGTTTTCTCTCTTTTTTCCTTGATGAGCCTGGTTAAAGGCTTGTCAATTTTGTTTATCTTTTCAAATAACCAGCTTCTACTTTTATTGATCTTTTGAATTGTTTGTTTAGTCTCTGTGTTGTTTAATTCTGCTCTGATCTTGATGATTTCCTTCTTTCTACTCTCTCTGGGCTTTGCTTGTTGTTCTTCCTCTAGTTCTTGTAGCTGTAGTGTTAGAATTTTTTACTAGAGATTCTTCTACCCTTTTTAGGTAGGCCTATATTGTTATGAACTTTCCTCTCAGTATAGCTTTCACTGTATCATATAGGTTTTGGGTTGTTGTTTGTTTATTATCATTTATTTCCAGAAAGTTTTTGATTTCTTCTTTGATGTCATTTTCAACCCATTTATTATTTAATAACATGTTATTTATTCTCCATGAGTATGAATGTTTTTGAGCTTCTCTTTTAGGTTGATTTCTACTTTTAAGCCATTGTGATCTGAGAAAATGCTTGATATAATTTCAATTTTCTTGAATTTCTTGAGGCTTGTTTTGTGTCCTACCATGTGGTCTATCTTTGAAAATGTTCCATGTGCACTTGAAAAGAATGTATATTTTGCTTTTTGGAGTGAAATGTTCTACATATATCAACTAAGTTCATTTTATCTAGAGTGTTGTTTAATGCCTCAATATCTTTGATGTTTCTTTGCTTTGAAGATTGTTCCATTATTGACAATGGGGGTGTTAAAATCCCCTACTATGAGTGTGTTGCTGTCTATATTCTTCCTGAAGTCTTCAAAATTTTCTTTACATATTTGGGTGCTCTTAATTTGGTGCATATATGTTTACTGGGGTTATTCTTCTTGATGGATTTTTCCCTTAAATATTATGAAATGTCCTTCTTTGTCTCTTTTTATGGCCTTTGCTATGAAATCTGTTTTGTCTGATATAAGTATTGCTACCCCAAAATTTTTTTCATGTCCATTTGCTTGAAATACTTTTTTCCATCCCTTCACTTCCAGTCTGTGTAGATCTTTTGTTCTAAGGTGGGTCTCTTGTAGAAAAGATATATGTGGGTCATGTTTTCGTATCCATTCCACTACCCTATATCTTTTGTTTGGTATATTTAATCCATTTACATTTACAGTACTTGTTGATAAGTACTTATTTATCTTCATTTTCTTCCTTTGTACTTGTGTTTCTCTCTGTCTCTCTCTGTTTCTTCATCTTCTTAAAGCGGACCCTTTAGCATTTCTTACAATGCTGGTTTGGTGGAGGCAACGCTGTTTTTAAAAGAACTAGTTACGGTGAGATCCGTTGCTTCATTCTCTTTTTTTCTTTTTAATTTTTATTTATTGGTTTTCTATTACAGGCAATCCGTTTTCCCTCATTGCATGCCCTTACCCTGCCAAACCCATCTCCCACGGTCAATCCCCACCCCGTTGTCCATGTCTTTGGGTCACTTATACTAATTCCTTAACTAGACCCTTATCCTTCATACCCCTCTTCTCCCCCTCCCCACTCCTCTCTACACCCTCCACCTAGTCACTGTTAGTCTGCTCCTTGTTTACATGCCTCTGGTTCAATTTTGCTCATTTGTTTGCGTTGTTCATTAGTTTCCTGTATTGGGTGATATCATATGGTATTTGTCCTTTGTTGTCTGGCTTATTTCGCTAAGCATAATTCTCTCTAGTTCTATCCATATTATCACAATGGTAGAAGTTCCTTCTTTCTTTCCGCTTCATAGTATTTCATTGTGTAAGTGCACCACAGTTTTTTGATCCACTCATCTACAGATTGGCACTTAGGCTGTTTCCAGCATCTGGCTATTGTAAATAGCACTGCAATGCATTATATTTGCTGATACATCTCCTAAAGCAAGGTAAATAAAGGAAAGAATAAACAAATGAGACTACACCAAACTAAAGAGTTTCTGCTCAACAAAAGAAAACATCAGCAAGATGAAAAGGAAACCAACCATATGGGAAAATGCATTTGCCAATGACACCTTAGACAAAGGATTGATCTCCAAAATATATAAAGAACTTATACTTCTCAACACCAAGGAGACAGATAATTCAATTAAAAAATAGGCAAGGGATCTGAACAAACACTTCTCTGAATAGGATATATAGAGGATCAATCCATAGGCATATGAAAGAATGCTCAACATCACTAGTCATCAGGGAGATGCAAATAAAAAACACAATGAGATACCATTTCACAGAAGTCAGAATGGCCATCATCAATAAATCAATGAACAACAAGTGCTGACAAGGATGTGGAGAAATGGGAACCCTCATCCACTGTTGGTGGAAATGCAGACTGGTGTTGTCACTATGGAAAACAGTATGGAATTTCCTTAAAACTAAAAATGGAAATGTCTTTTGAGCCAGCAATTCCACTGCTATGCTTATATGTGAAGAACTCTGAAACACCGATTCAAAAGAACCATTGCTTCATGCTTTAATAAGAAAACAGAACAGTTGGTTATGTGATAGGCACTAATCTGGTATTGCTTTGTTTTCTTCTTATCTATAAGAAGCCATCGTCACTTTTTAAAGAAGCAATACATTATTATTTCTAACCAAACTCTTTTATTTGGATAATCAGTTCATTGACTTGAGTGAGCTGTCCATGATGTTTCTGTGAGAAATCACATTACTTAGGAGAATTCAATATTTGTGGCAACTTGGAATACTTCCTCCTAATCTTACAACAAACTATGAAACTATTTAACAGTAACTGTGAATAAATTAGAGCCACTTGAAGGCCATATAATGATAATTTTTGGAAATATATATATATGTCTATATATATATGAATATATATATGACTTTAAATCATTTTTTTATTTTCAATTACAGTTGACATTTAATATTATATTAGTTTCAGGTTTACAACTAAGTGATTAGACATTACATAATTTACTAAGCAACCATCCCAAGAAATCTTATACCCATCTGACACCATATATAATTATTGTAATATTATTGACCGTATTCTCCATGCTGTACTTTACATTTCTGGGATTGTGCTGTAACTACCATTTTGTACTTCTTAATCTCTTTACATTTTTCACCCATCTCCCAAAATTCCTTCCATCTGGCAATCATCAAAACATTCTCTGTATCCATGATTCTGTGTTTGTTCTGCTTCTTTGTTTATTTTGTTTATTAAATTGTTGATAGATATGTATTTTTTGTGATTTTATTATTCATATTTTTAAAATTTTTTCTTCTCCTTAACCCTGTGGAGGTTATGGCTGATCTGAAAGATACAAACTTTTTTCTTAAACGTTGTTACATGTTTAAGGTGCACATGTTCAAGGTTATGACTAGCTGTACATTTGTAT
Source organism: Furipterus horrens (assembly GCF_987537825.1). Classification (NCBI taxonomy): domain Eukaryota; kingdom Metazoa; phylum Chordata; class Mammalia; order Chiroptera; family Furipteridae; genus Furipterus; species Furipterus horrens. The sequence goes on along the minus strand of NW_028327179.1, from coordinate 70,646,554 downwards.
GTGACTAATGTTAAGCCATAATATATGAGCTGTCAGTTTGGTTATAACATGTGTTTCATAAAGGTGTGTGATATTTGATAGTAAATTGTGTCTGAGCAATACCACAAACTCTGAAGTCAGTGTTAATGTAGTGACTGTTTTTTCATGAACTTTGAAATCAGTGTTGTGATTTTTTTCATTTACTGTTGAAAATAGAAAGGCCATAAAAATATATCAATTTGATAATCTAAGAGCTGTTGAACTTCTATGTTGAATGCTAATTATTTCGCTTAGCAAAATATTTTTGCAAGAGTTGTGAAAAGTATTTATGCCTTGAATAATAGCAATATTGTTTGTGATGACTGTTAAAAACATTTTGCAAAGCCAACTATTGAAAATTGTATTTTTAATTACAAAACTGGTAATGACATTATAAAATTTTATAATAGTTTTAATTGTAACTAATCATTGGAACATTATATGGGTAAAAAAATTATTGAATAACCTATTTATTTATTATTGTAAATTTTTTATTTATTTTTTAGGTATATTTTATTATATTATTACAGCTGTCTTAATGTTTTACCCTTTGTCCCTCTCTGTGTGGTACCCTGCTTCCCTCCAGCAATCCACTCCTCTTAGTTCATGTCAGTGAGTCATGCATATAAATTCTTTGGTTTCTCCATTTCCTTTACCATCCTTAGCATCCCCCAGTTTATTTTGTAGCTACCACTGATGTTTCTCAATCCCTGTACTTTTTCCCCCCATTACCCCCCTTCCTCCTCCCTGCTGATAACCCTCCATATGATCTCCATATCTATGATTCTGATCCTGTTCTAGTTGTTTGCTTTGTTTTTGTTTTTAGATTCAGTTGTTGATAGTTGTGAGTTTGTTCATTTTACTATTCATAGTTTTGATCTGTTTTTTCTTAAATAAATTTATTAACGTTTTATAATATACATAATGGCTTGGTAATGATGAATTCCTTTAGCTTTACCTTGACTGGGAAGCACTTTGTCTGTCCTTCCATTCTAAGTGATAGCTTTGCTGAATAGAGTAATCTTGGTTACAGGTCCTTGCTTTTCATCACTTTGAATACTTCTTGCTAGTCCCATCCTGACTAAAATTTCTTTTGAGAAATCAGCTGATAATCTAATGGGAACTCTTTTGTACCTAACTCTTTGTTTCTCTTGCTGCTTTTATGATTCTCTCTTTAACTTTAACCTTTGGCATTTTAATTATGATGTATCTTGGTGTAGCCCTCTTTGGACCCAACTTGTTTGGGACTCTCTGTGCTTCCTGGTCTTTTATGTCTATTTCATTCACCAGATCAGGGGAGTTTTTTTTTTTTTTTTTTCAAATAGTTTTTCAATTTCTTGCTCTTCCTCTTCTCTGTCTGGCATCCCTATGATTCAGATGTCGGCACTTTTGGAGATGTCCTAAAGTCTTCTTCAACTTTCCTTGATTTATTAAATTCTTGTTTCTTCATTTTGTTCTGGTTGAAAGTTTATTTCTTCCTTATGTTCCAAATTATTGATTTGAATCCCAGCTTTCTTCCCATTACTGTTGGTTCTTTGTATGTTTCTTTATTTCACTTTGTATAACCTTCACTACTTCCTTTACTTTGTGGCTGTATTCAATCATTTCTCTGAGCATCCTTATCACCAGTGTTTTGAACTTTGCATTTGAAAGGTTGGCTATCACCTTTTCACTTAGTTCTCTTCCTGGAGTTTTGATCCGCTCTTTTATTTGGGCCATACTTCTTTGTCTCCTCAATTTGACAACCTCCCTGTGTTTGCTTCTATGTAGTAGATATAGATCCCACAATTGTTACATTGTAAGGGGCAGAGCCTTAAGTATTCATCAGTGTGGGGTGACCCATTTCACAGCTTTATGGCACTATAGGCAGGGGAGGGGTCAGAAAAGGAACAATGCTGTTTGCTAGTCACTTGCGCCTTTTCCCATCACTTCACCCATTTCCCATATGTGACTGATGCCCCTGGCCGTTGCCCTGAAGATGGTTCCCAGAGTGGGTGAGCTTGCATATGTCTTAGGACTGTGGGGGTCCTCTAAATGGACTCTCCTGAGAAATGAGAAGTTTCTTCTGTCATCCCAACCCTCACTGGTTTTCACAGCCAGAAGCTATGAGGCTTTATTTTCCTACCGTTGGAACCATGAGCTGTGCATTCTAAACTGAGGCTGGGTTCACTTCTCAGGTGTCCCTCTCAGTTTTTATCCACCACACCTAAATGTGGGATCAATTGTTTTGCCAGCCACCACTGCTGCCTTGCCACTGCCACCTTGCATCTGCCATCCTGCATGCTCTCTGCCTTGGGTTCCCTGCTCCACCCCTTCTGCCCAACTGGATGAGTATTTCTTCTTTAAGTCTTTGCTTTTGGGACTTCCATACAACTTGAATTTACAGCTTCCAATGTTGATTTTTTGGTTTCAGATAGTTGTTATTCATCTTATGGTTGTATGCGGAGATGAAGTGTGTCTACTTATGCCTCCATCTTGGCTGGAGGCTGAGGATTCTGATTAATTAATGTTAAAGATATTTTTTATTGTATTTTTAAGCAATATCTATGTTTCCATTATTTGAAAAGAAAAATTTTTATTCTTTATATTTTAACTATTTCTTTGTTTAATAATTTCTAGATAGTAACTGAAAACAAAAAGCATGCATTTTATTATATAAATATAATGCATGCAAATTTGAAGTATTTAAAAAAAATTTTGCATGAATTTCAGCACATACTAGTAGTGAATGAATGTGTCTCTCAAATACACATAACATATGCTGTAACTTTTTTGACCATGACCTCCCTAGGGTTAAAGAAGATCCTTTAATATTTCTTGATCCTCTACTTTATCTGCTCCACTATTGATTCCCTGTAATGTATTTCTCGTCTCAGTTAAAGTATTCGTCATTTCTGACTGGTTCTTTTTTTATGTTTTCTAGTTTCATTTTTATGTTTCCTCTCCTTTTGTTGAAGTTCTCACTAATGGAACTCAGTATATTTAATAACATTGGAAACTTGATGGCTCCAGGGAAAATATATATATATATATAACTAAGAGGTTTAATCTTATATATAGCATAAAGAAGAGAACATTTCTGTTTTTAATAAACTATTCATTTTCTTTGCAGAATATGGCTTCAGGTAATCAAATAAATTATTTATAACAGTGTCTATGACTTAATAGTTTATTTCATTAAAGCATCAAGTTAATGAATCCAAGTTTCAGATTTATCCCAAAGTGAACCAATAAATTTACTCTGGCTTGAAACCAACAATTCTATGCAGATTCAACTAGCCTTCTGGCAAATGTTTTTCTTGAGACTGGTTGAGTATGGGTGAGTGTATCAGTGCAAATTTATTCCCACCATTCCCTGGAAAATCCACTTAATGTTGTGTCAAGAGTAGTTCCTTCATAAAGAAACAGCAGTTTCTTGGTATAAATGTTGCAAAATCTAGTTGTTGAACACACAGGCATCCCAGATAAGCTGAGTTTGATCCTGCATCCAAGCTTACTAAACATCTCACTCTGGGAAAATTACTTAACCCCTTTGCTTCAATTCCCCCATCTGAGAAGTAGGTCAGATAACAGGATATAACTCATAGTTTAATTGAAATGGTGAACTGAGGTGACAAATAAAGACTTTAGTGTAACCTCTCACACATTAGTAATTACTCAGAAAATGTTACTAAATGAGGTCCCATTTTAGAAATTGGCTTCTCCACCATTATGACAGTGGCAGAACTCCAAGAATTCTACACATTTTTTCTTGTGCCTTTTTTTTTTTTTGCTTTTTTTCCCCCAGCTTTTCTTTATTGATTATATTGTTACAATAGTTCCAATTTTCTCCCCTTTACTCCCCTCCACCCAGCATCTCCCTCCCCCAGTAATCTACCCCCAAGTCCATACCCATGGTTCGTAAAAAATAAATATCCCTCCCTCTCAGATATTAAGACCCTTTGTAATCTTGAAAAGGAAAATGGGCGAAGATCTCGAGCTCCTCTAGCTGCTTCAAGCTGGACATGGTCATGGTCCTACCTACCCTTGGGTCCAGAAATCCCTAATAATAGTGGGGGTGTGGAGGGGAGGGTGGCCTTCCCACATGGGGAAGGATCGTGCAGACTCCAGGTCAGTTGGCTGTCTCCAGACAACAGCGTGCTTGGTTTATCAGGCTGGCATCCTTGTTGTATTCTGGGGGCAACAGATTTGGCGAAAATGGTTAAAAGACATCATTCAATCCATAACTACTAGATGACAAAAGGCAGGGATTAATTTTTCAATGTTCCACATTAGGGAAAAAAAGGGGGAGGGGCTTCTTTGGAGGAAGGTGTGCTAGGCACATCTCGCCTGTCCAAAACCCTTTTGCCCATTATATTTACTTTGGGCTGAGGGAATAGTTTATGTTTCCCCCCTTTCAGACCTCTGGGCCCTTTCTGTCCAAGCCATTAGGATAGAAAAGAGAAACCAGTTTTAAAGTGAAGCCCACAGACCACCCCATTCTTCACCAACCCAGCCATATAGTTCAGCCAAACCGTTGAGTCTCAGGAGGCAGCGCTGCAGAGAGGATTAAGTTAGGCTTATGCGTACAATCACTGAGGTAATGCACTCATAGGCTTATGCCCTTTGAAAACAGAAAACACATGTTAATTTATGTAACATAACCAACAAACAAGTCTCTAAATCTGTAAGACTGTTTATTGGGAAGACATCCAGTTACAAGGCACTTGACATTCTAGTTGCCTGCAACTTGAATCTCTTTGGTGATATCACAGACATGGTTTAATTTTCAAGTGAAACCATATTTTAAATGATAAGAAACTTTTAAGACTGTTAGTTGCCCTACTTTTTAGTCTACTACTGATCATTGTGATTTTCCTTGCATAATGATTTTTCTGCCTAAGATTACCCTCCTTGTCTTTAAAGGGACTACATTAAGTCCATTTTTAATTTATCCTGTTCATTTGCATAAACATAACAAGAGCAGCAAATGATCACTTATGATCTTTAGTTCTGCTTTGCTGGAACTTACCCAAGGAACATTTAGGGTGACCCTCAGTCTGCTCTTCAGGGCACAAAAGCTGGGCCACATACCTGGCATTCATCCTTGCCTGTACACACCTGTCCTTTCCAAGTCTTTCTGGTTTTCCATTGTGCCTTAAGGTCCCTTCTAGCCATCTTTCAGGAAAACAACATTCGTTCCTTCCCTGGAGAGATTGCTGTGGACCGCACCACCAACCATGGTACCAGGCCTTTTATCTCGCGGGCTTTATTACCTTTGAAAGTCATTGCCAGTTCCTCGGGGCTTTTTGGTAACAACTTGAGCCCAAGTATGTCTCCTTTAGACTTGACGTTCCAGTCAAAGACTTGGTCAAAAAAAAAGGAACCTCTATTAACAACTGGTCTTCTTAGATTTATGCAAAGAAACTTAAGTCATTACTTACTTGTTTAGAATGCCAAACTCTGGAGAGATCAAATAGGGAGAAAAATATACAACGTGAAGGAAAATCTTTGACCTAATATTCACTGAACTGGCATTTCCATTCTTCATATTTTCATTTTTCCCCCACAAAAAAAGTTTTTTTGTTTGTTTTTCCATTACAGTTGTCTCACTTTTTCCCCTCTTGCTTCCCTGTACCCTGCCCCTCCCTTCCCCCACATTCAGTCCCTACTCAGTTGCCCATGTCTGTGGGTCATTTATACATGTTCTTTGACTTGACACTTCCCCTTCTCACCCCCTTCTCTCCCTCCCCCCTTGTTACTATTAGTCTACTTCTTGTTTACATAGCTCTGGTTCAATTTTGCTCATTTGTTTGTGTTGTTCATTACTTTCCTGTAATAGGTGACAGCATAAGGTATTTTTCTTTCATTGCCTGGCTTATTTCACTAAGCATTATTCTCTCTAGTTCCATCCATGTTGTTGCAAATGGTAGAAGTTCTTTCTTTCTGCTATATAAAACTCCATTGTGTAAATGTACCACAGTTTTTTGAACCACTCATCTACAGATGGGCATTTAGGTTGTTTCCAGCACTTGGTTATTGTAAATAGTGCTGCTATGAACATTGGAGTGCAGAGGCTCTTTTGAATTGGTGTTTCAGGATTTTTCATATATAATCCTAGCAATGGAATTGCTGGTTCAAAAGGCAGTTCCATTTTTATTTTTTTGACGTAATTCCATAGTGTTTTCCATAGTGGCTGCACCAGTCTGCATTCCCACCAGCAATGCACCAGGGTTCCCATTTCTCCACATCCTCTCCAGCACAAGTTGTTGTTGATTTGTTGATGATGGGCATTCTGACTGGTGTGAGGTGGTATCTCATTGTGGTTTTTATTTGCATCTCTCTGATGGCTAGTGATGTTGAGCATTCTTTCATATGTGTATGGGCCCTCTGTATGTCCTCTTTGGAGAAGTGTTTGTTCAGGTCCTTTGCCCATTTTTTAATTGGGTTGTCTGTCTTCTTGGTGTTGAGTCCTATGAGTTCTTTATATATTTTGGAGATCAATCCCTTGTCTGAGATGTCATTGGCGAATATATTTTCCCATATGGTAGGTTTCCTTTTCATCTTGCTTATGTTTTCTTTAGCTGAGCAGAAACTTTTTAGTTTGATGTAGTCCCATTTGTTTATTCTTTACTTTATTTCCCTTGCCTTAGGAAATATACCCGTGAAAAAGTTGCTACGTGGGATATCTCAAATTTTCCTGTCTATTTTTTCCTCTAGGACTTTTATGGTATCACGGCTTACATTTAAGTCTTTGATCCATTTTGAGTTTATTCTGGTGTATGGTGTAAGTTGGTGGTCTAGTTTCATTTTTTTGCATGTCCCTGTCCAGTTCTCCCAACACCATTTGTTGAAGAGGCTCTTTTCACTCCATTTGATGTTCTTTCCCCCTTTGTCAAATATTAGTTGACCATATGAACCTGGGTTTATTTCTGGGCTCTCTAGTCTGTTCCATTGATCTATATGTCTGTTTTTATGCCAGTACCAGACTGTTTTGATTACCGTGGCCTTGTAGTATAGTTTGATATCAGGTATTGTGATTCCTCCTACTGTGTTCTTCCTCAAAATTGCTGTGGCTATGCGGGCTCTTTTTTGATTCCATATAAATTTTTGAAATATTTGTTCTAGGTCTGTGAAATATGTTGCTGGTATTTTAATCGGGATTGCATTGAATTTATAAATTGCTTTGGGTAGTATGGACATTTTAATGATGTTGATTCTTCCCATCCATGAGCATGGTATATACTTCCATTTATTTGTATCTTCTTTAATTTCTTTCTTCAGTGTTATGTAGTTTTCTGAGTACAGGTCTTTTACCTCCTTGGTTAAGTTTATTCCTAGGTATTTTATTTTTCTGGTTGCTATGGTAAATTGAATTTTTCTTTCAGTTTCTATCTCTGAGTTTTTATTGTTGCTGTATAAAAATGCCTTTGATTTCTTAATATTGACTTTGTACCCTGCTATTTTGCCAAATTCACTTATTAGGTTGAGTAGTTTTTTTTTGTGGAGTCTATAGGGTTTTCTATGTACACTATCATGTCATCTGCAAATAATGACAGTTTTACTTCCTCTTTTCCAATTTGGATGCCTTTTATTTCTCTTTCTTGTCTGATTGCGGTGGCTAGAACTTCCAAGACTATGTTAATAGGAGTGGAGAGAGTTGACATCCTTGTCTTGTTCCTGATCTCAGGGGGAATGCTCTCAGTTTTTGCCCATTGAGTATGATGTTGGCTTCAGGTTTCTCATATATGGCCTTTATTATGTTGAGGTATGCTCCCTCTATTCCCATTTTGCTGAGAGTTTTTATCATAAATGGGAGTTGTACTTTATCAAATGCCTTCTCTGCATCTATTGATATTATCATGTGGTTTTTGTCTTTCATTTTGTTTATGTGGTGTATTATGTTTATTGATTTGCGAATATTAAACCCTCCTTGCATCCCTGTAATGAATCCTACTTGATCGTGGTGTATGATCTTTCTAATGTGTCGCTGGATCCGGTTTGCCAATATTTTGTTGAGGATTTTAGCATCTATGTTCATCAGCGATTTTGGCCTGTAGTTTTCTTTCTTTGTTGTGTCTTGACCTGGTTTTGGAATTAGGGTTATACTGGCTTCATAGAATGAGTTTGGCAGTCTTCCCTCTTCTCGTTTCTTTTGGAATAGTCTGAGGAGGATAGGATTTAGTTCTTTCCTAAATGTTTTGTAGAATTCATCTGAGAAGCCATCGGGTCCAGGGCTTTTGTGTGCTGGGAGTTTTTTGATTACTGCTTCAATTTCGCTAGCTGTTATTGGTCTATTCAGACTTTCTGCTTCTTCTTGATTCAATTTGGGAAGACTATAGGTTTCCAGGAATTTGTCTATTTCCTCTAGGTTGTCAAATTTCTTGCCATACAGTTGTTCGTAATAATTTCTTATAATCCTTTGTATTTCTGTGGTATCGGTTGTGATTTCTCCTCTTTCGTTTCTGATTTTATTTATTTGAGTCCTCTCTCTTTTTTTCTTGATGAGCCTGGTTAAAGGCTTGTCAATTTTGTTTATCTTTTCAAAGAACCAGCTCCTACTTTTGTTGATCTTTCAATTGTTAGTTTAGACTCTATGTCATTTAATTCTGCCCTGATCTTGATGATTTCCTTTCTTCTACTTGATCTGGGCTTTGCTTGTTGTTCTTCCTCTAGTTCTTGTAGCTGTAGGGTTAAATTTTTTATTATTCTTTAACTTTTTTAGGTAGGCCTGTATTTTTATGAACTTTCCTCTTAGGACTGCTTTCGTTGTATCCCATAGGTTTTGGGATTTCTGTGTTCATTATCATTAGTTTCCAGAAACTTTTTGATTTCTTCTGTAATGTCATTGTTAACCCATTCATTATTTAATAGCATGTTATTCATTCTCCATGAGTTTGAATGTTTTTGAGTTTTTTCCTTGAGGTTGATTTCCAATTTTAAGCCATTGTGATCCGAGAAGATGCTTGATATGATTTCAATTTTCTTGAATTTGTTAAGGCTTGTTTTGTGTCCTACCATGTGGTCTATCTTTGAAAATGTTCCATGTGAACTTGAGAAGTATGTATATTTTGCTTCTTTGAGATGAAAACTTCTATATATATCGACTAAGTCCATTTGATCTAGAGTGTTGTTCAGTGCCTCAATATCTTTGGTGTTTCTTTGCTTCTAAGATCTGTCCATTGTTGACAATGGGGTGTTAAAGTCCCCTACTATGAGTGTGTTGCTGTCTATATCTTTCTTGGAGTCTTTCAAAATTTTCCTTGTATATTTGGGTGTTCCTAAGTTGGGTGCATATATATTTATAAGGGTTATATCTTCTTGATGGATTTTTCCCTTAAGTATTATGAAATGCCCTTCTTTGTCTCTTTTTATGGCCTTTGCTGTGAAATCTGTTTTGTCTGATATAAGTATTGCTACCCCAGCATTTTTTTTCATGTCCATTTGCTTGAAATACTTTTTTTCCATCCCTTCACTTTCAGTCTGTGTAGATCTTTTGTTCTAAGGTGGGTCTCTTGTAGATAGCATATATCTGGGTCATTCTTTCTAATCCATTTAGCTACCCTATGTCTTTTAATTGGAGCGTTTAATCCATTTACATTTAAGGTTATTACCTATAAGTACTTATTCATTGTCATTTTTCCCCTTTGTACTCGTGTTCTTCTCTGTCTCTCTCTGTTTCTTTATCTTCTTAAAGCAGACCCTTTAGCATCTCTTGCATTGCTGGTTTGGTGGAGATGTATTCTTTTAGCCTTCTTTTGTTGTGGAAACTCCTTATTTCACCTTCCATTTTGAATGAAAGCTTTGCTGGGTATAGTATTCTAGGTTGTAGGCCTTTGTTTTTCATCGCTTGGAATATTTTTTGCCATTCCCTTCTGGTTTGTAGTGTTTCTGCTGAGAAATCTGATGATAGCCTTTTTGGAGCTCCCTTGTATGTTATTAGTTGTTTCTCTCTTGCTGCTTTTAGGATTCTCTCTTTGTCTTTGAATGTTGCCATTTTAATTATGATGTGTCTTGAGGTGGGCCTGTTGGGGTTCATCTTCAATGGGACCCTCTGTGCTTCGTGGACTTGCGTGACTCTTTCTCTCCTAATGCGAGGGAAGTTTTCTTTCATTAGTTTTTCAAAGAGGTTTTCTATCCCTTGCTCTTCTTCTCCTTCTGGAATTCCTGTGATACGGATATTATTACGTTTCATGTTGTCCTGCAGCTGTCTTAGAACCTCTTCAGTCTTGTTCAGCCTTTTTTCATTTTGTTGCATTGTCTGGGAGTTTTTGTGTATGTTGTCCTCCAACTTGCTGATTCGATATTCTGCTTCCTCTAGCCTGCTTTTAATCCCTTCTAATGTGTTCTTCAATTCAGTGATCGTATTCTTCATTTCCTCCTGGCTCTTATTGATAGTTTCTATGTCCTTTTCCATGCTCTTGTAATTCTCTGTGAGTTCTTCTTGTGCCTTTTTAATTTCAGTACAAAGGTGATCACTATGGATTCCACATGGATAGTATTATTTGGCAGGCCTGGATCGCTATTCTTCATGGAATGTATTAAGTTGGGTGTGATCTACCATCAGCTAACTGCCATTTAGATTAATGCAAATGGAAGCTCAAACTTCTATCCATCAGCTGACCGAGTCAGAGATTTTAACCCTGCAATCTGTCTTTTTATAGAATAAATCATTGAAAACTCTGTGTAGCATTTTCCATGTTTACCTGATCTCTATTATTGAATCCAATGCTGCTCTGAGTGAGAAGTTGTGTATGAGGAATTTAACCATGTAAAACTCAATCTTTTCAGAAGTATTCTATGTGTTGACAATCTCAGGAATTTTATTGGCAAGTTGTCATGAGCCTTCTGTTGCAGAGATTGGAATGCGACACTGGATGGGATAAACAGATGGTGATTGGAGATTTTCCATTTTTGAGAAAAATGAGAATCACCATTCAAGGAAAAATAATATCCCAATTACTTATCAGTTAAAATTATTACCTGAAACAAAAGTTTCTCTCCAAGCACAAAGTTTATATTTTATTTTTTAAAAATCTTTTTTATTTTCTATAGTGTTCCAGCCATTCTTCCAAGAATAAAAGTGAAAATTACATAGTATTTGGAGAAGTTATAATTTTGTGATGTGGACTAAAACATTTTTTCTTATAGTAGTCATTGGATCTATCTATAAATAGTTTGTCATATTTAATAATATTTGTAAATCTCTCTAAACAGCACTATTGGTATAAAGACTTAAAACCCTAATACAGCTTTTGTCCTAGTTGGGTCCCACAATTTGTAGGACCATTTTCAATCTGTATTTATTTGCTAGAAATACAATGTCTTTTGGGTGCCCCTCAGAAATGTTCACATCCTAGTCCCTAGGATCTGTGAATATGCTACCTTGTACCATAAAAGGGACTTTACAGCCCTGGACAGGTGGCTTAGTTGATTGGAGCATCATCCAATATACCAAAAATGTTGTGAATTCAATTTCAGTAAGGGCACATACCTAGACTGTAGGTTCCATCCCTGGTCAGGGTGTGTACAGCAGTCAACTGATTCAACTAATTGATCTCTCTCTCTCTCTCTCTTTCTCTCTCTTTTGCTCCTCATCAATGAACACATTCTTGGGTGAGGATTAAACTTTTTTAAAATAAGGAACTTCAGTAGTCCCTCTCTATATTGTGGTTCACTTATCACGGCCTCACTGTATCACAGGATTTTAAAAAATATTATATTTAATTTTTATCGCAAAATTTCCACTATATCGCAGGATTTTGTGGTACTGTATATGTATGTTGTTAAAATTACATAGGTTTGAGTGTACAATATGTTTAAGAACACAAATAGTGTTTATAAAAGTGTGGAAAAGGTTAATAAGGGAGTGGGAAAGGTTAATAAGGGACTGGGAACAGTTTATAAGTGTGTGGTAAAGGTTTACAAAGCCTTAAAATATATATAAATACCAAAATAAATGTAAGGTTCCTGCTTCGCGGATTTTCACCTATCACGGGGGTGTCTAGAACGTAATACCCATGGTAAGTGAAGGAATACTGTATACAGATGTGATTATTTTATTTTTTAGCTTCATTGAGATGTAAGTGACAAATAAAATTATAACATATTTAAATTACTTCGTGAAAAGCCACTATCTTCAAGTCATAGGAATTGTATGACAGGAAAGCTAAAGAATGAAGCTTGCACCAAGGGAGCTGACACTCCTACACTCCTATGGGTACTACAAGTAAGTACATAAGTAAGAATACAAGGCAGTGTGTGATGAGAACTATAGGTGATGTTGAGTGAAAGGAATAGGGTTTTGCCATCTGAAGGACCTGGATTATTTATACCACTTATTAGTTTTCTATTATCATTGCTTTCCTCATATTAATTTTTATTTGAAAAATAGACAAAGTAATATCTACTTCACAAATTGCTGAGAATTAAATAAAAGAATTGATTGGTCATATATACTGATTATTTCAACAAATAAAGGATGAGGTCAACGGTTTCCAGTTGTTTGTATGGAAAATAATAAAATAATTACTGAATAACAATAAAAGAATAAACCCTGTGGTACGTACACTCACACCTATAAACCTACTTTTGTCTCACATTGTATATGCCTAGTGTCTTGTATGTATTGGATAGTATTCAAAGTTCTTGGAATACATTTGTGAATGAAATAAAGTCCCAGTATTCATGGATCTTACACTGTGTTAGAAAGAGACATATAATAAATGGATGAATATAATATCAGTTAATGAAAAAATGTTATACAGCTAAAATATATAGGTCAGAGAATGGCTGGAGCAGAGAGGGGTAGTGCAGAAGAGGGCTATCTCAGCATCATTGCACAATTTTTGACCTCATGTGCTTACCAAATAAATGAAAGTTCCTGTCAATGGATGAAAGGATTCCAGTTAGTGACTTTTGCAAAATCTGATGAGGGAAGTAGCATCTGGCTTTTAAGGTTGGGGGAGATGTAAGCAGGAAGGAATGGCAGGAATATGTCTTGAAGATGACAGAAGAGAATGTACATGGACATGTAAATTGCAATGAGTGTGTTATTTCTGAGAAAGTGTATTATTTCTTGCAGTCATCATACCCCACATAACACCATGTTTCGGTTCCACTTTTGAGCAAGGGGCATTATTGTCATGAAAGGCTTTGGCCTAAGCTGGGAAGCATTCTAGCATTCTCTCCTTAAGAGATTTAACTGATTGCCTCTGTAGCTTTCTATACTTCAGCCAGCTCTGCACATTTGGCTCTATTTCTTGATCCAGAAAGCTGGAACACCAGGCAGGCCATCAGTGATCAAGTTTTATCTCCATTCCTCTATAATTTTTATTCTCTCTTTCTCTTTTAAAATTTGTCTGATATTTCCAGTAGAATAAACCCTTCCTTGCTTGCCAGAGATATTTTTCTAGCTTGTTTTAAGAATCTTAATATATTAGGTTAGAATTTCCAAGACAAACTAAGCTTGGGGTATAAAAAAAGAGAGGTAAAGTGAGGGTGTGGGATGCTGGAGGGAAAAAAAGGGCAGGAGAGGGCAGGGATGCTTTTGGTTTACCACAGGATGTTCAGATTCTCCCACACCAAAAGAAAAGCAAACAAACAGCAAACTGCCTGAATCATGGTGCTGTTTCAGGACAGGTAATTCCCAAATACTGACTGGTGTGGCCTACATGAGTGTGCTAAATAACAGCCCAACATTAATTTTCAGTTCCTTGGAGTTTTAATATTTTCTAACAGTTTTATTTCCCTGAGTATAAAAAATTCCTTTCCTTCCTTATCTTTGTTCAAATTCCTACCACTTGAGATTTCTTTTTTCAAGAACAAAAAGCTGCCCCTGTGTCAGCTTTCTCCTTTATCAAGGTTTTGTCTCTTCTTTTTCCCTGTTAATTTTTTGAAACAATTGTCTATTTAAATTTCCCCCATGAAATTACCACTTACTCACTGAAAGCTGGGTCTTCTGGCAATCTATTGGTAGTGTCCGTTCTCATCAGTCTACTGAAATAGTTTTCGCAAATGTCAAAACTTTGCAAATTTACCAATTTGGTGATCCTCTCAGAGTTCTTTCTGCCCTCTCTGCATCATCTGAGATCTGGTTTCTTCTCTGCTTCTAAGTTTATTATATTCTTTTGTTTTTCTTTTTTTTCTAGCTATTCAGTAAAATTATTTGTTTTTTTCTCTTTGTCCCTGAAATATAAGCATTTTTGAGGCTTCATTTTTAACCCGCTTAACTTTTCTCTTGGCATTTTTTCCTGTTTCAGTAGCTTCAGCCTGTGTCTCAAAACCTAGGCCCAAATTCTCAACTACCCGATAAACATTTTCATCCATGGTCTCTCATCAGCTTCTCAATTTAAGCACATCAAAGATGTGGTTAATTTTCTTCCTCTGATGTCTCCAATCAGGTATCTAAAAAAAGTCTCATGATTAAGCATTTCTTTCAAGCAATATAGCTGAAAAGTTATACATGAAAACAAGATATTCGGTTCTTCACTTGCTGATACTTTTCATTAAGTGTTCCCCTGGTAATCGTTTTAAGATAGTTCAGTACACATTTTTAATAAAAAATTTCAAAATGGGACCCAATACACTTTTCTAAAACTAAATATAAGAATTCAAGCATTCAATGGTCATTACCAAGGCTTTTAGAATGCAGTTTCTCATTTGCTGTGGACATGACCACAAAACATTTTCCCACCAGGTTTTCTTTCTTCTACTTTGCTAGCTTTCAGCCTATTGGGAACATTTAAAAAAAAAAGAAGAAGAAGAATTCAAGCATTCAAACCCTTTTCTAGAAGATCCTTTGGAAGAGCGACTCCATTTTGATAAACTATTACTCTATTATGGAACCTCACCATGGCTGTTCACATAACAAGTTTCTAAGTTCAAAGTTGTCTTAGACTCAAAATTATTTTATGTTCTATTGTATGTAAGTCCTGTAGTGAATATTATAATTCTCTATACCAGCTGGAGAAGTCTATGGTGATATGAGTATTATTTAAAATCCCCATTAAACCTTCTTACCTCATAATCACCTAATAACTTATTGCATAAATACCAGGTTTAGAAGTTGCTTTCTTCCCAAGTCTCCAGCTGCTGCCAGATCAGACACTGAGCGAGCTTGTACAACTCATTATAGGCAGTTTCCTGTCAATAGGAGAGGAAGCAGTGCTTTTGGGTGAATAATTATTGTCCTAGTTAGAATAGTGATCAGCAGGTAGTGATAAGGACCTTTTTCAATCTACTTGATCTGCATGATTCTGACTAACTTTGTTAGGGAGAAAAGGAAAGAAGGGGCGGGTACAAATAGTGTTGGGTACACTATCTTTCCTTGGCCTCTTACATCCCAGCAACCAAAAGAATCTGAAACACACTAAGATAATTCTTTTAAATAGTCAGAATATTTATCTTGCCACAGTTTTGGATTTTAATACTTTGAAAAATGAATATAAAATTATATCATTACATCAATTACAAAAAAGTAATTAATGGACTCTTTTAATTAAAATTGGCTATTTTAATATGTTCTAGATTGTGTTTGATTTATTTTTAATACTAGTTTATCATCTTCCACTTAAAAAAATTGTGCCACAGGGTCTCCTTGTGTTTCGCCTTTATATATTCATTACTGTTTCCATCTCATTCTTGTTTTCTTCAATGAGCCCTTATATCTAAAGATGCTTCTTAAATAGTTGTTGAATAAATGTTTGATATATTGAAAGATGTAATCAGCTAGTCTTTACACAAAACTTGACATAGATATAATATTTTCTGTTATATTAAAGCTTATTTTTAATATGTTAAACCAAAATTATCATTCCCATTTTCCAGATGACAAAACTGAATCCACAAGGTTAAATGAGTGTGTGTGGTGGTAAATTAGAGGTCTAGGGAGTGAATTGGCTTGTAGATAACTAATACATTAACAATAGTCTCTGATTTGAGCTCTTTCCAGGGACTTGTGATCCTAAAATAAAATGAAAAGACTCCCATAATTTAAAAAGTTTACTTTTTTATAAACAATATTAACTTGGTGATAAAGCTAAGAAGAAAATTGAAGGACAGCTAAAAGACTATTTTGGTGTGACTCCCTTACCCAGAGGTCATCAGTACCATGGTTTTATTATTCAAAAACACTTATACTGAACCTGGCATCTTGTGAAGTTCAATCTATAATGCTACCTATCATATAATTCTATTTAAAATTAGTAAAGGTCATAATTGGCTCCTAAAACCAGTTATAGTAGGACTGAAAAGTATTTTCCAGGCAAATGTAGGAAGGTGAAAAACAAAAACAAAAATAATATTTAAAAAAAGATTTATTTCTTACAATTACTATATTTTAAAATAAAATATTTTTTGCTCTTTCCATAGGTAGTACAGTAGAAGGTCAAAGGCTTTGGATTTATATAATTTGGGCTTGATACAATATCTTGAAATTTTGTTAAATCACTCTGAGCGAAGTGACATCATTTTTATAGTGTTAATATATAAATGAGTGATAATGCAAGATAGTTTCAAGCACAGCAATGCTATCATTATTACTTTAAAATACTCTTATTTTTAGTCACCAGTTTTACCTGTGTATACAATGGTACCAATTCAAGTATTAACCTTTTCTTAGCCAATGAATAATAAGCTTTCTAAATAAATATACTAAGTGCTATTTATATTGATTTCATGTGAGAATAATATCTACTTGCAAAAAAACACTTTCTGAAAAATGATAGAAATGTGTGATAGATACGTGACATTATTTACTTCTCTCACTAGCTGAGCATTCTTCACTTCAATTTATACCATAAAATAGCATATTACTTTATAGAATTCAAGACTCATTGTGTGTGTGTGTATGTGTTAAACTAAACAGATGAATGTCCTGGTCAAGATGGAAATGACAGTGTTTGATGTATTAGGTAATATGTGTTTGAGCTGACTTTTAGAGTTTCCAAAAATACAAATGTATGATATAATATAGCAATTGTGTTGTGATTCCAGCATGACAGATTTCTTTAGGCCAAAAACCTTCCTAAAATTTGTTACCAAAAAAAAGAGTAAAACAGCACGTAGAGCAGAATTTTCAGTATGCATCTGGAGAACATTCTGAATATGTTCTATAGATGTTCCACACTTTAGAGACATGTGTTTTCAAATTCATTTAAATCTAAGAAATTAAAATGTTAAAATGAAAGCCTTAGTTTTAAATGCTTTTATAATCATGCTAACATAAAGCTATGGGAAGTGACACATGATGCTAAGTATGGTATTTGGAGGTATACTAGGTATATACATATAACTCCAAATTTCTGTATATATCCAGCATATTTCCAGATTAAGAGCTCAAGTCAAGGGTGCTAGACTGTGTTTGTCAACTGGCTTGTTTGTCTACTGGCCTTTCTCCACTCATACACCATTCTGATCTTTTCCATAACCCTTTAACATTTCACTCTCATTCCTTACACACAGAAGAGGGCTACTATGTAATGCAACTTCAAAGGGATGCAGTTGTGCAAGTCTTGGCCTGTTAACCATAGGTAATAACACTGTCCAATATATGGCAAAAATACATATCTAAAGAAATAGTAGCTTAGAAGTTCAAATTAGTGATGCAAATGCTTTCTTCTGAACAAAACTATGTTTTTGTTATTAACCTTTACTCTCTTCTCCCACCGTGTTCAGCCTACCTGTACCTCAGGGTATAGGTATAAGCAATTACATCACTGACCACTTGACTTCTTAAAATATAATCTTATTTTGTGACTTATTTTTAAATCCCATTTAAAAAGAAAGGGTTTGGATATTTTTCTACTTCTCTTTGATTTTGTAATAGAGAGGAATATTCTACCTAAACCTCTTAATATCTTTCACAATTAAAGATAACAATATGCAATCAAAAGAATCACTATTTTTCTTTTGGTTTGGTCAGGATAGTGCTTTGTCACTGACAATAGAACTGGGGCTTGCAGAAGAGCTTGAATAAACTCCACAACATTATTCTCAAAAGCTAAGTGATATATTAGGTCCATCCAAAAAGTATCAAGCCATGTACTATGAAAAATAGAGACACTTATTGAAGAAGATATAAGATTGGTGCAAAAATAATGTCCAATTTTGAGGTCTACTTTAAAAATGAAAAAGTCCATCAATATGAAAATATTTATTCATTAACATAACCTCCTTTGCTTTCTAGAACCTCATTCCATCTGTCAACTAGCTTATAAATGCCACACTTGTAAAATTCTTTAGGCTTTGAAGCAAAATATGAACCCAACTCATTTTCAATCTCTTCTCTTGATGTCAACCTAAAACAATCAAAATGGTTCTGTAGTCCCTGAAACAAGTGATAATCGGAAGGAGCAAGGTCAGGAGAATATGGAGAATGAAGCAATATTTCCCAACCAAGCTCTTTCAAGAAATTTTTGGTGAGTCGAGCTGTGTGAGGACAAGCATTATTGTGATGGAAAATAACACCATTTCTGTTGACTAAGGAAGGTCACTTTTGGTTCAAAGCTGCTTTCAAATGACGAAGTTGTTCACAGTAAAGATTAGCAGTAATTGTTTGATCATTGTCTAACAGTTTGTAATGGACAATTCCTTCCATATCCCACCATACTCTCAACCTGATCTTCTTTGGATAAGGTCCTCCTCTTGGTTGTTGAACTCTTCTTCCTCCCCAACTGATCCACGATCAATGGTGTTTAACGTTATGGTAAAGGATCCACTTCTCAAGACACCTGTAACAAGCCTACCTAAAAATGGTACCTGAAGGTGTCATGAAAGCAATAATTCACAAAAAGCAACATGCTCTTGTTGTAGATTCTCTGGAGACAATTTGTGTGTGACCCATTTTCCAACTACTGAAACCTTCCCAGTTGTTTTCAGTTGGGGTAGCACGGTTGTATGGGTTATGTTAAAATGTTTTGCAAGTTCTGTAGAGGTAATGGTGGGGTTTTCTGTGACAGCAGCTTTCAATACTTCAGAATCAAGTTTTTTTGGATGACCCTCTTTTGGATCGTTTTTCAAACTGATATCCCCACTTCAGAAATGGGAAAACCACCTCCTGCAACTTCTTTCAGTCACTGCATCATCCCCATAAGCTCTCTGAATAGACTTTGCTGCTGTGCTTGCATTGGCACCTTCATGAAATTCGTAGAGTAAAACATTTCTAATGTAGTCTTTAGATGGGACAAACGTGGGTGCAAATATTGCAGATGATTATGAACAATATTTTGATAATCTGAAGAAATAAGGTATAAATTAGTCACTGTGACAATCAAGAAATAATAAGAAGAGGCACAAATTTAATAAATACTATCTAAAACTTTCTTTTAAAAAAGTCAGACATTACTTTTGCACCAACAAGATACAAGAAACATTGTACATAGGACAATGATGCCTCAGTCCCCTTTAAAGTAGGCACCTTGGGACCTCACACAGTTCTCCTAATCACCATCAGCTGCCCCATTGTATTTTCCTTAATCTCATTGAAGATTTGAAATCTCTTTCATTTCAAAGATCATTTTAGTTTTGGGAAAAACCAGAAGTCATAGGGTGCCAAATCTGGGCTGTACGGTGACTAAGTCACCTGAATGATTAGATGTTTTGTTAAAAACTCTGCATGAGACATGATGCATGAGTGGGTGCATTGTTGTGATGAAGAACCCAATCACCAGTTGCCCATAGTTGAGGTCTTCTGAATCATCTGAATAGTTTCTGTGGAGAAATGTTGCAACTTAAGACAAAATTTGATGCAATTCATTGCTTTACTCACTCAGTCATTTTGAATGCAATGACCATACAGTACACATGTTCACTAAATGGCATCTAAAGCCCCCACTGATTAGTACAGTGAAGTTATCATTATTCATGATGTGCATTCCAGGCCACTCTCTTTGACTATCAGGTTACATCGATGTTGAGCAAACTGTTCTCATTATATTAACAGCTTGGGCTTTTCCTGGATAGAACTCATACACTGACATGTTTTACTTTCTGTTAATGGCCTAATTCTATTACTTGTGGGTTGCTTAAAATCTTCTTATGTTGGTGTTCATTTTTCAAAAAGTACAGGCAGCTAGAGAAAGAGTTTGTATTCATTACATAAAGTAGAGTGATAATGCAATCATCTTGTGGTATAGAAGAGATAAAGAAATATCTGATTTTTTCATTCTTACTGTATGTTGAGACTTATAAGTATTCATTCTTTCACATAAGCAGCCTATTTTAGCCATGAACTTCTTGAGGTCACTCTGCCTTACTTATTTGTGTTTCCTTAATGCCTATCTTGCTCAGTATTTGGCATGTAGTTGGCATTGAATGTATATTTGTGGACATTTTATATCCTTTTTGGACCTATCCTAATTCATCATACCTTTGATATACAATCAAGGAGATGTCCATAAAAGCATTTAGTTGTCAACTGATTTTGGTTGTTTGTTTCCAGGGATGGGCCTATTCCTATTATTTCACAACTAATAGAATATAATAAGATGACACCATTTTAATTACATAAAAGTAAATTGAGCTAAAGTATTAGTATATTCTTCAATAAGGTAATCCATTGCTACTGAGATTTTTAAAATTTTATTATTTGAAATAGTGCATATTGTATAGGCTTAGAAAATTCAATGAGCCAGTTACACAGAAGTTACAACAGCAATTCTTATGTTTGGATGATACCTTTCAATTTCATGTTTAGTATCTCATTTTATCTACACAACAAGACAGTGAGATAGGTACTTTTTATCTTCCTTTTACATAAGAAGTGATTGAGGTACAGAGAAAGTACTTGCTTATGTTACACAACTCACATGGTTATAACTCAGATTATGTGGTTCCAAATTCAGAGCTCCTTCCTAAACTTGAGTAAGTAATTTCTCTTTCTGAACCTCTATTTCTGCACATGTAAAATGGGAATAACAATATTCACATTTTAGGGTTTTTATAAAAAATAATGGTAATAAATGTTAAATGCTTAACACTCAATAAATAGTGGCTATGCTCTTAATTTGAACATAAAGGGCATTTGTAGCTCAGTTGTTGACAATAAAATCAGCCAATCTGAAGTACTTATGTTCCCACAAATGTTAGGAATAAGACTGCTAAAAAGAAAAATCTGAGTAGCCTTATAGTTGGAGGTAAGAGGTAACACATATTGAAATGAATGCCATACAAAATATTAATAATGTGCAGTCATTGCTAATGAGTTACCTGTTAGAAATACACAGCACTGAATGCAGATGACCATTACTATACCAGTGCCACTTGGAGAGCTAGAGATCTAGAACTGCCTTGAACATCTTAAAACCCTATCAGAGAGGGAAACAGTGGACACCCAACAAACATTAGTGGAATTTATAAAATAACTTCTTTCACAATGTTTTCTTGTTTTGGTTGATAGATCAATTTTGTCTTCATAAGAGTTTCTATAATCTCACTTTATCTTTTATGTAGTTTGTCAGTGCTTACATTCCATAAGATGCCAAATATATTCCCTTGAACATAACAGATGCTAAAGATATATTATTTACATGGGTGACTGTCAGGAGTATGTGACAGATGTGCTCTTGCCTCTTTCACTTTGGACTGTCCTAGGTAGCCTGATGTACAGAAGGAAGCCTTTAATAGTCCATGTTTTCATTCAGTGTAGTGCTTTCGTCATAGAATTTAGAAATTTTAGTTAATACTTCCCTAGATAGATTCATCTTCCATTGGTTTAATCCTTGGGAAAGCATTTAATTAGTCTGTATTTTACTAGCAATTTGCTGTATTACTGAATTACTTATTAGCTTACAATATTTTTAGATTTGTCCTGTTGTGGGCATTAAACTGGCTGCCACAAGGTCTGAGAATGATACCAAGTTGGAAAATCGAGATGAGAGCAATGGTCAAAAAGGTTGAATATTTCACTTTTCCCCCCTGTGGGAATAGGTAAGAAAATGAATTTCTATGCTTTGTTTTTTGCCATCATTATAATTAATCATTAAATATGGGGTTCTTTTTAGTTGGGAAAAACTAAGAACAATTAAAGGAAAAATTTTTAGTAATTATTCATAATTGTTGTTTAAAATGGGAAGAGATTGACTGACACGGGAACAGTGAATCCCCTATGAACAGAAATGTTCAAATGGATACTTCAGAGATGGGATCCATAAAGAAGAGAGGGTTAATTCTTGAGTCAAGTCTATGATTCTGTCCCTATTATATTAAGCATGGTCTCTCACTTTATGTTTCCATGAAAAAAGTGACCTAAAATCTTTACTTAGGATGTTATGAGAAACTGACCCTAAAAAAAGATCTCATGAGAGTTAGAACAGTGCAACTCACATTTTTAGAAAGCCTGTCAAGATTAGAATGATGGGGAAGAATGAGCGTCTGCACACTGGCCTAAGTCATAGATGGCTTTTCTTTTTGGAGAAATGCATGGTGCTTATTGTCAGAGATTTAATTTTAAATTATTCTGGCTGAGGGAGATATTATTTTTAAAGAAGACATTTGGAGTATCTTCTTTTTTTCCCATTAGGCAAAATAATATTAACAGTTAGATTTTTAAAAGAAGACAATTTGATAGGAGTTAGTTTAAGCTAGTCTATATTTGGGATTGGGAAATGACTTTAAAGATTGCATCAAGAGATAAATATAGATCATTTTGCCAGGGAGCTGAAGTCATTTTAAAGAATTTCTGAATTCTTTCTTCCATGGTAAAATAAAAAAAATTATTTATGAAAGGTAATTTATTATGATCTAAACTACCCACAGAAAAAAAACAAAGTACATTATTTACCCAAAAAAAACAGTGCACTAAGACCCTGTATTAGTTTTCTACTGCTGCATGACAACTTAACAAAAATTTAATGGCTAAAAGAATAACAAGTTTATTACCTCATAGTTTCTGTGGGTTAGAAGTCCAGGTATAGCTTGCTGGAACCTCTTCTCAGGATCACAAGAGACTGCAATTAAGATACTGGCTAGAGCTGAATTTCTTCTGGAGTTCAGGGTCCTCTTCTTTTTTTTTTTTTTTTCTATTTTTGTTTTTGTTTTTGTTTATTTTTTCTTTCTTTCTTTCTTTTTTTTCTTTCTTTACTTTTAACAGTTTGTTTTTATTGTATTTTTACATTAACATTTATAACATCTATATCCTCTTCCACATCCACCCATCCTTGACCCCCTACAATCATCACACTGTTGTCCATGAGTTCTTTTATTTCCCCTCATCACTTTTTTTTTTAAATTGTTTTTCTATTAGAGTTGTCCCATTTTACCCCCATTGCTCCCCCAACACAGCCCATCCCTACTCCCTCAGTCATTCCAAACCCCATTGTCCTTGAACATCAGTTAGTTATACTAGTTGCTTTAGTAGACTCTTCCACTATTTACCCGACTTCTTTCCTTCCCTTCCATATGAAATCATATGGTATTTGTCTTTCATTGCCAGGCTTATTTCACTAAGCATAATTCTCACTAGTTCCATCCATATTGTCGCAAATGGCAGGAGTTCCTTTTTTCTTTCTGCTGCATAGTATTCCATTGTGTAAATGTACCACAGTTTTTTAATCCACTCATCTACAGATGGGCATTTAGGCTGTTTCCAGCACTTGGCTATTGTAAACAGCGCTGCTATGAACATAGGGGTGCATAAGTTCCTTTGAATTGAGGTTTCAGGATTCTTCGGGTATAATCTTAGCAGTGGAATCACTGGTTCAAAAGGCAGTTCCATTTTTAGTTTTTTTGAGGTAATTCCATAGTGTTTTCCATATTGGTTGCACCAGTCTGCATTCCCACAAACAGTGCACTAGGGTTCCCGTTTCTCCTCATCCTCGTCAGCACTTGTTGTTTGTTGATTTGTTGATGATGGCCATTCTGACAGGTGTAAAGTGGTATCTCATTATGGTTTTAATTTGCATCTCTCTGATGTCTAGTGATTTTGAGCATTCTTTCATATGTCTATGGACCCTGTGTGTATCCTCCTCGGAGAAGTCTTTTTTGGTCCTTTGCCTATTTTTTAAATTGAGCTGTCTGTCTTCTTGGTGTTGAGATGTGTAAGTTCTTTATATATTTTTGAGATCAATTTCTTGTCTGAGGTATCATTGGCAAATATATTTTCCCATATGGTTGGTTCCCTTTTCATCTTGCTGATGTTTTCTTTTGCTGAGCAGAAACTCTTCAGTTTGATGTAGTCCCATTTGTTAATTCTTTCCTTTATTTCCCTTGCCTTAAGAGATATATTGGTGAAAATATTGCTACGTGGGATATCTAAAATTTTGCAGCCTATGTTTTCCTCTAGGACTTTTATGGTGTCACAGCTTACATTTAAGTCTTTGATCCATTTTGAGTTTATTCTGGTGTATGGTGTAAGTTGGTGGTCTAGTTTCATTTTTTTGCATGTCCCTGTCCAATTCTCCCAACACCATTTGTTGAAGAGGCTCTTTTCACTCCATTTGATGTTCCTTCCCCCTTTGTCAAATATTAGTTGACCACATAGACCTGGGTTTATTTCTGGGCTCTCTATTGTGTTCCATTGATCTATATGTCTGTTCTTATGCCAGTACCAGACTGTTTTGATTACCATGGCCTTGTAGTATAGTTTGATATCAGATATTGTTATTCCTCTTATTGTGTTCTTCTTCCTCAAAATTACTGTAGCTATTCGGGATCTTTTTTGGTTCCATATAAATTTTGGAAGTGTTTTTCTAGGTCTGTGAAAAATGTCATTGGCACTTCAATGAGGATTACATTGAATCTATTAATTGCATTGGGTAGTATAGACATTTTAATGATGCTGATTCTTCCCATACATGGACATGGTATATACTTCCATTTATTTGTATCTTCCTTACTTTCTTTATTCAGTGTTATGTAGTTTTCTGAGTACAGGTCTTTTACCTCCTTGGTTAAGTTTATTCCTAGGTACTTTATTTTTCTTGTTGCTATCATAAATGGGATTTATCTTTCGGTTTCTATCTCTGGTTTTTTATTGTTGGTGTACAGGAATGCCTTCGATTTCTGAATATTGACTTTGTACCCTGCTATTTTGCCGATTTCACTTATTAGGTTGAGCAGTTTCTTTGTGGAGTCTATAGGCTTTTTCTATGTACACTATCATGTCATCTGCAAATAATGACAGTTTTACTTCCTCTTTTCCAATTTGGATGCCTTTTATTTCTGTTTCTTGTCTGATTGCTGTGGCTAGAACGTCCAAGACTATGTTGAATAGGAATGGAGAGAGTGGACATCCTTGTCCTGTTCCTGACCTCTGGGGGAATCCTCTCAGTTTTTGCCCATTGAGTATGATGTTGGCTTCAGGTTTCTTGTATATAGCTTAAATTATGTTGAGGTATGCTCTCTCTATTTCCATTTTGCTGAGAGTTTTCATCATAAATGGGTGTTGTATTTATCAAATGCCTTTTCTGCATCTATTGATATGATCATGTGATTTTTGTCTTTCATTTTGTTTATGTGCTGTATTACATTTATTGATTTGCAAATATTAAACCATCCTTGCATCCTTGGGATGAATTCCACTTGATAGTGGTATATGATCTTTATAATGTGTTGCTGGATCCGGTTTGCAAATTTTATGTTGAGGATTTTAAAATCTATGTTCATCAATGATATTGGCCTGTAGTTTTCTTTCTTTGTCGTGTCTTGACCTGGTTTTGAAATTAGGGTAATACTGGCTTCATAGAATGAATCTGGAGTCTTCCCTCTTCTTTGATCTTTTGGAATAGTCTGAGGAGGATAGGATTTAGTTCTTTCCTAAATGTTTTGTAGAATTCACCTGTGAAGCCATCCGGTTCAGGGCTTTTGTGTGCTGGGAGTTTTTTGATTACTGCTTCAATTTCACTAGTTGTTAGTGGTCTATTGAGGCTTTCTGCTTCTTGATTCAGTTTGGTAAGACTATAGGTTTCCAGGAATTTGTCTATTTCCTCTAGGTTGTCAAATTTCTTGCCATACAGTTGTTCGTAATAATTTCTTACAATGCTTTGTATTTCTGTGGTATCGGTTGTGATTTCTCCTCTTTCATTTCTGATTTTATTTATTAGGGTCCTCTCTCTTTTTTTCTTGATGAGCCTGGTTAAAGGCTTGTCAATTTTGTTTATCTTTTCAAAGAACCAGCTCCTACGTTTGTTGATCTTTTCAATTGTTAGTTTAGACTCTATGTCATTTAATTGTGCTCTGATCTTGATGATTTCCTTCCTTATACTTGATATGGGTTTTGCTTGTTGTTCTGCCTCTAGTTCTTGTAGCCATAGGGTTAAATGTTTTATTAGAGACTCTTCTAGCCTTTTTAGGTAGGCCTGTATTGCTATGAACTTTCCTCTCAGGACTGCTTTCTCTGTATCCCATAGGTTTTGGGTTGTTGTGTGTTCATTATTATTTGTTTCCAGAAACTTTCTGAATTATTTTTTGATGTCATTGTTAACCCATTCATTATTTAATAACGTGTTATTCATTCTCCATGAGTTTGAATGTTTTGGGGTTTTTTCCTTAAGGTTTATTTCCAGTTTTAAGCCATTGTGATCTGAGAAGATGCTTGATATAATTTCAATTTTCTTGAATTTGTTGAGGCTTTTTTTGTGTCTTATCATATGGTCTATATTTGAAAATGTTCCCTGTGCACTTTTAAAGAATGTACATTTTTCTTCTGGCGGTGAACATTTTTATATATATCAACTAAGTCCCTTTGATCTAGAGTGTTGTTCAGTGCCTCAATGTCTTTGGTGTTTCTTTGCTTTGAATATCTGTCCATTGTTGACAATGGGGTGTTAAAGTCCCCTATGATGAGTGTGTTGCTGTCTTTATCTTTCTTGGAGTCTTTCAAAATTTTTCTTACATATTTGGGTGCTCCTAAGTTGGGTGCATATATATTTATAAGGGTTATATATTCTTGATTGATTTTTTCCCTTAAGTATTATGAAACATCCTTCTTTGTCTCTTTTTATGGCCTTTGCTGTGAAATCTGTTTTGTCTGATATAAGTATTGCTACCCCAGCTTTTTTTTCATGTCCATTTGCTTGAAATACTTTTTTTCCATCCCTTCACTTTCAGTCTGTGTAGATCTTTTGTTCTAAGGTGGGTTTCTTGTCGACAGCATATATGTGGGTCATTCTTTCTAATCCATTCAGCTACCCTGTGTGTTTTGATTGGAGCATTTAGTCACTTTACATTTAAGGTTATTACTGATAAGTACTTATTCATTGTCATTTTCCCCTTTTGTACTCGTGTTCCTCTCTGTCTCTCTCTGTTTGTTCATCTTCTTAAAGCAGACCCTTTAGCATCTCTTGCAATGCTGGTTTGGTGGAGATGTATTCTCTTAGCCTTCTTTTGTCTTGGAAATGCCTTATTTCACCTTCTATTTTGAATGAGAGCCTTGTTGGGTAGAGTATTCTTGGTTGTAGGCCTTTGTTTTTCATCGCTTGGAATATTTTTTGCCATTCCCTTCTGGCTTGTAGTGTTTTTGCTGAGAAATCTGATGATAGCCTCATTGGAGCTCCCTTATATGTTATTAGTTGTTTCTCTCTTGCTGCTTTTAGGATTCTCTCTTTGTCTTTGAATGTTGCCACTTTAATTATGATGTGTCTTGAAGTGGGTCTGTTGGGGTTCATCTTTATTGGGACCCTCTGTGCTTCGTGGACTTGCGTGACTCTTTCTCTCCTCTTGTGAGGAAAGTTTTCTGTCATTAGTTTTTCAAAGATGTTTCCTATCCCTTGCTCTTCTTCTTCTCCTTCTGGAATTCCTATGATATGGATATTATTATTTTTCATGTTGTCCTGCAGCTGTCTTAGAACTTCTTCATTCTTTTTCAGTCTTTTTTCATTTTGTTTCACTGTCTGGGAATTTTTTTCTACATTGTCCTCCAACTCACTGATCTCTCTACTTCTTCCTCTAACCTGTTTTTAATTATTTCTACTGTGTTCTTCAACTCAAAAATTGTATTCTTCATTTCCTCCTGGCTATTACTTATAGCTTTTATGTCCTTTTTCATGCTGGTGTAATTCTTAGTAAGTTCCCTGTAGCTCCCCTGGAGTTCTTTGTAGTTTCTCTGAAGTTCTTTGTAGTTTTCTTTGAGCTTGCTGATCTCATTGAGCTTCTCTATAATCCATCTTTTGAATTCCATATCTGATAGTTTGCTCCCCTCTATTTCATTTAGCACTCTTTCTGGGGATTCTACCTTTCCTTTTGATGGGAAGTTGTTTCTCTGTATCCCCATTTTTGTGACTGCTATTGTTTGTTGGTGCTTCTTAGAATGATCTGAACTTCCTGAATCTGCCTCTGGTGGCGTCAGATCATGTACCAGTCTGGCCCTAGACAGTCTGTTGGAGACTTCCAGAGATCTACTGCCTTTGTCTCTCTTCTTTAGTTGTTAATCTATTCAATCTGTGATTAGCCATCAGGCTTAAGGACCGTGGGTGTGGCAGCTTAATTCCTGTAGGCAGGGCTTTTGCTTTGCCTCAGGCTGACACCACTTGGAGGCGAATGGTCTGCCTGCCGTACTGGGGGTAGGTCAGCACTGGGACTCGGTCAGCTGCTCCCCCAGTTTTCCCCTCAAAGCCACCATGCCAATCTCTCCCCAAGTGTCTCCAGTCCTTTTGCCTTCCGTCTGCTTGAACCCAGGGTAAGTGGGGGCCAAATATTTTTGTATGTGATCCACTTAAGAGCTCTTTTTCTCCAGCTGTTCTCTCCAGCTAGCAAGAAATTGTGGATTTTCACTTTTCACAGCTGATACTATTTTAATTTCCACTCTGTTGCTGTAGGCTGGGAAGCCCAGCTGGGGGTTTAGACCCTGCCCTTCTCAGGGGGAATCCCTGGCTGCTGAGCTGTTTCTTAGTCCCTCCAGCTGCCACCCGTGGGAGCCCAGCCAGTCCTTCCACGTCTCCACACTCCCTACCAGTCAAGTTGTGATGTAGCGACCTTTTCTGTCTCTCCATGGTTATAAGACTTCTTTTCAGCTAGTGTTCGGTTGGTTATTCCAGATGATTTCTCCAAAATTAAGTTGTAAATCCAGGCTGCTCCTGGGAGGAGGTTAGTGTAGCTTCCACTTACTCCTCTGCCATCTTGGATCTCTCTCAGTGTTCATAATTTTGATTTTATTTTTCTCATATAAGTCTCTTTATTATTTCATGTAATAATGGCTTGGTGATGATGAACACCCTTAGCCTTACCTTGTCTGGGAAGCACTTTATCTGCCCTTCCATTCTAAATGACAGCCTTGCTGGTTAGAGTAATCTTGGTTGTAGGTCTTTGTTTTTCATCACTTTGAATACTTCTTGCCAGTCCCTTCTTACCTGCAAACTTTCTTTTGAGAAATTAGCTGATAGTCTTATAGGAACTCCTTTATAGGTAACTCTCTATTTTTCTCTTGCTGCTTTTAAGATTATCTCTTTATCTTTAACATGTGGCATTTTAATTATGATGTGTCTTGGTATGGTCCTCATTTGGTCTAGCTTGTTTGGAACTCTGTGCTTCCTGCACTTGTATGTCTATTTCTTTCACCAAATCAAGAAAGTTTTCCTTCATTATTTTTTCACTCCAATTTTCAATTTCTTGCTCTTCTCCTTCTGAGACTTCTATGATTAGGATATTGGCATATTTAATGTTGCCCCAGATGTTCCTAAGCCTCTCGTTTTTTTCAATTCTTGTTTCCCCCTTCTGTACTGGTTAATGTTCCAAATTATTAATTTGGACCCTGGTTTCCTCCCCTTTACCACTACTTCCATGTGAATTTTTCCTTATTTTACTTAGTATAGCCCTCATTTCTTCCATCATACTAATCTTGTCTGTCAAGTCTGTGTACCTCATTATCACAAGCATTTTGAACTGTGCATCTGTTTAGTTGGCTGAGTGGGAAACAATCTTGTTTGGTTGTTGGTCTATTTCTGTTATATTCACTGAGATGCTATAATCCATTGAACCCTAGAATCAAGTCTATGTGTGTCTATTTCTACACAACTTTCCTCTGCTTATATTCTCCCGCTGTAAACCAGGCTTACCCACTATCAATAATTTGCTTTCAGCCTCTTCCAACCTCCCCTAGGGATCTCAGAAAACTGTCAGAGGCTTATGTGAGCTGCTGAAGGCCAAGGTGAGGTGGGTAGAAATAGTGGTTTTCTGTTTCAGGTTCTCACTGCCAGACTTATCTTGATAATTTCTACCTGATGGCTCCACTCATAGTGGAGCAGATGGCATTCCTAAAGCCTTTGTTATCTATCTCTTTGAGCTTTAGATTTCCTCTCCAATAGCCTGAATCACGTGTGTCTGGATTACTAAAAATCTTCCCCCACATCCAACCTATCATTCTTTGTTGCAGGCTGTGGGGTATTAAGTCCGATCTCAGGAGTTTAGAGATTTCTAAACTGCCTTCCCTCCATCCTAAATCACCTTGATCTTGTTTGTAGAGGTCAGGTTTGTAGCTGTTCATGTTTTCTTCTTTTCAGTCTATTTGTTAAATGATATAAAATTTATGTTAGACTTTTTCTCCTCTAAATATTCACTTTCTGAGTTCCAAAATACTCAGATTTTCTGAATTAGAATGTTTGGGTTTCACAGCGATGACCCTGCTATGAGTAGCAAGAATTTATTTGGAGCTAAAGCCAAGTACCTCCTCTATCCTGCAGGCAGTGCTGTTAGTTATCCTCAAACCAATGTGTGCCATCCATGTATAAAGGGTGATGGTAACAGAAAGACTGGTGTGTTTGGGGAATGGGGATAAAGGTAAGGTCAGCATAGTAGTGCTATTCGTGAAACAGGGTGGTGATGTCAAGGAGTGGAGAAACTAATATCGCAAATATTTTTCTTTTTACACATTTATGAAATTTATTAAATTAAAACATCTTTTAATTTTTAAGAAAGTTTTCTTTTGACTCCTCTTTTGAGGAAATTTAAAAGAACATGGGGCCTTTTAACTGGGAGAAAATGAGTCTCTGGGGATTATTGGCTGGTGTGTTTAAAAGTTTACTGAGCTGTTTTGGGGTAGGTGAACCATTGAATAGAAGGAGAAAGGGAATTCTCATGTATTGAGTCCCTGTTACATGCTAGTACTTTCAGGTATTTTGCTTCCATCATTACTTTTATTCTTTACAAAAACCATATGAAAGTAAGCATTATCAACCTGTTTCCACAGTAGAGAAATACAGGCTCAGAAAAGTTAAGCAACATATTTTTAGAAAAACAGTAACACAAAGTGGTCATAAGGACAATCTCTGGAGCTGGACTGTCTAGTGTTAAACCTGGCTCTGCCACTTATTGGCTATATGACATTAGACAATTTGCTTAACCCCTGTGCCTTGGTTTTTATAACTGAAAATGGGAAAATGGTAATATCTATCCTTAGAGTTGTTGTGAGGATTAATGTGCTAATATAAGGAAAGTAATTATAAGAATGCCTGGCACTTAAATGCTATAGAAAAGTTTTTATGCTATTATTATTTTTTTTTAGTTATCTTGGCCATAAAGCTATAAAGTAACAGAGCATGTATTTGAATTTGGATCTGCCTGAGTGTTTTCAAGCAAACGTTACATAAAGTAATACAATATATTTATGTGTTAAATTTTATAATTTCTTCAAGAATATTCTTTCATAAGTATTTATTAAGCTTTTTCTATATAAAAGGTACCATGCTATATAGCCTGGAGAAAATTGCCTGTATACATACAATGACATGTTGAGTGCTACCTCACCAAAAAAATTGGCTAGGTGGATTGTCTTCAGTTGGATGGCTGACTTAATACGTGGGCTTCATCAGGAATATTGGGATAATATCTCAGAGCATTAATTCTTCCCAAGAAGCTGTGACTGCCAATTGGGAGAAACATATCAAACATTTTTAGAAACTTGAAGAATGACCGTAAATCAAATGTCATAGAAGTACAGTATTGACAGTGCAGGGGGTGATTTATAATCAAGTCACCTCTTACTTGGGTAATGCCATATAATAGCATGGGTCGATTTATTCAGTGATGGTGCAGTAGCATCAACTACAAATTCAATAAAAGTCAATATACAAAAAGAATTATAATTTCTAGTATTCTGTAACTGAGTTAATGTTGCCTTCAAGCCCCTGTCCCTCTGGCTAACTGGGTGGGGAATGGTGGAAGTAGGGAAGGGGATTTAAACTTGCTGATCGACATTATCTTAGTCTCTTCTAGTTTAAAATCATCCTACTTAAAGTTTACACAGCCTCTTAGTGGTAAACACTTTATCATTCAGGGTTTATCCATTTCTCTTTCATATAGTGGCATCTTATTTCAAGAGGAAGCCTATATGTCTCTTTATGCCATTTAAGAAAGAGCCTTTGGTTCAGGCCCTGTCTCTGGGATGGCAAGTCTACCTACCAACTTATCAAAACAGGGTGAATAATGCTGGATGCAATTAGTTAATATCTAAAGTCACATGTTCACAAGATCTTTGAAAAATATTAATACATTGTTCTGACACTCTTTAAGATTTCAGATTGTGGATGCATTTTCATTTATAAGGCCCTAAAATATAACAATAAAAAAAGCCCCTGATCTATTTTAATAACATTGTCTATGGCCTTAACACTACTTATATATATTTAAGTTCACACATCTCATTATTTTGAACATATTATTAAACCTAAATATTTTTGTTTGATACACCAATTACCTTTAGAATAAATAATACATACACTAAATATTTTGTGACCTAAAAGAAATTGTGAAGCCGATTGCCATAGCAACATTTTGCTGAATTTCAGAATTGCTTAGAATAATTAAATATGAAACAAGTAGAATTTTTTGGTCCCTGCTTTTGTGTTTAAATTAATGGGTGCCCCAAATAATGAGACATCTCCCTTATAAATTATCTAATCTTATAGTGAGCAGTGTGGAAAGGTATCAACTGATAGCACTACAGAAAATAATTTAGAAAATACTTCTGAATTTACTTAGTTATTTTGAAGAGCTAATAATTTTTTCAAAGAGTAAAATAATTTTTTCAAAAGAAGAGAATTGTTCCTTTGTGCTAGAATTTTCTCTTTTACTTAAAGCTGAAATGAATGTCATCCAGATTTTTCTTAAATTATGTGTTTAAAAAATCCATTTAGAAATATTTTTCTTACTCTCTGAATTTAAATGTCTTTTGTAAATAAGAATAATTGTAAATGTCCTTTTGTGAAGAAAGGATTAATGTGTCAGATATGAGATGTCTGTCCTTAGAAAGTTTTGCTTGCAAAATTGGCCCTTAGCTGATGTATGAGAATTTGAAACTTGGGAGTTTATCCACCATTCCCTAACTGATAAGGGTGGTTCTCTGTGCTCAAACTGCAACACATTGTGGTTTATACTGAAAAGCTGCTTTCCTTCTGGGGGTCTGAAACTATGGTACATGCTCAGCAGCAGGTACCTTGGACACTGAGTCTCTTGTGGGCTCCCCTGGGTAGAAGTAGCACACACATGTTGGTGTGTTTTGTTGTTGTTGTTGGGGAAGAGCATGCTCTTTGTGACCTCCCATGGAAGGAAGCAAGCATAAGGAAGCCTGCACATGTATTCCTACAGACTCTGCCTGTGGCTTCCCACTATGATCTGCTGTCTGTTCTAACCATATTGCCATTTTAAGTCTTAGCTGAGTACAAATTATGCTTAATCCTGTGAATCCTTTTGAAGAATATCTACACATGGAGTGGTCTCGGGGACCCCAACATACCTTCGCAATATTTTACAATTTTTTAAAAAAGAAATAGCACACTTGACATAATAGTGAAAAAAGTACAAATGTGCCATGACTGTTGATTTATAGGTTTTTCACCACAGATTGATTAAATTTTATCTCATCTATCTCACAAGGAACTAGGTCAAACTTTATTTCTTTTTCCAAAAGTCTAATATATTACAGGACAGTAGAGATATCTGGCTACAGCATAAATGCCAAGTAAAGAAAACAAGCAGGCAAAATTTAAAGAGAAATCCTGTTGTGTGCATGGTATAAATTTTAATCCAAACAAGTTTAAGAGTGGCCTTTTATAACTATTCAGCCCAGAGCAGGTAAACATGTAGCTGGGCTGGTAAATGTGTAACAGCTGGCAAGCTTCTGTTACCAGCTCTCATTTTAGATTACTCAGAGTCCTCGCTCTATGAAATGTAACTTTGAATCTCAAAGAAACTTCAGAAGGGATTTTTGAAATTTTATTTCTTTTTCATTTTCTTGGGCTCATTAAATTAGTGAATGTGAAAAGAAGGGTGACTTAAAAGAACCTATGATAGGTATGATGATGAATAACAATTCAGAAAAGCAGACTGCTGTAGCTCTTAGTGTAATGAGTTTTAAGCTGGTGTCTCTGTGTTGCCAGTTAAATTATTGTAAAAACTTACCATTGACTAATTGCATGCTGGCTTATTTAGATGGGAAAGTCTGAAAGCCAACTAAATAAATCTGAAATGGTTGTATTCTTGAGCTCTCTCAAAGTACCTGTTTATAATCATTCTGGGCTTATGATACATTTTTTTAAATGTTAGTAACATATTTCAAAATTCATAGAATTTTGTTATTATTTCATTGAATGAAATGAACTGAATTACAGATTTTTTTCTGTAATAGAAAATAAAAATAAAAAGTAAAAACTCAGTTTGCATAATGTGAAGGGGTGTGTCTAGTTGCAGACAGCTTACTTTCCCAGGATTCATATCCTCATTCCACCCCATATAAATAATAATTATTACAGTTTCAAAGAACTGGAATGACAGTGCTCAACTAATGTAACCTGACCTGAGAGTGAATGGAAAAGTCTTTTGGAGTGTTATGTAAAATTATAAAAACCCACTTTATTTCCCTTGTTGTACAATTAATTCAAATCAATTAAAATATGCCCACTGATTATTACCCACCATTTGTAATCAATAATTTTCCCATGAATGTATAGGATTCCACACATTTTTCTAACTAATGAGAAATCTCACTTTTATTTTATTGCCTTCCTGCATTAATTTTTTTTCTTTTTCCCAGATTATTTTTTCTTAAAATATATGAGATATGTCCTTAAAGAATCCAGCCATTTACTATGAAAATAAAGACATTTAGTGAAGATACAAGATATAAGAAACATTGTACAGTACATAGGAAAATGATGCCTCACTCCCCTTCAAAGTAGGCACCTTGGGACCTCACACAGTTCTAATAGCCATCAGCTGCCCCATTGTATTTTCCTGAATCTCATCAATGGTCTGAAATCTCTTCCATTTCAAAGGCGGTTTTAGTTTTGGGAAAAGCCATAAGTTGCAGGGTACAAAATCTGGGCTATAGGGGGATGAGTTGCCTGGGTTATTTTATGTTTCACAAAAAAATCTGCATGAGGCATGATGCATGAGTGGGCAAGTTGTCATGATAAAGCTGCCAATCACCAGTTGCCTATAGCAAATGCCTTCTGAATCCAAATAGTTTCCATGGAAGAATGTTCAAACTTAATGCAAAATCTGATGTAGATTATAGCTCTACTTGCTCAATCATTTTTGTTTGTGACGGCCACATAGTACGCATGCTCACTCAATGGCGTCTATCACCCCCACTGACTAGTACAGTGAAGTGGTCATTGTTCACACATGCATATTCCACTCCATTCTCTTTGGCTGCCAGGTTACATTGATGTAATACAAACCATTCTTCTTATATTAACAATGTTTGGATTTTTCCTGGACAGACTTTGTATGTCTCCCTGATTTCTATTTAAGTATCATCCTGTGCTTTTCTCCAACTGTTGATAGGGAAGTATTATGGATATGCTTGCTTGAAGTTATGCATTTTATTGGGATTATAGCTTGTCTTTAATGTCTGTCCTTCCTGATTTCCTGGTTACTGTGAGGAAAAGAACCATAACACTAAACCCTTGGCCACTACTCTAATTTGTAAATGTTGTGTGATTCACCCACAGTATCCAATTTTATCCTTTCTGTTTATCTGAAAAAGAATGTACTTCTTGCTTCCAGCAACTTCATGGATCTTTTCTTAACCCAGCTTCTTTCTCATCAACTGTGTATATATATGCACACATACATATATATTGCTATAAGAATTATTTCACATGGAATGCATTCTTTTCTTGTACTGCTCAGAAACTAAGAAAATCCAAACCAAATAACATTTTAGTATATGTCCTCTAATTTCCTTCTCTTGTTCATTTTACAATCCATTTTATCATCACTAGACTAGACTAATGCTCTAGTCTAGTGAGCCTCAATCTTCAGTCATTTGAGTAGCCCTTCATGATTGAAAACCTCTATCTGTATTTTTCCTTTGTTATTACTTGCTTAATAATTTTATTTAAATCAACTCATTAGATGGTGTGGCCTATTTTTAATTTAAATACACTCACTATCTTGTAGCCTTTTTCTGATAGTATTTGTGCAATTTTGAAGTTAATGTATGAGCATATTAAGTATCATTTGAAATATAAAACTGTTTTCAAATCTCTGACCACACTAGACCTTATTGAATTTTGTATGTAAATTACCCACTTCTAATTTTCAGCCTACTGATGTTTTATTTTCTTTATTACAACTCTTCTTGTGCATCTCCCTGTCACAAGTGCTCACTCATGTCCCTTCATGCCTTCATGATATGACATAAGGCAACTTCTCTGACCCATTATGTTGACTCTTGTCTTTTTTTCTTCTTCATTTTATACTTGTACATTGTAATATTCTAAATTTTACTGGAAAATAAAATATTTTCCAGTATCTTAAAATTTTATACACATATTCATGGATTTTCTCTCCCAGCTCCCCCCAAGTATATCATATTCTTTTTAAAATATCTGAACTTCCAGAGGACAGAGATGATTACCTTTTAGTGCTTTACTGTCTCTCCTCTATCTAATGCAAGGATCTGTACTCCCCTAAAGTTCTAATAATGCTTATAGGCTAAAAGTTGTATAATAGATAGGTGGAAAAGGTTATAATGTTTCATCTTTAACTTTTCACAGTTTTAGTTAGAAATAGTCATTTCTATGGTATACAAATTGGGACTCCTTGATTTTTCAGAGTAAATGTGTAAAGGCTGAAAGAGTAGGGAAAACATGGAATATTGTACAAAGTAAAAAAGCTCAGAGCATCTGGAGCACAGACTGATAATCAAGTGGAGTAAAATAACTCTAGGAAGGGAAGCAGGGACCATGTTAAATAGGGCCAAAAAGCTATGATGAAGAGTCTGGATTTGATCCCATTAGTAGTGAGCAACTGAAGAGTGACATATATAGGGGATGTGTAGAAGGTGGCCATATCTAAGAGAAATAGTGAAAAAACAAATAGGGCCTCTGCAACCATTCAAGCAAGAGATGCTGCTGGCCTGAGTTAGGGTAATGGCTCTGGGAGGAATGATCTTGGCATATTTGAGGACTGTTTAGGAGTTGGAATCAATAGGACATACCAATTAGCTAGATAGGCAGATGAGGAAGATGGAGGAATCTATGGCAGCGGTTTTCAACCCGTGTGGCACAAGAATTTTTAAAGCATGCAATATCTGACTATTTTTTCAGGGACACTGACATCTTTTTCCTTACATTGTCAAATTTAAAAAATGATAACAGCCAACACAATAGATGTCTAGTATGAAGCAATCAAAATTATACACATTTTCTTTGTCAGATTGGCAAAAAATATATATTTTGGTGTGCTGTACAATTTTAGTAATTAGTTTATGTGTGAGATGAAATGGAAAAGGTTCAAAATAACTGGTCTAGGGAAACTGCCAAATATCTGGTTTTGGCAAAGGGTAAATCATTGTAGCAATCATGAGCAAAGAACAAGCAGATTTAGAGACTTGGGTATGAAGACGAGAAGTTCATTATTGCAGATGTTAAAGCTTATTTGCTGGTGAGTTATCCAAGAGGGAGTTTGAAGCTCAGAAGTGATATTGGCTTGAGATAAAAATTTAGGAAGTGTCAGCATAAAAAGTATGTAAAGCTAAGGTACAGGAGTAAATTTACTAGGCAGAGTTGGCAGGAGGACCACAATATTAAGGGATGTGTGGAGAAGGAGGAGATTGTCCAAAAGACAGAACAACAATAGCCAGAAACTATGATGGGCATAGTGAATGTAGAATCACACAAGCAAAGGGATCATTCCAAGAGGCAACCCCAACAGAAAGTTCAAATAAAATAGTAACTCAGAGTAAACTACTGAATCTGGCCACTTTCTAGTTGTTAGCAACTCAGGCAAGAGCAGTTTCTGTGGGAATCAGGTCCACAGCATAAGAAAGCATCTATCCCAGGATAATGGCATGAAAGAAAGATGTATTAGTCAAGGTTCTCCAGAGAAACAGAACCAATGGGATGTGTGTGTGTGTGTGTGTAAAATATGTATATCTGTATATACTACATATAAAAATGCATAACTGATGATAAGAAATTGGTTCATGCAATTACGAAAGCTGGTAAGTCCCAAGATCTGCAGTATGATCCAGCAATATGGAGACCCAGGAAAAGCCAATGTTTCAGTGCAAGTCCAAAGGCAGAAAAAAAAAAAAAAACAGTCTTCCAGTTCAAAAGCTGTCAGGCAGGAAAAATTTGCTCTTACTCAGGTGAGGTTTATTTAGCCTTTGTTCTATTCAGACAGTTAACTGATTGGATGAGGCTCACCCATATTAGGGAGAGTAATCTGAGTTACTCAGCTTACTGATTTAAATGTTAATCTTATCCAAAAACATTCTCACAGAAACAAAATAAAGTTTGATCAAATATCTGAAAACCCAGTGACTCAATCAAGTTGACACAAAATTAAGTATCACAGATATCTTCATCACTTTTATGATGTCTGCATTCTGAACATCAGAATCAGCTAAGGGTTTTTTTTTAAATGTGGAGTTCTGAGCTCTACCCTCAGAATTCAATCCCTTTGGTGTAAGGCCACTTTATTACTTTCATAGTGCTGCCACAACAAATTATCACAAACTAGGTGGCTTAAAAGAACAAATGTATTTTCTTAGTCTTAAGGCTAAGAGTCTGAAATGCAGGTGTCATCAGGGCTGTGCTTTTTCTCAAGGCTCCAGATTAGAACCTTTCCTTGCTTCTTGCCAGCTTGACATTTCTGGATGGTAGCCGCATGTCCTTTTCTTATGAAGATGCCAGTCATTGAATTTAGGGCCTACTCTACTCCAGTATGACCTCATTTTAACTAATTACATCTGTAAAGACCCTATTTTATTTACAAATAAGGTAATTTCCTGAGGTTCTGAAGGGACATGAATTTTGGGGGACATTATTCATCTCATTACAGCCACCAAGTAAGCACCTCTAATAAATAATGAAATGAGGTCTGATGCAGGCGGTTCACAGATCACACTTTGAGACTACTGAGCCTGCACAAACTGCTTTTAATGTAAAGATGGGTGTCAATTCAGGTAGGTGTGAGAGGAATTCCCTGAAAACTTAAATCCCACTATGACTTATCTTAAAGGCCAGGCACTGGTAAAGCCATCATTTAATCTGGATTTTAAAACAGCATTAGCTCTCTAATATAAAGAAGTTAGAAATATTTCAACCTGATTTAGAGTTTAACGTTGTTGCCAGAACTGAAAAGTGATGTGGCCTTCATTGTCCTGAGCCCTGAGATGGCATCTAAGCAATAACACAAAGCATAAGCACGTACAGCTCCTTCAGTAAGAAACTGAAAGAAAAGGTTATTAGAAAATGAAACTAAAAACACTTAGGTCTATTCTCCCATCTCAGTGTAGCCAGAAACCTCAAATAATCAGGGAGATATATCTTTATTGGAAAATTGATCATATTTGGAAGATATATGCCAAAATAGCTCAAATAAAGTATTGATATTACAAAATATGTTTTATTCAATTTTATTGTTACAATGATGTGCAACAAATAATTTAATATTAAATATGATATTAAAGAGCACAATGCTGTGTCAATTCATTAACCGAATTATTGAAATAGGAAAATAGAAAAGTTATCTACAAAAGATGAGTGAAGATAAAATGGTTAAAAAGTAGTACTCAATGTAGCTGGGATAATGTTTCATAGAAAGTATTTATTTTGAGAGCATTATGATAAGTCTATGAAGGCACTTGTGATGAATTGATAATTTATGTAGAATGAACATTATTATTGTTATAAAAAGATTACCATATAAGTTGCTTTTCTGAACTAAATATACTGGCATATAATTTTTATTAATCATTTGTAAATAAAAGGATAAGTTAGCTATCCCCTTAAACTCTGTCCTAGACCTAGGAATTGATGATTTACAAAAGTAATTATTTATCTGGAATGGAAATAACATGGCATGAACATTATACAAATGAAAGAAGACAAAGTAGAGAAAGTGGGGATGCAGGAAGGCACTGAGAGCGGAAAGGCTGAAGTCGAGGACACAGGAAGACTTATCCCACCAGCAGGCACAAGGCTGAATGAAGACAGCTGTGATCTTTCTGACCACAGAATCAGAAAATTGTCCCTACCAAAGCTATTTTGTGCCTGAAGAGTGGCTGTTAATTGTTAATCTTACATTCATAATAACTAAGGATAGCATTGTTTTGCTCATAATTTATAATATCTCAGTCAGTATTAGGTTTTGAAATGACAACATTCAGAAATATATACCTTGTTTTACATTTCATCTGGAGTAGATTCAAAGAGACAGACTTAATGAACTAAATAGATTTTATTATACATGTTCACAATTCCTTATTAACAATTCTGAATTCCAAAAAACACCCTCTGAAAACCAAAAAAAAAAAAACAACTTTTTTTCATAAGTTTGTGACAAACTCATTTGGTCACAAAACCTAATCTGAATTGATGAGGCCATTTCCTTTCTGTTTCTTCTTCTTCACTAATGTGTTTTATTTGGAGAATATTAATAATGTGCCATTTACAGGCTGTTGTACTCTACTATTCATTAAAAATGCTGAATTTTGAAATACAGCTATCCCAAGAGTTTCAGATGAGGGATTTTGGACCTAATCCTGTGTATACATGCGCTTATGTTGTTTACATGATTTGGTTGTAGGGACATGAACTGTTACTCCTCTGTTACTTAATATTTTACTTTATTCACTATTGTGACTCTTGAATTAACGTTTTAAAAATTAATATGAAAGAATGTGATAAAGCTGGTGGGTCAACAGTTCAAAGAAGATCTTGATGGTCTGTTGTTTAGGGGGGCACTGTAGATACAAAGATGACTGAGACCCAGTTACCACACTTCAGTGAGGATGGATGTGAAATAAATAATAGTGACACAGTGTGACAAATACTGTTTAAAGTGGTGTTCAGTGTGTTTTCTTCCAGAGAGAAGGGAACTAATTGCCTGCAGGGAAGAGGGGATTTTTGAAAAGGGAAGGAAGAAAAGGCAGTTCACCAGGGCTGCTCAATTCCAGTATCTTTGGTTCTCAAAAGAAAGGTAAGTATTAATATGATCCCTTAAATAATCTGACATACTATAACTTCTGCCAGTGCTGACACTTCTAATTAGTATTGCTGTCACCTGTGAGAAACATTTTAAAGCCTTATAACATCAATAGAAGTTCCTAGAAAAGCAGCCTGGCTTTGATATGTCACTGCACTGAGGCAGAATATGTTATTTGCAGGATTTAATAAAATGTCAGGGAAGCTTGGATTATCTTCAAGGAGCCATCCTCATTCAAGCATCAAATATCCCGCTCTCACAAGGCAGTTCCTTGGACTAAATGACTATGAGACACTGAGTGCATTCTACTCATCCATAAAAATCACATCAGCAAGATAAATATAGGAACCACTTTCTTCCTCATAAATGTATACCATTTGCCTGCAGTGCCATGGTATTTGAAGCTCAGGTTAGAATTGATAGTGCTAAAGCTCAACCTGATATTTGCAGATGCTTAACTCCAAGAAGTGTGAACAGCAATGATATGATCTGTTGGATATGTTTCAAAGAAGCAAGATGACAATGTGGTTTTAAGCAACAATGCAAAAAGAAAGATTACAGTCAAAAAAGAAAATAAAAACTTAAAACTCCTCAATCCCATTTCCATTCTGTTAAATTATTATGGGGGAAAACTAATGGCATCTCCAGTTTCACAGCTGAGTCCCTTTCCACTTTGCTTAAGAGCTGACACAAATCATTGAGAAGCTCTGTACAATAAATCATTTGAAAACATATACAGGCAATGAGCCAAGAAAGATATTATTCTTTAATCAATGGTGACCTAATATTGCTACTTACTTTATAAAATAAAACATATTATTCAATTTAATCACCAAGCAAAATTAATTTAGAGGGGGAAATGTTCAACCTTGCAACAAGGAGGTGGTTTGAAATAGATTAAAAGAAAAAAACTACTGAATTCAGAGTTCAGGGGTCTGGTTTCTTACTGGGATTCTGTAACTTCTTAGCTAATTTCCCTAGCTAATTTATTAAACTGACTACTGGAAATTCCACACTACTCAAATGTAAAACCTAGGAGGTTAGATTATATGTATCCTAAGGTCTCTTCTATCTCTAATGTTGTATGGTCCTATGCTGTATTGTAAGCTATGACCATGTATGGATCTGTATTGATACTTTGCCCTTAAATTGGATTATTTTGCCTCATAACTTCATTATTTATACAGTTGGTAAATAAATAATAATACATAATATTTAATAAATGATACCATTTAATTCAGATGACATACATGACCATCCCATTTCTTCACAGTTTTTGCAGTGAGTGCTTTGCTTTCTGCCAGACTCAATGTATGACCTATGGATAACCAGAGAAAACATTGCATATCAAGAGACCATTAGATCTGATAATTATAAAGCCATACATTTTGTACCTCTCTTGAGAAATTATTACAGTGGTTAAAAAATATTTGGTAGCAATCCATTTGTCATCTAGCCTATGCCCCTTAACAAACCCTCATGAGATCAATTCTGAGAAAAAAAGAGAGGCATTAAAATCTGACAGAATTTTATACATCATGTAAGACATTACTACATAAGACCAGATGAATCAGAAAGACTAGAAATATTCAACATTACACCTCCGGTTATGTTTTTTCCAAGTTTAGAAAATTGCTTTATTGTTTTTAAAGTATATTTTACTTATTGTGCTATTAGAGTTGTCCCAACTTTTTCCCCTTTGCTCCCCTCTGCCAGGCACCCCTATTCCCTCCAGCAACCACTTCCCAGTTCATGTCCATGACTCATGCATATAGATTCTTTGACTTCCTCATTTCCTTTACTATTCTTGACATCCTATTGTCTGTTTTGAATATACCAATTATGCTTCCTAATCTCTATACCTTTTCCTCCATTATTCTCCTTACTCCTCCCCACAGATAACCCTCCATATGATCTCCATATCTATGATTCTATTCCTGTTCTAGTTGTTTGCTTTGTTTGTTTTTGTTTTTATTTTTCAGATTAAGTTGTTGATAGTTGTGAGTTTGTTGTCATTTTAATGTCCAGAGTTTTTATCTTCTTTTTCTCATATAAGGCCCTTCAACATTTCATATAACAAGGGCTTGATGATGATGAACTCTTTTAGCTTTACCTTGTCTGGAAATCACTTTATCTGCCCTTCCATTCTAAATGATAGCTTTGCTGGATAGAGCAATCTAGGCTGTAGGTCCTTGCTTTTCATCACTTTAAACACTTCTTGCCCATCCCTTCTTGCCTGCAAAATTTCTTTTGAGAAATCAGCTGATAATCTTACAGGAACTCCTTTGTAGGTAACTATTCTTTTCTCTTGCTGCTTCCAAGATTCTTTCTTTAGGCTTTGGCATTTTAATTATAATGTATATTGGTGTGGTCCTCTTTGGATCCAACTTGTTTGGGACTCTCTGTGCTTCCTGGACTTAGGTGTTTATTTCTTTCACCAAATTAAGGAAGTTTTCTTTTATTATTTTTTCAAAGAAGTTTTCGATTTCTTGCTCTTCCTCTTCCCCTTCTGGCATCCCTATGATTCAGCTGTTGGCACTTTTGAAGGTGTCCCAGAGTCTTCTTATTTTCTTCTCATATTTTT
Organism: Furipterus horrens; assembly: GCF_987537825.1. NCBI lineage: Eukaryota > Metazoa > Chordata > Mammalia > Chiroptera > Furipteridae > Furipterus > Furipterus horrens. The sequence goes on along the minus strand of NW_028327179.1, from coordinate 70,602,606 downwards.
CAGTTCTTGTTTCTTCATTCTATACTGGCTGATTGTTTATTTCTTCCTTACTTTCCAATTCATTGATTTGAACCCCAGCTTCCTTCCCTTCACTATTGGTTCCCTGTGGATCCTTCTTCATTTAACTTAGGGTAGCTTTCATTTCTTCCCTTATGCATTTGGCATACTCAGTGAGATCTCTAAAACATCCTTATCACCAGTGTTTTGAACTCTGTATCTAATAGGTTGACTTTCTCTGCTTGGCTTAGTTCCCTTTCTGAAGTTTTTAACTATTTCTTTATTTGAGTCATATCTCTTTTTCTCCTTAATTTGGCAGCCTCCATGTGCCTGCTTCCATGTACCAGGTAGAGCTGTCACACCTGTTACATTGTAAGGGGCAAGGCATTAAGTATTTGTCAGTGTGGAGGTGACCCATTTCACTACTTTGTGGCATTTTATGTTGGGGATGGGTCATAGAGGGAGCAATGCCACTTGCTCGGTACTCACCCCATTTCCAGTCACTTCACCCCCTTCTCTTATGCTACTGGTACTCCTTTAGGTGTTGCCCTTGTGGTGGTTCCCAGAGTGGGAAGTTGTGTAAATTCTAGGACCATGGGGGCCCTCTACACAGACTCTCCTGAGAGACAGGCAGCTTCTTCTGCCAACCTAATCTCCATTGGTTTTCATAGTTAGAAGCTAAGACACTTTATTTTCCTGGTGCTGGAACCCTGGGCTGTGCGATCTGTCTTTGGGCTGGGATTGCTCCCTAGTTGTCTCTCCCAGCTTTTACCCACCACATGTGAATGTGGGACTGCTTGTTCCATCAGCTGCAACCACTACCTTGCCACGATGGCCTCACTGCCACCACACTGTGTCCTATTTGCCCTGACTTCCTGTCTCTGCCACAACTCCCTGCCTCTGCCTCTCCTACCCATCTGAATGAATATTCCTTCTTTAAATTCTTTGTTGTTGAACTTCCATGCAGTTTGATTTTCTGGCAGTTTTTGGTTTTTTATTTGTTTGTTTGGAGTTTAGTTGCGTTCTTCTCATGGTTATGTGAGGAAGCGAAGAGTGTCTACCTACACCTTGATCTTGCCTAGACCCTTTATTGTTAACTTATGCTCCTAAATACAACTGCCTATTTCCCAAAACACTGGCATCATTTTTCCCAATTACTGAATGAAGTTTATTATGCACTTGATATAATTTTAAGTGCTTTACATGTACTTATTCATGTAATTTTCACACCACCTTCTGTGTAAGTGCTATTAGTGCCCTCATTTTATATAGAGTCAGATGTTTATGTAACTTATACTGGGTCACACAGCTAGACAGTTGTCAAGCTGGGATTAAAGGCTAGGGCTTGGAGGAAAATACCGTAAACTTAACCTACATGCTGTACTGAAGTGATGCAGAGCTTCTCACATATATTTATACCTGGTTTTCAGGTTCTCGTGTATAAATGTAGAAGTGTCATGGTTTTTATACATATACCACATCTTGTGTAACAGATTACATCAGTCCCTCTTATTGCCTTATCTGTGGTTTCAGTTACTAACAATCAACCATGGTCCAAAAATATTAAATGGAAAATTCCAGAAATAAACAATTTATAAGTTTTAAACAGCTTGATGAAATCTTATGCAACCCAAGTTCATCTCACCTGAAAGTGAATCATCCCTTTACCTAGTGTATACACATTGTATATGCTCCCCATCTGGTAATCACATAGTAGCCACCTCAGTTATCAGCTCAATTGTCACATTACTACAGTCTTGCATTCAAAAAACCCTTATTTTACTAATGATGGCCCCAAAGCACAAGAGTAGTGATGATGGCTAATGAATTATGCCAATGAGAAGCTAAAAAAAATACTTCTTTAAGGGAAAAAGTGATTATAGTACAATAAGATATACTATCTAGAGATTTGTGCTATCCGTGGTTTCCACTGAGTGTCTTAGAATGTATCGCCCATGGGTAAGGAAGGTACTATTGTATTTTAAACTGCTGGTAACCTTAAAATAAAAGCAAAATGAAATTAGGGAATTTGTTTAAGATCTTTAAATCCTACAATGTGTTTTTGTTAAAGGTGTTAGTAATTAAAATACAACATAAATTGGAAGAAACATTGATTCTAGGTCCTCCAAAGACATTGTCTCTAATGAATAAATAGTAAAATTGTACATTCATGATATTGTATCACTATATGAACTTCAACATGCTTTTTATGTGTCTGAATATTTGTATGCTTCAAGGACATATCAATGGGATATAATAAGACTTGCAACCTTTTATAAATGTTTGACTAGATTGTGGAAAAAAATATTTCTCATAATTTAAAAAAATCCATGTGTTTACCTGAGGAGAAATCTCTTTTTAGATTCAGTGTGTTAGGTCCTTAGAGGTGTGACACTCAATGAGATGTTGGTCAATGGTAAACAAGTCACAAAGTCTAAGAACTCATTTTTTTTACTCATTTACTTATAAAGATCATGTCAAGTATTTAGTGGGAAACAATGATAGGGATATTGTCATTAGAAAGAAGCAACATTAAATTTCATGAAAATACATTTTTAAATGTCTATTTGACATAGATTAAGCAACTGGAAAGTTAATTAAAACATGGTATCAATATAAATGTTTATTTTTAGCCCAAATTTTAGTGTGAACTTCTTTGAAGAATGGCTTAATATGTGTTTTAATGGTTTGTATAAATGGATTGATAGAGTGATTGTTAGCTAATTTTTCAAATGAATTCCTCACTTTTCCTCTGCTTACACAATATTTCTAATGCGATAGGCAAGCTGAATCACAGCAGTGACAAATAAGAAGAAATGATTCCTTGTCATTAAAAAAAGTAAAATGTTAGAAATATGGATACAGTAAATAGCAATTTGAGTTCTTATAGTATCCCCAACCACAGCTGATCACATATATCTTTTTTTATAAACTGTAGTCACTGCCGCCCCTGGCTGGTTTGGCTCAGTGGATTGAGCGTCGGCCTGCGAGCTAAGTGTCGCTGGTTCGATCTTCCAGTCAGGGCACACCAGAGAAGGAAAACTCTGACTCCAAAAAACCTCCGCTGCCTTGCGGCATACCTCTTCAGGGGAAAGGCTAAGGAAAAGGGAAACTCTGACTCCAAACCTCCGCTGTCTTGTGGCATACCTCCTCAGGGGAAAGGCTAAGGGAGTAAACCCCGACAGAAAATCCGGAGCCGGAGTCCCTAAGGCGGTTTGACGTTGTAGTCAACACCGGCAACTCCTGCGGCGCACCTGAAGCCAAGCTGTATTGACTCCGTCTTTCCCTTGGACCCTTCAGCTGCGAAGAGAGGGGGGGTCTGCTGCATGGGCAACAACTGGCCCTCCATATCACCCTGCCCAGGCTTTGTAGCTTCACTGGAGAGGATACTCCAGCGTCATCGCAAGATGTCGACTCAACACGGGAGGAGACAGTTACCGGTTATAAGCTCATCCGATTGGCGAAGGAAACGAGCGCCAGGGGTCTCCTCTGATGGTGGGAGAGGTCATCGCACCTCACTGGACAGCTACCGCCCGCCTCAAGCTGGGCAGCCCCCAGCCAATTAGGTGCCGTCTCGCCATGGCTCGCCTGCCCCACTGGGTGCATGGGGATCAGAGAGGCGTCTCTTGAAAAGTGGGCCACAAAACACTCGCACCAGGCAATTCCAAGCAAAAAACAAGAAAGAAGCCTCCAGCTCTTCGCCTCGCTAGCTGGAACATCAGGACCATGTGTCCCGGACTTACTGCAGACCTTCCGTGGATCAATGGTGCCAGGAAAACCGCCGTCATCGACAGGGAACTGGCACGACTAAACATCGACATTGCGGCTCTACAGGAGACCCGGTTGGCCGACAACGGAACTATCAGAGAAACCAACTACACCTTCTACTGGCAAGGGAAGTCTCCGGACCAACCAAGACAGCACGGTGTTGGGTTCGCTGTGAAGAACATGCTTGTTAACTCCATAGAGCCACCCACAGGAGGCACAGAGAGATTACTTACCCTCCGATTGTCAACAACTTTCGGCCCAGTCAGCATTCTTAGCGCGTACGCCCCAACCCTCTGCGCCACCACCGAAGAGAAAGAACAGTTCTACCATGCACTGGACGAAGCGTTATCCAAGATCCCCAGAAGTAACGCTCTCTATCTCCTTGGAGACTTCAACGCAAGAGTAGGAGCCGACCACATGGCCTGGCCCACCTGCCTCGGAAACTTTGGGAGAGGAAAAATCAATGAGAATGGTCAGCGACTGCTTGAGCTTTCGTGTCACCACGGCCTGTGCGTGACAAACACATTCTTCAAGTGCAAAGAGATCCACCAGGTGTCATGGAGGCACCCCCGCTCCCGCCACTGGCACCAGCTTGACCTCGTCATCACCAGAAGAACGGATATTGGCAGCACCCTCCTCACCCGCAGCTACCACAGTGCAGACTGCGACACGGACCATGCCCTCGTGGTAAGCAAGGTGCGCATAACGCCGAAGAGGTTGCACCACTCCAAGATGAAGGGTCGCCCACGCATCAACACCAGTTGTGCCAGCAACCCAGTTAAGACCCAGCAATTCATCAACAGGATGGAAGATGCACTCGGAGAGGGAATGGCGGCAGATGACATTATCGAATCCAATTGGCCACGTCTCCGCGACGCCATATACAACTCCGCCATTATTGCTTACGGGAAGAAAGAGCGGAAGAACGCTGACTGGTACGAGGCTCACTGGGAAGAAATGGAACCCGTGATCGAGGCTAAGAGGAAGGCCCTACTGGCTTACAAGGCCACGCCCACTCCCAGTACACTTCAAGCTCTACGGGCTGCCAGGAACAAAGTCCAGAAGACCGCCCACCACTGTGCCAACACCTATTGGCTAAACCTGTGCAGAAGCATCCAGGAAGCCGCCGATATAGGCAACGCACGAGGAATGTATGAGGGTATCAAGAAGGCAACAGGCCCAATCCCCTCCAAGATCGTCCCCCTTAAGTCCAAGACAGGTGAGGTCATCACTGACCAGGAACAGCAAATGCAGCGGTGGACCGAGCACTACCTCGAGCTGTACGCAACGAGGAACACCGTAACAGACACTGCTCTTAACGCCACCCCAGACCTACCAGTCATGGAGGAGCTAGACACCCCACCTACTGCGGCAGAGCTCGGCAAAGCCATCGACCGCCTCGCTTGCGGGAAAGCACCAGGAAGCGATGAAATCCCTCCAGAAATCCTAAAGAGCAGGAAACCAGTCCTGCTACAGCCGCTCCACCATCTACTCTGTCGCTGCTGGAAGGAGGGTTACATCCCCCAGGATATGAGAGACGCCAACATTATTACCATGTACAAGAACAAAGGAGACCGCAGCGACTACAACAACTACTGGGGCATCTCTCTCCTCAGCGTCGTTGGCAAAAGTATTCACCCGAGTCGCTCTTGCCCGCCTGCAGACCCTTGCTTCCCGCGTCTACCCAGAGTCCCAGTGTGGCTTCAGAGCTGGCCGATCAACAGTGGACATGATCTTCTCCCTACGCCAGCTGCAGGAGAAGTGTCACGAGCAGCATAAACCACTCTACCTCGCCTTTATTGACCTCACGAAGGCATTTGATCTGGTCAGTCGAAGCGGACTCTTCAGCTTGCTACGGAAGATTGGCTGTCCACCACATCTGCTTGCTGTGGTCATGTCCTTTCACGACAACATGCACAGCACGGTGTCCTACAACGGCGCAACCTCTGAGGCCTTCCCAGTCAGCAGCGGAGTAAAGCAGGGCTGCGTCCTCGCGCCTACGCTGTTCGGAATCTTCTTCTCCATGCTCCTCCAATACGCCTTTAAGGACTGCAGCGAGGGTGTCTTCATTCACACCAGATCCGATGGCAAGCTCTACAACCTGGCCCGTCTACGAGCCAAGACCAAAGTCAAAGAGGTGCTCATCCGTGAGATGCTCTTCGCCGACGACGCAGCCTTGACATCACACTCCGAAGAGGGACTCCAGCAGCTAGTCACTTGCCTTTCCCATGCATGCAAGGAGTTCGGACTAGCCATCAGCCTGACGAAGACGAACGTTATGGCTCAAGGCACGGGGACTCCCCCATGCATCACCATCGACGGATACACCCTGGAGGTTGTCAACGACTTCACTTACCTCGGGTCCACCATCTCGAGCTCTCTGTCAGTCGACTTGGAGGTCAACCGGAGAATCGCCAGGGCAGCCACAGTTATGGCCAAACTGAACCGGCGAGTGTGGAACAATTCCAGCCTCACTGAGAAAACCAGACTGCGCATCTACCAAGCCTGCGTACTCAGCACTCTCCTCTATGGCAGCGAGACGTGGACCACCTACGCAAGGCACGAAAGGAAACTCAACAGCTTCCACATGAGGTGCCTGCGATGCATCCTGCATGTCGCCTGGCAGGATAAGGTTCCCAACACGGAGGTGCTGAAGCGAGCCAACATGAGCAGTTTGCATGCAGTTCTTAGTGAGAGACGCCTCAGGTGGCTCGGCCATGTCAAAAGAGTGGATGCAGGCCGTATTCCCAAAGACCTCCTCTACGGTGAGCTAGCAGAAGGCAAGAGGATGACAGGGCGCCCAAAACTGCGGTTCAAAGACATCTGCAAAAAGGACATGGCACAATGCTCCATCAATCTCAACACATGGGAAGTTCAAGCAGACGACCGCCTAGCCTGGAGGCTCGCGGTCAGGCAAGGTACGTCACGCGCGGAGGCTGCGCGCAACGAGGAGGCGGTCCAGAAAAGATCGAGGCGGAAGCAGCGTCAGCAGCAGCAACAACAGCCATCTGCCTTCACCTGTACCAAGTGCGGCAGGGATTGTCACTCCCAAGTCGGACTGCACAGCCATTCTCGGCGGTGCAGATAGCCTCTCAAGAAGCTACGCCATCGTCTCTCGAGACGGACGGCTGCCGATGAGTCACTGCCAGGTTTTTCAGAAAATCTCAGTCTGAAGAAGAGACTTGTGAACCTCCAGTATCTAGAGCTGCACATCACTATTTTCTTGAGTATTTTTCAAACATTTTGCCTAAGACTATAACTTTTAAGTTGTGCTACTCAATTACACAAAACATAAAACTTACCTTTGGTAAAATAAACAAAATATATATTATTTCCTCAGAACTTAGCATCTTGGCATGTTTAAATTTTGAAAATGAAGTACTCTATTTTTATCTGATAACATCTGGCTCATACTTTATTGCAATCCAATATTATACCAAGTTGGATTTTAAAAGTTATAATTGTTAGTAATATTACCACACTACTCCTATTAATTATAGTAAGAAAAATCTCTATTTTGCAATTGAATGTTTATAAGATGTAGTATTTTGACTTACGGTTTACTTAGGATATACATTTACATGCTTAGATTTAAGAAGCACTTAACTCTTTGTTGATCCAAGCTTAAAAATAAAATAATATTTTTCTTTTACGTGCCTCAAATAATAATAGCCTCAAATAAATAAAACGTTTGAGATTATGCAACTAAGCTCACTAACAAAAATCCCACTATATTCAAAGATGGAAAATACTTAGCAGGTATCCCACCACTTACTGATCATGGTCAGAAGCAGCCTTAGACCTCTCCTTGAAACAGTATTCTAGGAAGCCACAATCAGACAGTCATGAATGGCTAAGGGAACAAACCAACCAAACCTATCCAGAGAGATAAAGATAGAATGTGACATCTTATCCATAAGTTTCTCCTATCTCTTTCTATAAATCAAAATGGATCCCCTATATACAAATTAAGTTGAAGAAAAGTAGCCTTTTGCTTGTAGAAAAGAAAATAGAGAGAGAAGGTTACCCAAGAATTGTTTACATATTCTTTTGGACCTACAGATACAAAGAAAGTACATGTCCCTATATGAAGCAATCAGTTTTAGAAAAGGAAGTTAGCAAGGATTCCAGCCTCAGGAATTTTTTCCTACAGGAAATGTGGCCTTGCAAGCTGAAGGTCTGGGTTACTCAAAGGAAGTCTGCTGCAGTGTTTCCATATGTCAGAAAAACAAACCCTGAACCAGAGGCTATTCTTCTATGGAAGACTCAGGCAGACAAAAAATAGAAATGGGCTATGTGGCAATGAAGTTAAAAATTATTTCCTCTTGTCCTTATTTATTTGGCTTTAGGGATGCCTTCCCCTGATTGCAAATTTCACTGTTAGTCTGTTGACAAATATTAGAAATTGAAAATGGCCATTAAATTTTAGGATACTTTTTGTGTATGTATGTGTGTGTGTGCATGAAGAGTAGAATATATCTACTAAGAAAAGAATATAGTACTTGGCCTCTACCAAAATATACAAAACAAACAAGTAAACCATAATGTCAAGGTATTGAACATATGTTTCCTTTTTTATATATTAATTTATTCATTATTCTTTTAGAGAGAAGGGAAAAGAGAGAGAAGGAGAAACATCAATATGAGAGAGAAACATTCATCAGTTCCCACTCACATGCACCCCATCTGGGGACCAAACTTACAACCCAGCCATGTGCCCTGACCAGGAATCAAACCGGTGACCTTTGGCTCTGCAGAATGAAACACAACCAACTGAGGCACACACGTCAGGACTGAACCTATAAGTTTAAATTCACAAACAAGAGTTACATGTTATCTCATTGGGGTCCCAGTAATATCCTTACTATGCCTAGCACAATGTATGTTGTCTCTCTTAGCTCAGAATGCCATAAAAAATATTGTTGAGTCAATGTTTTAAACAATAGAAATTTATTTTCTCATAGTTCTCGTGGTTGAAAGTCTGAAATCAAAACACCAACATGGGAGACTGCGACATGATCTGACGCCACCAGGTGCAAATCCAAGAAGTGCAGATCAACTTAAGAAGCAGCAACAAACAAGAAGAGTCACAAAAATGGGAAGACAGAGAAACAACCAACCATTGAAAGGGAAGGAAAATCCCAAGAAAGAGTGCTAAATGAAATAGAAGGAAGCAAACTATCAGATATGGAATTCAAAAGATGGATTATAGAGAAGCTCAATGAGATCAGCAAGCTCAAAGAAAACTACAAAGAACTTCAGAGAAACTACAAAGAACTCCAGGGAAGCTACAGGGAACTTACTAAGAATTACACCAGCATGAAAAAGGACATAAAAGCTATCAGTAATAGCAAGGAGGAAATGAAGAATACAATTCTTGAGTTGAAGAACACAGTAGAAATAATTAAAAACAGGTTAGAGGAAGAAGTAGAGAGATCAGTGAGCTGGAGGACAATGTAGAAAAAAATTCCCAGACAGTGAAACAAAATGAAAAAAGACTGAAAAAGAATGAAGAAGTTCTAAGACAGCTGCAGGACAACATGAAAAATAATAATATCCATATCATAAGAATTCCAGAAGGAGAAGAAGAAGAGCAAGGGATAGAAAACATCTTTGAAAAACTAATGACAGAAAACTTCCCTCACATGAGGAGAGAAAGAGTCACGCAAGTCCACGAAGCACAGAGGGTCCCAATAAAGATGAACCCCAACAGACCCACTTCAAGACACATCATAATTAAAGTGGCAACATTCAAAGACAAAGAGAGAATTCTAAAAGCAGCAAGAGAGAAACAACTAATAACATACAAGGGAGCTCCAATGAGGCTATCATCAGATTTCTCAGCAGAAACACTACAAGCCAGAAGGGAATGGCAAAAAATATTCCAAGCGATGAAAAACAAAAGCCTATAACCAAGAATACTCTACTCAGCAAGGCTCTCATTCAAAATAGAAGATGAAATAAGGAGTTTCCAAGACAAAAGAAGGCTAAAAGAATACATCTCCACCAAACCAGCATTGCAAGAGATGCTAAAGGGTCTGCTTTAAGAAGATGAACAAACAGAGAGAGACAGAGAGGAACACGAGTACAAAAGGGGAAAATGACAATGAATAAGTACTTATCAGTAATAACCTTAAATGTAAAGGGACTAAACGCTCCAATCAAAACACATAGGGTAGCTGAATGGATTAGAAAGAATGACCCACATATATGTTGTCGACAAGAGACCCACCTTAGAACAAAAGATCTACACAGACTGAAAGTGAAGGGATGGAAAAAAAGTATTTCAAGCAAATGGACATGAAAAAAAAGCTGGGGTAGCAATACTTATATCAGACAAAACAGATTTCACAGCAAAGGCCATAAAAAGAGACAAAGAAGGACATTTCATAATACTTAAGGGAAAAATCAATCAAGAATATATAACCCTTATAAATATATATGCACCCAACTTAGGAGCACCCAAATATGTAAGAAAAATTTTGAAAGACTCCAAGAAAGATAAAGACAGCAACACACTCATCGTAGGGGACTTTAACACCCCATTGTCAACAATGGACAGATATTCAAAGCAAAGAAACACCAAAGACATTGAGGCACTGAACAACACTCTAGATCAAAGGGACTTAGTTGATATATATAAAAATGTTCACCGCCAGAAGAAAAATGTACATTCTTTAAAAGTGCACAGGGAACATTTTCAAATATAGACCATATGATAAGACACAAAAAAAGCCTCAACAAATTCAAGAAAATTGAAATTATATCAAGCATCTTCTCAGATCACAATGGCTTAAAACTGGAAATAAACCTTAAGGAAAAAACACAAAAACATTCAAACTCATGGAGAATGAATAACACGTTATTAAATAATGAATGGGTTAACAATGACATCAAAAAATAATTCAGAAAGTTTCTGGAAACAAATGATAATGAACACACAACAACCCAAAACCTAAGGGATACAGCAAAAGTTGTACTGAGAGGAAAGTTCATAGTAATACAGGCCTACCTAAAAATGACAGAAGAGTCTCTAATAAAATATCTAACCCTACACCTACAGAAACGAGAGGAAGAACAACAAACAAAGCCCAGAGCGAGTAGAAAGAATAAAATTCATCAAAATCAGAACAGAATTAAATGACATGGAAACTAAACTAACAATTCAAAGATCAACAAAAGTAGGAGCTGGTTCTTTGAAACGATAAACAAAATCAAAAAGCCTTTAATCACGCTCATCAAGAAAAAAAAAAAGACAGGACCCTAATAAATAAAATCAGAAAGAAAAGAAGAAAAATCACAACCGATACAACAGAAATACAAAGGATTGTAAGAAATTATTACGAACAACTGTATCACAACAAATTTGAAAACCTAGATGAAATAGACAAATTTCTGGAAATATATAATTTTCCAAACCTGAAACAAGAAGAAGCAGATAGCCTGAAAAGACCAATAACAACTAATGAAATTGAAGCAGTAATAAAAAAACTCCCGGCACACAAAAGCCCTGGACCGGATGACTTCACAGGTGAATTCTACAGAACATTTAGGGAAGACCTAACTCCTATCCTTCTCAAACTATTCCAAAAAAAAAAAAAAAAAGAAAGAAAAGGGAAGAAACCCAAACTCGTTCTATGAAGCCAGTGTTACCCTAATTCCAAAACCAGGTCAAGACACAACAAAGAAAGAAAACTATAGGTCAATATTGCTGATGAACATAGATGCTAAAATCCTCAACAAAATATTGGCAAAAATGATCCAGCAACACATTAGAAAGATCATACACCACGATCAAGTGGAATTCATCCCAGGGATGCAAGGGTGGTTTAATATTCACAAATCAATAAACATAATACACCACATAAACAAAATGAAAGACAAAAATCACGTGATCATATCAATCAATGCAGAAAAAGCATTTGATAAAGTACAACCACCATTTATTATGAAAACTCCCAGCAAAATGGGAATAGAGGGAGCATACCTCAACATAATAAAGGCCATATACGAAGAACCTGAAGCCAACATCATACTCAATGGGCAAAAACTGAAAGCACTCCTCCTGAGATCAGGAACAAGACAAGGATGTCCACTCTCTCCACTCCTATTCAACATAGTGTTGGAAGTTCTATCCACAGCAGTCAGATAAGAAGAAGAAGTAAAAGGCATCCAAATTCGAAAAGAGGAAGTAAAATTGTCATAATTTGCAGAGAACATGATAGTGTACTTAAAAAACCCTATAGATTCTACTAAAAAACTCTCGACCTAATAAGTGAAGTTGGCAAAATAACAGGGTACAAAGTTAATATTCAGAAATCTAAGGCATTTTTGTACACCAACAATAAAATATCAGTGACAGAAACTGGAAGAAAAATCCCATTTACCATAGCAACAACAGAAATAAAGTACCTAGGAATAAACTGAACCAAGGAGGTAAAAAACCTGTACTCAGAAAACTACATAACACTGAAGAAAGAAATTAAGGAAGATACAAATAAATGGAAGCATATACCATGTTCATGGATGGGAAGAGTCAACGTTATTAAAATGTCTATACTACCCAAAGCAATTTATAGATTCAATGCAATCTCTATTAAAATACCAATGACATTTTTCACAGACCTAGAACAAATACTTCAAAAATTCATATGGAACCAAAAAAGACCCCAAATATCAAAAGCAATCTTGAGATAGAGGAACACAGCAGGAAGAATCACAATACCTGATATCAAACTATACTACAAGGCCACGGTAATCAAAACAGTCTGGTAATGGCATAAGAACAGACATATAGATCAATGGAATATAATAGATAGCCCATATATAATGGCAGGTCTATATGGTCAACCAATATTTGACAAAACGGGAAGGAACATAAAATGAAGTCTCAAGAGCCTGTTCAACAAATGGTGCTGGGAGAACTGGACAGGGACATTCAAAAAAATGAAACTATACCACCGACTTACACCAGAATAAACTCAAAATGGATCAAAGAATTAAATGTAAGCCATGGCATCACAAAAGTCCTAGAGGAAAACATAGGCAGGTAAATTTAGATATTCCACATAGTAACATTTTCACTGATATATCTCCTAAGGCAAGGGAAATAAAGGAAAGAATAAACAAATGGGACTACATCAAACTAAAGAGTTTCTGCTCAGCAAAAGAAAACATCAGCAAGATGAAAAGGGAATCAACAATATGGGAAAATATATTTGCCAATGATACCTCTGACAAGGAATTGATCTCTAAAATATATAAAGAATTCACACATCTCAACACCAAGAAGGCAGACAACCCAATTAAAAAATGGGCAAAGAACCCAAACAGACACTTCTCCAAAGAGGACTTACAAAGGGTCCACAGACATATGAAAAAAATGCTCAACATCACTAGCCATCAGAGAGATGCAAATAAAAACCACAATGAGATACCACCTCACACCATTCAGAATGGCCATCATCAACAAATCAACAAACAACTTGTGCTGGAGAAGATGCAGAGAAAAGGGAACCCTGTGCACTGTTGGTGGAAATGCAGACTGGTGCAGCCACTAAGGGAAACAATATGGAATTATATCAAAAAACTAAATACGAAACTGCCTTTCGAACCAGCAATTCCATTGCTAGGATTATATGTGAAGAATCCTGAAACCCCAATTCAAAAGAACCTATGCACCCCTATGTTCATAGCAGCACTATTTACAACAGCCAAGTGCAGGAACAACTTAAGTGCCCATCTGTAGATGATTAGGTCAAAAAACTGTGGTACAGATTGTTTTCGATGGCGGAGGGGTGAGGGTAGGGGAAGGCTACGCTTTCAGGCTCCCAAGACACATTTGTAGTTTGGACTAATTGCAGACAGAACATCTCAGTGAGCAGCTGGACACTGGCAGGAGTCGAGCCTAGGCACTGCTGGATTAGAGAAAAACCATCTGGGAACAACCTGTTTAGTGAGGATAGCGGAGGAAAAAGGGATGAAACTGGATTCCTGACTGGGGTGGTTGCCCAAGCTGTGGCTGGAAGTACACAAAGGCTTTCTGGTGACCACAGGCTTCCTCAGAGAGGAGTCGGGAGGAGAGCAGATTGCTGCCTGCTGACAGAGACAGGACTCGACCAGGTGGCATGGGCGCTAAAGGACAGGAGACAGCGTACTGCTGTGCAATTGAGAACATAATTTTTTTTATATTTTTCTCTTGTGAACTGCAGAGAGGAGTGGAAAGTTTAGGGGTGGTAGGACATTCTTGAGAAGTGCAAGCACAGGGGCATGCTCGTCCACTCCCCAACCCTCCCCTTGGGTCTCTAGGGTGCACATAGGGAAGTGCCCTCATTCACTGGCCCAGGTGCCTGCAGCTGCGAGTCCAAGTGCCCCTCGGACATCCCCCAAAAGACATAAGATCAGAGCCCCAATGCGCACAGGGAGGGCCCACTGGACATGCAGAAGACCATGTGCAGACACCCCTGGACAGCTCCAGTGGGCGCCAGGCCAGAGTGCAGACCACTTGCTCAGGCTCTGATCGTGCCTGCCCAGACGAGTGTAGGAACAATGGGCAGCTGTGGCGCAGGAACAGAGGGCGGCAGCGACTCACAGATGCTCATCTCCACTGTGCACAAGTGTCTGGGGCCCTGCCCTAAGAGGAGAGAGACCAACTCCAGGAGCATGACTCGGCAGGACTGAGGCTAGCTCTATGGCCGCTTTGTGCTTGCACGGGCCCATGAGCGCAAAAGCACCTTGACCGTCGCTAATTTCTCACTTCCACTGTGCCCAAGTGTCTGGGGCCCCACCCTAAGAGGTGAGAGAGGGCAGACCTGAGGCAAGCTCTCAGGCCACCTTGCGCGTGCAGGGACACGCATACAAAGGCACCTTGGCTGGTTCCAACGGGCGCCAAAGGAACACGCTGTGCTGGCCATCGAGAGTGCACACCGCCACTGACCAGCTGTGGATGCAGAAAAAGAAGACGACACACAAAGGCTGAATTGAGTAAAAAAATCCCCCCCCCATTTTTTTTCTTTCTTAAAGGGAAAGGAAAATAAAAATAAAAACTATATCTCTAATTTGTTTCATACAATCTCTCCTTCCCATCCTTTCTCTTTAATTGTTGTTTATTTGTTTGTGTGTCTAGTTTAGCCTCCCTTTCACTCTAAAAAAATAGAATATAACTACTATATAAATCCAATACTATACAATTCCACTTTCTTAATATATTCAGCATTCTTTCCTCCTTTTCTTCTATTGTTATTAACATACAATGTAAATATTATCTACTGTCTTGCATAGTCTCAACTATTATTAATCTATCATCCCCTCTCTCAAAAGTCATATTTTTCCATCCTAAAAATGACTCCTATCTATTCTTCCTATAGTATAAAAGCCCTAATCTCTCTACATATATATTAATACTGGCTCGTTGGCTGATGATAGCAGGATAGAGGGTGGGGGATAGTTTTGAGGATGTGGCCTCCTGCCCAGGCTGTGTGTTTATGTTTTTAACAGCATCTCCACAAAAGGACTCAAGACAAAGTGGACAGAGTGACCCTCAATCAACTAGCCAGGAGGAAGATCCTACCAAAGAGCATATGACATATAACCAGATAGCATAAATGAAAAACATAAGGGTAACCCAAAAACATCAGGCTCAGCAGATCAAAGAGACTAAATCACTGAAAACCCCCAGATCTCCTACAAAGAATCTCATACCACAAAGGTGGGAAGTCAAAGCAGACAAATCCAAAAAACAAAAACAAACAAGAAAAATCCAACAAGGTAAGATGCAGAAATAACCTCTCAATGAAAAGAAAAGAGGAATCCCCAGAAAGAGAGGTAGATGGAATAGATATAGCCCAAATGTCAGACATAGATCAAAACAATGGTGGTGAAGAAGCTCAATATACTTCACAACCTTAACAACAACTATGACAACCTCCAAGGAAGTTACCAACAGCTACAAGAAAATTACAGGGAACTTGCAGAGAACTACACCAGCATAAAAAAAAGACATAGAAACTATTAAGAAGAACCAGGAAGAAATGAAGAATGCAATCTCTGAACTGAAAAACACAACAGAATCAGTCAAAAGCAGACTAAACGAAGCAGAGCATCGGATTAGTGATTTAGAAGATAATGTAGAGAAAAACTCCCAGACAATACAGCAAAATGAAAAAGATTAAAAAATATGAATAAGATGTAAGGGAATTACAGGATAGCAGGAAAAGAAATAATATCAGAATCATCGGAATAAGAGAGGGAGAAGAAGAAAAGCATGGAATTGAAAAACCGATAGGAGAAATAGTGACGGAAAATTTTTCCAACCCGAAGAGAGAAAAAGTTATACAAGTTCAGGAAGCACACAGAGTCCCAATGAAGAGGAACCCAAAAAAACCCACTCCAAGGCACATCATAATTAAAATGGCAACATTCAAAGACAAAGAGAGAATCCTAAAAGCAACAAGAGAAAAACAGCAAGTAACATACAAGGGAGCTCCAATAAGGCAATCAACCGATTTCTCAACAGAAACACTGCATGCCAGAAGGGAATGGTCAAAAATATTTCAAGCAATGAAAAACATAGGCCTACAACCAAGAATACTCTACCCAGCAAGGCTCTCATTCAAAATGGAAGGTGAAATAAGGAGTTTCTCAGACAAAGAAAGACTAAAAGAATACATCTCCACCAAACCAGCATTGCAAGAGATGCTAAAGGGAATGTTCTAAGAGAAAAGAAGAAAGAAAAAAAAAAAGAGTAGAGGAACAGAGGTACAAAGGGAAATGAATAAATACACGTCAATAATAACCTTAAATGTAAATGGATTAAATGCTCCAATTAAAAGATATAGGGTAATGGAATGGATAAGAAAACAGGACCCACATATTTGCTGTCTACAAGAAACACACCTCAAAACAAAAGATTTACATAGACTGAAAGTAAAGGGATACAAAAAATATTCCAAGCAAACAGACCTATAAATAAAAGCTGGGGTAGCAGTCCTCATATCAGACAAAACGGATTTCAAAGCAAGGGCAATAAAAAGAGACAAAGAAGGACATTTTATAATACTTAAAGGAACAATCCATCAAGAAGATGTAACACTGAAAAACATATATGCACCCAACATAGGAGCACCCAAATATATAAAGCAAATACTAGAAGACCCCAAGAAGGACATTAACAACAACACACTCATAGTAGGGGACGTTAACACTCCATTATTAACAAAAGACAGATCTTCGAAGCAAAGAAACACCAAGGATATACATGCATTGAAAAACACACTAAACCACATGGACTTAACTAATATATATAGAACTTTTCACCCCAAAGAAGCAAAATATACATTCTTTTCAAATGCACATGGGACATTTTCAAAGATAGACCACATGATAGGACACAAAACAAGCCTCAAAAAATTGAAATCATATCAAGCATCTTTTCAGACCACAATGCCTTGAAACTAAAAATCAACCGCAGAGAAATAAATCAAAGACACCCAAACTCATGGAGAATGAATAGCATGCTATTAAATAATAAATGGGTTAACAATGACATCAAAGAAGAAATCAAGAAATTTCTAGAAACTAATGATAATGAACACACAACAACCCAAAAACCTATGAGACACAGCAAAAGCAGTCCTAAGAGGGAAGTTCATAGCAATAGAAGCATATCTGAAAAGGATAGAAGAATCTCAAATAAAAAATTTAACACTAAACCTACAAGACCTAGAACAAGGAAAAAAAAAAAAATAACAAAGCCTAGGGCAATAAGAAGGAAGAAAATCATCAAGATCAGAGCAGAATTAAATGACATAGAGACTAAATAAAAAATCCAAAGATCAACAAAAGTAGAAGTTAGTTCTTGAAAATAAATAAACAAAATCGACAAGCCTTTAGCCAGGCTCATCAAGAAAAAAAGAGAGAAGACCCAAATAAACAAAATCAGAAATGAAAGAGGAGAAATCACGACTGATACCTCAGAAATACAAAAAATTATAAGAAATTACTACAAACAACTATATGGCAAGAAATTTGACAACCTAGTAGAAATGGACAGATTTCTAGAAACATATAACCTTCCAAAACTGAATCAAGAAGAAGTAGAAAGTCTGAACAGACCAATAACAAAGAAGGAAATTGAAACAGTAATCGAAAATCTCCCTGCACAAAAAAGGCCTGAACCGGATGGCTTCATAGGCAAATTTTACAAAACATTTAGGGAAGAACTAACCCCTACCCTCCTCAAAGTATGCCAAAAAATCCAAGAAGAGGGGAAAATTCCAAATTCTTTCTATGAAGTCAGAATTACTCTAATCCCAAAACCAGGTCAAGACACAACAAAGAAAGAAAATTACAGGCCGATATCACTCATGAACATAGATGCTAAGATTCTCAGTAAAATATTGGCAAACAGGATCCAGAAATACATCAAAAAGATCATACACCATGATCAAGTGAGATTCATCCTAGGGATGCAAGGATTGTTTAATATCGACAAATCAATAAATAGAATACATCACCTAAACAAAATGAAAGACAAATATCACATGATCATATCATTATATGCAGAAAAAACATCTGATAAAGTACAACACCCATTTATGATGAAAACACTCAGCAAAATGGGAATAGAGGGAGCATCGTCGGCAGCCGTCCGTCTCGAGAGACGATGGTGTAGCTTCTTAAGAGTCTATCTGCACCGCCGAGAATGGCTGTGCAGTCCGACTCAGGAGTGACACGGTATCTGTCTCCTCCCGTATTGAATCGACATCTTGCGATGACGCTGGAATGTCCTCTCCAGTGAAGCTGAAGCTACAGAGCCTGGGCAGGGTGATATGGAGGGTCTGCTGTTGCCCATGCAGCAGACCCCCCCTCTCTTCGCAGCTGAAGGGTCCAAGGGAAAGACGGAGTCAATACAGCTTGGTTTCAGGTGCGCCGCAGGAGTTGCCAGTGTTGACTACAACGTCAAACCGCCTTAGGGACTCCGGCTCCGGATTTTCTGTCGGGGTTTACTCCCTTAGCCTTTCCCCTGAAGAGGTATGCCGCAAGGCAGCGGAGGTTTTTTGGCATCAGAGTTTTCCTTCTCTGATGTGCCCTGACTGGAAGATCGAACCAGCGACACTTAGCTCGCAGGCCGACGCTCAATCCTCTGAGCCAAACCAGCCAGGGCAAGAGGGAGCATACCTTAACATAATTAAGGCTATATATTAGAAGCCTGAGGCCAACATCATACTCAATGGACAAAACTTAAAGCATTCCCTCTGAAATCAGGAACGAGACAAGGTTGTCCATTCTCTCCACTCCTATTCAACATAGTGTTGGAAGTCCTAGCCACAACAATCAGACAAGAAAAAAAAAAGACATCCAAATAGGGAAAGAAAAAGTAAAACTATCATTATATACAGATGACATGATAGTATACATAGAAAACCCTATAAATTCCACTGAAAGAGTACTCTATTTTATAAGTGAATTTACCAAAATGGCACAGTACAAAATAAATATACAGAAATCTAAGGCATTTCTGTACACCAACAATAAAATATCAGAGACAGAGACAAAAAAGAAAATACTACTTACTATAGCAACAAGGAAAATAAAGTACCTAGGAGTAAACTTAACCAAAGAGATAAAAGACCTGTACTTTGAAAATTATGTAACATTGAAGAAAGAAATTAAGGAAGATACAAATAAATGGAACCAAATACCATGTTCTTGGATGAGAAGAATCAACATCATCAAAATGTCCATACTATCCAAAGCAATTTACAAATTCAATGCAATCCCTATTAAAATACCAATGACATCTTTCACAGACCTAGAACAAATACTCCAAAAATTCATATGGAACCAAAAATACCCCAGATATCAAAAGCAATCTTGAGACAGAAAAACACAGCAGGAGGAATCACAATACCAGATATCAAACAATACTACAAAGCCACTGTAATCAAAACAGTCTTGTACTGGCATAAGAACAGACATATAGGTCAGTGGAACAGAATACTGAGCCCAGAAATAAACCCAGGCCTCTATGGTCAACTAATATTTGATAAAGGAGGAAGAAATATAAAATGTAGTGAGAAGAGCCTCTTTAACAAATGGTGCTGGGAGAACTGGACAGGAACGTGCAAAAAAATGAAACTAGACCACCAACTTACACCACACACGACAATAAACTCAAGATGGATCAAAGACTTAAATGTAAGCTGTGACACCATAAAAGTCCTAGAGGAAAACACAGGCAGGAAAATTTCAGATATCCCACGTAACGATATGTTCATGGATACATTTCCTAAGGCAAGAAAAATAAAGGAAAAAATAAACAAATTGGACTACATCAAACTAAAGAGTTTCTGCTCAGCAAAAGAAAACATCAACAAGAAAAGAAAACCAACCATATGAGAAAACATATTTGCCAATGGCATCACAGACAGGGGACTGATCTCTAAAATATATAAAGAGCTTATACGAGGAGGAAAGTTGGCGCTCACCTTTTGGACTGGGTCTCAGAGGGGTTCCGATCGCGCTGCCGCCATTTCTTGAACCAGTTGCTGACCTGGGATCTAACGCCACCAGGGGCAGATCCAGGAAGTGCAGATCATTCTAAGAAGCACCAACAAACAATAGGAGTCACAAAAATGGAGAGACAGAGAAACAACCCCCCATCGAAAGGAAAGGTAGAGTCCCCAGAAAGAGTGCTAAATGAAATAGAGGGGAGCCAACTATCAGATATGGAATTGAAAGCACGGATTATGGAGAAGCTCAATGAGCTCAGCGGAAACTACAAAGAACTCCAGAAAAACTACAGTGAACTCCAGAAGAACTATAAGGAACTTACTGAGCATTACACCAGCATCAAAAAGGACATGGAAGCTATCAACAAGAGCCAGGAGGAAATGAAGAATACGATCTCTGAATTGAAGAACACAGTAGAAGGAATTAAAAACAGGCTAGAGGAAGCAGAAAATCGGATCAGCGAGCTGAAGGACAACGTAGACAAAAACTCACAGACAGTGCAACAAAATGAAAAAAGGCTGAACAAGACTGAAGAGGCTCTAAGACAGCTGCAGGACAACATGAAACGTAATAATATCCGTATCATAGGAATTCCAGAAGGAGAAGAAGAAGAGCAAGGGATAGAAAACCTCTTTGAAAAACTAATGACAGAAAACTTCCCTAACATGAAGAGAGAAAGAATCATGCAAGTCCAGGAAGCACAGAGGGTCCCAATGAAGATGAACCCCAACAGGCCCACTTCAAGACACATCATAATTAAAATGCCAACATTCAAAGACAAAGAGAGAATCCTAAAAGCAGCAAGAGAGAAACAACTAATAACATACAAGGGAGCTCCAATAAGGCTATCATCAGATTTCTCAGCAGAAACACTACAAGCCAGAAGGGAATGGCAAAATATATTCCAAGTAATGAAAAACAAAGGCCTACAACCAAGAATACTCTACCCAGCAAGACTCTCATTCAAAATGGAAGGTGAAATAAGGTGTTTCCAAGACAAAAGAAGGTTAAAAGAATACATCTGCACCAAACCAGTATTGCAAGAGATGCTAAAGGGTCTGCTTTAAGAAGATGAAGAAATAGAGAGAGACAGAGAGGAACACGAGTACAAAGGGGGAAAATGACAATGAATAAGTACTGAAAGAAAGAAGGAACTTCTACCATTTCCAACAACATGACTGGAACTAGAGAGAATTATGCTTAGCGAAATAAGCCAGGCAACAAAAGAAAATTACCTTATGCTATCACCTGTTAAAGGAAACTAATGAACAACACAAACAAATGAGCAAAATTGAACCAGAGGTATGTAAACGAGGAATAAACTAACAGTAACAAAGGGGGAGATGGGAGGGAGAGAAGGGGTAAGAAGGAGAAGGGTCTAGTCAAAGAGCATGTATAAATGATCCATGGACATGGACAACTGGGTGGGGACTGAATGTGGGAGAAGGGAGGGACAGGGTGCAGAGAAGCAAGAGGGGGAAAAAAGTGAGACAACTGTAATGGAAAAACAAACAAACAGAAAAATTTTTAGTGGGGGAAAAAATAAAAATATAAAGAATAGAAATGCAAGTTCAGTGAATATTAGAAGGACAAGGTTTTTCCTTCACTGTATATATTTTCTCCCTATCTGATCCCTCCAGAATTTGGCATTCTAAAGAAGTAAGTAATGACCTAAGTTTCCTTGCATAAAACTAATAAGACCAGTTGTTAATAACGATTTTTTTGACTAAGACTTTGACTGTAATGTCATGCCTAAAGGAGAAATGCTTGGGCTTTGGTTGTTACCAAAAAGCCCTGAGCAACTGGGACTGACTTTCAAAGGTAATAAAAGTCCACGAGATAAAAGGCCTGGTACCTTGGATGGATGAGCAGTCCATAGCAATCTTTCCAGGGAAGGAGCGAAGGTTGTTTTCCTGAAAGATGGCTAGAAGGGACGTTAAGGCACAATGGAAAACCAGGAGGACCTGGAAAAGACAGGTGTTTACAGGCAAGGCTGAATGCCAGGTATGTGGCTCAACTTCTGTGCCCTGAAGGGCAGACTGAAGGTCACCCTAAATGTTCCTTGCGTAAGTTCCAGCAAAGCAGAACTAAAGATCATAAGTGATCATTTGCTGCTCTTGTTGTGTTTATGCAAATGAACAAGATAAATTAAAAAAGAACTTAATTCAGTCCCTTTAATGACAAGGAGGGTAATCTTAGGGAGAAAAATCAAGATTCAAGGAAGATCACAATGCCCAGTGGTAAACTATAAAGTAGTGCAGCTAACCATCTTTAAAGTTTCTTTTCATTTAAAATTTGTTTTCATTTGAAAGTTAAACTATGTCTGTGGCATTATCAAAGATGTTTAATTTACAGGCAAGAAGAATGTCAAATGCCTTGCAACTGGATGTCTTTCCTATAAGACAGTCCTACAGATCTATAAACTTGTGTGTGGGTTATGTTACATAAATTAACATGTGTTTTCTGTTTTCAAAAGGCATAAGCCTACGATCTCATTACCTGAGTGATTGTCTGTACGTATAGACCTCACTTAATCCTGCCTGCATTGCTGCCTCCTGAGAATCACTGGTTTGGCTGAAATAAGTGGCTGGGTTGGTGAAGAATGGGGTGGTCTGTGGGCTTCACTTTAAAACTGGTTTCTCTTTTCTATCCTAATGGCTTGGACAGAAAGAGCCCAGAGGCCTGAGAGGGGGGAAACCTAAAATATTTCCCTCAGTCCAAACTAAGTATAATGGGCAAAAGGGTTTTGGACAGGTGAGATGTACCTGGCACACCTTCCTCCAAAGAAGCCCTTCTTTTCCCTAATGTGGGACATTGAAAAATTAATACCTGTCTTTTGTCATCTAGTGGTTACGGATTGAATGATGTCCTTTAACCCTGTTGCCCCCAGAATACAACAAGGATGCCAGCCTGTTAAACCAAGCATGCCGTTTTCCAGAGACAGCCAACCAACCTGGAGTCTGCACGATCCTTCCCCTTGTAGGAAGGCCACCCTCCCCTCCACATCCCCACTCTTATTAGGGATTTCTTGACCCAAGGATAGGTAGGACGACGACCATGTCCAGCTTGAAGCAGCTAGAGGAGCTCGAGACCTTCGTCCATTGTCCTTTATAAGATTGTAAAGGGTCTTAAGTCTGAGAGGGAGGGATTGTTATTTTTTATTGTTAAAATATTTAACTAATTAATTCATTATTTAAAAAAAAAGAAGAAGAATATAGGAAAGGGTGAGCCATGGGCATGGACTTAGGGAGGGGATTGTCGGGGAAGGGAGGTGCTGGGCGGAGGGGAGCAAAGGGGAAAAAATTGGAACTATTGTAACAATATAATCAATAAAATATACTTAAAAAAAGAGCTTATACGACTCAACATCAAGAAAACAGACAACCCTGTTAAAAAATTGGCAAAGGACATGAACAAACACTTCTCTGAAGAGGACATACAGAAGGTTCAGAGACACATGAAAAAATGCTCAACATCATTAGCCATCAGGGAGATGCAAATAAAAACCACAGTGAGATACCACTTTACACCAGTCAGAATGGCAATCATCAACAAATCAACAAACAATAAGTGCTGTCGAGGATGTGGAGAAATTGGAACCTTAGTGCACTGTTGGTGGGAATGCAGACTGGTGCAGCCACTATGGAAAACACTATGGAATTACCTGAAAAAACTAAAAATGGAACTTCCTTTTAAACCAGCGATTCCACTGCTAAGATTATACCCGAAGAATCTTGAAACCCCAATTCAAAAGCACTTATGCACCCCTATGTTCATAGCAGCACTGTTTACAATAGCTAAGTGCTGGAAACAGCCTAAATGCCCATCTGTAGATGAGTGGATCAAAAAACTGTGGGTCATTTACACAGTGGAATACTATGCAGCAGAAAGAGAGAAGGAACTCCTGCCATTTGCAACAACATGGATGGAACTAGAGAGAATTATGCTTAGTGAAATAAGCCAGGCAAAGAAAGAAAAATACCATATGATATCACCTAATACAGGAAACTAAAGAACACAAACAAACAAACTAAATAGGACAAAAGCAGAATAGCAGTCAATAGGGGTAAGGGGGGAGGTAGAGAAGGGGGATAAGTAAGGGAAAGGTTTAGTCAAAGAATGTGTATAAATGACTCATGGACATGGACAACCAGGAGGGATATGATTGTCGGAGAAGGGGTGGGCTGGGTGGGGGAGAAAAATGGGGGAAAAATGGGACAACTGTAATTGAAATAAAAAAAAAATTGTGGTACATTTACCCCATGGAGTACTATGTGGCAGAAAAAAAGAAGGAACTTCTACTATTTGAAACAACATGGATGGAACTAGAGAGAATTATGGTTAGTAAAATAAGCCAGGCAATGAAAGAAAAATACCATATGATATCACCTAATACAGAAGTTCCTGAGACTCTATGGTTTGCCTGAACTAAGTGACTGTGTTGGTGAAGAATGGGGTGGTCTTTGGCTTTACTTTAAAACTGGTTTCTCTTTTCTATCCTAATGGCTTGGACAGAAATGGCCCTGAGGTCTGAGAGGGGGGAAACCTAAAATATTCCCCTCTGCACAATCTAAGTATAGAGGGCAAAAGTGTTTTGAACAAGTGTGACATGCCTTGCACACCTTCCTTTAAAGAAGCCCCTTTTTTCCATAATGTGGGACATTGAAAAATTAATACCTGCCTTTTGTCACCCACCTAGTGGTTATGGATTGAATAATGCCTTTTAACCCTGTTGCCAATCTGTTGCCCCCAGAATACAAGGCTGCCAGCCTGTTAAATTAAAGATGCTGTTGTCCAGGGACAGCCAACTGACTTGGAGTCTGCAAGATCCTTCCCCATCCCTCCAAACCCCCACTCTTATTAGGGATTTCTGGACCCAAGGGTAGATAGGACGATGACCATGTCTAGCTTGAAGCAGCCTGAGGAGCATGAGAACTTCACCCATTGTCCTTTATAAGATTATAAAGGGTCTTAAGTCTGAGAAAGAGGGATTGTTATTTTTTATTATTATAAAAATTAATTATCTTTTAAATAAAGAATAATATAGGAAAGGGTGAAACTAGAGAACTTGTATGCATGACCATACCCATGTATGGACTGGGGGAGGGGTGCGATTGCTGGGGGTGACGGGGTGCTGGGCAGAGCGAAGCAAAGGGGAAAAAATCAGAACTATTGTAATGATATAGTCAATAAAACACACTTTAAAAAAAAAGACACCAACAGGATTAGTTTCTGAGGATAGCTCTTTTTCTGGCTTGTTGTTGGCTACTTTTGTACTATGTCCTTACATAGACTTTCCTTGGTATATACATTATGACAGAGAGAAATCTTTCTCTTTCTCTTCTTATAGGACCACAAATCCTATTATGTGGATCCCACCTTTATGATGTCATCTAACCTTAATTGCCGTCTAAAACCCCCCATCTCTAAATACTATCACATCAAAAGTTATGCTTTCAATATATAAATTTGGAAAGGGACACAGACTTTCAGTTTATAACACTCTCAAAGGATGATTATTGATTGGTTGCTCTTAACCTGATTTTGAAGTTTTATTAAATTTCTGAAAACTGTTGAGAAATATATAAAAAGGTTTTCTAGTAAGAAAAATTAAAGGTGATAAGAAAAATTATTATAATTTAAGAAAGTACTTTAAGAGTATAGTAAGGTGGTCAGATATAAAAGTCAATATACAAAAATCAATAGCTTTTTTTAACATTAGCAATAATCAGAAAAAATAATGATAAAAGATCCCATTTGCAATAACAATAAAACCCATTTTATACTTAGGAATAAATAGAATATGGTATTTTTAAATGATTTCAAATAAAAAGTGTATTTATAAATGATTTTAAAATCCTCCTTTAAAAAAAAAGTTAGAAAGGATGTTTAAAAGATATATAAATAAAGTGCTATTCCATATATCTCAATGAAAAGACTCAACATTGTTAAGTTTTTGACAAGCTGGTTCTCAAATACATATGAATGAAAGAACAGCAATGCTTAGCAAGTTAATTTTTAAAAAAAGAGAATAATGATGGTATTTAAGCTACTAATTGGTAGAACATAATATAAAGCAATTTTAACAGTGTATTTTGGTACAGGAATAGACAAACACATTAATAGAAAAAAATTAAAACCCTTAAATATACAGGAATATAGTTATATATTGATAAAACATCATTTCTAATTAGTAAAAGTGCTCAAGATTTCTCAGTTGATTGCATTTATGACCATTGGTTATCCTTTTGGGGAAAAATAAACTTATAAGTTTATATCATAAGCAAAAATACATTTCTGAGAGATTAAAGAGAATAAATATTAAGGCAAATTATTAAAAAAATTGAAGAAAATATTTAAAAAATTAAAACGCTGTAGTTGGGCTAAGCTTTCCTAAGCAATACACAAAACTCTTAAGTCGTACAAAGAAGTATTTACAACTGTGACCTCATAAAAAGAAACAGAAATCTTTCTCTGAGATAATAATAAAACCAGACTTAAACAATAAGCAATGGGCTATGGGAAATATTTACAACATATTTTGAAGATTTATAATTTATAAAGAGTGCCTACATTTGAATAAGCAAAACACAAATGAGCCAAACAGAAGGTGAACAAATGATACAAAGGAACATTTACATGAAATACATATGATCAACACATAAAATAGGCAATATTTACCAAAATTTAAAGGAAGACTTTGACCTTATTATTTAGTTTTAGAAATCTGTCTCACAGAAATACTCACACATAGTCAGTAAAACACATTTATAAGGATACTCTCTTCTATAATAACAAGTAGTAGAAAAAACTGATTATCATCAGCAAAAGAATGAACAAATAAATTAGAAATTATTCATTATTATAAAGAAAAAAAGATCTTAAATTATCAAGTTCTTTAGGACTCAAGTAAAAGGTTGTCATAACACCCTGACCAGCATGGTTCAATTGGTTGAGCATTGTCCTACAAAGCAGAAGGTCACCAATTCTATTCCTGGTCAGGGCACATGCTTGGATTGTGGGCCCTGTCCCAGGTAAGGTATGTGCAGGAGGCAACCGATCAATGTTGTTCTCATGCATTGATGTTTATTTACCTCTTATTCTCCCTCTCTTCCCATCTCTAAAAATAAATAAATAAAATCTTTGAAAACAAAGTTGTCACAGAGTAATAGAAACATGTAAACACAAGGTAGGACAAAAATAGGTTTTCAGTTGTTTGTATGGAAAATGATACAATAATCAATAAATAATAATACAAGAATAAACTCTGTTTTGCATACTCACAACAGTAAACCTATTTTTGCCACATGCTGTTTGTAACCATAACCCATATATTTAAAAATAAATTTGTGTCTGTATTTTTTCATTCCATAGGCTTTTGTGTGGATTGACTCTTTTATTGTAAGAACATATTTTTGTTTTCTTTATTTAATTTTTTTTTAAATCAGAGAGAGGAGTATTCAGGGAAAGCTAGGCATGGTGGCTCAAGCTCTTCTTCACATGATAGAGAGCTGCTTCAAAAAGCATGTGAGGATCACACTTGTCACTAACATGGCTGGGGCCTCTCTGTGCTTACATTTTCTCTTGACCTCGAGTTTGCTGCCAATTTTTCTTTTCTGAGGGTGTTAAACTGGATATAAAAGGAAATTCTTTAAGAATGTTCAGATTCTTGTTATGCAAAATTACATTGCTGGAGGAAGTTTTTAGTGTTATCTAATGCACTCCCAAGCTTTATGTGCAATCCTGATTTCTGAGATGGCCAGGAAATTTTAATGAGAATTTCATATTTCCCATGCTTGAGTCATATCCACTTTTCCAGAAACCTGGGAAAACTTTACCACTGTAAACCCAACGAAAGTGGTACTACTCCCCCAACTTCAAAACCAACAATGTAAGAAAACAAACAATACAAAAGAAAATTCCATTCACAGAATAAATATTAATAATTATCTTTTAGCAAACAAAGAAATACCATCATCTAATCTGATGAACCACAAAAAAGTGTTTCCCAGTGTTACCTCAATTATCTATATTAGGATTTTTTAAACCATAAATTTTTCTGTATTACCTTCCATCAACTCTGCCTAGCACTGGCCTGGTTGGTTTATCTCCATTGGCCAAATCACAATAGGGGGTTAGTCAGCCAATTTGGTATGGTTAAGCCATGTCATATTCTGTTAGTCAGGTCCTGTGTTTCCCAAGAGCCCTTCCAGAAACTCACTTATCTCCTTAGATATTGGCAAAGTAAGGCCAGAAATCCCTCCTTCAAATTCAGTAGATTTTCTTTCTAAAGAGTACACTGCTTTGGCAATGCTGTGTCCAATTCCTTTGCTCAGAGCTTCTCTGAATTATATCAGCTAAATTATATTTAGCTAAACTGCCTCTGTGTACTCAGTCTAAAGAGATCATCTCTCCACTTTTAGAATGTCACTGCCCTTTGGCCTGTGCTGGAATGGACTATACCTTTGATTATGAGATCAAATAAGCTACATTAAACTCATCTGAGCTTTCAAGTTGTTCTCACTCAATAATTTGCATGGTGCAAAGATCATTGACAAGCTATGATTGCTCTTTGGAGCTTCAAGCTGGCTTCCCATGGGGGCCTGTATTCCATTCTAACTGAGCTTAGCAACTTCCAGCCCTTTGAGACAAGGAGGTTAGGAGAATGACTGCTCCAACATCTCCCATCATCCAGATATTTAAAGAGCATGTATGAGACTGTGACCTACTGAACCCACGGCTAGTGTAATAAATTCCTAAGTTAAAAAACAACACATTTTTCAATTTTTTAAATTTCATGTGAAAATGAAAGACACTGTGCTGGAAATGTTCTTTACTTTCTAAGTTCTTTAATGTTATTTTATCTTGATATGTTTACAATGAAGGACATCATCCTATTGGCTGCCAGTGATTGAGGAAATGGAGTAGAGCTGGTGAAATCAGGCCTGATATACAGCACAACCTTCTATAGTCTTGTTCATTTGATGTGGTGGATATTAGGCTTACAGAAATACACCTTCTGTTAATGCTCCTAAGTGTTTCTTTTATCTTTACATAAAAATGAACAAGGGAAGTTGCTAAAATTAGTCCACCTTTTGGGCTCATGCCACAGTTAAACTTAGATGTAAAAGAGATCAAAGTGTTTCCATTCTGATGCAAATAGCTACAGCCCAGTAGTGTAGCTGGTGGCACTATGAAATGACTGTACGCTTTCTGATTTGGAACACTTAAGCAATACATTCTAGGCTGTAAAGCAGAAAAAGAGGTGATATGCATGTCTGCTTTTAAAATCACTGCCTGCCTTCAAGGATTTGACAAAGAAACACTTGTTTGGACTTTGGTATATAATCCAGAGGGAAGGGCCTTCATGCTAATGAACCCATAAATGAGCAAACTCTTGCAGGCAGGCACTCTTTGTGCCCCCACAGGTTATATTTTTGTCTGTGCATGTGTAAATCAGCCCTGGGCATTTGATTGTCTAGATAGGTGGAGGCTGATTGAATAATGCCTTCTGGGTTACTTGACATCCTCTTTTACTATCCTCAAAATGATAATAGCCACTCCTCCAAGTTCTGGTCAGAGGAAAAGAGTGCTTTATCAATAGATTAACAACCTGATGAGGATCCTTCTGTTTATGAAGATAACTCTTGTGGCTTTTCTAAGGCATGTGACTTGCTAGCCAGGTTTTCAGGAGATGAGTTGTATTTTAATGAAGTGGCCTTGGTACTGCTTACTTGGACATAACGTGAATCTAATTAGAACTGTCAAAGTGCTCACTCAACTGCCAGAGCCATTTGAGCCCAACAAACATATTTAGACTCTTGAGCACAAGTAGTTCTCAACAATTGCGTCACCCTGGGTTATGTGCTCACAGACCAAGGAGGAGTTTGTGCCATAGCCAATATCTCCTGGTGTACCTGGATAAATACTTTCTCCCAGGTAGAATTAGATACAATCAAACTCCTTAACCTTGACAGATCCTTTCAGGGGCATTCCAGTTTTTCTTCTAGTGTCAATGGTTGGTTATAATTTAAATTTTCTGACATTATCAGTTGACTCCCAACTGGGCTGGGAGTTTTTTTAAGGTCTGAATTGCAAATTGTTTTGTTTATTGTTATTTTAATCTGTTCAGTATATTTCATTATCAAGCTATTGGTGCTCTTGCATAACCAAATGTTTGAAATGCCTACAAAAACTGGAGAAATGTTTTCATGAAGAATAGAAATGATCCATAAAGACACTGTATCCCCTCCATATGTATAATTCATAATGGTTGGAAACTTTACTTTTAATGCCAAATACCTTTTATTAATTTTCTATGATTTCTCTTGCAAACTTAAATGCCTTTGTTCTTTAATCCTTCCAAAGTTATTTTATCTGCTTTTATAAGAGAGTGTGAATTTTGAGTTTGGCAGGTGCCTGAGAGACCTTTCATAAGCAAATGACTCTAGTTGCTATACTGTCTACTGCCCTGACATAAGACCCATCAAGGGCCAAGATGGAACTAAAGCGGGTAGCCAAAACACTCTGACATTGACACAGGACAAATTGACCAATCCATCATCAATGCTGTCTACCGTAGATTCCCATTGAAAGGGCGAAATTGTGAACACTTAGAAAGAAAACTCCTAAAAAGAGCTCCTGGTGGCCATTTGGGCTCAAATTTTTTTTAGAAAGCAGAGCCTGGGAGCCATTTCTGTATAGGGGCCTCTCATGCAAACTGTGCTTCACAGTGAAGCCTCTGTTCTAGACTGCCTGCCTGTACTGTGTTTCTACCATGTAATCCAGGCCTTGTAAAGAAGTTCTTGGAGTCCTATTTCAAACAATAGAACTAAGACTTTCCCCATCCAACGGGAGCTGCATATCTCTGACCAGTCAGAGTGGCTCTATTCTTACCAATCAGAACAGTGCCTTTGGATCAAACTGTGAGGATTTAGCATACTCATTTGTGGGAGATTGGACCAATTAGGGACAAGGGGCAGGAACTGCTGCTGTCCATATAACCCAACTCCCCCTCTGGCTCTGAGAGCATGCCTCTTACCAAATACTGAAGGCTTTGCTACCTCTTGCCAGAGCAGAGTGAGCTAACCATTGCAGAGCAGGCAGAACTGCCTATCCAGTGAGGGGCCTGGCCCCAGGACTGTCTGGCCCTAGAACTCTTACACAGCAGTGCTGTTTTTACAGCACTTCTGCATCACTGTCGAGCTGTTTGCACTTAATAAATTTTCCTTCTTCAAAAATAAGATAAAATAACTTCCTGGCTTCTAGGATTTTACAAAGAAATACTTGTTTGGACTTTGGTATATAATCTAGTGGGAAGGACACAGGTACCCCTGGAAGCTGCCTCAGGGGTCTCTCTCTGCGGATGGACAGCTTCTTTCCTCTGCCCAGAACAAATAGAGTTGATTTTGTTCATGGTCTTTCTATGCTTCTTTTATGTGAAGCCATACTGTTGAGGATTCTTCCTTGCAAAAGGACAGCAACTTCCCTTTTCTTTCCTTTTTTATATTGATTTCAGGTTCTGACCTTGGCAAAGGATCAGACTGTTTTTTTTTTTGGAAAAGGCAGAAGACCCTTGGTCTCTGTGCAGAGTAGGATCACTAAATTATCCAGACCACTTCTGTGTGTGAAAGGGACACTATTAATAATTAAGCTTAGACTATTGGAATAAACTGAGACTATCTCGGCAAATTTGGATTTATTGTCAACCTATGTGTAGGGAAATGGGTGACTTCTGATGCCTGGTGCCTCAATACTAATGCCTTTTTTGTATGTGTGCAAGATTGGGCATTTTCTAGTCAGTCCCTTACATTATTATTACAGATGATCATTTTCTACTTTCGATAGCAAACATAGCAACAAGAAAGAAAAAAATTAAATAATACACTTCCATATGACTCAGAACACAGCCCCTTGTTAAATAATATAGCTCCATAATAGATTTTATTGCAAAGAAAATGTTCTGTACAAATTCTTTAAAGAAGCCTTTCAAGTGTATTTTTATTTAAGGATGCTACCACCCACTACTTACAAAGAAAGTCTTGAAGGGGAGCAGCATAGCCCTCAGGCCATTTCCAGCAAAGAGCTGTACATTCAGTACCAACAGCACAAAAATGCTGTTGTAGTTGCACCCAAACTTTTTTGTGTGTTTAAAATATTTTTGTCTTCAAACTGCAGTCAGATTGCTATGTTTCTTTTCTGTTTGTTTTACCACCTCCCTTCTAAATATTGTACATCATCTTGGGGATTTTCCCAAGTTGTGGTCTGCTTGCTGGGGCTACATTCCTCTGACTTGTGGCATTAAGTTGTGTTTCTATGGCAAGGCTTGTTTATCATGAGGGATAGGCACCTTTCACAACAATTTTAACGTCCTTTCCTCCTCTTCTCCACACACTCAGAAATTGAGACAGCAGTCCAGATATGGCTTTCTCTAATCATAAACTACATTCCTAGAGTGTGAACTTTACATTGCTGTGCTTTCAAGATAGGGAAATATTTGGCTCTGTTTATTTCTTTCAAACTAGGCAGTGCCTTCTTGACTGTTATGACTAATCCATTTGTCAGGGCTGGAATCCCCTAACAGTTCTTTCCCCCAGGTAAATCACATCGTTCAAATTTGTCAAGCAAAAATGCCACAGAGGCTAAAGGGTGACCTTGTGGTGGTTGAAGCTCATCCACAGGACTGAGGCCTCTGTTGACCATGAAATATTTTTAAGAGACGGAAAGCTTAGTCAGAGCCTGACCATTCTTGCCCCTTGCATTTCTGCAGAGGAACCAGCTTGGGGAGAGATAAGAGCCCTGGGCTGACACCCTGATTGTGTCTACCTTTTTATTTGTTAAATGTGGAAACTGACTTCATCCAATTAATAAGAGCAGGAAACAGTTTTTGTTTTCTCTTTGTAGGAAAACATGAAGTAACAGTTTTATCTTAATTTGTCAGGCATTGCCCAAGAGACTACAGCCATGTGGGCTGATGGCCAAAAAAATGCTCTAAGTCCCAAGTATTAACATCCAGATATAAAAGGAATACTAATTGGTTTTCCAGCTGAAAAATAATAAGCCACTTGGTGCCAAAAATGTTGTAGGGCATGGAAACCCCAAATTTACACAATAGGGCCTGATTACAATCTGGGGTCTCCATTTGTACTCCTGTGTAGAGCTAAACAAAGGGAGGTGTTGCACTCTTCTGCCTTTGTAGGAAGCCTCTGCTCCAGATCTCAGCCTAGTGTTGCACCAGGCTTCCCACAGTCTTCCTGCCAAATCTCTAAGTTTTTTCCTGGCTGCCATTCAGGAAAGTACAGCTCTGTCCGTAGGATGGAAAGTTAAAAAGGCCTTGCTTGGATACGCTGCAATATATACAAACACTGTTGACGTATGCAGAAGTCTGATTTTGCACACGAAATTCCTGCTGGCTTCCTAAGGGAAAAAGAATGTGAGACTACTAAAAGTTACTTCAGTTATGTGATGGAGATATGAACTGAAAGAAAAAAAGTTTTTAAGCAATTCTCCTTAATCCCAATAAACCTCCACTTTAGTTTTCTCTTTAGTAAAATGTTGGCTGACCTCAAAGAGCCCATCCAGCTTGGGCTGTCTCTAAATTAAGGACTGGATTTAGTACACATAGTAGAGCAAAGTCACTGGAGGAGATCTGGGCAGACTCAGTCTCAGGACCATTGGCAGAGCTTAGGCCAGGACTGGTAGAGTGACCATTTTGCCTGATTGCCAGCCTTGCCTGTGGCTTCACACCTGGACTCTAGTGCTAGATCACTGGTGGGAAAGTGCTTGAGTTGAAAGTGCTTTCTAATACCAAAAACCTTACTGTTATTCTTCTAGTTGATGGTAAATACCACTTCAGAATTCACAGCATTTAATTAATATTACCTCGAATGTTTTTTAATTCATTAATACTAAACTAAGTTATACATATATTTTTTAAAAACTAATTTGATAATAGAAATAAAACATTCCCCAAATAACAAATTCCTGCCAAAGTATGCAGAAAGAATAAAACAGGCCATAACTTCCATTGATGTGTACACAACACTGTTTGACAGAAACTGGTAAGCTGTTGTGTTTCCATCAATGCTTTTCTTTTATTACTTTTTGTTTGTTATTATTAGTGCATTTCCCCCTAGAGAAGTGAGGCAGAATAGGATGTATTTAAGAGTTTAGAAAGCGTTTATTAAAAGTTCTAGGGAAGTTGTGAGATTGGAGAAAATGATGGAGGAGAGGCTGCGCTTTCTGGTGCCTGAGACCCGTCTATAGTTTGGACTAATTGCAGACAGAACATCTCAGTGAGCAGCTGGACACAGGCAGGAGTCAAGCCTTGGCACTACTGGGTTAGAGAAAACCATCTGGGAACAACCTGTTTGGTGAGGATAGTGAAGGAAAAAGGGATGAGACAGGATTTCTGACTGGGGTGGCTCCCAGAACTGTGGCTGGAAGTACACAAAGACTTTATAAAACCACAGGCTTCCCCTGACCGGAATTGGGAGGAGAGCAGGTCTCTGTCCACTGGCAGAGCCAGGAGTGGGCCAGGTGGCACCTGGTGCTGAAAGACAAGAAACAGCATACTGCTGTGCATATGAGAATGTGATTTTCCTTTATATTTTTCTCTTGTGGACTACGGAGAGGGGAAGAAAGGTCGGGGGTGATAAGACATTCTTAAGGCGCGCAGGCGAGGAAGTGCGCTCGCCCACTCCCCAACCCTCCCCTTGGGTTGCGCGGGCACATACAGTGAAGTGCCCTCATTCACTGGCCCAGGTGCACAGGGCTGTGTGTCCAGGTGCCCCTTGGACACACCCCAACAGACATAAGATCAGTGCCCCAACAGGTGCAGGGAGGGCCCGCCAGGCATGCAGAAGACAATGCACAGACACCCCTGGCCATCCCCAGTGGGTGCCAGGTCAGAGCGCAGACCACTTGCACAGGCTCTGCTCGTGCCTGCCCAGGCAGGTGCAAGAATGGCGGGAGGCTGTGGCATGGGAACAGCAGGCAGCGACGACTCACAGATGCTCACTTTCACTGTGCACAAGTGTCCAGGGCCCCACCCCAAGAGGCGAGAGACCGACTCCCGGGGCACGGCTCGGCAGGACTGAGGCTAGCGTGCTGGCCACCTTGCGCATGTGCGCATGCACACAAGCACCCCGGCCGGCTCCAACAGGTGCCAAAATAATGCACCAGCCACCACGGGCACGCGGGAGTAACCCAGGTGAGCGACCAAGACCACACGCAGGCGCACACCGCTGCTGCAAGGAACAGGAACCTCTGGCCCGACTCATTAGACCAGCTGTGGATCCAGAAAAAGAAGATGACACAGAAAGGCTGAACTGAGTAAAAACTTTCCTTTTGTATATATTTTTAAATTTTAATTTCTATTTTAGTTTTTTATTTGTATTTTATTTTATTTTAATTATTTTTAATTTTTTATTTTAATTCTAATTTTTGCTTTTATTTAAAAAATGTTTTAAACTATCTCTTTAAATTGTTTTATACTATTTTTTCTTCTCATTCTTCCTCTTTAATTTTTGTTTGTGTTTTGTTTAGGTTCCCTTTCACACTAAATAAATAGAATATAAATACTATATAAATCTAATACTATACAATTCCACTTTCTTACTATATTCTGCATTCTT
Organism: Furipterus horrens; assembly: GCF_987537825.1. Classification (NCBI taxonomy): domain Eukaryota; kingdom Metazoa; phylum Chordata; class Mammalia; order Chiroptera; family Furipteridae; genus Furipterus; species Furipterus horrens. The sequence continues at coordinate 70,566,694 of NW_028327179.1, read as the reverse complement.
CCCTCTTTTTCTTTTATTATTATTAACATACAGTGTAAATATTACCTACTGTCTTGCATAGTCTCGACACTATACTTCTACTAATACTAATCTATAATCCTCTCTCTCAAAAATCATATTTTTCCTCTTTAAAAACAACTAATCTATTCTTCCTATAGTATAAAAGCCTTAACCTCTCTACATTTATATTAATACTGGCTCATTTGTTGACGATAGCGGGATAGAGGGTGGAGGATATTTTTGAGGGTGTGGGTTACCTGACTGAGTTGTGTGTTTATGTTTTAACAGCATCTCCACAAAAGGACTCAAGACAAAGTGGACAGAGTGACTCTCAATCAACTAGCCAGAGGGGAGATCCTACCAAAGAGCATCTGAAATATAACCAGAAAGCATAAACAAATGACATAAAAGGTAACCCAAGAACATCAGGCTCAGGAGATCAAAGAGACTACACCACTGAAAACCTCCAGATCTCCTATAAAGAATCTTATACCACAAAGGTGGGAAGTCAAAGCAGACAAACCCAAAAATCAAACAAACAAAAAACAAACAAGAAGAATCCAACATGGTAAGACGCAGAAACAACTGCTCAATGTAAAGAAAAGAGGAATCCCCAGAAAAAAGAGGTAGATGGAATAGACATAGCCCAAATGTACGACATGGAATTCAAAACAATGGTGGTGAAGAAGCTCAATATATTTGACAACCTGAAAAACAACTACAACAACCTCAAAGGAAGTTACCAACAGCTCGAAGAAAATCACAGGGAACTTATGGAGAACTACACCAGCATAAAAAAGGACATAGAAACTATTAACAGGAACCAGAAAGAAAAATAAGAATACAATCTCTGAACTGAAAAACACTGTAGAATCAATCAAAAGCAGGCTAAAGGAAGCAGGGGATCAGATCAGTGAGTTGGAGGACAATGTAGAAAAAAATTCCCAGACAATACAACAAAATGAAAAAAGATTGAAAAAGTGCGAAGACGATGTAAGGGAATTACAGGATAGCATAAGGGAAAATAATATCCAAATCACCAGAATAAAAGAGGGAGAAGAAGAAGAACAAGAAATAGAAAAGCTGAGAGGAGAAGTAATGACAGAAATTTATCCCAACCAGAGGAAAGAAAAAGTTATGCAAGTTCAAGAAGCACAGAGAGTCCCAATGAAGAGTAACCCCAAAAAACCCACTCCGAGGCACATCATAATTAAAATGGCAAAACTCCAAGACAAAGAGAGAATCCTAAAAGCAACAAGAGAAAAATAGCAAATAACATACAAGGGAGCTCTGATAAGGCTATCGACCAATTTCTCAACAGAAACACTACAAGCCAGAAGGGAATGGTCAAAAGCATTTCAAGCAATAAAAATCAAAGACCTACAACCAAAAATACTCTACGCAGCAAGGCTCTCATTTAAAATGGAAGGTGAAATAAGGAGTTTCCCTAAAAAAGGAAGACTAAAAGAATACATCTCCACCAAACCAGCATTGCAAGAGATGCTAAAGGAAATGTTATAAAAAAGAAGAATAGAAGAGGAGAGGAACACAGGTAAAAAGGGAAATGAATAAATACCTCTCAATAATAACCTTAAATGTAAATGGATTAAATGCTCCAATTAAAAGACATAGGCTAACGAAATGGATAAGAACACAGGACTCACATGTTTGCTGTCTACAAGAAACACACAGCAAAACAAAAGATTGATAGAGACTGAAAATAAAGGGATACAAAAAAGTATTCCAAGCAAACGGACATGAAAATAATAGCTGGGGTAGCAGTACTCATAACAGACAAAACAGATTTCAAAGCAAGGGCAATAAAAAGAGATAAAGGAGGAATTGCTGGGGGAGAGGGGTGCTGGGCGGGAGGGGGAGCAAAGGGTAAAGAAATGGAGTTACTGTGACAATATAATCTATAAAATGTAATAAAAATTTAAAAATTTAAAAAGTAGATAAGAAAGGACATTTTATAATAAGAAAACAATCCATCAAGAAGATATAACACTGATGAACATATATGCACCCAACATAGGAGCACTCAAATACATAAAGAAAATACTAGGAGACCACAAAAAGGATATTAAGAGCAACACACTCATAGTAGGGAATTTTAATACTCCATTATCAACAATAAACAGATTTTTAAATCAAAAAAAAAAAAGAAAAACCAAAGATATATAAGCATTGAACAACACACTAAACCACATGGACTTAACTGATATACATAGAACTTTTCACCCCAAAGAAGCAAAATATACATTCTTTTCAAATGCACATGGAACATTTTCAAAGATAGACCACATGATAGGATACAACAAGCCTCAACAAATTCAAGAAAATTGAAATCATATCGAACATCTTTTCAGACCACAATGCCTTGAAACTAAAAATCAACCTCAGAGAAAAAAACCAAAGACGTCCAAACTCATGGAGAATGAATAACATGCTATTAAATAATGAATGGGTTAACAATGGTATCAAAGAAGAAATCAAGAAATTTCTAGAAACTAATGATAATGAATACACAACAGCCCAAAACTTATAGGACACAGCAAAAGAAGTCCTAAGAGGAAAGTTCATAGCAATACAAGTATATCTGAAAAGGATAGAAAAATCTCAAATAAAAAATCTAACCCTAATACTACAAGAACTAGAACAACAACAAACAAAGCCTAGGGCAAGAAGAAGAAAGGAAATCATCCATATCAGAGCAGAATTAAATAACATAGAGCCCAAACAAACAATTCAAAAGATCAACAATACTAGGAGCTGGTTCTTTAAAAAAATAAACAAAATCAACAAGCCTTTAGCCAGGCTCATCAAGAAAAAAAGAGAAAAGACCCAAATAAACAAAATCAGAAATGAAAAAGGAGAGATCACGACTGATACCACAGAAATTCAAACAATTGTAAAAAATTACTACAAAAAACTGCATGACAAGAAATTTGACAACATGGAAGAAATGGACAGATTTCTAGAAACATATAACCTTCCAAAACTGAATCAAGAAGTAGAAAATCTCAACAGACCAATAACAAAGAAGGAGATTGAAACACTAATCAGAAATCTTCTGGCACACAGAATCCCTGGACCGGATGACTTCACAGGTGAATTTTACAAGACATTTAGGAAAGAACTAACTCCTAACCTCCTCAAACTATTCCAAAAAATCCAAGAGGGAAAAATCCCAAACTCTTTTGATGAAGCCAGTATTACCCTAATTCCAAAACCAGGTCAAGTCACAACAAAGAAAGAAAACTACAGGCCAATATTGCTGATGAATATTGATCCTAAAATCCTCAACAAAATATTGGCAAACAGAATCCGGCAATATATGAATAAGATCATACACCACGATCAAGTGAGATTCATCCCAGTGGTACAAGGATAATTTAATATCCATAAATCAATAAATATAATACATCACCTAAACAAAATGAAAGACAAATACCACATGATCATATCAACCAATGCAGAAAAAGCATTTGATAAAGTACAACACCCATTTATGATGAAAACACTCAGCAAAATGGGAATAGAGGAAGCATACCTTAACATAATTAAGGCTATATATGAGAAACCTGAAGCCAACATCATTCTCAATAAACAAGAACTGAAAGCATTCCCTCTGAAATAAGGAACAAGACAAGTATATCCACTCTCTCCACTCCTATTCAACATAGTGTTGGAAGTCCTACCACAGCAATCAGACAAGAAAGAGAAATAAAAGGCATCCAAATTGGGGGAAAAAAAGAGTAAAACTATCATTATATACAGATGACATGATAGTATACATAGAAAACCCTATAAACTCCACTAAAGACTACTTGATATAATAAGTAAATTTGGAAAAGTAGCAGGGTAAAAAATAAATATACAGAAATCTAAGGCATTTCTGTACATCAACAATAAAATATCAGAGACAGAGACAAAAAAGAAAATACCATTTACTATAGCAACAAGAAGAATAAAGTATCTAGGACTAAACTTAACCAAAGAGATAAAAGACATGTACTCTGAAAATTATGTAACATTGAAGAAAGAAATTAAGGAAGATTCAAATATATGGAAGCAAATACCTTGTTCTTGGATGGGAAGATCAACATCATTAAAATGGCCATAACTCAAAACAATTTACAAATTCAATGCAATCCCTATTAAAATACCAATGATGTATTACACTGACCTAGAACAAATGCTCTAAAAATTCATATGGAACCAAAAAAGACCCCAAATTTCAAAAGCAATCTTGAGACAAAACACAGCAGGAGGAATCACAATACCAGACATCAAACAATACTACAAAGCCACTGTGATCAAAAGAGTCTGGTACTGACATAAGAACAGACATATAGATCAATGGAACAGAATAGAGAGTCCAGAAATAAATCCTGGACTATACAGTCAACTAATATTTGATAAAGGAAGAAGGAACATAAAATGAAATGAGAAGAGTCTCTTCAACAAATGGTGCTGGGAGAACTGGACAGGAACGTGCAAAAAAATGAAACTAGACCACCAACTTACACCACACATGAGAATAAACTCAAGATAGATCAAAGACTTAAATGTAAGCTGTGACACCATAAAAGTTTTAGAGGAAAACATTGGCAGGAATATTTCAGATATCTCACGTAACAATATTTTCACGGATACATCTCCTAAGGCACGAGAAGTAAAGAAAAAAATAAACAAATGGGACTACATCAAACTGAAGAGTTTCTGCTCAGCAAAAGAAAACATCAGCAAGATGAAAAGAAAACCAAACAAACACTTCTCTGAAGAGGACATGTAGAAGGTCCATAGACACATGAAAAAATGCTCAACATCACTAGCCATCAGAGAGATGCAAATAAAAACCACAATGAGATACCACTTTACTCCAGTCAGAATGGCCATCATCCACAAATCAACAAATCAAGTGCTGGCGAGGATGTGGAGAAACGGGAACCCTACTGCACTGTTGGTGGGAATGCAGACTGGTAGAGCCACTGTGGAAAACAGTATGGAATTATCTCAAAAAACTAAAAATGGAACTGCCTTTTGAACCAGCAATTCCACTGCTAGGATTATATCCAAAAAATCCTAAAACACTAATTCAAAAGAACCTATGCACTCTTATGTTCATAGCAGCACTGTTTACAATAGTTAAGTGCTGGAAACAGCCTAAGTGCCTATCTGTAGATGAGTAGATCAAGAAACTGTGATACATTTACACAATGGAGTACTATGTAGCAGAGAGAAAGAAGGAACTCCTGCCATTTGCAACAACATGGATGGAACTAGAGAGAATTTTGCTTAGTGAAATAAGCCAGGCAAAGAAAGAAAAATACCATATGATATCACCTAATACAGGAAACTAAAGAACAACATGAACAAATGGACTAAATAAGACAAGCAGCAGAATAACAGTCAATGGGGGGAGGGGGGAGGGAGTGAAGGTGCATAAGTAAGGGAAAGGTTTAGTCAAGGAACGTGTATAAATGGCTCATGGACATGGACAATGGGGAGGGATATGATTGCAGGAGAAGGGGTGGGCTGGGTGGAGTGGGAGTGGGAGCAATGGGGAAAAAATGGAACAACTGTAATTGAAAAATCAAAAAATAAAATTAAAAAACAAATTTCTAGGAATTACAAAATTAATTCAAAAATATGTATGCACCGCTATGTTTATTGCAGTGCTTTTTTCAATAACTTAGATGTGATTACCCAAGTGCCCAATAATAGATGAGTGGATAAGAAAGAAATGTACATATGATATAAAATGTAATATTACTTGGCCATAAAAAGAATGAAATTTTACCATTTGTGACAACATGGATGGAACTAGAGGGTATTATGTTAAGTGAGATGTCAGATAGAGAAAGACAAGTGCCACATGATTTCACTTCTATGTGGCACCTAAAGGACAAAATAAACAAATAAAACAGAAACAGACTTACAGAGAACAAACTGAGATTTGCCAGATGGTAGTGGGGTTAAGTGAAAAGGGTAAAGGAATTACGAAGTACAAATTGGTAATTACAAAATAGTCATGGAGATGTAAAGTACAACATTGGGAATAGACTAATAATATTGTGATAACTATGCCTGGTGCCAGGTGGACACTAGAACTATAGAGGAGTTCACTTTGTAAATTACATACAGAATCACTATACTCTATATCTGAAACATAAAGTAATATTGAATGTCAACTGTAATTGAAAAATTTAAAGAAATTTACTGGGGTTTAGGACTTTTTACCTACAGGGAAATACCAAAGACTAGGAGACTTTATTTGTTTGTTTATTTTATTTTATTGATTATGCTATTACAATTATGGCCACTCCCTGCAGGCTCTATGGCTGTTTGTGTGTGGGGGGGGGGATTCAGAAAAGGAACAGTGACCTCTTCCTGCCTTTCTGTCTGGGAAAAAGCTGTCCCCCAGCTCTCATCTTGATGCCAGACATTTCAGTTCCCCCGCATATGCGACTGGTGCCTTTCAACGTGCTACTCCAGTGCTAGAGCTCAGAGGAAGTGAGTTTGAGTAAGTTCTTAAGAGAAACTCCTTGGGACTCCAGAAGTTTCTTCCACTGCTGGTTTTTGAAGCCAGAAGTTATGGGAACTTATCTTCCTGGCATTGGAACCCTGGGCTGGGGGGCCTGGTGTGGGGCTGAAACCCCTTACTCCTGAGATATCCCTCCTGAATTTTTATCCATCACACGTGGGTGTGATACCAGTCCATTTTGTGTCCCTGCCCCTCTACCAGTTTGGATGGATGAGTTTCTTTAATTCCATAGTTGTCAATCTTCCATTCAACTCAATTTCTGACAGTTATTAGTGACGGTTGTTCTAGAGTTTAGTTGTAATTTTGATATGGTTCTGCTAAGTGGTAAGCTGTGTTTACCTATGCCTCCATCTTGACTGGAAGTTTGAAGACCATTGATTTAGTATTGCTAGTTTTCAATCTGATTCATCCCCATGGAACTAAATTAATTTTCTAGCGTCCCCTGTCCTTCCACATAGGTGCCAGTCTCCTTTGGTACATTTCTGTCTCTATGACTTTGTGCTTTCTCTTTCCTTCATTTGGAAGGAGCTACCAACTCCTCTCCATCTTTTAGGTCCCAATTCATATCCCTATAGTAAATGGGAATGTTTTCTAGTTTCTATCTCTGGTTTTTTATTGTTGGTGTACAGAAATAGCTTGGATTCCTGAATACTGACTTTGTACCCAGCTACTTTGCCAAATTTATCTATTAGGCTGAGTAGTTTTTTAGTGGAGTCTACAGAGTTTTCTATGTACACTATCATGTTGTCTGCAAATAATTACAGTTTTAGCTCCTCTTTTCCAATTTGGATGCCTTTTATTTCTTTTTCTTGTCTGATTGCTATGGCTGGAGCTTCCAAGGCTATGTTGAATAGTAGTGGAATGAGTGGACATCCTTGTCTTGTTCCTGATTTTAAGGGGAATGCTTTCAATTTTTGCCCAATGAATATGATGTTGGCTTCAAGTTTCTCATATATGACCTTTATTATGTTGAGGTATGCTCCCTCTACTCCCATTTTGCTGAGTGTTTTTATTGTAAATAGGTGTTGTAGTCTATCATATTCCTTTTCTGCATCTGTTGATATGATCTTCTGATTTTTGTCTTTCATTTTGTTTTCTGTGGTGCATTATGTTTATTAATTTGTGAATATTAAATCATCCTTGCATCCCTGAGATGAATCCCACTTGATCGTGTGTATGATCTTTTTAATGTGTTGTTGGATCCTGTTTGCCAGTATTTTGTTGAGGATTTTAGCATCTATGTTCATCAACAACATTGGCCTGTAATTTTCTTACTTTGTTGTGTCTTGACCTGGTTTTGGAACTAGACTAATACTGGCTTCATAGAAAGAGTTTGGAAGTCTTTCTTATTCTTGTATTTTTTTGGAATAGTTTGAGAAGGGTAGGCATTAGTTCTTTGCTAAATGTTTTGTAAAATTTGCCTGTGGAGCCATCCAGTCCAGGGCGTTGGTGTGCCAGGAATTCTTTGATTACTGCCCCAATTTTCACTCTTTGTTATTGGTCTGTTCATGCTTTCTGCTTCTTCTTGATTCAGTTTTGGAAGATTATATGTTTCTAGAAATTTGTCCATTTAATCTAGTTGTCAAGATTCTTGCCATACAGTTGTTTGTAGTAATATCTTACAATTCTTTTTTTATTTCCATGATATCGGTTGTGATTTCTGCTCTTTCATTTTTTATTCTGTTTATTTGGGTTCCCTCTCTTTTTCTCTTGATGATCCTGGCTAAAGGCTTGTTGACGTTTCTTATCTTTGCAAAGAACCAGCTCCTAGTTTTGTTAATCTTTTGAATTGTTTATTTAATTTCTGCTCTGATCTTGATTATTTCCTTCCTTCTACTCACTCTGAGCTTTGTTTATTGTTGTTCTTCTAGTTCTTGTAACTCTAGGGTTAGGTTTTTTATTTGAGATTCTGCTGTGCTTTTCATGTAGGCATGTATTGCTATGAACTTTCCTCTCAGGACTGCTTTTGCTGTGTCCAATAGGTTTTGGGCTGTTGTGTGTTCATTATAATTAGTTTCCAGAAACTTCTTGATTTCTTCCTTGATGTCCTTGTTAACCCATTCATTATTTAATAGCATGTTATTCATTCTCTATGAGTTTCAATGTTTTTGATTTTTTACTCTGAGGCTGATTTCTAGTATCAAGTCATTGTGGTCTGAGAAGATGCTTGATATAATTTCAATTTTCTTGAATTTGTTGAAGTTTGTTTTGTGTCCTACCATGTGGTCTATCTTTGAAAATGTTCTATGTGTACTTGAAAAGAATATATATATTTCTTCTTTGGGGTGACAGTTCTACAGATATCAACTAAGTCCATTTGATCTAGAGTGTTGTTCAATGCCTCAATATCCTTGGTGTTTTCTTCAAAGATTTGTCCATTGTTGACAAAGAAGTGTTAAATTTTCCTACTATGAGTGTGTTGCTGTTGATATCCTTGTTTTAGTCTTCCAAGATTTTCCTTATATATTTGGGTGCTCCTATGCTGGGTGTGTATATGTTTACCAGGGTTATATCTTCTTGATGGATTGTTTCCTTCAATATTATGAAATGCCGTTCTTTGTCTCTTTTATGGCCTTTTCTCTGAAATCTGTTTTATCTGATGTAAGTATTGCTACCCCAGTTTTTATTTTCATGTCCATTTGCTTAGAATACTTTTTTCCATCCTTTTACTTTCAGTCTGTGTAAATCTTTTGTTTTGAGGTATGTCTCTTGTGGGCAGGATATATGTGGATTAAGTTTTCGTATCTATTCCGCTACCCTATGTCTTTTGATTGGATCATTTAATCCATTTACATTTAAGGTTATTATTGACAGGTGTTTATTTTTTTTCTTTTATACCTGGGTTCTTCTCCCTCTCCCTTTTTCTTTTTTTTTTCTTAAAGCATTCCTTTTAGCATCTCTTACAATGTTGGTTTGGTGGAGATGTAGTCTTTTAGTCTTACTTTGTCTGGGAAACTCCTTATTTCACCTTCCATTTTAAAAAAGGCCTTGCTGGGTAGAGTAGTCTTTGTTATAAGCCTTTGTTTTTTATTGCTTGAAATATTTTTTGCCATTTCCTTCTGGCTTGTAATGTTTCTGTTGAGAAATCAGTTAATAGTTTTATCAGAGTGTCCTTGTATATTATTTGCTGTTTTTCTTTTACTGCCTTTAGGATTCTCTCTGTGTTTTCAAATGTTGCCATTTTAATTATGATATGCCTTGGAGAGGACCTCCTTGGGTTCATCTTCATTGGGACCCTCTGTGCTTCCTGGACTAGCATGACTTTTTCTCTCATCAAGTTAGCAAATTTTTCTGTCATTACTTTTTTGATCAGCTTCTATTCCATGCTCCTCTTCTCCTTCTTGTTTCCTGATGATATGGATATTGTTTCATTTCATGTTGTCTGGCAGTTCTCTTAAACCTTATTCATTCTTTTTCAGTATTTTTTCATTTTGTTGCATTGCCTGGGAATTTTTTTCTACGTTGTTCTCTAACTCACTGATCCAATCCTCTGCTTCATTTAGCCTTCTTTTGATTCCTTATACTGTGTTCTTCATTTCAAAAGTTGTATTCTTCCTTTCTTCTTTGTTCTTGTTGATAGTTTCTATGTCCTTTTTAATGCTGGTGTAGTTCTCAATAAGTGCCTTGCAGCTTCCTTGAAGTTCTTTGTAGTTTCCCTGGAGTTCCTTGGCATTCCCTGGAGTTGTAGTTTTCTTTGTTTGTTGAATTCATTGAGCTTCCTTATTCCTATTGTTTTGAATTCCATGTCTGATATTTATTACCTCTATTTCATCTACCCCTCCTTCTGGGAATTTCTACCTTCCTTTTGGTGGAGTGCTGTTTTGCCTCCCCATTTTGGGTGGCTGGTCTCGTTTTTCTCTGCTCCTCAAATCGATCTGCTTTGATTTTCTGCCTTTGTTGTGTGACATTCTGTGGTAGGAATCTGTGTGCCTCAGTGGTGCTGACTCCTTGATCTTCTTAACTTGATGCTCTTGGGATTCCCTTTATGCCTTTTATTTGGACTCTCTAGTAGTATTTGGTTTTGTTTGTTGTGTTGCTCTTTGGTGGGTCCTTCCCTTAAATTAGTTACTCTGTCTACTTATGACAGTTGTTGAGCTGCCTCCAGCTGATGCCTCTTGGAGGGGAGTAGTCTGCTTATGAGATTTCTCCTGTAGCACTGAGGTTGATTCTGCCCTGGGATCTGGTCTGCTCCTCCTCCAGTTTTTTTCTCTGGAACCAGTGTCCAAATTTTTTCAAAACTCCTCTGTTTCTTTTCACCTTCTTTTGGATCACCCCAGGTCTAGCGTGGCTCATGTGCTTTTTCCTGCCAGCTGGCAGGCAGGTCAAAGGAGCAGACCTTAAAGTAAATTCTTTAAGGGCATGGAATAAGTACACATTGCTCACTTTCATCATTATATTTATTTAGCATGGTGCTGTTCATCCACCACAATGAATTACAGCCTCAGCTACAGAATACAACCCACCCTCCACCCCCCAGGGACCAATATAGCTTTTTTATTTCATTGGTTGGGGTATGGCCCAGACACCATGCATCAAGGGCTGTTGTGCTTTCCAGATGCCAGGCTTATTCTTATTGAGGTCAGAGCCACAGAAAATGATACTTTTACAGCTCAAAAAGTGATTCCTCTTGTAACTGAAAGCAAGATGCGAAATTCAACAGCTATTAAATAGCTTACAATTCATGCCTCGCAAGTGTGAGATGATATCTGATTGTGGTTTTAATTTGCATCTCTTTAATGACTACTGATGCTGAGCATTTTTCCATATGTGTATTGACCATTTGGAAAATCCTTGACCATTTTTTAAATTAGATTGTTTGTCTTTCTGGTGTTGAGTCATATAATTTCTTTATATATTTTGAAAATTAAACCCTTGTCAGATACATCATTAGCAAATATGTTCTCCCATACAGTGTGTTTCCTTTTTATTTTGATGATGGTTTCTTTAGCTGTGCAGAAGCCTTTTAATTTGATGTAGTCCCATTTGTTTATTTTTTCTTTGTTTCCCTTGACCTAAGAAATATATTGGCAAAAATATTGCTATGCAAGATATCTTAAATTTTAATGCCTATGTTTTTCTCTATGATTTTTACAATATCATAATTTATATTTAAGTCTTTTATCCACGTAGAGTTTATTCTGGTGTGTGGTGTAAGTTGATTGTCTCACTTCAGTTTTTTGCATGTACCAGTCCAGTTTTCCCAACACTATTTATTGAAGAGATTTTCTTTGCTCCATTGTATACTCTTCCCTCCTTTGTCAAATATTAATTGATGATAAAGGCATGGGTTTATTTATGGGCTCTCTGTTCTGTTCCATTATCTATATGTCTGTTCTTATGCCAGTACCAGGCTGTTTAAATTACAGTGGACTTCTAGAAGAGTTTGATATCAGATGTTGTGATACCTCCAATTTTGTTCTTTCTCAAGATTGCTGAGGCTCTTTAGGGTCTTTTTTGGTGCCATATAAAGTTTTGAAATATTTGTTATAGATCTGTAAAATATTTTTAATAGAAATTGCATTGAATCTATAGTTTTCTTTTGGTAATATGGATATTTTAATAACATTAATTCTTCCAGTCCTTTAATATGGTATCTGCTTATACTTATTTGTATTTTTCTCAATTTCTTTCTTCAAGGTCCTACAGTTTCCTGAGTATAGATCTTCTACTTCCTTGGTTATATTTATTCTTCTGTACCTTATTTTTGTTGTTGCAATAGTAAATGGAATTGTTTTCTTAGTTTCTCTTTCTAATAGTTCATTATTGGTATATAAAAGTGCTATTGATTCTGAGTATTAATTTTGTATCTGGCTGCTTTATGAAATTCAGTCATTAGGTTTACTTCTCTTTTGGTAGAGTCTATAGGAATTTCTATGTACAATATCATGCCATCTGTGAAAAATGACAATTTTACCTCCTTTCCAATTTGGATGCCTTTTATTTCTCCTTGTCTGATTGCTATGGCTAAGACTTTCAGTACTGTGTTGAATGAGAATGGTGAAAGTGGACATCCCTGTCTTGTTCGTGATCTTAAGGGAAACAGTTTTATATTTTTGCCCATTGAGTATTATGTAGGCTGTATGCTTTCCATATATGACCTTTATTATGTTGAGGTATAATCTTTTCCCACTTTGGTGATAATTTTTTAAATTATAAATGGGTGCTGGATTTTATTAAGTGCTTTTTCTAAATCTATTGATATGATCATAGAGTTTTTATATTTCATTTTGTTTATGTGATATATCACACATTGATTTGCGAATATTGTACCAACCTTTCATCCTTGGGATGAATCCAACTTGATCATGGTGCATGATCTCTTAAATGTATTGCTGGGTCCAGTTTGCTAATATGTTGTTGGGCATTTTCACATATATGTTCATCAGGTATATTAAACTATAATTTTCTTTCTTTGTTGTATCTTTATCTAGTTTTGGAATTAGGATAATACTGGCCTTTTAAATAGAGCTTGGAAGTCTTTCCTCTTCTTAAATATTTTGGAATAGTTTGAGAAGAACAGATGTTATTTCTTCTTTGAATGATTGGTAAAATTCACCTGTGAAGCCATCCTACCGGGACATTTTTTTTAATGAAAGTGTTTTTATTACTGCTTCAATTTCATTCATTGTTATAAGTATGTTCAAGTTTTCTGATTATTTCTGGGTCAGTTTTCTGATTATTTCTGGGTCAGTTTTGGAAGGTTGTACGTTTCTAGGAATTTATCCATTTCACCCAGGTTGTCCAAGTTTTTGGCATATAGTTGTTCATAGTATTTTCTTATAATTCTTTGTATTTATGGAATTTTAATTGTTACTTCTCCTTTTTCATTTCTCATTTTGTTTATTTGGGTCCTCTTTTTTTCTCCATGAATCTGTTTAAAAGTTCATCAATTTTATTAATCTTTTGAAAGAACTAGCTACTGTATTCATTGGTCTTTTGAATTGTCTTTTTAGTATCTATGTAATTTATTTTCACTCTGATATCAATCATTTCCTTCCTTCTACTTATTGAGCTTATCATTAATAAATCAACAAACAACAAGTGCTGGAAAGGATGTGGAGAAAAGGGAACCCTAGTGCAATGGTTGGTTGGAATACAGACTGGTGCATCTATTGTGGAAAACAGTATGAAATTTTCAAAAAATTAAAAATGGAACTACCTTTTGATCCAGATATTCCACTACTTGAAATATATCCTAAGAATCCAGAAACACCAATTCAAAAGACTATATGCACCCCTATATCCATAACAGTGTTATTTACAAAGCCAAGATCTGAAAACAGCCTAAATGCCCATTAGTAGATGAGTGACTAAAACAGCTGTGGTACATTTACACAATGGATTACTATACAGCAATAAAAAAAAGAAGCTCTTTCCTTTGACGACAGCCTGAATGGACCTAGAGACTATTATCATTAGTCAAATAAGCCAGTAAGTGAAAGACAAATACCATATGATTTCACTTGTATGTGGAATCTAATGAACAAAATATACTGATGAGCAAAATAGAATCAGAAGCATAGAAACATGGAACAGGCAGATGACTGTAACAAGGTGGGAGGTGGGGACTGGTTGAAAAAAAGGCAAAAAGATTAGCCAAAGAACATATAAGTTCTGTCCAGAAAGTATCCATTCGGATACTATGAAAAACAGAGATATTTATTGAAGAAGAAACAAGATAGAAGAAACATTGTTCATAGGACAATGATGCCTCAGTCTCCTTCAAAGTAGGCACCTTGAGACCTCATGCAGTTTTCCTAATCACCCTCAGCCGCTCTGTCATATTTTCCTGAATCTCATCAATGGCCTGAAATCTCTTCACTTTCAAATGTTGTTTTAGTTTTGGGAAAAGTCAGAAGTCACAGAGTGCCAAATCTGGACTGTAGTGGGGCTGAGTCATCTGGACGATTTGATTTTTTGCCAAAATATCCATGAGATGTGATGCATGAGTGGGTACATTGTCATGATGAGGCTGCCAATCACCAGTTACAGCCTTATGAATCATCCAAATAGATTCTGTGCAGGAATGTTAAAACTTAACACAAAATTTGATGCAAATTTATTGCTCTATTCACTCAGTCATTTTGAATGAGATGGCCACACAGTACACATTTTTACTCAGTGGTGTCTAATGCTCCCACTGACTAGTAAAGTCATCATTGTTCATGCATGTGCATTCCAGTTCACTCTTTGGCTGCCAGGTTACATTGATGTCATGCAAACCATTTTCTTTATATTAACTATGGTTGGAATTTTTCTGGACAGACCTAGTATACGGATAACTCACGGACATGGACAATTGTATGGGGTTTTCCTGAGGGAGCAGGAGGGGTTGCTGAGTGGAGTAGGGAAAAGGTAGAAATATTGGGACAACTATAATATAAAGTTGGTGCAAAAATAATGTCCGATTTTGAGGTCTATTTTAAAAATGAAAAAACCCATGAGTATGAAAATATTTATTCATTAACATAACATCCTTTGCTTTCTAGAACCTCATTTCATCTGTCAACTAGCTTATAAGTGCCACACTTGTGAAATTCTTTAGGTTTTGAAGCAAAATATGAATCCAACTCATTTTCAACCTCTTCTCTTGAGGTCAGCCTAAGACCATCAAAATTGTTCTGTAGTCCCTGAGACAGTGATAATCAGAAGGAGCAAGGTCAGAAAGACATGGAAGATGAAGCAATATTTTACAACCAAGCTCTTTCAAGAAATTTTTGGTGAGTCAAGCTATTTGAGGACAAGCATTATCGTGATGGAAAATGACTCCATTTCTGTTGACTAAGGAGGGTCGCTTTTGGTTCAAAGTTGCTTTCAAACGATGAAGTTGTTCACAGTAAAAATTAGCAGTAATTGTTTGATTGTTGTCTAACAGTTCTTAATGAACAATTCCTTCCATATCCCACCATACACTCAATATGATCTTCTTTGGATGAAGTCCTCCTCTTGGTTGTTGAACTCTTCCTCCTCTTCAACTGATCCGCGATCAGTGGTGTTTAACATTGTGGCAAAGGATCCACTTCTCAACACCTGTAACAAGCCTACTTAAAATGGTGCCTAAAGGTGTTGTGAAAGCAATGATTCACAACAAGCAACACGCTGTTGCAGATTCTCTGGAGACAGTTTGTGTATGACCCTTTTTCCAACTACTGAAACCTTCCCAATCCATTTCAGTTGGAGTAGCATGGTTGTATGGGCTACATTAAATTGTTCTGCAAGTTCCCTAGAGGTAATGGTGGGGTTTTCTGTGACAACAGCTTCCAACACTTCAGAATTGAGTTTTTTGGATGACCCTCTTTTGGCTCATTTTTCAAATTGAAATCCCCACTTTGGAAATGGGAAAACCACCTCCTGCAACTTCTTTCAGTCACTGCATTGTCCCCATAAGTGCTCTGAATAGATGTTGCTGCTGTACTTGCATTAGCACCTTCATGAAACTCATAGAGTGAAATATTTATAATGTGGCCTTTAGATAAGACAAACATGGGTGCAAATATTGCAGACGATTATGAACAATACTTTGATAATCTGAAAAAATAAGGTATAAATTAGTCACTGTGACATCAAAAAATTATAAGAAGAGGCCCAAATTTAATAAATACTATCTAAAACTTTCTTCTAAAAAAGTAAAACATTACATTTGCACCAGCCAAACAATAAAATAGAATTAAAAAATTAGAATTCATGTTTGGCTTAGTAATAAGGTGACTGTAGATAATATTCATATTGTCTTAGGTAGTAATAGTGGCAACTTTAGAGAGAGATATTAATAATTTTGATTTTACATTTGTAATTTTTTACATTCTTGTTACTGATTTAATTAAGTGTGGAGGTGATGGTTGTTTCTGCAATGTTGTTTGAGCATATAATCAACATATCATCAAAATTCACCCCTGCCCCTAGATTCTTTGAAAATAAGGCCTCATATAACTAGGAATATTAACGATTGAATAGTAAATTCTGAATTCATAAGTTCCACTTGGATGATAACTGTTTACTTTTTTCAGTGTTAACTCTGAAATTGGCATTCTATAAGTTTAGACTGAGTCAGATGTGCCTCCAGAATAGCAAGGAACTGATTTATTGCAGGTAGTATATAGAGATCCTCTTTCAGGATATTCTTTATGGTGTCCTTGTGACTGCCAAATTTCATCTTAGACTTTAGAACCATCAGTTGTCATGACTATTTGGAGAATTCCTTGAGAATAGTTTCTGGAGTTTTTCAATATGATCTGTAAAACCAAGAATATATTTCAAGGTTTCAAGTAAATCAGATCAATTACTGGCCCC
Organism: Furipterus horrens; assembly: GCF_987537825.1. Classification (NCBI taxonomy): domain Eukaryota; kingdom Metazoa; phylum Chordata; class Mammalia; order Chiroptera; family Furipteridae; genus Furipterus; species Furipterus horrens. The sequence continues at coordinate 70,549,854 of NW_028327179.1, read as the reverse complement.
TGAGGGAATAACACTATTTTTCCTGCTAAGTACCTCTGAGCCCACCTTGGGACCTTTGCTAACAACCTCTGGAAGTCAGGCTACTCTAATATTTTTTTTAATCCTCACCTGAGTAGGATATGTTTATTAATTTTAGAGAGAGAGGAAGGGGGTAGAAAGAGAGAGAGAGATGTGATAAAGAAATATCTATCAGTATTTGCTCCCGACCTGGGATAAACCCACAACCTGGGTATTTGCCCTAAGAATTGAACCTGTAGCATTTTATTGAATGGAATGATGCTCCAACCACCTAAGCCACCTGTCCAGAGAAAACCACTTATTGGGCACAGACACCAATTTCCTTTTCTGTGAAAGACCCATTTTTCCCCAGTTCACCTTCATACTCCAAAGGAAAGCCTGGTAACACTGCCAAAGGGTCTGGAGAAAGCATACTATAGAACACATCTTTAATATTTTTGAGCCAGCATAACCAGATTCAGCTTCTTTCTTATACTATAGCACAGGTTAGGGCAGTACTAAAACTTTATTATACCAGAGGGTTCCTTCTTGGAATTACCATCATGTGTCTAATGGTTAATAACAGGAATAGTGATGCAAGTTCTTAAGCTTCCTTTGGGGGTGATGTGAATTACTTATTCTTCTAGAAAAATATCAGCTTTGCTTGGAAAGGAACAGAGATGCCACCCTTGTAGGCTGAACAGGAATTGGCATACTTACACTTATTGAAAAGTACTTTAGATGGTGAATTCCTGTGCAGCAGACCTTGGTGACCATTCTAGCCAGACAGCTGTGTTTCATTGATGGGCACAGCACTTAAACAAGAAGTTGTGTCCTTACTATGAACTCTACAATCTTGTATTTGGCAAGGCTGATTCTAGGATGTGCATGTGTCAGATTTAATCCCAAATTGAATGGCCCAAAGATAAATCATTAGACGTTTTTTGTGAACTCCTTCTATAACACTATTCTGCTACACATCATTGAAGTGGTCCCTTAAGTTGCAAAGTACACAGATGGCACAATTCATCACTACAAATATTTTTCTAGTTGTTTGCTGAAAATCTAAATTTGAAAAATTTGACCATCATTGATAAGACACATACTACTATTATCCAATGAGACTGTCCGCTATGCTTCTGAAGCAGAAACAAAATAGTTGAATGTAATATCTATCATGGCTCCAACAACTTTCAGGAAAACATTGTTTTTCTTTTAAGGACTTGAATTTGTTGCCTCAAGATTTGAGTTCTTGTCATCATATGATTCCCAGGGAGAAAACTTCTGAGTAGAAGACTTTCAATGTGACCCCTGAAGAGTTGTTTTTTTAAAGTTCTTGTTCAGATTTATTTACTCTCTCCTTCTTTTCCTCTTTTTCTTTCTTCCCTCTCTCCCTTACTTTACTTTTATTTCAACAGAAATTTTTGTGTTATATACTTTATGATGGGTTTCTGCTAAAGATACAAGTATAGTCATGTGTTGCTTAACAATGGGGACACATTTTCAGAAACGTGTGATTACACAATTTCATCATTGTGCAAACATCATAGAGTGTGCTTACACAAATCTAGATTATATAGTCTGCTACACGCCTAAGATACATAGTATAGCTTATTGATCCTGGACTACAAACCTGTACAGCATGTTACTGTACTGAATACTTTAGGCAATCATAACACAATGATAAGTACTTGTGTATCTAAACATATCTAAACATAGAAAAGGTACAGTAAAATACATAAACAAGTGTCATAGTCATTTACTTTCATTATCAAGTATTATACACTGTACTTAATTGTATGTGCTATACTTTTATATGACTGACAGTGCAGTGGGTTTGTTTATTGCTACCACCATGTGAGTAATGCATTGCACTGCAATGTTACAAACAGTAGCTGTTACTAGACTATAGGAATTTTTCAGCTCCATTATAATCTTATAAGACCACTGAAACATATGTGGTTCATTGTTGGCTGAAATATCTTTATGTGCCCCTTATTGTGAGGGGTGGTAGAGAAGTAAGTATGAAAAGCATGCTGTGTGGTAAGAATGATATCCAAGTTGTTGTGGAAAAATGTAGTTGGACACCTAAGGCATTCTTGATGGAGTGGGGCAGTCTGGGATGGAAAGGTATAATATTAGGGAAAGTATCCTGGAGGAGATAACTTTAAGTCCTATTAGGCAAGTGGAAAAGACACTATTTTAAGATGTGGGGTAGAGAAAAGAAGACAAACAATGGACATAAAGGCAAGAGGCTATGGATATAAATGTTAGGGCATAGTTTACAAGAGTTTAAAAAATGACAAACTACCTATAGAAGAAAAAGTACATAGAAGATAATCCTCTTTCTAACTCTATGCTAGAAAGATAGATCATGATAGTTCCAACAGTTGTTTAGAGAGAACTTTTCATGAGAAAAATAAAAAGTTAACTTGAGAGGATCTCCAATATGGTTTTAGCATGTTTGTGCCATAGCAGTGCATGATGTACATCATGGGTTTATAAGTTCAATAGTTGTATTGGTTACAGTTCAGTTTGAATTCCTCTGATTGGATCCCCAGTGGCTTCAGATGTGGTTTATTTCTCTCAGAATCCAACTTAAGCTTAAATACCATCAATTATACCTTTTAAGATCCTCTTACTCTGTATCCTCTTCTTAATTGCACTGTCATAACCTTGGATCAGACCCTCATCATCTCTCATTTGGACTATAGAAATAACCTTCTAACAGGTTGCCTCTTCTTCAGTCTTGTCATCCAGTTAATGTTCCACACATTACTAGAAAGATCTTAGTGACAGGAAAATATGACCATTAAAAATTTTTAGTATGTCCACATATTGGGAAAATTCCAAATCTTTAACAAAAATGTGACACCATTTCTGATTTAGTATCTTCTAGTCTCATTAGTCACTCCTGTTCTCCACCCCCACCACAAGTACCTTACATTCCAGTAACAGAGAAATATTCACCAGTTCCTAAGTATGTTACATAAGACTCTTAGTATTCATATGTTGAAATCTTAACCCCCAAAGATAGTGGTAGTGAACTTGGGGCCATTGGGAGGTGCTTAAGTTATGAGGGTGGGCACCTTATGAAAAATAACAGGATTTGCACTTTATGAAAAAGAAACTCTAGAGACATCCCTAGACTCTTTCACTGTGAAGATGCAATGAGAAGTCTGCAATCTTGAATAAGCGCTCACCCAACTATGCTGGCACTGCAATCTTGGATTTCCAGTCTCCAGAATGGTGAAAAATAAGTTTCTGTTGTTTATAAGCTACTCAGTCTGTAGTATTTTGTTATAGTAACCCAAATGGACTAAGACACTAACTCCGTCGTCGTCGGCAGCCGTCCGTCTCGAGAGACGATGGCGTAGCTTCCTGAGAGTCTATCTGCACCGCCGAAAATGGCTGTGCAGTCTGATTCGGGAGTGACAATCCCTGCCGCACTTGGTACAGGTGAAGGCAGATGGCTGTTGTTGCTGCTGCTGACGCTGCTTCCGCCTCGATCTTTTCTGGACCGCCTCCTCGTTGCGCGCAGCCTCCGCGCGTGACGTACCTTGCCTGACCGCGAGCCTCCAGGCTAGGCGGTCGTCTGCTTGAACTTCCCATGTGTTGAGATTGATGGAGCATTGTGCCATGTCCTTTTTGCAGATGTCTTTGAACCGCAGTTTTGGGCGCCCTGTCATCCTCTTGCCTTCTGCTAGCTCGCCGTAGAGGAGGTCTTTGGGGATACGGCCTGCATCCATTCTTTTGACATGGCTGAGCCACCTGAGGCATCTCTCGCTAAGAACTGCATGCAAACTGCTCATATTGGCTCGCTTCAGCACCTCGGTGTTGGGGACCTTATCCTGCCAGGCGACATGCAGGACGCGTCGCAGGCACCTCATGTGGAAGCTGTTGAGTTTCCTTTCGTGCCTTGCGTAGGTGGTCCACGTCTCGCTGCCATAGAGGAGAGTGCTGAGTACGCAGGCTTGGTAGATGCGCAGTCTGGTTTTCTCAGTGAGGCTGGAATTGTTCCACGCTCGCCGGTTCAGTCTGGCCATAACTGTGGCTGCCCTGGCGATTCTCCGGTTGACCTCCAAGTCGACTGACAGAGAGCTTGAGATGGTGGACCCGAGGTAAGTGAAGTCGTTGACAACCTCCAGGGTGTATCCGTCGATGGTGATGCATGGGGGAGTCCCCGTGCCTTGAGCCATAACATTCGTCTTCGTCAGGCTGATGGCTAGTCCGAACTCCTTGCATGCGTGGGAAAGGCAAGTGACTAGCTGCTGGAGTCCCTCTTCGGAGTGTGATGTCAAAGCTGCGTCGTCGGCGAAGAGCATCTCACGGATGAGCACCTCTTTGACTTTGGTCTTGGCTCGTAGACGGGCCAGGTTGTAGAGCTTGCCATCGGATCTGGTGTGAATGAAGACACCCTCGCTGCAGTCCTTAAAGGCGTATTGGAGGAGCATGGAGAAGAAGATTCCGAACAGCGTAGGCGCGAGGACGCAGCCCTGCTTTACTCCGCTGCTGACTGGGAAGGCCTCAGAGGTTGCGCCGTTGTAGGACACCGTGCTGTGCATGTTGTCATGAAAGGACATGACCACAGCAAGCAGATGTGGTGGACAGCCAATCTTCCGTAGCAAGCTGAAGAGTCCGCTTCGGCTGACCAGATCAAATGCCTTCGTGAGGTCAATAAAGGCGAGGTAGAGTGGTTTATGCTGCTTGTGACACTTCTCCTGCAGCTGGCGTAGGGAGAAGATCATGTCCACTGTTGATCGGCCAGCTCTGAAGCCACACTGGGACTCTGGGTAGACGCGGGAAGCAAGGGTCTGCAGGCGGGCAAGAGCGACCCGGGCGAATACTTTGCCGACGACGCTGAGGAGAGAGATGCCCCGGTAGTTGTTGCAGTCGCTGCGGTCTCCTTTGTTCTTGTACATGGTAATAATGTTGGCGTCTCTCATATCCTGGGGGATGTAACCCTCCTTCCAGCAGCGACAGAGTAGATGGTGGAGCGGCTGTAGCAGGACTGGTTTCCCGCTCTTTAGGATTTCTGGAGGGATTCCGTCGCTTCCTGGTGCTTTCCCGCAAGCAAGGCGGTCGATGGCTTTGCCGAGCTCTGCCGCAGTAGGTGGGGTGTCTAGCTCCTCCATGACTGGTAGGTCTGGGATGGCGTTAAGAGCAGTGTCTGTTACGGTGTTCTTCGTTGCGTACAGCTCGAAGTAGTGCTCGGTCCACCGCCGCATTTGCTGTTCCTGGTCAGTGATGACCTCACCTGTCTTGGACTTAAGGGGGGCGATCTTGGAGGGGATTGGGCCTGTTGCCTTCTTGATACCCTCATACATTCCTCGTGCGTTGCCTATATCGGCGGCTTCCTGAATGCTTCTGCACAGGTTTAGCCAATAGGTGTTGGCACAGTGGCGGGCGGTCTTCTGGACTTTGTTCCTGGCAGCCCGTAGAGCTTGAAGTGTACTGGGAGTGGGCGTGACCTTGTAAGCCAGTAGGGCCTTCCTCTTAGCCTCGATCACAGGTTCCATTTCTTCCCAGTGAGCCTCGTACCAGTCAGCGTTCTTCCGCTCTTTCTTCCCGTAAGCAATAATGGCGGAGTTGTATATGGCGTCGCGGAGACGTGGCCAATTGGATTCGATAATGTCATCTGCCGCCACTCCCTCGCCGAGTGCATCTTCCATCTTGTTGATGAATTGCTGGGTCTTAACTGGGTTGCTGGCACAACTGGTGTTGATGCGTGGGCGACCCTTCATCTTGGAGTGGTGCAACCTCTTCGGCATTATGCGCACCTTGCTTACCACGAGGGCATGGTCCGTGTCGCAGTCTGCACTGTGGTAGCTGCGGGTGAGGAGGGTGCTGCCAATATCCGTTCTTCTGGTGATGACGAGGTCAAGCTGGTGCCAATGACGGGAGCGGGGGTGCCTCCATGACACCTGGTGGATCTCTTTGCACTTGAAGAATGTGTTTGTCACGCACAGGCCGTGGTGACACGAAAGCTCAAGCAGTCGCTGACCATTCTCATTGATCTTTCCTCTCCCAAAGTTTCCGAGGCAGGTGGGCCAGGCCATGTGGTCGGCTCCTACTCTTGCGTTGAAGTCTCCAAGGAGATAGAGAGCGTTACTTCTGGGAATCTTGGATAACGCTTCGTCCAGTGCATGGTAGAACTGTTCTTTCTCTTCGGTGGTGGCGCAGAGGGTTGGGGCATACGCGCTAAGAATGCTGACTGGGCCGAAAGTTGTTGACAATCGGAGGGTAAGTAATCTCTCTGTGCCTCCTGTGGGTGGCTCTATGGAGTTAACAAGCGTGTTCTTCACAGCGAACCCAACACCGTGCTGTCTTGGTTGGTCCGGAGACTTCCCTTGCCAGTAGAAGGTGTAGTTGGTTTCTCTGATAGTTCCATTGTCGGCCAACTGGGTCTCCTGTAGAGCCGCAATGTCGATGTTTAGTCGTGCCAGTTCCCTATCAATGACAGCTGTTTTCCTGGCACCCTTGATCCACGGAAGGTCTGCAGTAAGTCCGGGGCACATGGTCCTGATGTTCCAGCTAGCGAGGCGAAGAGCCGGAGGCTTCTTTCTTGTTGTTTGCTTGGAATTAACTGGTGCGGGTGTTTTGTGGCCCACTTTTCGAGAGGCGCCTCTCTGATCCCCACGCACCCAGTGGGGCAGGCGAGCCATGGCGAGACGGTAGCTGTCCAGTGAGGTGCGATGACCTCTCCCACCGTCAGAGGAGACCCCTGGCGCTCGTTTCCTTCGCCAATCGGATGAGCTTATAACCGGTATCTGTCTCCTCCCGTGTTGAGTCGACATCTTGCGATGACGCTGGAGTGTCCTCTCCAGTGAAACTGAAGCTACAGAGCCTGGGCAGGGTGATATGGAGGGTCTGCTGTTGCCCATGCAGCAGACCCCCCCTCTCTTCGCAGCTGAAGGGTCCAAGGGAAAGACAAAGTCAATACAGCTTGGCTTCAGGTGCGCCGCAGGAGTTGCCGGTGTTGACTACAATGTCAAACCGCCTAACTAACTTAGTTAGTTAGACACTAACTAAGCAGTTTATAAATGGTCAAAAATGGTAAAGGAAATCATTATTGTTTTCAATTATTTTAAATATTTAATTAGCATAGAATGTAGTTGCCACAAGGCCAAAGAATGAAAAACAACAACAAAATTCTCAGACATATAAAAATTTTGCATAGAAGGTTAAAATACTTAAAGGAAATTAAAAGACCTGAATATAAGTGTTTTAATGATTACTAATAACTTGGTAAACTAACTGCTGGAAGAGACAAAGTTTTATTCAAATGCTCACCTATATTAAAAAGCAACCCTCCCAAATTCTTATAAATTATATTACTTCATTTTTGTGGCATACATTTCTACTATAGATTTTGTGGTCAAATTTTAAGTTACAATTAATGTCTCAGTTTAAGACTTCCAGCCAAGATGGAGTCTTAGACTGACATGCTCCTTCTCCCTTCACAACTAAGAAGGACTACAGCTACCGCAAAACCAGAAATAACCAGAAGTTCCAGAAAATAAAACTACATGGAAGTTCAACGTATAAGTTATAAACAAGTGGTGCTTGTCCGGACGGGCAGAAGAGGCAAAACCAGGGTGGAGAGGTCAAGTAGTGCTGTTGGCAGCAGCAGCGCCGACAATGGTGGGACTGCGAAAAATACCAGGGGAGCAGTCCTGGCTGCAGTCAAGACCCATCAGCTCTTGATTCTAATGCTGGGGAAGAGATCCCTCATTGCCTCTGACTGTGAGGCCCAGAGGGCATGGGGATGGAGGAAGAGGCTCCCAGTCTCTCGGTGGAGAGTAATGGCAGGAATCCATCTTGGACCCCCGCCCCCATATAAACTGCCACAGTCTGGTGAGAAGGATTGTCAGGTTGTGACGAATGCTCAAGGCTCTGCACCTGATAGTGTAGGAGGTGTGACAGCCCTGCTCAAGAAGGAAAGATAAATGGAAAATGGTCAGGATGGTAAGAATAATGATTGAAATACTAGTCATGCAGCTAACCAAAAAGTAAATACAGGAATTAATCAATGAACAAATAGAAAATCTTTCTGAGGCTCAGTTCAGAACTATGATAATAAGGCAGCTGACAGAATTAACAAAAGATATTGAATAAGATGAGGAAGGAATGAAGGCTAGTCATGCTGAAATGAACAAAAACACATAAGAGACAAGCGGTGAGGAAACAAAAACCAGGGATCAAATCAACAAATTGGAACATAAGTAAGGAACAAACAGTCAACCAGTGCAGAAAGAGGAAACTAAAAGTAAGGAATATGAGAAGAGGCTCAGAAACCTATGAGACAGCTATAAATGAACAAACATTAGAATTATAGGGTTGCCAGAAGGTGAAGAAGAAGAACTAGAAATTGAAAAATTATGTGAAAAAATAATGAAACAGAACTTCCATAACTTGGGGAAAGAAGTAGAATTACAGGTCCAGGAAGCACAGAGAGTTCCAGAAAAACTGGACCCAGGGAGAACCACTCCAAGACACATTATAATCGAAATGTCAAAAAATAAGGATAAAGAATCTTAAAAGCAGCAAGAGAGAAGAAAAGAATTATATACAAAGGGGTCCCAATTAGACTATCAGCTGATTTCTCAAAGGAGACTCTGTAGGCAAGAAGGGACTGGCAAGAAATATTCAAAGTAATGAAAATTAAAAACCTACAGCCATGAATACTCTATCCAGTGAAGCTGTCATTCAGAATAGAAGGGCAGAGGAAGTGATTCCAGGATAAAGTAAAACCGAAGGAGTTCTTCAGATCCAAACCACTGTTATATGAAATGTTAAAGAGACTTGTTTAGGAGAAAGAGGATCAAAACTATGAACATTAAAATGAAAACTGTATCACAACAACCAACAACAGAAGCTAGGGAATTGAAACAAAGGCAAACTAAGTAGGCAATGAGAGTGGAAAAAAATTATAGATATGGCAAACATATTGGGGGGAGGTCATCGGAGAAGGGGAAGGGGGAAAAGGGAGGGATATGATGCAGGAATTAAGAAGCATAGTAGGAGGGAATGGAGTAGACAGGAAGAAGCTGAGAACTACATGCACAACCAATGGGCATGGACTAAAAGGGGAGGAAAACTGGAGGGGGGGTCACTGGGTGGAGGGGAGCAGAGGGAAAAGAAATTGGGACAACTGTAACAGCATAATCAATAAAACATATTTTTTAAAAATCTCAGCTTATTTAGAAATCATAATTCTATAGAAGAAACAAAAGGCTCAAAGTTGCAGCTATACTCTTACAAATGACTTTATTATGGAATGAATCTATCTTTGAGTCTTGTGTTGCAGATGTCTGGAGCTGAAGGGATTGTGATTTATTTACATGAGTATCATGCTTTTATTGGTTTGAGTTCCCATTTAGAAGTCCGGGAAAAATCTGTTCACTCATCAGTCCAGAAACTTGTCATCATCTTCCATATTTAGAGGCTTAACTAACATGTCAAAATATCAGAAAAAGCCATATTATAGAAAAGAAAACTTATTAGTACATACTGCAGTTAGTTACTGGTTACTCTCAAGGGACATGCTCAATATCTTCTGTAAACTATATCTGGGAGGATTTCTAACCCTAATTCTGGGTTGCTCAGTTTAATACCATTGGTATTTTGGACTGAAAGCCTCTTTGTATTATGGGGTCTATCTTATGCATTCCAGGACCTGTAACAACATCCCTGGTCTCTACTGTAGTTAACAGCAATAACCCCTAGTATTGATAAGCAAAAATGTCTTCAGACATTGACAAATGTATCTTGTGTGTGTGTATAAGGAGGGAGAGAGGTAAAGGGGAAGGTAAATTAATCCATTTAGAGTCACTGTCCTAATAATAACTCCAACCCATTGAATTACACATACACTATTATTGTTCTTAAAACATAATATCCCAGAAATTTTCTGCTTCCAGTTGAGAAAGCAAAAATAACTCTGTTCTCTAAGATTGTAACTCCATTACCAATAAGATATCATGGTTGCACTAGACCCAATATAACCAGGTTAGTATTTTATTTTCCTCATAAAATGACAACTTCTCTTGTGTCATTGTCTCTTATCTTCTTTGGATTAAAGACTTTGTCCACTGATATTGATGTTAGGCTTTCCCATGCAGGGTAAGCATGTATCCTGGTTTATCCAGATCAGTCTTTGGGCATGCCTGGTCGTCGTCGTCGGCAGCCATCCGTCTCGAGAGATGATGGTGTAGCTTCTTAAGAGTCTATCTGCACCGCCGAGAATGGCTGTGCAGTCCGACTCGGGAGTGACATGGTATCTGTCTCCTCCTGTGTTGAATCGACATCTTGCGATGACGCTGGAGTGTCCTCTCCAGTGAAGCTGAAGCTACAGAGCCTGGGCAGGGTGATATGGAGGGTCTGCTGTTGCCCATGCAGCAGACCCCCCCTCTCTTCGCAGCTGAAGGGTCCAAGGGAAAGACGGAGTCAATACAGCTTGGCTTCAGGTGCGCCGCAGGAGTTGCCGGTGTTGACTACAACGTCAAACCGCCTTAGGGACTCCGGCTCCGGATTTTCTGTCGGGGTTTACTCCCTTAGCCTTTCCCCTGAAGAGGTATGCCGCAAGGCAGCAGAGGTTTTTTGGAGTCAGAGTTTTCCTTCTCTGATGTGCCCTGACTGGAAGATCGAACCAGCGACACTTAGCTCGCAGGCCGACGCTCAATCCACTGAGCCAAACCAGCCAGGGCTGGTAACCAAGCATATTCTGAAATGTCCTAGTTCAGATAATAAATCATAGTCATTCTTTTATGTCACTCTGGAAGAAAAAAATATATGTCTTTTAATGTTAACAAAGAAAGGAAGTAGGATAAAATTCAGTTTAAAATGTAATGTATGAGAAAGTACATTTATGTAACTCCTTCCCTGTTTTACAATTCCAGTAAACTGAAGAAAAAAATCTCTTAGGATGGAAGGGTGTTTATGAATAGACCTGGAAGCCTAAGTACATTTCAAGGCAGAAGCAGCTAAATACTTCCTGATAGATGAATCAGAATAGGGCAGGCAGTAACTGACAAGTTGCATCAGAGAATGCAGCTTCATGGCTGTTGCTCTTCTTTCTGACAGGTCTCTGTAGCTTTTCCATGCTCCCTCAGCAGAAATATACCAGGCAGAATTGGGAAGAGCATAATTAATTGAAGGACTATCCATTGAACAGCTAATTGAGTTGCAAGTCTTGCCAAATGAGGAGTAAATGGAAGCTTTTAGCCACATTCTTGAGCCCTATTTAAATCAAAGAATTGATCTTCAAAAAAAATCTGATCATCCCAAGTATTATAGTTTCTAATATGAATGGCCAACCACAGACAAACACTCATTAAGGAAAATCATTAATATAAAAAAGGATAAATAAGTAAAACATAATAAATGGCTACAGAGGAAACAGAAAAGATAGCTGAAAGACTTTAAAGCTATTGTAGTATTTTCAGAAAAACCTGACTAGATGTTGCAAACATAAAATAATTTTAGGCTGCTGTACAGAACGTGAGCACTTAGGGGAAAAACAAGAGTTATTAGAAATTAAAAAATAGTTACACAAATTTAAAAAGTGGAAGGAATAGAAGATAAAATAAAGTCACTAAATATCTCAAAATACAGAGCAAAAAAGATGTAAAAGTTAAATATAGAGAAGTGATTCAGGACAGTTAGCACCTATTAGAACTTCTAGAGAGAATGGACAGAGAAAATGGAAGAATAATAATGATCAAAGATATAGTAGAAGAAAATTATTCAGAGTTTTAAAAAGACACAAGTCTGCAATTTGAAAAAGCCCACAAAGTTTATGGCGGCCAAGATATGGAAACAATCAAAGTGTCCTTCAATAGGTGATTGGATAAAGAAGATGTAGTCCATATGTACAATGGAATACTACTCATCCATAGGAAAGGAGAAATACTGCCATTCGTGACAACATGTGAGGCTGGAAATCAAGACTTCTGATTTGAGGTATGTTTTTACATACAGGTGTTTAATGATCCGAGCAGCGAGCTGGACTCGCTGGTGCCGACAGTCTCTGACTGCTCAGGCCTCAGGATCTTAAAGACATCCTGTGACTTAAAAAGAATCTTGCTGAGTACTCCATCTTCCCTGATGTTGATAAGGAAATCAAACAAAACTAAGCACAAATGGTGTTTAACCTTGATTACTTTCTGTTAGTGTTTAAGAAAGAGTGCATCCGTTCCATAGCCTTAAAAGAATAAGTGATTGGATCTCTGTTTTTCTGTTTTTAAATCTATAGATAATATATGGACTTGTTTATCAGGAAGCTTTCTCTTCAGTTACTCCTTTAAGCTTCCTCTGTTGTAAGTTTCAAGTACATTGTAATCTTTCCTGGAATGTGCCTGTGAGCTCATTCCTGGACCCTCCCTGTTGATTAGCATATCTGCAAAATCCAATAAACGTAAGGTCCTTGCACTGCTCAGTGCTGACCTGCTTGAGTGTGTGGCAGCCCTCTGTCCATCCCATTCTGTCTGCTGGAATTACTTGCGTGCCCTCAACCACAAAGTACTACAACAACATGGATGGATATATTTTGTTGACATTCTATTTCTTTCTTTTTAGAAATAGGGGAAGGGAGGGTGAAAAAAAGGGAAAGAGACATCAATATGAGAAAGAAATATCAATTTGTTGCTTGTATGCACTAAACCCACATCCAGGCATATACCCACACCAGGAACCTACTGGTGACCTTTCTCTCTGCAGGATGATGCCCAATCAACTGAGCCACAACAGTCAAGACTGAATGGACCTTGCTAGATGAAATAAATTAGAAAAAGTTAAGAATCACAAGGTTTCACTCATATGTAATATAGAACTGAAAGTAACAAATGAAAAAATAAGAAAAACAAAGGCAAAAACTCATAGAGATAACAGTGGTGGTTACCAGAGGGAGGGGGCTGGAGAGTGTAGTAAAAGGTAAAGTGGGACAAGTATATGGTGGCTAAAGATGATTTGACTTTGGGTAGTGGACACACAATTCATTATATAGATCATGTGTCATAGAAATATACACTCGAAAACTATATAATCCTATTAACCAGTCATCACAATAAATTTAATTAAAAAAGAACACATAGGAAGCATTTAAAAATGTCAAAAAGGAGCCACCAAAAATAGGAAATCCTTGTGAATACCTCAGCAATAATATTCCTCACCCTGAACTCTTTTCCAAATTGAACGATATAGTTGTTAAAAATGTGTCCTGCAGAAGTAACTATTAAAGGACACTGTAAAAGCGAAGAGAAATAAGTAAAAATTTTTACACACAAAAAAAAAGTGTTTCTTAAAATCTATAATACCATTTAATTTCTGCGCCAATCCAAGTACTTGACTATGTCCTATGAATCATCTTGAAACTTAATGTGGTGAAGACTGGGGCAGGTGGAAGGGAGAAGGGGGGTGGGAAAATGGGGTCATCTGTATAATAGTGTCAACAATTAAATAAATAAACAAATAAATAAATAAATATTACTTATAGTGGAGGTTTTTAAAAAACAGTATATAATTAATCTCTTCACCCATGTCCCCCACACGCATTAGCCTTCTCTTCTTATGCTCAATATCTATGCAAAAATGGGGCTGGGGGAAATGGGAAAAGTGGGAGGGTGTAGAATAGGAAATGTAAGTTATCTTTTCATACCATTTGAATTTGTTTAATATATGTATGTATGGGAAAAGGTGATTAAGCCACAGATAAGAAAGTGTTGGCCACCTATGGGTACTTTTCCATAATGCTGTCTGATTCCCTGAAGATCTTATTTTAGAACACCACAAATCAAACCAGGAGTTTCAGGACATATATTTGCTTTTCTATTAGAGATTTGAAGATCTGACTTCACAACACAGAACCCATGACTTCAACTGAACATGAAAATTTTTTAGAAACTCCAGTTGCAAGAGATTCCCCCCCTCCCTTTTTATTTTTTTTGTGACTCACCTGGCATCAGTGTGAATGTTCAATGAGCTTTGTCCAAATTCTGGCTCTTCGCAAATTGACTCAGTTTCCATACTTTAGAACAATGTGGCCTGCCAAGTTAGAAAGAACAAAATGCAATGACTCACAGAATTTTTAAAAAATTTCTAAACAAATTATGTGCCAGGAGCATCGGTAAAAGTGATTTTAACAACTTTGTTATCAGCTTGTAGTGAGGTTGTCCCTCTTCCTTCTTCTCATCCCCATCCACCCCCATGAAAAACAATCTATGAAACTTTTAAAGATATACTTCAGTATTGGTATTGAATCTTTTTAAAGAAAAAAAATATTTTCATTTTAAAATGAGAAGTATTTATAAGACATAATCTGCCATGAACCAGTGTAGCTCAGCTTGTTGGGCATTGTTAACAAAGTGAAGGGTCATCAGTTCAATTTCTCATCAGGGCACATGCCTGGGTTTCAGATTCAGTCTTTGGGTGGAGGCACTTACAGGGCATAGACAATCACTGTTTTTCTCTCATCAATGTTTCTCTCTTTCTCTTTCTCCCTCCCTTTCCCTCTCTATAAAAATAAGTAAATAAAAATCTTTAAAAAAAAAAAGAAGCAATATTCCGGTGTCCTCTGTAGATATAATGCTGTGTGACATTTCAATGTGATGTAAAACAGTCACAAGAAAATAAAATTTGACCTAATTGTAAGGGTGGCTCTTCATCATGTTGGCATAATTAAGGACTTAGTTTACATTTAGGGAATGCCCCACTTTATTTTATTTTATTTTATTTTATTTTTTCAGGTGTACAATTCTATAATATGTCATCTGCACATTGTAGTGTGTGTTCAACACTCCAAATCATCTCATCATCATGTATTTCACTTTTACCCTCTTCTACCTCCCCATCCTCCTTTTCTTCTGGTAATCACCATATTGTTGTCTGTGCCTGAGGTTTTTCTCTTTTTTTCTTAATTCCTTCACCTTTTTCACACAGCTCCCAAGGCAATGTCCCTTCTAATAGCTGGCAGTCTGTTCTATATATCTATGAGTCTATTTCTGTTTTATTTTTTATTTTTTTAATTTATTTATTTTTATTTTTTGGTTTTTCAGTTACAGTTGTCCCATTTTTCCCTCATTTCTCTCCCCCACCCAGCTCACTCCTTCTCCCACAATCATATCCCTCCCCTTTGTCCATGTCCATGAGTCATTTATACACGTTCTTTGACTAACCCCTTCCCTTACTTATCCCCCTTCTCTTCCTCCCCCCTCCCCCCTATTGACTGCTATTCTGCTCTTTGTTCTATTTAGTTCTTTTCTTTATGTTGTTCTTTAGTTTCCTGTATTAGGTGATATCATATGGTATTTTTCTTTCTTTGCCTGGCTTATTTCACTGAGCATAATTCTCTCTAGTTCCATCCATGTTGTTGCAAATGGTAGAAGTTCCTTCTTTCTTTCTGCTACATAGTATTCCACTGTGTAAATGTACCACAGTTTTTTGATCCACCCATTTACAGATGGGCACTTAGGCTGTTTCCAGCACTTAGCTATTGTAAACAGTGCTGCTATGAACATAGGGGTGCATAAGTTCTTTTGAATTAGGGTTTTAGGAATTTTCGGGTATAATCTTAGTAGTGGAATCACTACTTAAAAAGACAGTTCCATTTTTAGTTTTTTGAGGTAATTCCATACTGTTTTCCATAGTGGCTGCACTAGTCTGCATTCCCACCAACAGTGCAGTAGGATTCCCGTTTCTCCACATCCTTGCCAGCACTTGTTGTTTGTTGATTTGTTGATGATTGCCATTATGACTGGTGTAAAATGGTATCTCATTGTGGTTTTTATTTGTTAATTCTGTTCATTAGATGCCACATAAGTGAAATCATATGGTACTTGTCTTTCTCTGACTGGCTTACTTCATTCACTTGGCATAGCACTCTCTAGATTCATCTATGCTGTCACACAGGGTAAGACTTTCTTTTGTTTTTATACAACCAAGTAGTTTTCCATTGCGTAAATGTACCATGGTTTTTTTATCCACTCATCTGTTGATGGACACTTTGCCATTGTAAATAACACTGTAACGAACATAGAATGCATATATTCTTTTGAATTAGCACTTTGGGTTTCTTCAGATATATAAGAAAGTTCTATTTTTAATTTTTTGAGGTAACTTCATACTGTTTTCCACAGTGGCTGTACCAATCTGCATTCCTACCAACAGTGTGAAATGGTGCCTCTATCTCCACATCCTTGCCATCACCTGTTGTTTGTTGATTTATTGATGATATCCATTCTCAATGTGGTTTTCATTTGCATTTCTCTTATGATTAGTAACATTGAGTATTTTTTCATATGTCTATTATCCATCTATATATCCTCTTTGAAGAAGTGTCTATTCAGGTCTTTGGCCCATGTCTTTTATTTAATCCTTACCCAAGGACATGTTTATTTATTTGATAGAGAGAGAAAGAGAGAGAGAGAGAGAGAGAGAGAGAGAGAGAGAGAGAGAGAGAGAAAGAGAGAAAGAAAGAGGGCCATCTATGTGAGAAAGACATCAGTTAGTTGCTTCCCATATGGATGGGCCCCAACCGGGGACTGAATCTGCAAACTTTTGGTGCACCAGATGATGCTCCAAACAATGAGCTACCTGGATAGGGCCTTTTGTCTATTTTAAAAAATTGGATTCTTTGTTTTTTTGGTGTTGAGTTTTATAAGTTCTCCAAAATATTTGGATATTAACCCCTTATCAGATACATTATTGGTGAGTATGTTCTCCTTTCAGTTGCTCATCTTTTCATTTATAGTTGATGGTTTCCTTTGATGTGCAAAAACACTTTATTTTGATATAGTCCCATTTTATGATTTTTTTCTTTTGTTACCCTTAAGCAAGAAACTATATCAGAAAAACAATATTGCTACAAGATATGTCTGAGATTGTACTGCCTATATTTTCTTCTAGAATTTTTATGTTTTGAATCCAACATTTAAGTCTCTAATCCATTTTGAGTTTAATCTTGGGTATGATATAAGAAGGGGTCTAGTTTCATTTTTTTCTATGTATCTCTCCAATTTTCCCAACACCATTTATTAAATAGACTATTTTTACCACATTGTATATTCTTGCCTCCTTTGTCAAGTATTAATTGACTATAAAGTACGAGTTTATTTCTGGGTTCTCTGTTCTGTTGAATTGATCTATATGCCTGTAAAGATAGGCATATGCCAATACCATGGTGTTTTGATTGCTATAGCCTTACAGTATAGTTTGATATCAAGTAATGTGATTCCTTCAACTTTGTCCTTTTTTCTCGAAGTGCTGGGGCTATTAGGAGTCTTTTGTGATTTCATATAATTTTGTAGAATATTGTTTTCACTCTGTGAGAAATGCCATTGGTATCTTGGTAGAAATTACATTGAATCTATGGATAGTTTTGGAAATACCTGTCTTTAAATGGCATTTTCGAGATCCAAGCAGGCGGAAGAGTAAGTGGAAGCTACACTAACCTCCTCCGAGGACTAGTCTGAATTTACAACTTAATTTTGGAGAAATCATCTGGAATATCCAACTGAACACTAGCTGTAGAGAAGTCTTATAACCATGGAGAGAAAGAAAAGGCTGCAACATCACAATGTGACCATAGGGATTTTGCAGACAGGAAGGGCTGGCTGGGCTCACATGGGTGGCATCTGAAGGGACTGAGAAACAGTTCAGCAGCCAGGGGTTCCCCTTGAGAAGGGCAGGGTCTAAACCCCCAGCTCGGCTTCCCAGTCTACAGCAAGAGAGTGGACAGTAAAATAGTATCCAGCTGTGAAAAGTGAAAAGCCACGGGGTTTCTTGCTAGCTGGAGAGAAACAGCGGGAGAAAAAGAGCTCTTAAGCGAATCATATATGAAAATATTTTGGCCCGCACTTACCCTGGGCTCGAGCAGAGGGAAGGCAGAGAGGCCAGAGACGCTTGGGGAGAGTTTGGTGTGGTGGCTTTGAGGGGAGAACTGGGGAAGCAACTGACCAGGTCCCAGTGCTGACTCATCCCCAGTACTGAAACCAGACCATTCCCCTTTGAGTGGCTTCAGCCTGAGGGGAAGCAAAAGCCCTGCCTACAGGAATTAAGCTGTGACACCCACGGTCCTTAAGCCTGATGACTAATCACAGATTGAATAGATTAAAAACTAAAGGAAACAGACAAAGGCAGTAGCTCCATGGAGGTTTCCAACAGGCTGCCTAGGCCCAGACTGGTACAGGATCTGAAGCCACCAGGGGCAGATCCAAAAAGTGCAGATCATTCTAAGAAGCACCAACAAACAATAAGAATCACAAAAATAAGGAGACAGAGAAACAACCCCCGTCAAAAGAAAAGGTAGAATCCCCAGAAAAGTGCTAAATGAAATAGAGGAGAGCAAAATATCGGATATGGAACTCAAAACATGGATTATGGAGAAGCTTGATGAGCTCAGTGGAAACTACAAAGAACTCCAGAGAAACTACAAGGAACTCCAGAAAAAATACAAGGAACTTACTGAGAATTACACCAGAATGAAAAAGGACATAAAAGCTATGAATAAGTGCCAAGAGAAAATGAAATATACAATCTCTGAATTGAAAAACAAAGTAGAAGGAATTAAAAGCAGGTTAGAGGAAGCAGAAGATCAGATCAGCGACCTAGAGAACAACGTAGACAAAAACTTCCAGACAGTGCAACAAAATGAAAAAAGACTGAACAAGACTGAAGAGGTTCTAAGACAGCTGCAGGACAACATGAAACGTAATAATATTTGTATCATAGAAATTCCAGAAGGAGAAGAAGAGCAATGGATAGAAAACCTCTTTGAAAAACTAATGATGGAAAACTTCCCTAACATGAGGAAAGAGTCATGCAAGTCCAGGAAGCACAGAGGGTCCCAATGAAGATGAACCCCAACAGACCCACTTCAAGATACATCATAATTAAAATGACAACATTGAAAGACAAAGAGAAAATCCTAAAAGCAGCAAGGGAAAAACAACTAATAACATCCAGGAGAGCACCAATAAGGCTATCATCAGATTTCTCAGCAGAAACACTACAAGCCAGAAGGGAATGGCAAAAAATATTCCAAGCGATGAAAAACAAAGGCCTACAATCAAGAATACTCTACCCAGCAAGGCTCTCATTCAAAATGGAAGGTGAAATAAGGAGTTTCCACGACAAAAGAAGGCTAAGAGAATACATCTCCACCAAACCAGCAATGCAAGAGATGCTAAAGGGTCTGCTTTAAGATGAAGAAACAGAGAGAGACAGAGAGGAACACGAGTACAAAGGGGGAAAACGACAATGAATAAGTACTTACCGGTAATAATGTAAATATAAATGGACTAAATGCTTCATTCAAAAGACATAGGGTAGTTGAATGGATTAGAAAGAATGACCCACATATATGCTGTCTACAAGAGACCCACCTTAGAACAAAAGATCTACACAGACTGAAAGTAAAGGGATGGAAAAAAGTATTTCAAGCAAATGGACATGAAAAAAAAGCTGGGGTAGCAATACTTATATCAGACAAAACAGATTTCACAGCAAAGGCCATAAAAAGAGACAAACAAGGACATTTCATAATACTTAAGGGAAAGATCCATCAAGAAGATATAACCCTTATAAATATATATGCACCCAACTTAGGAGCACCCAAATATATAAGGAAATTTTTGAAAGACTCCAAGAAAGATATAGACAGCAACACACTCATAGTAGGGGACTTTAACACCCTATTGTCAACAATGGACAGATCTTCGAAGCAAAGAAACACCAAAGATATTGAGGCACTGTACAACAATCTAGATCAAATGGACTTAGTCGATATATATAGAAATTTCCACCCCAAAGAAGCAAAATATACATTCTTCTCAAGTGCACTTGGGACATTTTCAAAGACAGACCACATGGAAGGACACAAAACAAGCCTCAAGAAATTCAAGAAAATTGAAATCATATCAAGCATCTTCTCAGATCACAATGGCTTAAAATTGGAAATCAACCTCAAGAAAAAAACTCAAAAACATTCAAACTCATGGAGAATGAATAACATGCTATTAAATAATGAATGGGTTAACAATGACATAAAAAAAGAAGTCAAAAAATTTCTGGAAACTAATGACAATGAACACACAACAACCCCAAACCTACAGGATACAGCGAAAGCAGTCCTGAGACGAAAGTTTACAGCAATACAGGCCTACCTAAAAAAGTTAAAAGAATCTCTAATAAAAAATTTAACCCTATAGCTACAAGAACTAGAAGAACAACAAGCAAAGATCAAGTACAAGGAAGGAAATCATCAAGATCAGAGCACAATTAAATGAAATAGAGAGTAAATTAAAAAATCAAAAGATCAACATAAGTGGGAGCTAGTTCTTTGAAAAGATAAACAAAATTGACAATCCTTTAACCAGGCTCATCAAGGAAAAAAGAGAGAGGACCCAAATAAATAAAATCAGAAACAAAAGAGAAGAAATCACAACCGATACCGCAGAAATACAAAGAATTATAAGAAATTATTATGAACAACTGTATGGCAGGAACTTTGACAACCTAGAGGAAATGGATAAATTCCTGGAAACTTATAGTTTTCCCAAACTGAATCAAGAAGAAGCAGAAAGCCTGAATAGACTAATAACAACTAGTGTAATTGAAGCAGTAATAAAAAAAACTCCCAGCACACAAAGCCCTGGACCGGATGGCTTCACAGGTAAATTCTACAAAACATTTAGGGAAGAACTAACTTCTATCCTTCTCAGACTATTCCAAAAGATACAAGAAGAGGGAAAACTCCCAAATTCATTCTATGAAGCCAGCATAACCCTAATTCCAAAACCAGGTCAAGACACAACTAAGAAAGAAAACGACAGGCCAATATCGCTGATGAACATAGATGCTAAAATCCTCAACAAAATATTGGCAAACCGGATTCAGCAACACATTAGAAAGATCATACACCACGATCAAGTGGGATTCATCCCTGAAATGCAAAGATGGTTTAATATTTGCAAATCAATAAACGTAATACACCACATAAACAAGATGAAAGACAAAAACCACATGATCATATCAATAGATGCAGAAAAAGCATTTGATAAAGTACAACACCGATTTATGATGAAAACTCTCAGCAAAATGAAAATAGAGGGAGCATACCTCAACATAATAAAGGCCATATATGAGAACGCTGAAGCCAACATCATACTCAATGGGCAAATCTGAGAGCATTCCCCCAGAGATCAGGAACAAGACAAGGATGTCTGCTCTCTCTTCTCCTATTCAACATAGTCTTGGAAGTTCTAGCCATGGCAATCAGATAACAATGAGAAATAAAATGTATCCAAATTGGAAAAGAGGAAGTAAAACTGTCATTATTTGAAGATGACATGATAGTGTACATAGAAAACCCTACAGACTCCACAAAAAAAACTGCTCAACCTAATAAGTGAATTTGGCAAAATACCAGGGTACAAAGTCAATATTCAGAAATCAAAGGCATTCCTGTACAACAACAATAAAATCCCAGAGATAGAAATTGAAAGAAAAATCCCATTTACCTTAGCAACAAGAAAAATAAAGTACCTAGGAATAAACTTAACCAGGGAGGTAAAAAACCTGTACTCAGAAAACTACATAACACTGAAGAAAGAAATTAAAGAAGATACAAATAAATGGAAGTATATACCATGTCCATGTATGGGAAGAATCAGCATCATTAAAATGTCTATGCTATCCAAAGCAATTTATAGATTCAGTGTAATCCTCATTAAAGTGCCAATGACATTTTTCACAGGCCTAGAAAAAACCCTTCAAAAATGTATATGGAACCAAAAAAGAGCCCGAATAGCTACAGCAATTTTGAGGAAGAAGAACACAGTAACAGGAATCACAACATCTGATATCAAACTATACTACAAGGCCACGGTAATCAAAACAGTCTGGTACTGGCATAAGAACAGACATATAGATCAATGGAACACAATAGAGAGCCCAGAAATAAACCCAGGTCTATGTGGTCTACTAATATTTGACAAAGGGGGAAGGAACATCAAATGGAGTAAAAAGAGCCTCTTCAAAAAATGGTGTTTGGAGAACTGGACAGGGACATGCAAAAAAATGAAACTAGACCACCAACTTACACCATGCACCAGAATAAACTCAAAATGGATCAAAGACCTAAATGTAAGCTGTGACACCATAAAAGTCCTAGAGGAAAAAAATAGGCAGGAAAACTTCAGATATCCCGTGTAGCAATATTTTCACTGATATATCTCCTAAGGCAAGGAAATAAAGGAAAAAAATAAACAAATGGACTATATCAAATCAAAAAGTTTCTGCTCAGCTAAAGAAAACATCAGCAAGATGAAAAGCGAACCAACCATATGGGAAAATATATTTGCCAATGATATCTCAGACAAGGGATTGATCTCCAAAATATATAAAGAACTCATACGACTCAACACCAAGAAGACAGACAACCCAATTAGAAAATGGTCAAATAACCTGAACACTTCTTTAAAGAGGACTTACAGAGGATCCATAGACATATGAAAGAGTGCTCAACATCACTAGCCATCAGACAGATGCAAATAAAAACCACAATGAGATACCACCTCACACCTTTCAGAATGGCCATCATCAACAAATCAACAAACAACTTGTGCAGGAGAGGATGCAGAGAAATGGGAACCCTGGTGCATTGCTGGTGGGAATGCAGACTAGTACAGCCACTATGGAAAACAGTTTGGAATTTCCTCAAAAAAAGTAAAAATGGAACTGCCTTTTGAACCAGCAATTCCATTGCTAGGATTATATCTGAAAAATCCTGAAACACCAATTCAAAAGAACCTATGCACCCCTATGTTCATAGCAGCACTATTTACAATTGGCATGTGCTGGAAAAAACCTAAGTGCCCATCTGTAGATGAGTGGATCAAAAAACTGGTACACTTACACAATGGAGTACTATGTAGGAGAAAGAAGGAAGGGACTTCTACCCTTTGCAACAACATGGATGGAACTAGAGAGAATTACACTTAGCGAAATAAGCCAGGCAATGAAAAAAAAATATCTTATTCTCTCACCTATTACAGGAAACTAATGAATAACACAAACAAATGAGCAAAACTGAACCAGAGGTATGTAAGCAAGGAGTAGACTAACAGTAATAAGGGGGGAAAGGGGAGGGAGAGAAGGGAGTAAGAAGGGGAAGGGTGTAGTCAAAGAACATGTATAAATGACCCATGGACATGGACAACTGAGTGGGGACTAAATGTAGAAGAAGGACGGGACATGGTGCAGGGAAGCAAGAGGGGGATAAAAAGTGAGACAACTGTAATGGAAAAACAAACAAAAAAATTTTTAGTGGGGGAAAAATGAAAAGATGAAGAAAGGAAGTGCCAGTTCAGTGAATATTAGAAGGACAAGGATTTTTCTTCACACTGTATTTTTCTTCCTATCTGATCCCTCCAGAGTTTGGCATTCTAAAGAAGTAAGTAATGACATAAGGTTCTTTGCATAAAACTAATAAGACCAGTTGCTAATAGATGTTTTTTTGTTGTTGTTTTTTTTTACCAAGACATTCACCAGAATGTCATGCCGAAAGGAGACATGCTTGGGCTCTGGTTGTTACCAAAAATCCCTGAGGAACTGGGAATGACTTTCGAAGGTAATAAAAGCCCACGAGATAAAAGGCCTGGTACCATGGCTGGTTGTGCGGTCCACAGCAATCTTTCCAGGGAAGGAATGAAGGTTGTTTTCCTGAAGGATGGCTAGAAGGGACCTTAGAGCATAATGAAAAACATGAAGGACTTGAAAAAAACAGGTTTGTACAGGCAAGACTGAATGCCAGGTATGTGGCTCAGCTTCTGTGCCCTAAGGAGACTAAAGTTCACCCTAAATGTTCCTTGCATAAATTCCAGTAAAGCAGAGCTAAAGATCAAAAGTGACCATTTGCTGCTCTTGTTGTGTTTATGCAAATAAGCATGATAAATTAAAAATGGACTTAATGAAGTCCCTTTAATGACAAGGAGGGTAATCTTAGGGAGAAAATTTGTGATTTAAGGAAAATCACAATGCTCAGTGGTAGACTATAAAGTAGTGCAGCTAACCGTCTTTAAAGTTTATTTTCATTTAAAATATGTTTTCACTTGAAAGTTAAACTATATCAGTGGTATCATCAAAGATATTTAAGTTAAAGGCAAGAAGAATGTCAAATACCTTGCAACTGGATGTTTTTCCAATAAGACAGTTTTACAGATTTAGAGACTTGTTTGTGGGTTATGCTACATAAATTAACATGTGTTTTCTGTTTTCAAAGGGCATAAACCTATGATCTCATTACCTGAGTGATTGTCTCTACATATAGGCCTCCCTTAATTTTATCTGCAGCGCTGCCTCCTGAGACTCAACTGTTTGGCTGAACTAAGTGGTTGGTTTGGTGAAGAATAGGATGGTCTGTGGGCTTCACTTTAAAACTGGTTTCTCTTTTCTATCCTAATGGCTTGGACTGAAAGGGCCCAGAGGTCTGAGAGGGGGGAAACCTAAAATATTTCCCTCAGCCCAAACTAAGTATAATGGACAGGTGAGATGTGCCTGGCACACCTTCCTCCAAAGAAGCCCTTTTTTTTTCCCCTAATGTGGAACATTGAAAAATTAATACCTGCATTTTGTCATCTAGTGGTTATGGATTGAATGATGTCTTTTAACCTTGTTGCCCCCAGAATACAATAAGGATGCCAGCCTATGAAACCAAGCATGCTGTTGTCCAGGGACAGTCAACTGACCTGGAGTCTGCACAATCCTTCCCCATGTGCAAAGGCCACCCTCCCCTCCACACCCGCTCTCTTATTAGGGATTTCTGGACCCAAGGGTAGGTAGGTCGACGACCATGTCCAGCTTGAAGCTGCTAGAGGAGCTTGAGACCTTCGCCCATTGTCCTTTATAAGATTATAAAGGGTCTTAAGTCTGAGAGGGAGGGATTGTTATTTTTTATTGTTAAAATAATTAATTAATAATTTATTTATTAAAAAAAGAAGAAGAATATATTAAAGGGTGAAGCGGGAGAGCTTGTATGTACAAATTATGGGCACGGACTTGGGGGGTATTTCTGGGGGAGGGAGGTGTTGGGTGGAGGGGAGTAAGGGGGAAAAATTGGAACTATTGAAACAATATAATCAATAAAATATACTTAAAAAGAAAGAAAGTGTTCAGCAACGTGCCAGTATTCAAGACCAAGCTGTCTGTCCCATAGAGCCCCACAGAAGGGAAGCTCAGTGGTCTTCAGTATTATCTATTCCCCAAGGCAACTATTGCAACTGCTCTATGCTAGGAGTTGTCCTCAGTATTGATATGGTTCAGGATGTGCTGTGTGTCTTGAAGTAAATTTTATGGCATAAAAAAAATTAATTATTTATTTATTTTAAAAAAGAAGAAGAATATATGAAAGGGTGAAGCAGGAAAGCTTGTATGTATGACCCATGGGCATGAACTTGGAGGGTGGATTGTTGGGGGAGGGGTGTACTGTGCGGCGGGGAGCAAAGGGGAAAAAATTGGAACTATTGTAACAATATAATCAATAAAATACACTTAAAAATAAAAAATAAAAAAATTTTAAAAATAATTAGCATTTTCATTCATCTGTCCTGTGTTCTGACAGAAAAGCTCAGTCATAATCCATTATCAAGCAATTTTTTCCTTTTTTGTTTTAAACTCCACTGATGTGCAGTATTATATAAGTTTTAGGTGTACAAGCCCATGATTAGACATTTATATAACCTACAAATAGATCACCTTAAGAAATCCAGCACCCATCTGACACCATACATAGTCATTACAATATTATCAACTATATTCCCTATGCTATACTTTACATCCCTATGACTCTTCTGCAACTACCAATTTGTACTTCTGAGTCCCTTCACCTCTTTCACTTATTTTCTAAAACCCCCTATCATCTGACAACTTTCAAAAAGCTCCTTACTTTTTGAGTCTGCCTTTGTTCTTCTTGTTTGTCTATTTTATTTTCTATATTCCACATAAAAGTGAAATCTTCTTGTATTTGTTTCTCTGTGACACTTAGTTCACTTAGCATAACACCTTGTAGGTCCAGCCATGTTTCCAAAGATGGCAAGATCTCATTCATTTTTTTTTTTAATGGCTAAGTCATGTTACATTGTATACATGTACCATTTCTTTTCCATTCATTTATTGATAGACACTTAGGTTACTTACATATCTTGGATATTGTAAATAATAATGTATTAAAAGTATGAATGCATATGCCTTTTTGATTTAGTGTTGGGTATCTTTGGAAAAATGCCCAGAGATGGAGTTACTGGGTCCTTCTTTGTATCTTATTATAGCCATTGTTTCAAAGTCTATTTTGTCTGGTATAAATACTGGTATCTCAGCTTTTTTGTTTTTGTTTTTTGTTCTTTAGTTTGATTGTAACATTGAATAAATTTTTACTTAAAATAATTGCTGATTAATATGTATTTATTGCTATTTTATTATTATTTTTATCTTTTAAAAAAACCTTTATCATTTCTTGTAATACTGGTTTGGTGGTTATGAATTTCTTTACCTTTTTTTTGCCTGGGAAGTTCTTTATATGTCTTTCAGTTCTAAATGATAGCGTTGCTGAGTAGAGTATTCTTGGTTGTAGGTCCTTGCTTTTTATCACTTTGAATATTTCTTGCCAGTTTTTTCTGGCCTGCACATTTCCTCTTGAGAAGTCAGTTGGCAGTATTATGGGAGCTTCCTTGTAGGTAACTAATGGTTTCTCTTGCTGCTTTTAAGAATCTCTCTTTGTCTTTTATCTTTGGCATTTTACTTATGATGTGTCTTTGTGTGGGCCTCTTTTTTAAAAAAAATATTTTTTGTTTATTTTTAGAGACAGGGGAAGAGAGGGAGAGATAGATCAGTGTGTGCTTGCCTCTTGTGAGCCCCCAACTGGGGACCTGGCCAGCAACCCAGGCATGTTCCCTGACTGGGAATTGAACCAGTGACCCTTTGGTTCACAGGCTGGTGCTCAGTCCTCTGAGCCAGAGCAGCCAGGGCTGTGTGGGACTCTTTAGGTTCATATTGTTTGTAACTCTCTGAGGTTTCTTTACTTGTATGTCTATTTCCTTCATCAGGTTAGGAAAGTTTTATGTCATTATTTTTTTCAAATAAGTTTTCAATTTCTTCCTTTCTCTTCTTCTTCCAGCACCCCTATGAAGGAATGTTGGTACACTTGATGTTGTCCCAGAGGCTCTTTACACTACCTTCATTTTTTAAAAATATTTTTTATTTTTGCTGTTCTGATTGAAAGTTTTCTGATTTCTTATCTTTCAAATCATTGATTTTTTTTCTTTGCTACATCTACTCTACTGTTGATTCCCTGTAATTTATTTTTCATTCAGTTAGTGTATACTTCATTTCTGACTGGCTCACTTTTATGGTTTCTATGTCCTTTTTAATGCTTTAGAAGTTATCACTAAGTTCATTGAACATCCTTATAATCATTGTTTTGAACTCCATATCTGGTAGTTTGCTTGCCTCCATTTCATTTAGTTCTTTTTCTGGAGACTTCCTTTGTTCTTTCATTTGGGACCTATTTCTTTTTCTCCTCATTTTGACTGCTTTTCTGTGTTTTTTTCTTTGTATTCGATAGAGCTAGTAGGTCTCGCAAACTTAGTAGAGTGGTCTTATGTAGTAGGTGTCCTCTAGGGCTTAGTGGCACAGCCTCCCATCACCTGAGCTAGGGGTTCCAGTTACACTTGTGAGGGTGGTTACATTGTCCTGTTGTAGTTGAGCCTTGGTTGCTGTTGGTAAGTCACTGGGAGAGAATGACTTCCAGGCTAATTTCGGCTGCAAGGACTGGCTGTAACTACAGCAGAAGAGCTTCTGTGTGGGGGCTGACCCCACAGAGCAGGACTCACTTTAGTGGGGTTTTGGTGCCCCTGGAGTCTGCCCTTTGAGTGTGTCACTTGTGGAGACAGTTGGGTTATTATCTAGTATGGTCTAAAGCTATCTACCAAGTGCACTGGCTCCTTGGTCTCCTGGGAGGTAAAAGATCAGCCACTGCCTGTGTCCTGCTTGGGGTCATGAGGCCTGAACTACAGAGTGATATGCAGATGTTACTTGGACAGAGGGAAATTCTTTACAGAACTATTTGATTTATTTTTTTCCATGTGGAATATTATGATCTTTTGTTCTATTTTTTGCCTTTTAGGAATAGAGTAGCTATTGCCCAAAGCCACCAGAAGTGAAATACAGGGAGATTAAGGCCATAATTTTATGCACAATGATGTTATTGTTTGTTGAAAGATTTGATCCAGTAAATCACAGGTGTAGTTGATCTACACTTATTTTATTTAGTCACTTATGGATAGAAGAAAGGAACAGAGAGAGTGGCTAGTAATGCAGCACCAATTTTAGCATATTGCCTATTTCTAAATCTACCTTCAACTTTCCAATGATATTCAAATGTCAAGATTTTGTTGAGAGTGGGCCAGAATTAACATGTATGCGTTAGAAGCAAATAGAGACAGACTCATAGATAGAGAGCAGGATGATAGCTCTGGTGGGCAGGGGCTAGTTTGGGGTTGGGGATTGAGGGATTGAGCAAAAAAGCAAAAGAACTCATGAACACAGACAACAGTATGGTGATTATGGAGGGGATGGGTGGAGGTAGAAGAGGGTATGGGGTGATAAATGGTAATGGAAAAGTACAATGAAAATGAACTATTCAAATAAATAAATAAATAAATAAATAAGTTATTTGAGGGGAAAAAAGGAAAGAAATTGGCTTAAAAGCTAAAGTGTAATGGGAGGTATAAGTTTTCTTTTTAAAAGAGATATTTGGCTGAGAGACTTCTAATTTATGTGCAATAAAGCTTTTAAGGTAAGAAAATTAAATTACTTTGTCTTTGGCTTTAAGGAATATATTCATCTCCATGCTTTCTAGCCTTGTCTGAGTAATGTCATTATACATATCTTTCTAAGTTTTATTTTCATCATCACTTCACAAATATTTCATTTTTATTGTCATAGTGAGCTTTCCTCTTAATTTTACAGACTTATCCAGCATAAACTGGGTAAAGAAGTATTATGAAGATGTAGTAGTTTAATTCAAATTGCTATTAAAAATTTACTAAGGACCAAACTTTCTAGATGTGCTCTGTCCAGTTTATAACTGCTGATGACTTTTCTCCAGAAGTCTCCTTTAACACCTCAAATAAAACATAAATAAATTGTGACAAGCATGCCATAAGAAAACCCCCAGTGAGTCCTCTGTTTTTGAATGTTGGCAGAACCTGTGACTTTCTCCTAACCAAAAAAATATGGTGAAGGTGGTGAGATTTCACTCTCTTGATTAGGTTATATTGTATGGCCAAGGTGATGCAATATCACTGCCTTTTTAAAATTATGTTGTTCAAGACTGAGCTTCTCCCATTGGCCTTGAAGAAGCAAATGGCTACAATGTGAACTCCTAATGGAGAAGGCCATATGGCAAAGAACTCCTCCACGACCTGAAAGCAGGAGCCAGCCAAAAACCAGTAAGAAGTGAGGACCCTCAGTCATTCATCCACAAAAAAATAAATTCTGCCAGAAATCTGAAAAAGCTTAGGAAAGCATTCCCAGTAAGGCCTCCTGATGAGAATGCAGCCCAGGTGATTTCTTGATTGCAGTCTTGTGAAATCCTGAGCAGAGTTTCCAGCTAAGCTATTCTGGATTGTTGATCCACAGAAAATGTGAGATACTACAGGATTTTAAACTACTAATTTTTTAGGAAGTTATTACACATAAACAAATAAGAATATAAAATGAACATAAAAACCTAAACTCATTGCCTTCT
Source organism: Furipterus horrens (assembly GCF_987537825.1). Lineage (NCBI taxonomy): Eukaryota > Metazoa > Chordata > Mammalia > Chiroptera > Furipteridae > Furipterus > Furipterus horrens. Next base: position 70,520,057 of record NW_028327179.1, on the reverse strand, counting down.
TTCCCAAGCCTTTTGTATTTTCTTTTAATCAGTACAACTATTTTTCTGTGAAATTCACCTTTGGTTCAAAAGTCAGGCAGCTACAGAATCCTGTGGATTTTATATTTAAACCATCTCATGTATGTTTCTACTTTTCTATTTCCTTTCCATTTTTCTGATTTATATTCTTCTTTCTTTCTACCTAGACCATTGCAAATATATTTTTTCCCTGGGCCTTCACTGTGTCTTTATCCTATGCAATGCTAGATTATTACTTCTATCCAAAGCTGTACATCCTCAAACACCTTCTACAGACACCACTCCTGTGAAATGTCCACTTCACCTCCCATCTCTGGGAGTAGAAGGAAGGTGGCTGTTTTGCTCATCATGGTATGCCTGATATGTAGTAAATATGTATGTCAGAAATAACAAGCACACAGATCAGAATGTTTCTGACAGGAAATTGAGAGTATCATATAAATAAAAGCCTGATAATATTTTGTTTCAGGTTATAAGAAGTATGATGTGTTATTTTGCTACTATAAGAATTTCAGAACCCATCAGAGACTCAGAACAGGAGTGAGATGTCAGTAGGCTGACCATTAATCCCAATTTTGGTTTTCATTTTCACTCAAAATCATGTTTGTTGAGATGTGATTTTAAGTTGGTGGGTGGTGAATGAGTTGCTGGTGCATGAGAATTCTAGATTAGATTATTTGGTAGTTTTTCTAATGCAGGCCTCTAACATAGGTGCCCCTTTGAAACATGAATTAATTGGGAAGAAATTTAGAGACTTGTGAAACTGAATATTCTTGATTTTGTTGTTATTACTGTTAAACCATTGCAGTTTGCCAAGTCCTTTCACCTTGATTATAAATCTCAAAGGGAATTAAGTCACATGTGCTTCTGATTAGTTTGCACTTGAATTACCCAAAAGTTTTGTAAGAATCATTTGAAATATGAACACATTTGTAAAATAAAACATTTTTAAAATTTAAATTAAATTATTTATTTATTTGTTTATTTATTTATTTGCTGGTGGCATTGGGGAGAGTTTGAGGCATAGTAAAGAAGAGTGGTGAACAGGAAGCTTTTAAATATTAAAAGCCAACCTATTGACATCTTAGAGACCATATTTGTATTATTTCCTTTCAGAAACATAACAGTATTTCTGCTCCTACAGAAATTGTAGGGATGCTTTCCCAGGAAACATCTCAGACATAGTGATTATTCTTCATAGATATTTATGGAGTCATAATTTGAATATCTCTATTTTCTCAGGGTACCAAAGGAGAAAATATTAATTATGGAATATTCTGAAAGTTATATCATGCTAACAAAAATGCATATTGTAATAAAAAAAAACAAAAACAAATGAACAACCACCACCAAAAAAATGGTGAGAAGAGTATAATTTGAGTTAGAATCAGGATCATGAGCAAATCTACCTAAAAGGGTAAAAATTACAAAGCGATCAAATTAAATCTTAAAACATGAAATCTGTGCTGTTTATATCAATACTGAGTGTGGCAGAGTATAATTGCCTCATTTTAAAAATTGATCTCTGCTTATAACTAGTGTTCACATATTTCTGTAAGTATAGCACTTATATAATATTAGGTTTCAGAATGTCTTCTGCTTTCCATCCAGATTATACTAGAAATTATTTTAAATCTTGGTTATATATCATTGAATATTAATATAACCTTTTTTTTTTTCCTTAAATAAGCCATGGGAATGCCAAAAGTAGAGAGAGACTAAGGAAGTGTGAAGCACAATAGAGATGACCAAGTATTAATATATCACTCTGTCTAAAAGAATGAGAGGTCCTTTATCTTTACAATTTTTTTTCTTTTTATTAAATTTTTTGGGCAACACTAGTTAACAAAATTATACAGGTTTCAGGTGTACAATTCCACAACATATCATCTGTACACTTAATTGTATGCTCCCCAAGTTAAGTCTCCTTCCATCACCACTTATCCCCCATATATCTTCCTCCACCTCCCCAATCTCCCTGACAATTGTTACATTGTTGTCTATGTTCATGATTTTCTCTCTCTCTCTCTCTTTTTTTCTTTATTGTCCAATTCCTCAACCCCCATCTCCTGATAGCTGTCAGCCTGGCTTATTTCACTTAGCATAATGCTCTCCAGGCCCTTTATTCAATTCCAATATGTGTGCAATAATATTATCTACTGACTACATTTGAAATTTAATGACTCTGTATAAGAAATAAAAATTTGTAGATTTGTTACATTTTAAGAAGCATTGCAAGTACATTATAGTAAGGCACACAGACTAATAAATTATGCTAAAAAATCTTTTGTTCAAATTTTTGGCTAGGTTTAGTTTAGTCTCAGAGGTACTTAGTATGCCAGTTTGCCTGGAACTCAAGAAGTGGTCTTCCACCACATTGGCTCAAGGATACATTTGACCCAGATTTACTCTTTGGATATTGTGTCTAAGTATAATGGAAAATTTCATGTATAATGACTTAAATGACTATGAATTATGAAATGAAACTGTCTTATGAAACACTATTTAACTTTCTGAAATTTGATGCCAAGGTACATCCAGGATTAGAGCATACATTTCTTAGTGCACAGGTCCCTGTCCTTACTTTGAGCCATCATTGACTGCATTCAACACCTCCTAATCTAGCACTATGGACCTCATCATTATCATGGTAGAACTAACTTGCAATAAAATTCATGCTTATCACATTCTATGAATGGCCCAAGATTTTATAGAACACACTTGATTTCTTTTCAGAAATGTTTATTTTTGGGTTTCTCAGCAGATACTTTTCTGCAGTTGAATATCAGCTTGCCAAGAAGTTTCTGAAATCTAGCTGTTTGAACAAAAAAAGTCAAAAATAGTGGTATAAATTGTTGACCATCTATCGGTGTTCTTATAAAGGATTTCTGCAGTGGATGGGAGGAAATAATACAATAAATTATTAGGTGTCATCTAGTTCTAAGATTCTATTATTCAAGCATTTCAAGCTCATTTATTTCATGCAGTTTATTGTAGTTTATTTTAGGACTACCTATGCATTGATTTGTAGTTATAAAAATACTTCTCAAGGTTACTCTTGTACCTTCACTAATATAGCTTCTTAATCTCTGATGTTCAATTTTTTTATGGGGGAGAATAATATTTCTCATGTCATATTATAAACAAGGCTTAAATAAAAAATCCTTTAAGCAGAGAATATACAGAAGTTTAAAGTTTCATTAAGGCAAAAATACTGATATATATCAGAGCCTATTCAGTGAGCAAACAAGTTATAGTAGGCACTAGGTACTCCTGAAGGTGTGAGAAGAAACACCTCACAGTGGAAGGGCAGCCACAGAGTATAGAGGGTGGAGAACTTCACTGTTTGTGTTAAAGCTTGCCTGTCTACTCTTATGCTTTCTACAGGCAGAAGAGTATCACAGTCACTCCACAACTTTAGACTTAATAGTTAAGCAAGCCAAATTGTAGGAAATTACCCATAAATCGTTGGAGTTCAATATTATTTTGGTCTACAGGCAATCCAATTAAAATATAGACATAGGACCTGAATAGACACTTCTCCAAAGAAGATATACAAATGGACAATACACATATGAAAACATGCTCAGCTTCATTGATCATCAGAGAGAATCAAATTAAAACCACAATGAGATATTACAGCACACCTGTCAGAATGGCTATCATCAATAACAACGAACAACAAATGCTGGTGAGGATGTGGAGAAAAGTGAACCCTTGTTCACTGTTTGTGGGAATACAGATTGGTGCAGCCATTGTGGAGAACAGTATGGAGTTTCCACCAAAAATTAAAAGTGGAACCAACTTATGACCCAGCAATCCCACTTCTGGGAATATATCTGAAGAAACCTGAAACACTAATTCAAAAGAATATATGAACCTCTATGTTCATTGCAGTATTATTTACAAGATCTGGAAGCAGCCTAAGTGCCCATCAGTAGATAAACGAGTGGTATACTTACACAATGGAATACTACTTGGCCATTGAAAGAAGGAAATCTTACATTTTGCAACAGTATGGATGGAACTGGAGATTATAATGCTAAGTAAAATAAGCCAGTCAGAGAAAACTAAATAATATGTGATCTCAGTTATATGTGGAATCTAATGAACAAAATAAACTGGCAAACAAAATGGAAACAGAGACATGGTTATTTAACAAACTGACACCTGTCAGAGGGGAAGGGTATTAGGGAACTGGCAGAAAAAAGGTGAAGGGATTAAGAAAAAAAACACATCATATATAGTATACATGTCATATATGTCATAGGTCTTTTACACATATTTGTGATATATAGATACAGACAACAGTATTAGGGATAGTCAGAAAGAACGGGGGGCTTGAAGATTGGTATACATGGGCAAAGATGAACAGCATGAGGATGGAAAGAGACTTTGGTTAGGGTGATGAATACATTGGGCAGATGATGTTTTGTTAAGTTGTACACTTGAATATATGTCTTTGTAAAACAATGTCACCCCAATAAATTTGATTCAATAAAATAAAATAAACCAAAAGGTAACAACAGCTAATTTTAAATAACACAGAAGGAATGAAAACTAATATTAGAAATAAATTGCCATCCTAATACATTAAGACCAAAACCAAGCATTTTTTTGCATCAAATTAGAAAATGTACTCCTTATCAAAATTATTTTTCAGCACATCTATATTTATTGACCCAAAGTTATTAAAAATTAATAGTAGTAAATACTGATTTATCATGTACAAAATAATGTCACAGGCAGAGAGGAAAATTGGTTTTTGTTCCTTTTATGACTGTATTAGGAGATATTTTAACTGTGTTTCTTAGCATTTTGAACAAAATATTTGTACTCCCTACTGAAAATAGCTTAATTTGAAGTCCCAAGTGAATCCTGCCTGCCTCATAAAGTTGTGGTTAAAGTTTTGAGTTTCTGGCCTCCTCCTTCCTTTGGATATATATTCTAACTCTGAATTCAAGATTTAGAGACTCTGGTTTCTCTTCAGATTGCATAAATCTTTCACTTTTTACAAACTCAAGCTTAGAGAAAAAAATATATTTGTCTTTCTAAATAACGGACTCTAGCCCAATTCTTTCAAAAGGGGCCAATTTGCTACACCAAAGTACTTTATAAGCATATTTTTTAAACAGTGAAATAAAATTAATTACTTACCCTAAGATTCCTAAGACACTCAACACCGCTTCTCTTTTCACATGTAAAGACATGCACACACTCTTTTAACTCTATCCACATATTAACCTGAGAGATCATGTAATTATGTTGAAAGTGTGACCTCAAATTCTGCGCTTAGCCAGCTAAGTAACCTTCAGCAAGTTACTTACTGTAAGGATTCCACTTCCTGGTCTATGAATGGTATCATAATGGCAAAGACCAGATACAAATGTGGTGGAGAGTTAATGAAATAGTAAACTTGGAGTGTGTAGTATATCCCTGCATGTAGAATGCTCTCTATAACTGTTACCCATTTTTCTCTATTATTAATTCATTCTTTTCCTGGATTTTGTTAGCTACATTATATATTTTTTAATGAACATTCCTTGTTCTTAATAAAATACAAATCTTGTGTAAGAATTATAAAATGAATGACAATTTGTGATCAAGTACTGGGTATACTGAGACCATTATGTGATTAATGTAGGGTATGTAGATAGCCAGCCTAAACAACTTAGTATCTAATGTGAACATTAAGATTAACTTTCAAAATTCAAAAAACGGATCTGGTTGTTATACAGTATAATAGAAAAATTTGATCCCTGAAATTTTTTAATACATGCATACCTATGGCTCCTGATGTGTATAAACACTCACTTTGATATTTTAACAACTTATTGAAATAAGTAAATATATATAAAATAAACTTTGTGGGAAAGTGTTTTTGATATATTTTTTAAAAACCTCAAACTATCTAGTTCAAATATGTCCTTATGCATCAAATTCTGAAAGAACAAACCAAACATGACTGAAGAAATAGGGATCATCATTTTAAAATCTGTTCCAATATGTCATCTTCTAATCTATTAGCCTGGTATATATGCTATATATTTTTCTTTTATGTTATTTTTAACTTCTATCAAAAAAGTTTTAGATACATCTTTTGTTGAATTTATCTCTGAGATGTTTTAATTTTTAATATTTTCAGTGATCTGTTTTAAATTTATTTTCTAAATGTTTGTTGCTCCTTTGTAAAAAAGGAGTTATTTTTATGTTGATATTGTATCTAATAACAGTTAAAAGGTTTTGTTTTAGCAATGAATGCATAATGAATTTTATCAAATGAATTTCCTGTATTTATTGAGACAATATATATGGTTAATCTGTTAGTGTAGTGAATTACATGAACTGATATTCTGTTGTAAATCAACTTCACATGGCTGGGATAAACCAATTTGGTCATGATATTATAATAGCCTTACTATTCACTTCAGGATTCATCTGGCTAATATTTGATTTAGGATTTTTGTGTGTAGATTAATGACTGCGTTAGCCTGTCATTTTGTTCTTTTCTAACACCATAGAAATTGAGACTTAAGAACCAATTTAGTTTTGTCACATAAGCTTTAATGTAGTACTTTCACTACCACTCAGTTCTAAATATTTATTATGATTTTATCTTTGACTTATGGATTATTTAGAGGCGATTTCCTTCCAAGCATATAGTTTTTTCTAGATATCTTTTTGTTTTGGTATTTAACAAAATTTAATTATAGACAGAAAACAGGACCTGCATTCCTCACTTTCTTGAACTTTGTCAATACTACATTGGATCAGAATATGGTCAATGTTACAATATGTTTATGTATATTTCAAAAGCTTTTGTTATTTGCAGTAGGTCGGTATAGTATTATAGATGTGTTCATCAATTAACTTTTGTTAGTTATATTTTTCAAATCATCAATATTATTTTATTTGATCAACTGTTCTTTTACTTACAAGAAGACTGTATTAAAATTCACTATTATTGGGTATTTATTTATTTATTTATTTTTGATTGCCATATTTTGAGGTTATATTGGTACATGCAAGCAAGTTGAAAACTGTTATGTTTTCTTGAGTTATTAAATCTGTTAACATTATCTAATGACTGTGTTAATCTCTCTTTAATGCTTCAGTCATTAATCTATCAAGAGCAGTGAGTCTCAACCTTTTTCATCTCATGAAACACATAAACTAATTACTAAAATTCTGTGGCACACCAAAAAAACCCATATTGTATTTTTTGCCAGTCTGATAAATGGCATAATTTTGATCCCTTCACCCCAGAAGGCTATTGTTGTGTTGGCTGTTGTCATTTTTTAATTTAACAATCTAAGGGAAAAGAGGCCTCAGTGCTTTTGACTAAATAGTTGGTAGTCCATGTTTTAAAAATTCTTATGGCACACCAGGGTCCCTTGTGGCACACTGGTTGAAAATTGCTGACCTAGAGTGATGCTAATACCCTACCACCTTTCTTTTGCTTAGATTTTGACTACTGTATATTTTTTGTTGTCCTGGCTGGTTTGGCTCAGTGGATTGAGCGTCGGCCTGCGAGCTAAGTGTCGCTGGTTCGATCTTCCAGTCAGGGCACATCAGAGAAGGAAAACTCTGATTCCAAAAATCCTCCGCTGCCTTGCGGCATACCTCTTCAGGGGAAAGGCTAAGGAGAAGGGAAACTCTGACTCCAAACCTCCGCTGCCTTGTGGCATACCTCTTCAGGGGAAAGGCTAAGGGAGTAAACCCCGACAGAAAATCCGGAGCCGGAGTCCCTAAGGTGGTTTGACGTTGTAGTCAACACCGGCAACTCCTGCGGCGCACCTGAAACCAAGCTGTATCGACTCCGTCTTTCCCTTGGACCCTTCAGCTGCGAAGAGAGGGGGGGTCTGCTGCATGGGCAATAGCAGACCCTCCATATCACCCTGCCCAGGCTCTGTAGCTTCAGCTTCACTGGAGAGGACACTCCAGCGTCATCGCAAGATGTCGATTCAACACGGGAGGAGACAGATACCGTGTCACTCCCGAGTCAGACTGCACAGCCATTCTCGGCAGTGCAGATAGACTCTTAAGAAGCTACACCATCGTCTCTCGAGACGGACGGCTGCCGACGATATTTTTTATTTAGAAAAGTCATTTTATTTTCAAATTTTCTGAATCTTTAGGCTTCAAACATGGCTCTTATGTACAGCTCTGGGCTTTTTATTTCTTGTTTCACCTCAAAGAGCTAAAGCATTTTAAATCAAATTCAACCTAATCACCAAATATCATACTAAAAGAAGGCTATAGCACTCTAATAACTTGATTGGATCCTTCTTTTTATTTAGTGCTGAGACTGCCTTTTAACCTAGCCAATTCATCAATGATTTTTAAGAATATATACTTATTCAGGATCATTAGCTGATTTTAGTAGAGATTTGTACCAGATAGCTTGACATATTATAGCAAATTAAAATAGAAAATATTTAATCCTCTAAATTTTATTATTTAGCTATAAGCTATGGCAATTCATATATGTTAAATATGTATTTTATTATTGATGGCCATTATATTATTCTTCACTTTTCATAAGATATACTTTTGACCAACAGTTTTACATTTATTGTGTAGGTTTTGGGTTTGTATGTGTTTGTGTGTGTAACTACCACCATAATAAAGATATATAACAGTTTTGTCAGTCAGAAGATAGCAGCAGAGTAGGTAGCAGTGTTGTCTGCTTGCTCCCATTGTGGAAAGGCTTGGAGTACAAACACAGAGACAAGTGAGTGAGTGCGGATTTCAGATAGCATGAGCAGGGAAAGAAGTGTGGAAGTGGAGTGGAAAAGAGCAGAAGGCTTGTCTACACTCTCAAGGGGAGTCTCTGGGCCTCCCAGCCCAGTGACGCTGCCACACCACACCCCAAAGGGGCAGCTGCAGACCTGCTCATTGGCCGAGATCTGCTTGGAAACTGCCATGTGCCATAGGCACTGGGACCAGCGGAGTTCCAGAGGGAAGCAATAGGAAGGTTTCCTTAAAACAGCCAGAGGTGTGGGAGGACAGTAAGCAGCCTGGACTGTGGGACACTGTATGAACTGAGTCTAGGTAGGGACCCCCTGGGCTGGCAAATCTGGGCTGGCAACCCTGCACCCCGGGCCTGTGCATCAGGGCACCACTAAATAAAAAGGAGTGAAACTAAGCCAGGGAGAGGGGCCCATACAGGAGAGCTGCAGCAGAAATGCAGACTCAGTGGAAACCCAATCAAGCAAGTAACGCGCACGGGTGAACAGTGAGATGCTTCCAGCCAGGGATGGATGCAACCTGGTGTTGTGGCTTGGAGCCCAGAGATTCCTTAGGAGGAGGAGCGAAGACAGGACCCAAGGCTGGGTGGGGTCTAGGGTCATGCACACTGGTTTGCCCGCAGAACAATGTTCCTAGAGAAGCCTGAGGATTGCTGGAGGGTGCTGCAAAACAAGTAGGGAGAGACCCAACTCAGTGCGGCTCACAGCAGAAAGTTGCAGCAGGATCAGGAGTGAGAGAATAGCAATGCCAGAATCCAGCCAGATCTCCTCACAGCCAGCCAGCCAGAAAAGTTTTGAAACTCATGGAATTTTGACCAGGTGTAGATCTAGAAAAAGAAGACTGAGCACAAGATTGAACTGAGTAAAAACTCTTTTCTTTTTCTTTTTCTTTTTTTTCTTACCCCTTTTTTTTCTCTTCCCTTTTGTTTTCTTTTTTTTCCTCTTTTTTCTCTCTTCCAATTTATTTTATTTTATTTTTTCTTCCTTTTTTAAAAACTCTTTCTTTAATCTGTTGCCTACCTTCTCTCCCTCATATCTTTCTTCTTTAATCTTTGTTTGTTTGTATGTTTTGTTGAGCCTCTCTTTCACACTAAACATATAGCATATAACTGCTATTTAAACCTAATACTATACACTTCCACTTTCTCACTTTGTTCTGCATTCTTCCCTCTCTTACTTAACATACAATGTAAATATTACTTACTGTCTTGCTTAGCCTTGACCCTACTTGCTACTATCATCTTCCCTCTGAAAAATCATCTTTTTTTCATTGAAAACAACTCTTATCTGTTTCTCTTATAGTATAATAGTCTTAACCTCTCTACATTTATATTAATAGTGGCTCATTTGTTGCCAATAGTGGGATTGTGGGTGGGGGATATTTTTGAGGGTGTGGGTTTCTTGCCTGGAGTGTGTGTTTATGTTTAAACAGCATCTCCACAAAAGAACTCAAGACGAGGTGGGCAGAGTGACTCTCAATCAACAAGCCAGAAAGAAGGATCTAACAAAAAGTAACTGAAATACAACCAGACAGTATAAACAAATGGCATAAAGGGCATGCCAAGAGTGACAGGCACAGGAGATCAAAGAAACTGCACCACTGAATCCCACAAGTCTCCTATAAAGTATCTCATACCACAAAAGTGGGAAATCAAAGCAGACAAATCTAATAAAAAAAAAAAAAAACAAGAACATTCCAACATGGGGAGACACAGAAACAACCTCCCAATGAAAGTAAAAGAGGAATCCCCAGAAAGAGAGGTAGATGGAATAAACATAAGCCAACTACCAGCCATGGAATTCAAAAGAATTCTGATAAAGAAGCTCTATGTACTTGACAATCTCAAAGAAAACTATGACAAATTGCAGGGATATTACCAGCAAATCCAAGGAAACTACAAAGAATTGCACAGAAGCTATAAGGAACTTGTGGAGAACTAAAACTTAAACACATCCAAACTCGTGGAGAATGAATAATATGATATTAAATAATGAATGGGTTAACAATGACATCAAGGAAGCAACAAAAAAGTTTCTGGAAACTAATGATAATGAACACACAACAGCCCAAAGCCTATGAGACAGCAAAAGCTGTACTGAAAGGAAAGTTCATAGCAATACAGGCCTACCTGAAAATGATAGAAGAATCTCAAATAAAAAATCTAACACTACAAGAACTAGAACAACCACAACAAACAAAGCCCAGAGTGAGTAGAAATAACTGTCATTATTTGCAGATTACATGACAGTATACATAAAAAACCCTATAAAGTCCATGAAAAAACTACTCTACATTATAAGCGAATTTGGCAAAATAGCAGGGTACAAAGTAAATATACAGAAATCTAAGGCATTTACGTACATCAACAATAAAATATCAGAGATAGAAACTAAAAAAAAAAAACATTCCATTTTCTATAGCAATAAGAAAAATAAAGTACTTAGGAGGAGAGGAAGATGGCAGAGGAGTGAGGGGAGGCTGCACTCTCAGGCTCTCGAGACCCATCTGTAGTTTGGACTAATTGCAGACAGAACATCTCAATGAGCAGCTGGACACTGGCAGGAGTTGAGCCTTGGCACTGCTTGATTAGAGAACAACCATCTGGGAACAACCTGTTTAGTGAGGATAGAGGAAGAAAAAGGGATGAAACGGGATTCCTGACTGGGGTGGCTGCCCTAGCTGTGGTTGGAAGGGCACAAAGGCTTTTTGGTTACCACAGGCTTCCCAGAGGGGAGTCAGGAGGAAAGCAGATCTCTGCCAGCTGGCAGAGACAGGACTCAACCAGGTGGCATTGGCACTGGAAGACGGGAGACAGCGTGCTGCTGTGCAAGTGAAAATGTAATTTTTCCTTTGTATTTTTCTCTTGTGAACTGCAGAGAGGTGAGGAAGTTTGGGGGAGATAGGACATTCTTGAGGAGCGCAGGCACAGAAGTGCGCTCGCCCACTCCCCAACCCTCCCCTTGGGTCATGTGGGTGCACATAGGAGGTGACCTCATTCACTGGCCCAGGTGCGTGGGGCCGCGCGTCCAGGTGCCCCTTGGACACTCCCCAACGGACATAAGATCAGCGCCCCAATGGACACAGGGAGGGCCCACTGGACACGCAGAAGACTGCACAGTTGCCCCTGGCCTGCTCCAGTGGGCGCCAGGCTGGAGCGCAGAGCACTTGCTCAGGCTCTGCTTGTGCCCGCCCAGGCTGTACGGGAATGGTGGGCACCTGCGGCGCGGAAACAGTGGGCAGCAGCGACTCACAGACACTCACTTCTACTGAGCACAAGTGGCCAGGGCCCCACCCTAAGAGGTGAGAGACCAATTCCCGGAGTGTGGTGCGGCAGGACTGAGGCTAGCTCTCAGGCCACCTTGCAAGTGCACGGGCGTGCAAACTCAAGAGCACTTCAGCCCGGCTTCAATAGGCGCCAACCGCTCACTTCCACTGTGCCCAAGAGTCTGGAGCCCCGCCCTAAGAGGCGAGAGACCAACTCCCAGAACATGATGCCACAGGCCTGAGGCAAGCTCTCCTGCAGCCTAGTGCATGCATGGGCGCGTGAGCGCAAAAGCAGCTTGCCGGCTTCAATAGGCACCAGTCGCTCACTTCCACTGTGCCCAAGAGTCTGGGGCCCGCCCTAAGAGGCAAGAGATCAACTCCTGGGACGCAGCATGGCAGGCCTGAGACAAGTTCTCAGGCTGCCTTAGGCGCTCACAGATGTGCGTGCAAGGGCACCTTGGCTAGCTCTAACAGGCGCCAAAGGAACACGCAGTGCGGGGGCACTCCACTGCTGCAAGGAACAGGAACGTCTGACCCGCATCATTAGACCAGCTGTGGACACAGAAAAACAAGGTGACACACAAAGGCTGAACTGATATCTCCACAAAAGAACTCAAGACAAAGTGGATAGAGTGACTCTCAATCAACTAGCCAGAAGGAAGATCCTAACAAAAAGCATCTGAAATATAACCTGACAGCATAAACAAACACATAAAGGGTATCCCAAGAACATCAGGCTCAGGAGATCAAAGAGACTGCACCACTGAAACCCCCAGATCTCCTATAAAGAATCTCATACCACAAAGGTGTGAAGTCAAAGCAGAAAAACCCAAAAACCAAACATAAACAAGAAGAATCCAACATGGTAAGACACAGAAACAACCTCTCAATGAAAAGAAAAGAGGAATCCCCAGAAAGAGAGGTAGATGAAATAAACATAGCCCAAATGTCAGACATGGAATTCAAAACAATGGTACTGAAGAAGTTCAATATACTCGACAACCTTAAAAACAACTATGACAACCTCCAAGGAAGTTACCAACAGTTCCAAGAAAATTACAGGGAACTTGCAGAGAACTACACCTGCATAAAAAAAGACAGAAACTATCAACAAGAACAAGGAAGAAATGAAGAATGCAATCTCTGAACTGAAAAACACAGTACAATCAGTCAAAAGCAGACTAAATGAAGCAGAGGATCGGATTAGTGAGTTAGCAGATAACATAGAAAAAAATTCTGAGACGATACAGAAAAATGAAAAAAGATTGAAAAAGTATGAAGAAGAGGTAAGGGAATTACAAGATAGCATAAGGAAGAACAATATCAGAGTCATTGGAATTGAAGAGGGATCAGAAAAACAAGGAATAGATAAACTTATATAAGAAATAGTGACAGAAAATTTTCCGAACCTGATGAGAGAAAAAGTTATGCAAGTCTAAGAAGCACAGAGAGTTCCAATGAAGAGGAACCCAAAAAAACCCACTCCAAGGCACATCATAGTTAAAATGGCTAAATTCCAAGACAAAGAGAGAATTCTAAAAGCAGCAAGAGAAAAACAGCAAATAATATACAAGGGAGCTCCAATAAGGCTCTTGACCGATTTCTCAACAGAAACACTACAAGCCAGAAGGGAATGGTCAAAAATATTTCAAGCAATGAAAACAAAAGACTACAACCAAGAATACTCTACCCAGCAAGGCTCTCATTCAAAATGGAAGGTGAAATAAGAAGTTTCTCAGACAAAGAAAGACTAAAAAAATACATCTCAACCAAACCAGCATTGCAAGAGATGCTAAAGGGATTGTTCTAAGAAAAAGGAAGGGAAAAAAAAAAGAGTAGAGGAACAGAGATACAAAGGGAAATGAATAAATACATGTCAATAATGACCTTAAATGTAAATGGATTAAATGCTCCAATTCAAAGACATAGGGTAACGGAATGGATAAGAAAACCGGACCGACATATTTGCTGTCTACAAGAAACACACCTCAAAACAAAAGATTTACATAGACTGAAAGTAAAGGGATATAAAAAAATATTCCAAGCAAATGGACCTGAAAAAAAAGCTGGGGTAGCAGTCCTCATATCAGACAAAATGAATTTCAAAGCAAGGGCAATAAAAAGAGACAAAGAAGGACATTTCACAATGCTTAAAGGAACAATCCATCAAGAAGATATAACACTGATAAACATGTAGGCACCCAACATAGGAGCACTCAAATACATAAAGAAAATACTAGATGATCACAAAGAAAAATATGAACAACAGCACACTCATAGTAGGGGACTTCAACACACCATTATCAACAATAGACAGATCATCGAAGCAAAAAAACACCAAGGATATACAGGCATTGAACAACACACGAAACCACATGGACTTAACTGATATATATCGAACTTTTCACCCCAAAGAAGCAAAATATACATTCTTTTCAAATGCACATGGGACATTTTCAAAGATAGACCACATGATAGGACACAAAACAAGCCTCAAAAAATTGAAATCATATCAAGCATCTTTTCAGACCACAATGCCTTGAAACTAAAAATCAATCTCAGAGAAAAAAATTAAAGACACCCAAACTCATGGAGAAGAAACAACATGCTATTAAATAATGAATGGGTTAACAATGACATCAAAGAAGAAATCAAGAAATTTCTAGAAACTAATGACAATGAACACACAACAGCCCAAAACTTATAGGACACAGCAAAAGCAGTCTTAAGAGGGAAGTTCATAGCAATACAGGCATACCTGAAAAGGACAGTAGAATCTCAAATAAAAAATCTAATTATAAAGCTACAAGAACTAGAGGAAGAACAACAAGCAAAGCTTAGGGCAAGAAGAAGGAAGAAAATCATCAAGATCAGAGCAGAATTAAATGACATAGATACTAAACAAACAATCCAAAAAATCAAAAAAACTAGGAGCTGGTTCTTTGAAAAAATAAGCAAAATCGACAAGCTTCTAGCCAGAATCATCAAGAAAAAAAGAGAACAGACCAAAATAAACAAAATCAGAAATGAAAGAGGAGAAATCACGACTGATACCACAGAAATACAAACAATTGTAAGAAGTTACTATGAACAACTGTATGGCAAGAAATTTGACAACCTAAAAGAAATGGACAAATTTCTAGAAACACATAACCTTCCAAAACTGAATCAAGAAGAAGTAGAAAGTCTGAACAGACCAATAACAAAGAAGGAAATTGAAACAGTAATCAAAACATCCCTGCACACAAAAGCCCTAGACCGAATGGCTTCACAGGTGAATTTTACAAAACATTTAGGGAAGAACTAACTCCTACCCTCCTCAAACTATTCCAAAAAATCCAAGAAGAGGGAAAAATCCCAAACTCTTTCTATGAAGCCAGTATTACCCTATCCTAAAACCAGGTCAAGACACAACAAAAAAAGAAAACTACAGGCCAATATCGCTGATGAACATAGATGCTAAAATTCTCAATAAAATATTGGCAAACAGGATCCAGCAATACATCAAAAAGATCATACACCACGATCATTCATCCCAGGGATGCAAGGATGGTTTAATATTCAGAAATCAATAAATGTAATATACCACATAAACAAAATGAAAGACAAAAATCACATGATCATACCAATAGATGCAGAAAAAGCATTTGATAAAGTACAACACCCATTTATGATGAAAACACTCAGCAAAATGGGAATAGAGGGAGCATACCTTAACATAATTAAGGCTATATATGAGAAGCCTGAAGCCAACATCATACTCAATGGACAAAAACAGAAAGCATTCCCCCTGAAATCAGGAACTAGACAAGGTTGTCCACTCTCTCCACTTCTATTCAACATAGTGTTGGAAGTCCCAGCCACAGCAATCAGACAAGAAAAAGAAATAAAATGCATCCAAATTAGGAAAGAAGAAATAAAACTATCATTATATACAGATGACATGATAGTATACAAAGAAAACCCTATAAGCTCCACTAAAAGACTACTTGATATAATAAGTGAATTTGGCAAAATAGCAGGGTACAAAATAAATATACAGAAATCTAAGGCATTTCTGTACACCAACAATAAAATATCGAAGACAGAGACAAAAAAGAAAATACCGTTTACTATAGCAACAAGAAAAATAAAGTACCTAGGAATAAACTTAACCAAAGAGATAAAAGACCTGTACACTGAAAATTACACAACATTGAAAAAAGAAATTAAGGAAGATACAAATAAATGGAAGCAAATATTATGTTCTTGGATGGAAAGAATCAACATCATCAAAATGGCCATACTACCCAAAGCAATTTACAGATTCAATGCAATCCCTATTAAAATACCAATGATATATTTTACAGACCTAGAACAAATCCTCCAAAAATTCATATGGAACCAAAAAAGACCCCAAATATCAAAAGCAATCTTTAAACAGAAGAACACAGCAGGAGGAATCATGATACCAGACATCAAACAATACTACAAAGCCACTGTGATCAAAACAGTCTGGTACTGACATAAGAACAGACATATAAAGCAGTGGAACAGAATAGAGAGACCAGAAATAAACCCAGGGCTCTATGGTGAACTAATTTTTGATATAGGAGGAAGGAACATAAAATGGAGTGATAAGAGCCTCTTTAACAAATGGTGCTGGGAGAACTGGACAGGGACATGCAAAAAAATGAAACTAGACCACCAACATACACCACACAGCAGAATAAACTCAAGATGGATCAAAGACTTAAATGTAAGCCATGACACCATAAAAGTCCTAGAGGAAAGCATAGGCAGGAAAATTTCAGATATCCCACATAGCAATATTTTCACTGATACATCTCCTAAGGCAAGAGAAATAAAGAAAAAAAATAAACAAATGGGACTACATCAAACTAAAGAGTTTCAGCAGAAGAAAACATTAACGAGATGAAAAGGAAGTCAACCATATGGAAAACAAATGTTTTAATGATACCTCACACAAGGGATTGATCTCTAAAATATAAAACAACTTACACATCTCAACACCAAGAAGACAGACAGCTGAATTTAAAAATGGGAAGAATACCGGAACAAAGACTTCTCCAAGGAAGATACATAGAAGGTCCATAGACACATGAAAGAATTGTCAACCTCACTCGACATCAGAAAGATGCAAATAAAAGTCACAATGAGATACCACTTTACACCAGTCAGAATGACCATCATCAACAAATCAACAAACAACTTGTGCTGGTGAGGATGCAAAGAAAAGGAAACCCTGGTGCACTGTTGGTGGAAGTGAAGACTGGTGCAGCCACTATGGAAAACAATATAGAATTACCTCAAAAAAGTAAATACGGAACTGCCTTTTGAACCAGTAATTTCATTGTTAGGATTATACCTGAAAAATCCTGAAACTCCAATTCAAAAGAACTTATGCACTCCTGTGTTCATAGTAGCGCTATGTTGTGTCCTTAGCAGCAGCAGCCTAAGTGCTCGTCTGTAGATAAGTGGATTAAAAAACTGGTATATTTACACAATGGAGTACTATGCAGGAGAAAGAAAGAAGGAACTCCTGCCATTTGTGACAACATGGATGGAACTAGAGAGAATTATGCTTAGTGAACTAAGCCAGGCAATGAAAGAAAAATACCATATGATATCACCCAATACAGGAGACTAAGGAACAACACAAACAAATGAATTAAACTGAACAAGGAACAGAGTAACTGTTATCAGGGGGGAGGGGGGAGGGATAGAAGGGGGATAAGTAAAGGAAGGGTTTAGTCAAAAACATGTATAAATGACTCATGGACATGGACAAAGAGGGGGATATGACTATGGGAGAAGGGGTGGGCTGGGTGGGATGGGGAGCAATGGGGAAAAATGGGACAACTGTAATTGAAAAACAATAATAAAATAAAGAATGTAAATTTACCTTTAAAAAAATAAAGTGGGATACTTAAAAAAACAAACACACAAACAAAAAATTTCATCATTCCAAAATATTTTTCATGTCCTTTTGGAGCGTAGGCCTTGTCTTCCTCCAACTCATGGCAACTATTGATCTGTTTTGTACCGAAAATTTTACTTTTTTCAGAATGTCACATAAATTCAATTATCCAATATACACAACCTTTTAAGTCTGACTCTTTTCACTTAGCAAAATGTGTTTGGTACTTGTTTGTGTTGTGTTATCAGTAGTTAATTTCTTTCAATTTCTGAATAGTAATTATCCAAATACAGTATATGAATGTACCACAGTTGTTTTATCCCATCACTAAAGAATAGTTGCCATGTTCCAGTTTTTGGAAATTACAAATAAAACTGTAATAAAAAATTTTATACATATTTTCATGTATATGAAATGAGGTTGCTGGTTGTATTGAAACTCAAATAATTATCCAAAGTGGCCCTATCACTTTGCATTCCCACCGGTAATATATGAGAGCTTTGGTTGCTCTATATCAGGGTTTTTCAACCAGTGTGCCACAAGAATTTTTAAATCATGCAATACCTGACTATTGAGTCAGGGAACTGACCTCTTTTACTTTAGATTGTCAAATTAAAAAAATGACAACAACCAACATAACAATAGACTTCCAGTTTGAATCAATCTAAATTATACCTAACTTGTGTCAGACTGGAAAAAAAATTTTTTTTTGGTGTGTTGCAGAATTTTAGTAATTAGTTTATGTGTTCCATGAAATTAAAAAGGTTAAAAATCGCTACTCTGTATGATCTTCAACATTTGGTATTGTCAATTCTTTTGATTTTAGCCATTACAACATACATAGAGTGGTATCCCATTGTGATTTTAATTTGCATTTCCCTTGTAACTAATCATGCTGAGCTTCTTTTTGTATAATTATGTCATATAAATATCTTCTTTGGTGCAGTGTCAATTCAAAAATATTTTGTTTTGTATTTTTTATTATTGAGTTTTGAGAGTCTTGTATATATCTTTGGTATAAGTCCTTATCAGTATGTGATTTATATACACTTTCTCCCATTCTCTGGCTTGTCTTTCAAAAAAACAGGAAGATTTAATTTTGTTGTGTTACAAATAATCAATTTTTGTTTAATAAATTATGGCTTTGGTGTCATAGCTAAGAAATTTTGCCTAGCTCAGATTTTCTCATTTTCTTATTTCTAGAAAATTTATAGGTTTAGGTTTCACATTTATTATTGATCCATTTTGAGTTCATTTTTATATGTGAGATGTGGCTTTTTCTTTTATTCTTTTTTTATTTTTTCTTCCTTTCTCTCTCTTGTCTTTTCTCTTGCTCTCACTCTCTTATGCTCTTTCTCTGCATATGGATATTGAATTGTTTCACCACAAGTTGTTTCTACATTGAATTGTTTTTGATCTTTTCTGAAAATCAGTTAACCATATATGTGTAGGTTTATTTCTGGACTTTGATTCTGTTCCATTGACCTATAACTTTATCCTTTTATTAATAGCACATTACCATGTCTTAAAATCAGGTAGTATAAGTCTTTCAAGTTTGTTCTTATTTTTCAGAATTGTTTCACTGTCCTAGCTCCATTGACTTTCCATACATTTTAGAATATTAAAAAACTTGCTGGGATGTGGCTGGAGTTTTATTAATCTCCCAGTTTGAGAAGAATTGACATGTTACTAATAGTGAGTTGTCTGATCCCTGAAAACACTATATTTCTCCAGTTATTTAGTGTTTTTTGAATTTCTTTCATCAGTGTTGTAGTTTTTATATTATAGATTTTTGTACATATTTTGTAACTTTGTCTAAGGATTTTCATATTATTTGATGTTTTAAGTGTAAATAGTACTGTACTAAATTTTCAACTTTTAATTTTTCATTACTAGATATAATATATGATTGATACATTTATCTATTGACTTTGCATCCTGTCAGCTTTCTCATCTCATTGGTTAGTTTTAATAGCTATTTTGTAGATTCCTTGGGTTTTTATGTGTAGGCAATCTAAAAACTTGAGGATGGTGTCAAGTAGGAGAGTGAGAGCAGACATTTTTGCCCTGTTTCTGAACATATGGGAAAAGATTTAGTCTTTTACCATTAAGCATTATATTAGCTATGTTTTATTTTCTTAAATAGATGCTCTTTATTAGGTTAAGGAAGTACCCTTCTATTTGTAGATTAATGAGAGATATTTCTTCTATCACAAATCCTGGTTGAATTTTGTTATCAGTTGGTTTTTCTGCAACTACTGAGATGATTTATGATTTTTTGTTTTTTAATGTGATGAATTACACTGATTGATTTTCATGTGCCACCTGCTTTGCCCCCCCAATAAACGCTATTTATTTATTACATATTATACCTTTTATATATTATTGAATTTGATTTGCTAAAATTTTCTTAAGGTTTTGGATCTATATTTATGTAGCAAACTAGTGTGTAGTTATTTTTCCTTGTACTGTCTGGATTTTGAATTAGGGTAATTCAGGACTCACAGGCGAGTTGAGAAGTACTCCTTGTCTTAAATTGTCTGAAAGAGTTAGTTGCAAAATTGATATTATATCTTTCTTAACTATTTGGTATGTACAAAGAAACTACATGAAGAAAAAGACTACTAAGCTTAAAAATATAATTTAATATTTTTAAAGGTCAAAAATAACTAGTAGAAATAAAAGGACATTTTAGCCCTGGCCAGTGTGGCACTGTTGGTGGGTTTGATTTCCTGTCAGGGCAAATACCTAGGTTGTGGTTTGATCCCTGGTCCAGCATGGGTACGTGCAACCCCAGGTCCAATGTGTACAATTCCTGGTCAGATGCTGATCCCTATTCTAGGCATGGGAGGCAACCAATTTGTGCTTCTCTGTTAGATGGATGTTTCTGTCTCTCCCTTCCTCTTTCTCTAAAAGCTATGAAAACAATGTCTTTAGTGAGAATAAAAAATTTATTAAAAAGTTAAAAAGGAAAACTTTAAAGCATCTCTTGAAAATTTTAAATGTATATATCAAGAATTATAGCTTTATAAATAAATAACCCAATAGATTGCTGGCATTGTTAATTTGAAAGAAAAATATGTGGTTAAAAAATATCACCATCATTAGGAAAACAAAAAATCAAAAGTGCAAAGATTGAGGGTATTTTGCCTCTTGAGTTAACAAGACTTTTACAAAGATAACACATATTACTTACAAGGGTGTGGTTAAATACTGATAGTAGAATTTTAAACTAAGGCAAATTTTCCAAAGGGATGTTTGGTGATGAGTAAAAAAAACTTTAAAACTCATATAAGTTGATCCTTTAATTATTATTATAGGATATTAGATCAATGAAATAATTGTCTTTTATTTTTGTAAGTATATTTTATTGATTATGTTGTTACAGTAGTCCCAATTTTTTTCCCTTTGCTCCCTTCTGCCCAGTCCCCCCCTTTCCTCCAGCAATCTCACCCCCCTTAGTTCATGCCCATCAGTCATGCATATAAGTTCTTTGGCTTCACCCTCTCCTATATTATTCTTAACTTCCCCCTGTCTATATTGTATAACCAATTACACTTCTTAATCCCTGCACCATTTCCCCATTTCTTTCTCTTCCCCCTCCCAACTGATAACCCTCCAAATGATTCCCATACCTATGATTCTGTTTCTATTCTGGTTTGCTTAGTTGGATTTTGTTTGTGTTTTTTAGATTTAGTTGTTGATAGTTGTGAGTTTGTTGTCATTTTCATGTTCATAGTTTTGATATTCTTTTTATTAAATAAATTCTTTTAACATTTCATAAATAATGGCTTGGTGATGATGAACTCCTTTAGCTTTACCTTGTCTGGGAAGCACTTCATCTGCCCTTCCATTCTAAATGATAGCTTTGCTGGATAAAGTAGTCTTGGTTGTAGGTTCTTACTTTTCATCACATTGAATATTTCTTGCCAGTCCCTTCTTGCTTGCAAAGTTTCTCTTGAGAAATCATCTGATAGTCTTATAAGCACCCCTTTGTATGTAACTCTCTGTTTTTCTCTTGATGCTTTTAGGATTCTCTATTTATCTTTCACCTTTGGCATTTTAATTATGATGTGTCTTGGTGTAGTCCTCCTTGGGTCTAGCTTTTTAGTGACTCTGTACTTCCTTGACTTTTATGTGTATTTCCTTTGCCAAATTTGGGAAGTTCTCCTGCATTATTTTTTTAGATAAGCTTTCACTTTCTTATTCTTCCTCTTCTCCTTCTGGTGCCCCTGATTTGGATGTTGACACATTTAAAGCTGTCTCAGAGTTTCCTAAGCCTCTCCTCTTTTTTTTTTTTTTTTAAGCACAGAAATTTATTCCGTTATGGTTCTGGAGGTTATAAGTTTGAAATCAGTATCATTGGGCCAAAATTAAAGGGTTGGCAGAACCATGCTCATCCAGAGGGTCTAAGGAAGAATCTGTTCTTGAAGCCTCTTCCAGCTTCTGGTACCCGCTAGCATTTCCTGGCTTGTACCATATCACTTTAAACTTCAAGGCCATCATCTTCAAATCTTTGTTTTGTCTTCACATAACCTTCTTCTCTTCTCAGCTTTTGACACCAGATGGTGTCAAATCTCTTTTTCTCTCTTATAAAGACATGTGATTGCATTTAGTGTCTACCTAGATAATCCAGGATAATCTCTTCATTTCAAAATCCTGAACTTAATCATGACTCTAAAGACCTCTTTTTTGACATATTTAGTAATATTCAAAGATTCCAGGGATTACGGGGTAGATATATCTTAGAGGGCCATATTTCAGCCAACCACACCTCACTTGGTTGTAGTGAAAAACCAAAAAAAAGGAACAAAGATCCCTTTTCTACCCAGGTTATGGCTGAGCAGGAAGGGAGGGAGGAAGATAAATGGGGAAGCAAGAGTGTGCTGTGAGTAGAGACAGAGGCCAGATCCTGTGAACTGGAAAGCAGGAGAGCAGGTCCAGGTCTATGTATGGGTGGCGATGGGAACCAGGTGGATTGGGAGGGATTTAAAGTCTTGGAGCTGAAGAAGCTTGGAGAAAGCCCTTATGGAAAAGAGGGCCAGTGACATCCATGCAATCAAGACAGGCCTCGGACACAAACCAGCCTCTTTCAGAGACCAGAAAATGGGCCCCATGGGGACAGGTTACATTGGGCCTAGGTGGAAGACAAACAGAAAAATAATTACATTTGGCCCTTGTGCACATTTGACACTTATCATCTTTCTTCTTGAGTGCTCCATTCTGGGTCTCCTAAAACTGTGTTTCTCAGAGTTCCTTTCTTTAGCTCCAGTTGTCCACAGTAGTCACCTGCTCCTGGTGTGCCCATCATAGGCTCTTTTCCCATCACTGATGCACTTTATACAAAATAAGCAGGTTGAGACAGTAGGTGTTAAAAAGCACTGTGTCTTAAGTCCCACTGCCTGGTTTTCAGTTCTGGCTGTACAGATCCTAGGTGTGCTCTCAGACACGGCCTTGTAGACTCTATTGCTGAGCTTCAGAGTCTTTTTGGGTAAAATATGGACCATCAGGTTGTTTGAAGAATTGAGATAAAGCAGGCAGTTAACTGGTGGCTAGTGGACAATGTTAGCTGTCACTGTTATTTCCTTTTGTTGCTTGTCTTCTCTTGTGCATCTGATCCCACTGGAAGGTTCTGGAAAGCTGCGGCCAGCATTGGCAGGGGCAGAGCTGGAGGGACAAGTTGGGGCCAAGGCTGTCCCTCAGTGGAAAGCATCTTTCTTCTTTTTATCTATTGGGGAGAGGCAACAAGGGGAACAAGGGGAGCGGCTGAGGCTGTGTGCAAGTGACCCAGGGGCAACAGAGAGTGCTGTGGACTACTCCCTACCCCAGCTGCGCTGGCCCTTACCCCTCATCCAGAAAAAGCTTCTAATGTTAGGCTGACCCCTAGCTTCCTTGATTCCTGGATATGTAGGGAAGATGAAGGGGCTCTGAACAATCTGCACAGCATGGAAAAACTGGACCTATGATTCTGTTCCTATTCTGGTTTGCTTCACTGGATTTTGTTTTTATTTTTTAGATTCAGTTGTTGATAGTTGTGAGCTTGTTGTCATTTTCATGTTCATAGTTTTGATATTCTTTTTCTTAAATAAGTCCCTTTAACATTTCATATAATAATGGCTTGGTGATATTGAACTCTTAGCTTTACCTTGTCTGGGAAGCACTTCATCTGCTCTTCCATTCTAAATGATAGCTTTGCTGGATAGAGTAATCTTAGTTGTAGGTCCTTGTTTTTCATCACATTGAATACTTCTTGTCAGTCCCTTCTTGTCTGCAAAGTTTCTCTTGAGAAATCATCTGGTAGTCTTATAACCACCCCTTTGTATGTAACTCTCTGTTTTTCTCTTGATGCTTTTAGGATTCTCTATTTATCTTTCACCTTTGGCATTTTAATTATGATGTGTCTTGGTGTGGTCCTCTTTGGATCTAGCTGGTTTGGGACTCTCTGTGTTTCCTGGACTTGTATGTCTATTTCCTTTGCCAAATTTGGAAAGTTTTCCTTCATTATTTTTTCACATAAGCTTTCAATTTCTTGCTCTTCCAGTTCTCCTTCTGGCACCCCTATGATTCAGATGTTGGCATGTTTAAAGTTGTCCCAGAGGTTCCTAAGCCTCTCTTCACTTTTTTCAATTCTTGTTTCCTCATTCTGTACTGGTTAACTATTTATTTCTTCCTTATGTTCCAAATCATTGATTTGAACCCTGGTTTCCTTCCCTTCACTATTGGTTGTATGGATTTTCCTTGACTTCACATAGTATAGCCTTCACTTCTTTCTTTATGCATTTGCCATACTCAAGCATATCTGTCAAGTCTGTGAGCATCTTTATCACCAGTGATTTGAATACAGCATCTATATGGTTGGCTATCTCCTCACCACTTAGTTCTCCCACTGGAACCTTGATCCATTCCCTCTTTGGGACCATACTTTTCTGTCTCCTCATCTTAAAAGGCTCCTATGTTTGCTTGCCTCTGTGTCTTAAGTAGAGCTTTTGCTCCTGTTACGTTGTAAGTGGCAGAGCCTTAGGTATTCATCAGTACAAGTGACCCGTTTCACCACGTTGTGGCACTGTATGTGGGGGAGGGTTCTGAGAGGGAACAATGCCACTTGCTCAGCACTTGCTCCTTTTCCAGGCACTTCTCCCACTTCCTTATGGGACTGGCACCTCTCTAGCTATTGCCCTGGCTGTTGTTCCCAGGGTGGGTGTGTCTGCAGACATTCTAGGACCATGGGGGCCCTTTAAACAAGTGGACTCTGCTAAGAGTGGACTCTGCCTCAACTTCCACTGGTTTGCACAGTCAGAAGCAATGAGGCTTTATTTTCCCTGATGCTGGGACCATGAGTTGCAGGGTCTGTTCAGGAACTTGCAATGCTCCCCAGGTGTCCTTCCCTATTTTTTAAAACGTGTGATTCTGCTTTCCATCAGCCTGCTCCTGCTGCAGCTGCTGCCACCACCATACCACATCCTCTCCCCCTGGCTCTGCCCCTCATACCTGTCTTGATGAGTATTTCTTCTTTACCTCTTTGTTTGTTGGACTTACATGCAGCTCAATTTTCTGGAACTTCTGGTTGTCTCTAGTTTTGAGGTAGTTGTGTTTCTTTTTTAGTTGTGGAGGGAGTTGCAGCATATCTGTCTAGGCCTCCACCTTGGCCAGAAGTCCAATGACATAATTTTATATACACAAAAATATTTGTGTATTAAAAAATAATCAAAATATCATTACAATAGGATAAAGACAAAATGATTAACATTGACATATTAAATAACTACAAATTTTCACATGATAAAATACTATATAACAATTACATATAATACTTTCAACTAATATTTAATGAAATAAGAAAATGTTTGGTGAGATGGAGGTATTGTTTATTTGTTATAATTGCCTGTATTTTATTTTCTGTAAAACAGTGAAGCTTAACTACATAGATCATGGGTTTGTGTTCAGGCAGATGTGCATTTTAATCACTTAATATTTATATGCTATCCTTCTAAAACTTTGTCATGCTTTGGTTATTGTCTTATACTCTAAGGATCAGTGATTTATTTCTGAAAGAGGCAAAATAGTAAATATTTTAGGCTTCATGGATCAATAGGAAAAATTGAGGGTAGTATTACGTAAATACATAACAAGAGAGAAAACAAATTTCCACAAATTTTAATTGACAAAACTTAAAATAAAGTGATATTAACTGGGAGCAATTATTTTGTACTGTCTGGCTACTAATAAGAATAATGGGGTTGCAAAATGGTGGTGAAGTATTTTTCTTGCACCTCCATCCAGAACTAAACTAGAAGTAAAGCTAGAAGAGAACAGTCACCCAGAATTACAAACTGAAGACTACCTGAAAAGGAGACTTTTAATGAAGGATGGGCAGAAACGACCTCCAGACCAAAAGAAAGGGCAGGGTTGCGAAAGGGGCTGGACCTACTCTTATGGGGAGCAGGATGAAGTTTTGGAGGGATAGCACAGTGGTGGGAGCTTCCGCCTGAGATGAGTGAAGCCTGGGTCCTAGACTGGCCTCCTCAGCACAAGCGCCAGAGCCAAGATCAGCCACCAATGTAACATCCAGCGGTAAAAGACAGAGGGGATTTTGTCCACCAAGCAGAGACAGAGCCTGTTGGAGACAAAGCCATTATTTTTTGTTTGTTTGTTTGTCTTTTTTTTTTTCTTTTTTTTAAGGGACCAAAATTTTTAGTTTGCAACCACTCACCTTGGACTCTGGTAAAGGGAGGGCAGTCTGGACAGGTAAAGGGAGGGCAGTGAGGAGAGTCCGGGGTGGGAGGCACTGGGGAAAGAAGTGGGGGAGTAACTGCTGCTTTCCTTGTCTGGGTCATCCCTCCATATCACAGCAGCCATTTTTCTTGAGAAGGGCAAGGTCTTCCCAGGGGAATTAGCCTAGGAAAAGATTATTACCCCAACCTGTGAGATACTACTGAACCCATCTTCGGGCATCAGGCTTACCAACACTGCATCTTTTTTTCCACCCTGCATCTTACACCCTGCTGAGGAGATAATGATTAGGCAGACTCAGAGAGTGTCAGAGACTGGCTTTGGAGAGTGGCCAGTTCTTACACTTTTGTGGGAACCAGACTGGTGTTACCCTCTCATGGCAGAGCCAATAGAAACAACCTCCTGATTTCTGGAAGACCTAAACTCTGGGATCTGGAGACCCCACCTGCTTGCCTAGTAGGGCCACTGCCCAGCCAAATTCACAGAAATAATCTGGGACAGACTCAGAAGTGTGGCGCTGAGGCAGGGGGACACACTCTAGTCTGAATGACACTTCCTCCCCACCATGGAAAAGTCAGGGACCCACCCTCTCACTTCCACAAGAAGCCCATTCAAAAATAGTCAAAAATAGTAGGTTCAGTGACTAAGATTGACAGTAAGTTGACAGGCAGAAGAATGTTGAGGAGGATATTGCACTGACTTGGGACATTTGCTGGCCCACCCCTTAGCCTCTGCTGGTAAAATCTGGCCTTGCAAAACAACTCAGCAATTCCTATGCACAGCCAAGCCTGGTGGAGGCAGACACAAATTGTGATTGCTTGTAACTTCAAACAGGCTGCTAAGGGCCCATCATGGACATTATCTGACATTGGCTTACACCAGCTTCAGACAACAGAAGAGCAGTATCCAAAGGGAAATCCCAGAAGGGACGCAGGCATTCAACTCTTCTGATATAAATTATACTTTGTTCTTTTCCATTATTTTCATGATTTTTCTTTTTCTTCTATTTTTCCTTTATTTCTTCTATTTTTCTTTCATACCTCTTAATTTGCGCTTTCCTTTTCTTACTGTATTTTTCTTCTTTCCTTTTCTCATGTTTTTACTTTTTATCTTTGTCCTTTTTGGTCATTTTTCTCTTTCTGTTCCTTATTCTTATTATGTATTTTCCTTCTCTCTGCTTATAAATTTTTTCTTCCCTTTGGTCTTCTCATACTCTTTTTGTTTCTCTTTCACAATTCTATTTCTCTTTCCTTATTGTTTGTTCTTTTGTTTTTGATTTTGTTGTTGGAGTATTTTGCTTGTTGCTGTTTAGTTCTGTTCTGTTGGCATTTATACAACAACTTGCAAAACATAGTTGGAGTTGAGCTTCACGGTCAGCCAGTCAAAGGGAAGATCCCAACCACAAATAAGCCAATAACCATCAAGACCCAATTACAACAGGAGAGCACTTATAACCCACACAATGGACATTCCTAGAGCATTCAGCTCAAGAGAGCAAGAGACTGTACCACTGGGTTCCACAGGAATCCTATCACATAAGGCCACCCATGAAGACTGGAAGTCAAATCAAATCTATCCAATACATAGAAACAAACACAAAGAGACAGCTAAAGAGGGTACACAAATAAATAAGCTCCAAAGGAAAGAAAAGGAAGAATCCCAAGAAAAATACCTAAAAGAAATTGAGGCAAGTAATTTATCAGACATAGAATTCAAAGTAATGGTTATAAGGATGCTCAGGGAACTTAATGAGAACTACAAGGAGCTTTATGGGAATAACAAGGAACTTACTGGGAACTATTGCATTGTCCAAAAAGCCTGTATGAATTATTATGTAAAATAAAAGACAAATTTTTCATTTTTACAAGTAACTTTATTGATTTGGATATTTTGAATATGTTAGATATTTCTCACATGGTATAATGTTGATTGTTCTCAATTAATTTCTTGATTTGATCACTATGAACTTCAACTGGTCTACTTGATTGTGGAGTACTTTCCAATGAGAAATCTCCAGCACAAAAATTCACAAACCACTTTTGATAATTAACCAGTCACGGTACCTTCTCCATACATTGCACAAATCTTTTTATGCATTTCAGTTGCATTTTTACCTTGAAATAATAAAGCATAATATGCCACATATTTTTCCATCTTCAATATTAAAATGGTTACACAAAATTCACCAATTTGATAAGTTTTATTTAATGCAAACTGATATAACTGTCACAATACAAACTAATAAAATTATTTCAATGAATTTAAATAAAACTAAGCATTGCTAGAGCCATCTTATGGGGAAAACACCAAAACATATTTTTTTGCCAACCTAATACATTGACATGAAAAGTCACATAGAAACTATAAACAAGCACTAATCAGAAATGGAGAATACAGTATATGAAATCAACAATACACTGGAAGGAATTAAATGTAGCTTGGAGGAAATAGAGGATCAAATCAGTGATTTTGAAAACAAGGTAGAAAAAGAACACCCAATCAGAGCAACTAAAAGAAAAAAAGACTTGAAAAAAATGAGAATAGTTTAAGGAAAATTAGGACAACATGAAATGTTGCCATGACATGTTTCATGCCAAGATCCTGTATCAAATCATGGACACAGATCAGCTTCTAGTTCTTGCACTGTTAGTTGCTGATCTTTTTTGATATCAGCCCATACACATTCAATATTATAAGTGTTCTGCTTGTTGCAGGCCTTCCAGAATGTGGATCACTTTAAACAGGTTATTGATGATCTTTGAAAATTTTTTACCACACTTTTATTTGCACTGTATTCATTGCATTGTGCCCAAAGGACTTCTGAATCATCCAAATAGTTTCCATAGAGGAATGTTCAAGTGTAATGCAAAATTTGATGCAGTATACATGCTCACTCAATGGTATCTACCACCCCCACTGCCTAGTACTGTGAAATCATCGTTGTTCACATGTGCTCATTCTAGTTCACTCTCCTTGGCTGCCAAGTTACAATAAAATTATGCAAAGCACTATTGTTATATTGACAACGGCTAAAGTTTTTCTAGACATATCTCATGTATTCATGCAACATAGGAGCACCTAAATATATAAAGAAAATCTTGGTGGACTTTTAGGAAGAGATTGGCAGAAGTAAAGTCACAGTAGGGGATATTCACACCCCACTATCACCAATGGATAGATCTTTCAGACTAAAATCAACAAGGAAGCAACAACCTTTAATGACTCACTAACTTTATTTGATTTAATTTATATTTACAGAACATTTCAACTCAAAGCAGCAGAATACACATTATCCTTAAGTACACATGGATCATTACCAAAGATAAACCATATGTTAGTTTACAAAATAACTTTTAACAAATTCAAGAGGACTGAAATAATATCAAGCATTTTCTTGAATTGCAATGGCATGAAAGTAGAAATCAACTACAATGAAAATCTCAAAAACATTTAAAAACAGAGGTCAAATAAATTGTCAATAAGATCAAGGAAGAAATCAAAACTTACCTAGAAACAAATAAAAATGACCACACAAAACCCCCAGATCTAAGGGACACAAAGTAAGCAGTCCTGAGAGGAAAGTTCATAGCATTATAAGCCTACCTCAAGAAGCAAGAAAAATCTTAAATAAAAAGTCTAACCCTAAAACTAAAAGAACTAGAAAAACAACAACAAATAAAGCCCAGAGTGAGTAAAAAGAATAGAGTAATCAAGATGAGAGTGGGAAAAAATGACATAAAGACTAAAAAACAATTCAAAGATTAATAAATCCAGGAGCTGATTCTTTCAAAAGATAAAAAAATAGAAAATCCTTTAACAAGATTATTCAAGAAAAAAAGAGAGATGACCCAAATAAAGTCAGAAATGAAGAGAAGAACTGATATCACATAAACACAAAGGATTGTATGAAAATACTATGAACATATGCCAAGTAATTGGACAACCTGGATGAAATGGATAAATACCTAGAAACATACAACTTTCCAAAACTAAATCAGGAAGAATCAGTAAACCTGAACAAACCAATACCAACTAAAGCAGTAAAAAAAAACTCTAAGCAAATAAAAGTCTTGGATAAGAGGGCTTCACAGGTGAATTTTACCAGACAGTCAAAGAAGAAATAACAACAATCCCTCTCAAACTATTCCAAAACATTCAAGAGGAGGAGAGACTTTCAAGCTGTTTTTATGAGGCCATTATTATCCTAATTCCAAAACACAACAAAGAAAAAAAATCATAGGTCAATATCCCTGATGAACAAAGATGCTAAAATCCTCAACAAAATACTAATGGGATGGATTCAGCAATACATTAAAAAGATTGTACACCATGATCAAGTGAGATTTATCCCAGGGTGCAAAGTTGGTACAATATTTACAAATCAATAAATACGACACATTACATAAACAAAATGAAAGACAAAAATGACATGATTATATCAATAGATGCAAAAAAGAATTTGATAAAACCCAGCATCCGTTTACAATAAAAACATTAGCAAAGTGAAAATAGTGGGAACGTCGTCGTCGTCGTCGGCGGCAGCCGTCCGTCTCGAGAGACGATGGTGTAGCTTCTTAAGAGTCTATCTGCACCGCCGAGAATGGCTGTGCAGTCCGACTCGGGAGTGACACGGTATCTGTCTCCTCCCGTGTTGAATCGACATCTTGCGATGACGCTGGAGTGTCCTCTCCAGTGAAGCTGAAGCTACAGAGCCTGGGCAGGGTGATATGGAGGGTCTGCTGTTGCCCATGCAGCAGACCCCCCCTCTCTTCGCAGCTGAAGGATCCAAGGGAAAGACGGAGTCAATACAGCTTGGCTTCAGGTGCGCCGCAGGAGTTGCCAGTGTTGACTACAACGTCAAACCGCCTTAGGGACTCCGGCTCCGGATTTTCTGTCGGGGTTTATTCCCTTAGCCTTTCCCCTGAAGAGGTATGCCGCAAGGCAGCGGAGGTTTTTTGGAGTCAGAGTTTTCCTTCTCTGATGTACCCTGACTGGAAGATCGAACCAGCGACACTTAGCTCGCAGGCCGACGCTCAATCCACTGAGCCAAACCAGCCAGGGGTAGTGGGAACATACCTCAATATAATAAAGTCTATATACAAAAAACCCACTGCTAACATCATACTCAGTGTACAAAAACTAAAAGCATTTCTCTAAAGATCAGGAACAAGACAGTATGTACACTTTCACGACTCTTAATCAACATAGTACTGGAAGCCCTAGCCACAGCAATCAGACAAGAAGAAGAAATTTAAGGCATCTAAATTTAAGAGGAGAAATTAAAACTGTCATTATTTGCAGATGACATGATATTGTATGTAAAAAACCCTGTACTCCATCAAAAATCTAGTAGATCTAATAATTGAATTTGGCTAAGTAGCATGATACAAAATCAATACTTAAATCAATTGCATTTTTATACAACAGTAATGAGCTATCAGAAACAGTAACTATGAAAACAATCTCATTTACTATTGCAACAAAAAAAAAAACAAAAACAAGGTATCTAGAAGTACTTGATAAACTATAGGGCACTAAAGAAAGAAATTGAGGATGATACAAATAAGTGGAAACACATACTGTGTTCACAGATTGAAAGAATTAACATCATTAAAATATCTATAGTACCCAAACCAATCTATAGATTCAACACAATTCCTATTAAAATACCAATAGCATATTTCACAGACCTAGAGAAAATATTCCAAAAATTTATATAGAACTAAAAAAGACCCTGAATAGCCTCAACAATCTTGAGAAAGAAGAAAAAAGTTGGAGGTATCACAACACCTGATATCAAACTATACTATAAGGCTACTGTAATCCAAACTGCCCGTGACTGGCATAAGAACAGACATATAGATAATGGAACAAAACAGAGAGCCCAAAACAACTTCACACTTTTATGTTCAATTAATATTTGACAAAGAAGGCAAGAGTATGCAGTGGAGTAAAAACAATCTCTTCAGCCCTAACTGATGTGGCTTAGTAGGTTGGGTATTATTCTGCAAAGTAAAAGGTCACTGGTTTGATTTCAAGTCAGGGCACACACCTAACTTGCAAGTTTGATCCCTGGCTGGGGTTGTGCAAGAGGCAGCCAATCAATGTTTCTCTCTTACATTGATGCGTCTTTCTTTCTCTCTTCCCCTCTCTTGAAAAATAAATATATAAATATTTTTTAAAAATAATCTCTTTAATAAATGGTGTTGGGAAAGCTGGACTGGTATATGCCAAAAAAAAAAAGAGAGAGAGAGAGAGAGAGAGACTAGACCAACCAACTAACACAATACACCAGAACAAACTCAAAATGATTAAAGACTTAAATACACGTTATGATACCATAAAAATCTTAGTGGAAAATAGGCAGTAGGCTTACAGATATCTTGCATGGCCTATCCTAGGGTAAAGGATAAAAAAAAACGAAGCAAAAAAGGACAACATCAAATTAAGAAACCAACATCAAAATAAAAAGGTAATCCACTGTATGGGAGAACACATTTTCCAATGACATATATGATAAGGGTTTAATTTTCAAAATATGTAAAGAACTTATGACAACACCAGGAAGACAAAAAACCCTATTTTAAAAAATGGGCAAAGGACCTGAATAAATGTTCTCTAAGGGGGTCATACAATGAGATATCACTTCACACCTGCCAAATGGCTACCATTAGTAAATCAACAAACAGCAAGTTGTAAATTTGTATTGGGTCAAATATCTAACTTATTTTCTTAACTTTTGAGAACAAAAACATATAGAAATCAGCTTAGCATGTCTTGTGACTCAAATGACATTAGTTATTTTTGAAATTACTTTACTGAAGTATAAGTTTCACATATAAGCACCGATTTGTCTTATAATTTAAAATTAAATTATTTAGGAAACATATTCATCTGTAGTAAATGTTAATTTCCCAAACCAGTCAGCATTTAATAATAGTGGCTGAGAGTGGTTCTTTTTCATTCAGAAAAAACTCTGTCTTGGCCTTCAGCTCCAAAATTTTGAATAAAATTTGACTACTTCTATGACATTGAACTTCTGTGTGGTAACAAGTCAGGTTATTCCGCTTCTTTTTTTAACAAAAACTTATGAAAATAATGATTAAGTCCATGAAAGTGAATACAGTTCACCATTGATACTACTAGATCAATGACATATAATAGATCTAACTATTTTCTGCAAAGTACTTACTGATTAATATAACAATGAATAAATATCTTACAATTTTACAAGTTTAATAATTGTCAAATAAGCCTGTTTCTGCTTCATATATATTTTTACTACTATCAGTTGTAACACATCTTAAGATATTCTACTTCAGGTTGAATTGAATTAGTGTTTTCTCAACTTTCAAAATGTTTTCTTCTGTAGTTGCTCTGGTGAAGACTGTCCATTATAAACTACTTATTTAGTCACTTCAAACTTACTATTAACTCCTGAGTCATCAAAAGCCAAGGAAAACCACTTGAAATTATTTTGCCTAGTTTTTCAATTGATGTTACTTCTAATGTCCTTAAGTCTTCAAGTAACTGTTCCTGCAGAAAGGCTAATAGTTTTAGACAAGCTTATTGTCTCTGTACACATGTCTTCATTTGCTGCAGTCAAATATGATTTGATTAACTCACCATAGGTAAGTGACTTTTCTTGCTTGACTGACAAGCTGTTCAAAGCTTAATTTGGTTGCAGCTTCATTCTTGATTTTTAAATTTTGTGTGGAAATTCTGCTGTGATGATATTTTATTTTCTAATTTTTCTAACTAGTGCTTTCCAGTGAGTTGATAATATTGTAACAACTTCAGTCTGAGAACACTGGCATATATTGTCTTCTATTAGCACAATAGTGTCATTGAATAATAAACAACATGCTTTGCCATCAGACTCAATAACAAAATAATCCACACTCCACTGTGCCTTAAACATACAGTTTTGTATTTGAAGTCCACTTTTCTATTCTTGTTTTAACATGACAGGTATGCTTAGTAATAATAATTATAAAATAACAGATTGCAATACGGTGACATGCATGACACTCAAAACACTATCTAGTTGAAACTACTTCACTGTGATTTGTAGTGCACCAAATAGCACTGCAAAACAAGAACATAGCCAGTCTGTTGCAACTACTCAGCTTTGCATTGTAGAGTAAAAGCAGTAATAAGCACTACCTCCATGTGTTCCAATATAACAATTATTTATGGATAATTAAATTTGAATTTTGTATCATTTTCAAACAAAATACCTGAAATAATATTTTTGCTTTTATTTTTGTTTTAATTTAATAATGCAAAAAAGCATTGTTAGCATATGGGTCATATAAAAACAGCTAGCATCCTGGACTTGGCCCACAGACCTTGTTTGCCTCCTCTAGTCTACCTGAGTCAAACTCTTTTTGCTCCTTATACATCTTGTGGTGTTTCTTTCTTAGTTCCTTTTTTGATTTATGCTGTCCCCTCTACCTTGAATTTTCTCCATTCTCCCTTACCTCTACCTTTACAAGACTGTATTTACAAGATCAACTCACTTATCACTTTCCCAAAACTTTCCCTGAAATGCTCCCTTCCCTCAAGATTTCTGCCCTTGTTTCCATAATAACCCCTGTATAACTATTATTGAGCTTTTCTCACTATATTGAGTTTTCTAGTTATGTGATTCCTTCCCAACAAACTATACAACATTGTTGGTACCCATACAAAGAAAACATGGGATTTACATGAATATGTACATATAACATGCACATGTAGTCACTATATGTATACACATATGCATATATGTATGTGTATGTTTTATATATTTATATTAAATATATACATGTGTATACACATATTTAAAGTCAGTCTGTTTTTATCATTTTCATAAAGCAAAAATCTAGAGCTTTATAATTTATTGAGGTCACTGCCTGAGCTTAACCTTATAAGATTTAGAAAATATTTGGAAAACTTATATGAGCCATAAAGTTAACTCTTCTGAGGAAAGCCAGGTTGAAAGCACTGCCAATTCCACATTTTCTAGGACTTTATTGAAAGACTATATACAGATATATATTAAACCAGTTGTGATTATTGTGCCATCTATATATTCATATAAAAGTATATAGTTTTTATCCATATTTCTATGTGTCTCCTTTGGTATTTTCCTTTCTGAAACACAAGCTATATTACACCCCAATTAGTCATGGCTGTGGTGATTCATCCATTTTGGCTTAAAAAGTGAAAGTGGCCTTGCCCTTCCTAAGCATTGACTGTTGGCAGCTCTCTTTTTTCCCCTCTGAATCAGACATGTATTTGTTTGAGTGATCAAGAAAGAACTCTCTGTATTGTGACCTTAGAGGTTGGTGAAATGAAGCAACTGAGTATTTTTGGCATAGGAAAGTTAGCAGAACAATGCAAATCTGTAAACCAGAGAGTGCTCTGCTTGGCTGCTTACTCTGGATAGACTTGAATGTTACACAATCCTCTGATTTCCAGGAGGACTCTTCACCCTCTGCAGAAAACTATTTTAACATAAGCAAAATGGATTTCAAATTTTATAAAAACAAATTTTAAACTCTCTGCATTTTATTGAATTCCCTATCATTTATTATAACCTGCAGTCTTTCCAAAATGAGCATCCTGAATACTAGTGTGATAAGAGCCAGTAAGAGACAATTACACATCATGGATGCCACTGGTGGGGGGGGGGGGCGACATCAAATATGCCTGCTGGAGAATGAATGAATTAATATAGTGCAAATATAGATGAGGCAGTTGTACCACACAGATGGGGTGTTGGAACCATTTCAAAGATGGGTGAGAGGAGTGATAATCAGTGAACCTAAGAATTTTGAATGAAATGACAGATCTGATGACAATGAAACTAAAGTAATCTGGTGGAAGCAAAGAATTAATTTCTAATAATGAATTCACTCACCTTATTTGCCTGTTAATCAATGGGGATTTAAAAGATACCAGTTGGAGGAAGTCCAAATATATGATTTTAAGGACACCTATTAGACTAGTTACAAAAGAGTGTCTGCCTTTTTCTCTCTCATTTGGGGTATGCAGAAGATCATTAGAAGGCCAGATAGAGGTACAAAATATAATGCTGCAAAACATCCCAGTGGACTCTGACCTGCTCCATATTTAACATTCTTGAAAAGTATGCCCCATGTCTTGATATCTTTAAACAACCTGCAATGCTCTTTTGCTTGCCCGGGGAACTTATTTCATTATCAGAGTTGTGCTGATTACACATCTTTTTTGACTCATGTTCCCAAGTGATCTTATTTCAGATATAATTTGGTTACAGTTATGTGGGCTGTTCTGATATCTACCTAAAAGGAAATTAACTTGGAAGTAAAATCACTAGTAAAGTCAACTTAGACAAATGTACTCTGTATATGTAAAAATATGAGCATTAGTAAAGGCCAAGTTGTAAAAATACCAACATTTTTAGTGGAAAGCAGGTACAATAGAACAAAGATATATCTATAAGAGGAGAGAGAGTAAAAGGACCTCAAATTGAAAAATTTGAGGCATGACAATTTTAAATAATTACATTCAAGAGTGTTACCTCAGTGGTTACTTAAAAGACAATTTTCTGTATAAAATGAAACACTCTTCTTTTTTCTTTTGTATTTCCAGATTTTTCTTTACTTTTATTGTTGTTCAATAGTAATTGTCCCAGCTTTTTTCCCTTTGCTCTCCCCTCTTCTCCCCACTCCCCCCTGCTCTCACAATCAATCCGTACCCTGTTGTCCATGTCCTTGGGTCCTTTATACTTGCTCCTTGACTAGTCCCTTCACCTTCTTTCCCTCCTTATTCCTCTCCCCCATCTCCTCTGGTCACTGTCAGTTTTTTCCTTATTTCCAAGTCTCTGGTTCTATTTTGCTCATTTGTTCATTTTGTTCTTTAGGTTTCACTTCTAGGTGAGATCATATGGTATTTGTCTTTCACCACCTGGCTTATTTCCCTTAGCATAATACTCCTCATTTTCATCCTTGCTGTCATGAAGGGTAGCAGTTCTTTTCTCTCTGCTGCATAGTATTCCACTGTATAAATGTACCTTTTTTTTTTATCCACTCATTTACAGATAAACACTAGGCTGTTTCCAGCTCTTGGCTATTTTAAATAATGCTGCTATAAACATTGGGTGCATAGGTTATTTTGAATTGGTGTTTCAGGATTCTTCAGGCATAATTCCAGCAGTGAAATCACTAGATCAAAAGGCAGTTCCATTTTTAGTTTTCTGAGGTAATTCCATACTGTTTTTCACAGTGGCTGCACCAGTCTGCATTCCCACCAGCAATGCACTAGGGTTCCCTTTTCTCCACATCCTCACCAGCACCTGTTTGTTGATTTGTTAATGATGGCCATTCTGATCAGTGTAAGGTGGTATCTCATTTTGGTTTTAATTTGCATCTCTCTGATGGCTAAGATTGTTCCTCCTTTCATATGCCTACCGACCCTCTGTATGTCCTCCATGGAGAAGTGTTTGTTCAGGTCCTTTGCCCATTTTTAATTGGATTATTTGTCTTTCTGGTGTTGAGTCATATGAATTCATATATTTTAGAAATCAAAACTTTGTGTGAGGTATCATTGGCAAATATGTTTTCCCATACATTTCGTTCCACTTTCATTTTGCTGATGTTTTCTTTAACCATGCAGAAGGTTTTTAATTTGATGTAGACCCATTTGTTTATTCTTTCCTTATAGTTCTTGCCCTAGGAGATATATTGGGGAAAATATTGCTGAATGGGCTATCTGAAATTTTACTGCCTTTATTTTCCTCTAGGACTTGTATGGTGTCACTACTTATATTTAAGTCTTTTATCCATCTTGAATTTATTCTGGTGTATGATATAAGTTGGTGGACTAATTTTTTCTTTCTTTTCTTTTCTTTCTTCTTCTTCTTTTTTTTTTTTTGCATGCACCTGTCCAGATCTCCCAACATCATTTATTGAAGAGGCTATTTTTACTCCATTTTATGATTCTTCCCCTTTTGTCAAATATTAACCATAAAGACTTGGGTTTATTTTTGGGCTCTCTATTCTGTTCCATTGATCTATGTGTCTGTTTTTCTGCCAGTACCAGACTGTTTTGATTAGAGGCCTTGTTTTGATATCAGGTTTTGTATTCCCTCCTACGTTTTTCTTTTTTTCTCAAGATAATTGAAGCTGTTTGCAATCATTTTTGGTTCAATATAAATTTTGAAAATATTTCTTTTATATCTGTGAAGTATGTTATTGGTATTTTAATGGGATTGCATTGAATCTATAGATTGCTTTGAGTAATATGGGCATTTTAATGATGTTAATTCTTCCAATCCATGAACCTGGTATATACTTCCATTTATTTGTATCTTCCTTAATTTCTTTCTTCGGTATTCTATAGTTTTCTAAGTACAGATCTTTTACCTCCTTGGTTGTTTATTCCTGGTACTTTATTTTTCTTGTTGCTATAGTTAATGGGATATTTTTCCTAGTTTCTTTTTCTGGTATTTCATTGCTGGTGTACAAAAATACCTTAAGTTTCTGAATATTGACTTTGTATCCTACTGTTTTGCCAAATTCACTATTATATGGAGTAAATTTTTGGCGGAGTCTATAGGGTTTTCTATATACACTACCATGTCATCTGCAAACAATGACAGTTTTACTTCCTCCTTTTGAATTTGGGTACCTTTTATTTCTTTTCCTTGTCAGACCTCTGGGCTAGAACTTCCAATACTACGTCAAATAGACTCGGTGAAAGTGGGCACTCTACAACCTCAAACATGCCCTCAATACTTTCCCCTTGCTGGCCAGGCAACTGCGCATGGGGCCCCTGCCCAGCGTGCCTCAGCTCCCCTTTTAAAAAGTCTCTCTGGGCACTCCCACTGCAGCACTGAGTCACTGTCTGGCTTTCCATACATGCCACCTCTCCAAAAAGTCAAGAGTCTCTTGTAGTCACAGCTGGCTGTGGTAAGCATCCTCCAGCAGACCCAGGTGCATATACTATCTCTCCCTCTCTCTGTGGCTCTTCCTGGTTTGTGTTTGCCATTGCAACTATGGGTGTTCGGTCCCTGTGTGTGTGTGTGTGCAACCTGGATCTCCCCAACTTTGTGTATCCAAGTAGCTCCTGGCTTCAGCCTGGGATTCCCTGTCCCGAGAGGGGAGGCACCCACAAAGCTGTGATCTCTGCCCAAGCTCTCCTTGGATGTAGACTCTACAGCACTCCCTGGCACCCAGGGTGTTCCCACCCCACCTATAAAATCTCCTTACCGCTTGTTGTGAAGTGTGTTCTATACTCCTTGGCTTCCAAACTTTGTATCAGCTAAGATTCTGTTGAATGTTCAGCTGTTGTTTTTTTTTGTTTGTTTGTT
The DNA here is from genome assembly GCF_987537825.1 of Furipterus horrens. Taxonomy (NCBI): domain Eukaryota; kingdom Metazoa; phylum Chordata; class Mammalia; order Chiroptera; family Furipteridae; genus Furipterus; species Furipterus horrens. The sequence goes on along the minus strand of NW_028327179.1, from coordinate 70,480,035 downwards.
TTGTTTAAAAGGGTTATTTATGTTTGTTTCTTTAATTTTATTTTTTGGTTTTTCAATTACAGTTGTCCCATTTTTCCCCCATTGTTCTCTCCCACCCAGCTCACCCCTTCTCCCACAATCATATACTTCCCCATTATCCATGTCCATGAGTCATTTATACACATTCCTTGACTAAACCCTTCCCTTACTTACCCTCCTCCTCTCCCTCTCCCTCCCCCTCCCACCTATTGACTTTTATTCTGCTCCTTGTCCTATTTAGTTCATTTGTTTATGTTGTTCTTTAGTTTCCTGTATTAGGTGATATCATATGGTATTTTTCTTTCTTTGCCTGGCTTATTTCACTAAGCATAATTCTCTCTAGTTCCATCCATGTTGTCGCAAATAGCAGGAGTTCCTTCTTTCTCTCTGTTGCATAGTATTCCATTGTGTAAATGTACCACAGTTTTTTGATCCACTCATCTACAGGTGGGCACTTAGGCTGTTTCCAGCAGTTAGCTATTGTAAACGGTGCTGCAATGAACATAGGGGTGCATAAGTTCTTTTGAATTAGTGTTTTAGGATTTTCCGGATATAATCCTAGCAGTGGAATTGCTGGTTCAAAAGGCAGTTCCATTTTTAGTTTTTTGAGGTAATTCCATAGTGTTTTTCATAGTGGCTGCACCAGTCTGCATTCCCACCAACAGTGCAGTAGGGTTCCTGTTTCTCCACATCCTCGCCAGCACTTGTTGTTTGTTGATTTGTTGATGATTGCCATTCTGACTGGTGTAAAGTGGTATCTCATTGTGGTTTTTATTTGCATCTCTCTGATGGCTAGTGATGTTGAGCATTTTTTCATGCGTCTATGGACCTTCTGCATGTCCTCTTCGGAGAAATGTTTGTTCAGTTCCTGTGCCCATTTTTCAATTGTGTTGTCTGTTTTCTTTTCTTTTTTTTTTTTTAAGGACTCAAATCAGTATATTTAACATTTTCTCTTTAAATGATTCACTTCATAGATAAAATATATTTATATTTCAACTGACTTTTTTTTTTTTTTTGGTTTTTCAATTACAGTTGTCCCATTTTTCCCCCATTGCTCCCCCCCCCCAGCTCACCCCTTCTCTTGCAATCATATCCCTTCCCATTGTCCATGTCCATGAGTCATTTATACACGTTTCTTGACTAGACCCTTCCCTTAGTTATCCCCCTTCTCTCCCTCCCCCCTCCCCCCTATTGACTACTATTCTACTCTTTGTCCTATTTAATTCATTTGTTTGTGTTTTCTTGATGTTGAGTCGTATAAGCTCTTTATATATTTTGAATATCAGTCCCCTGTCTGAGATATTATTGGCAAATATGTTTTCCCATATGGTTGGTTTCCTTTTCATATTGCTGATGTTTTCTTTTGCTGAGCAGAAACTCTTTACTTTGATGTAGTCCCATTTGTTTATTTTTTCCTTTATTTCTCTTGCCTTAGGAGATGTATCTGTGAAAATATTGTTAGGTGGGATATCTGAAAATGTTCTGCCTATCATTTTATTTTTCGGAAGATCAGCCAAATGTCTAACCTGGGTTGCAGGAGTAAGTAGACTCTGCCTCCACCTGCTTGGCTTCCATCTCCCCCTCACCTCAGGTTTCTTCTCACAACCCAACACCTCCTTTCCTCCTGTCCTTCTGTTTTTAATGTAAGAAACTTCTTTGAACATATCAGTGTCAGCTTTGGTACCCTACCTAAAGGGATAAGAAACAGGGTAAGCTCTAGTGCTATAGGGATGAACTGGGGAACTCCAATAATTCTCTAGTTCTTGGTCCACTTCACTTATTTGAGACCTATCTGTTGGATGCTAATTATGGCTACAGATCTAAAGTCAAGTTCTTAATTCCACCTTCCATGGGGCCACTGTTCTGACTCCAGCTCTATCTCTCAATTGGTTCTGAATTTAAGTAGGAAAGAGAAGAGTTGTTTTTAGGTTTGGATAAAGCTCCAATAGCTGATTTTAAAAAATTATGTCAGATATAAGAGGTATATATAAGTATCAGTCAAAAAAATTAATTCTGGATAAAGTGTATAAGCCAAATCATGTGATATTTATTTGTTTATACTAATATATAACATCAAATAAGAAAATGTATAAAAGAGAACCAGAAGATGCATAAAACTCCACTTAGATAAGATTAATTGACCAGAAAAGTATTGAAGTATCAAAAAAGACTTAAAGGAGAAAAGAATTTTAAATTGTGTTCCTCATTCTTTCTTTCAAAAGAAAAAAAGTAATTGCAAATGTTTGAGAGAAAAGCATGGCCTTAGACAGTGTGAGGCCATGTAGTAGAGTCAGATTAGAGACTAAGGGTAATTGATTTCAGGATTTATTTAAATGTCAATCACAATAGGGCTCATGAAATGCCATATGTCTGTGTATAAAAAGTTGCCCAGTGAAAAGAAGCAAAGTGTTCTCTACTGGAAGGAGAGAGTTGCCCCTCAAGAAAGAAGGAGGAAGAACTAAAAGGATAGTTAGAAAAAGGCTAGAGGCTAGAGAGGAAGGTGGGACAAATAATGAGAGTGGAAAATGGCTTGAACAATGACAGGTAGAACAACTGAAATGCAGATCTCCAATGGAGTACTATACTTGGAGTAGGAAAATAAAAGGACAAGTCCTTAATTTTTCCCATTACAAATTGAATACATATTATTGAAAACCCTACTTTTTCCCTGGCCTGTGTGGTTCAATTGGTTGGAATACCTTCCTGTGGAAGAAAGGTTGAAGGTTTGATTCTCAGTCAGGACATGTACGTGGGTTGTGGGTTTGAGCATTTACAATCCCAAGTGTTTCTATCTCTCCAAAATCAATGAATATATGTCTTCAGGTGAGAATTAAAAGAGAGAAAGAAAAAAGGAAAGAAAGGAATGAAGAAAGAAAACCCTATTTTCATTGTAAAAGAACTCAGTGAGGACTTCAAATGACAAAGTCTTCAATTAAATAACAAGTAACTGAAATTTAGTCCTTCCACAGCCACTTTCTCTGACAAGCACTCCTCCACTTCCCACTCCTCTACCACCACCACTTTGAAAGTGGCCAACCCCTCCTCATTCGGTACTCAGTTTCATGGCATCTTCTGCAGAAGGCTTTACTCCACCCTTTCAATTCCCACTGACTGAGCAGGCTTACTGCACATTCTCTCAGGTTTAAAATGGCAGGCCTAGTGTTTAAAAACTTGAGCTCTACAAGAGAGATCTGTGTTTGAAAACATCTCTGTAGTTTGCTGTCTGCATAATCTTGCAACAAGTTATTTAAGCTCTGATAGACTTAGTTTCTTCATCAATAAAATCTGGCAAATGATGGTAGATATTTCATAAGGCTCTTATGAGCACTAAACAAAATAATGTACATAAAGCACTTGACACATTGCCTGTGACACTAAAAGAAAACAATAGAAAGGGGTGTGATTATTGGACTGGCCCTTCCCATTCTCTAGCAGTGCTTATCACACTGCATTTCAACTGTCTTTCTCCATGTCTGTCTGCATGTCTGTTTACATGCACACTGTGAACTGGTAGTTGAATCCCTAGTGCCTGGTATTATACATTGTGAGGTCCTGTAAATGTTTGTTGAATGAATTAAAAGACTAAGCTTACTCAGATCTCTACCATAGATGATGCTGACGCCTGTGTTTATATTTTACAAAGGACATGCTAGGAAAGAATCTGCCAAAGTCAAATTATTTCATTGCTTATTCTTTCAAAATATCTAACCTCCTTTGGTAACATTCTTCAGTTAACATATTCTCTCTAAAATAAAGTCTATCACTTAATTTTTACATATCAGTGAAAGAAGCTGCTTTTCTTCTCTAAAAATTAACCTCTCATACAAGTAAACATTCACATGGGTTCTCTTTCTCACTCTCTTTCTTAGTAAAATAAACTCGTTTCTTTAAATTTTTTAGTCTTTCTTTTCAAGCCCTGTAATAATTGTGATTCTGAAATACAGTGGCCACAAAGCATAGAAAAAAGTGAAAAGTGTTATAAAGCCTCAGAAGTGGTACATTTAACACCTGAGGAAGGGGCATTCCTTTAAAAATGAAGAGCTGGTCTTCAAAACATTATTATACTGGTAAATAAAGTCTTCGTAGTTTAAAACACTTATACTAGTACATCTTTCTTGATTTTATTTTATTTTTTTAATGTATTTTATTGATTATATTGTTACAATCGTTCCAATTTTCTCCCCTTTACTCCCCTCCACCCAGCATCTCCCTCCCCCAGCAATCCCCCCCCAAGTCCATACCCATGGTTCATGAAAAATAACTACCCCTCCCTCTCAGATATTAAGACCCTTTGTTATCTTGTAAAGGACAATGGGCGACGGTCTCGAGCTCCTCTAGCTGCTTCAAGCTGGACATGGTCATCATCCTACCTACCCTTGGGTCCAGAAAACCCTAATAATAGTGGGGGTGTGGAGGGGAGGGTGGCCTTCCCACATGGGGAAGGATCGTGCAGACTCCAGGTCAGTTGGCTGTCTCCGGACAACGACATGCTTGGTTTAAAAGGCTGGCATCCTTGTTGTGTTCTGGGGGGAAAAGGTTTGGCAAAAAGGGTTAAAAGACATCATTCAATCCATAACTACTAGATGACAAAAGGCAGGGATTAATTTTTCAGTGTCCCACATTAGGGAAAAGAAGGGCTTCTTTGGAGGAAGGTGTGTCAGGCACATCTCACTTGTCCAAAAACCTCTTGCCCACCATACTTAGTTTTGGCTGAGGGAAATAATTTAGGTTTCCCCCCTCTCAGACCTCTGGGCCCTTTCTGTCCAAGCCATTAGGATAGAAGAGAGAAACCAGTTTTAAAGTGAAGCCCACAGACCACCCCATTCTTCACCAACCCAGCCATTTAGTTCAGCCAAACCGTTGAGTCTCAGGAGGCAGCGCTGCAGAGAGGATTAAGTGAGGCTTATGCATACAGACAATCACTCAGGTAATGCGGTCATAGGCTTATGCCCTTTGAAAACAGAAAACACATGTTAATTTATGTAGCATAATCCACAAACAAGTCTCTAAATGTGTAAGATTGTCTTATTGGGAAGACATCCAGTTGCAAGGTACTTGACATTCTACTTGCCTGCAACTTGAATATCTTTGATGATATCACAGTCATGGTTTAATTTTCAAGTGAAACCATTTTTTAAATGAGAAGAAACTTTTAAGACTGTTAGTTGCCCTACTTTTTAGTCTACTACTGATCATTGTGATTTTCCTTGCATAATGATTTTTCTCCTTAAGATTACCCTCCTTGTCTTTAAAGGGACTACATTAAGTCCATTTTTAATTTATCCTGTTCATTTGCATAAACATAACAAGAGCAGCAAATGATCACTTATGATCTTTAGTTCTGCTTTGCTGGAACTTACCCAAGGAACATTTAGGGTGACTCTCAGTCTGCTCTTCATGGCACAGAAGTTGAGCCACATACCTGGCATTCATCCTTGCCTGTATACACCTGTCCTTTCCAAGTCTTTCTGGTTTTTCATTGTGCCTTATGGTCCCTTCTAGCCATCTTTCAGGAAAACAACCTTCGTTCCTTCCCTGGAAAGATTGCTGTGGACCGCACAACCAACCATGCTACCAGGCCTTTTATCTCACGGGCTTTTATTACCTTTGAAAGTCATTGCCAGTTCCTAAGGGCTTTTTGGTAACAACCTGAGCCCAAATATGTCTCCTTTAGGCTTGACATTCCAGTCAAAGACTTGGTCTACAAGACCTCTATTAACAACTGGTCTTATTAGTTCTATGCAAAGAAACTTATGTCATTACTTACTTGTTTAGAATGCCAAACTCTGGAGAGATCAAATAGGGAGAAAAATATACAACGTGAAGGAAAATCTTTGTCCTAATATTAACTGAACTGGCATTTCCATTCTTCATATTTTCATTTTTCCCCCACTAAAAAAAATTTTTTTTGTTTATTTTTCCATTAGAGTTGTCTCACTTTTTCCCCCTCTTGCTTCCCTGCTCCCTGCCCCTCCCTTCCCTCGCATTCAGTCCCCGCTCAGTTGCCCATGTCTGTGGGTCATTTATACATGTTTTTTGACTTGACCCTTCCCCTTCTTACCCCCTTCTCTCCCTCCCACCTCCCCCCCGTTACTGTTAGTCTACTTCTTGTATACATAACTCTGGTTCAACTTTGCTCATTTGTTTGTGTTGTTTATTAGTTTCCTGTAATAGGTGACAGCATAAGGTACTTTTCTTTTGTTGCCTGGCTTATTTTATTAAGCACAATTCTCTCTAGTTCCATCCATGTTGTTGCAAATGGTAGAAGTTCCTTCTTTCTTTCTGCTACATAGAACTCCATTGTGTAAATGTACCACAGTTTTTTGATCCACTCATCTACAGATGGGCATTTAGGTTCTTTCTAGCATTTGGCTATTGTAAATAGTGCTGCTATGAACATTGGAGTGCATAGGTTCTTTTGAATTGGAGTTTCAGTATTTTTCGGATATAATTCTAGCAATGGAATTGCTGGTTCAAAAGGCAGTTCCATTTTTAGTTTTTTGAGGAAATTCCAAACTGTTTTCGATAGTGGATGCACCAGTCTGCATTCCCACCAGCAATGCACCAGGGTTCCCTTTTCTCCGCATCCTCTCCAGCACAAGTTGTTTGTTGATTTGTTGATGATGGCCATTCTGACTGGTGTAAAGTGGTATCTCATTGTGGCTTTTATTTGCATTTCTCTGATGGCTAGTGATGTTGAGCATACTTTCATATGTCTATGGGCCCTCTGTATGTCTTCTTTGGAGAAGTGTTTGTTCAGGTCCTTTGCCCATTTTTTAATTGGGTTGTCTGCCTTCTTGGTGTTGAGTCCTATGAGTTCTTTATATATTTTGGAGATTAATCCCTTGTCTGAGATGTCGTTGGCGAATATATTTTCCCATATGGTTGGTTTCCTTTTAATCTTGCTGATGTTTTCTTTACCTGAGCAGAAACTTTTTAGTTTGATGTAGTCCCATTTGTTTATTCTTTCCTTTATTTCCCTTGCGTTAGGAGATATATCAGTGAAAATGTTGCTATGTGGGATATCTGAAATTTTCCTGCCTATTTTTTCCTCTAGGACTTTTATGGTATCACGGCTTACATTTAAGTCTTTGATTCATCTTGAGTTTATGCTGGTGTCTGGTGTAAGTTGATGGTCCATTTTCATTTTTTTTGCATGTCCCTGTCCAGTTCTCCAAAGACCGTTTGTTGAAGAGGCTCTTTTCACTCCATTTGATGTTCTTCCCCCCTTTGTCAAATATTAGTTGACCATATGAACCTGGGTTTATTTCTGGGCTCTCTATTTTGTTCCACTGATCTATATGTCTGTTTTTATGCCAGTACCAGACTGTTTTGATTACCGTGGCCTTGTAGTATAGTTTGATATCAGGTATTGTGATTCCTCCTACGGTGTTCTTCCTCAAAATTGCTGTGACTATTTGGGCTCTTTTTTGGTTTCATATACATTTTTGAAGTATTTGTTCTAGGTCTGTGAAATATTTTGCTGGTATTTTAATTGGGATTGCATTGAATCTATAAATTGCTTTGGGTAGTATGGACATTTTAATGATGTTGATTCTTCCCATCCATGAGCATGGTATATGCTTCCATTTATTTGTATCTTCTTTAATTTCTTTCTTCAGTGTTATGTAGTTTTCTGAGTACAGGTCTTTTACCTCCTTGGTTAAGTTTATTCCTAGGTATTTTATTTTTCTGGTTGCTATGGTAAATTTAATTTTTCTTTCAGTTTCTATCTCTGGGTTTTTTTGTTGGTGTATAAAAAGGCCTTCGATTTCTTAATATTGACTTTGTATTCTGCTATTTTGCTGAATTCACTTATTAGGTTGAGTAGTTTTTTTGTGGAATCTATAGGGTTTTCTGTGTACACTATCATGTCATCTGCAAATAATGACAGTTTTAATTCCTCTTTTCCCATTTGGATGCCTTTTATTTCTCTTTCTTGCCTGAATGCTGTGGCTAAAACTTCCAAGACTATGTTGAATAGGAGTGGAGAGAGCAGAGATCCTTGTCTCATTCCTGGTCTCAGGGGGAATGCTCTCAGTTTTTGCCCATTGAGTATGATGTTGGCTTCAGGTTTCTCATATATGGCCTTTATTATGTTGAGGTATGCTCCCTCTATTCCCATTTGGCTGAGAGTTTTTATCATAAATGGGTGTTTTACTTTATCAAATGCTTTTTCTGCATCTATTGATATGATCATGTGGTTTTTGTCTTTCATTTTGTTTATGTGGTGTATTACATTTATTGATTTGCGAATATTAAACCATCCTTGCATCTCTTGGATGAATCTTACTTGATCGTGGTGTATGATCTTTCTAATGTGTTGCTGGATCCGGTTTGCCAATATTTTGTTGAGGATTTTAGCATCTATTTTCATCAGCAATATTGGCCTGTAGTTTTCTTTCTTTGCTGTGTCTTGACCTGGTTTTGGAATTAGGGTTATACTGGCTTCATAGAACGAGTTCGGGAGTCTTCCCTCTTCTTGTATCTTTTGGAATAGTCTGAGGAGGATAGGAGTTATTTCTTTTCTAAATGTTTTGTAGAATTCACTTGTGAAGCCATCCGGTCCAGGGCTTTTGTGTGCTGGGAGTTTTTTGATTACTGCTTCAATTTCACTAGCTGCTATTGGTCTATTCAGACTTTCTGCTTCTTCTTGATTCAGTTTTGGAAGACTATAGGTTTCCAGGAATTTGTCCATTTTCTCTAGGTTGTCAAATTTCTTGCCATACAGTTGTTCGTAATAATTTCTTACAATCCTTTGTATTTCTGTTGTATCAGTTGTGATTTCTTCTCTTTCGTTTTTGATTTTATTTATTTGGGTCCTCTCTCTTTTTTTCTTGATGAGCCTGGTTAAAGGCTTGTCAATTTTGTTTATCTTTTCAAAGAACCAGCTCCTACTTTTGTTGATCTTTTGAATTGTTAGTTTAGACTCTATGTCATTTAATTGTGCTCTGCTCTCTACGATTTCCTTCCTTCTACTTGATCTTGGCTTTGCTTGTTTTTCTTCCTCTAGTTCTTGTAGCTGTAGGGTTAAATTTTTTGTTAGAAATTATTCTAGCTTTTTTAGGTAGGCCTGTATTGCTATGAACTTTCCTCTTAGGACTGCTTTCGCTGTCTCCCATAGGTTTTGGGTTGTTGTGTGTTCATTGTCATCAGTTTCCAGAAACTTTTTGATTTCTTCCTTGATGTCATTGTTAACCCATTCATTATTTAATAGCATGTTATTCATTCTCCATGTGTTTGAATGTTTTTGAGTTTTTTCCTTGAGGTTGATTTCCAATTTTAAGCCATGGTGATCTGAGAAGATGCTTGATATAATTTCAATTTTCTTGAATTTGTTAAGGCTTTTCTTGTGTCCTACCATGTGGTCTATCTTTGAGAATGTTCCATGTGCACTTGAGAAGTATGTATATTTTGCTTCTTTGGGGTGAAAACTTCTATATATATCGACTAAGTCCATTTGATCTAAAGTGTTGTTCAGTGCCTCAGTATCTTTGGTGTTTCTTTGCTTCGGAGATCTGTCCAGTGTTGACAATGGGGTGTTAAAGTCCCCTACTATGAGTGTGTTGCTGTCTATATCTTTCTTGGAGTCTTTCAAAAATTTCCTTATATATTTGGGTGCTCCTAAGTTGGGTGCATATATATTTATAAGGGTTATATCTTCTTGATGGATTTTTCCCTTAAGTATTATGAAATGCCCTTCTTTGTCTCTTTTTATGGACTTTGCTGTGAAATCTGTTTTGTCTGATATAAGTATTGCTACCCCAGCTTTTTTTTCATGTCCATTTACTTGAAATACTTTTTTCCATCCCTTGACTTTCAGTCTGTGTAGATCTTTTGTTCTAAGGTGGGTCTCTTGTAGACAGCATATATGTGGGTCATTCTTTCTAATCCATTCAGCTACCCTATGTCTTTTAATTGGAGAGTTTAATCCATTTATATTTAAGGTTATTACCAATCAGTACTAGTTCATTGTCATTTTTCCCCTTTGTACTCGTGTTCTTCTCTTTCTCTCTCTGTTTTTTTATCTTCTGAAAGCAGACCCTTTAACATCTCTTGCAATGCTGGTTTGTTGGAGATGTATTCTTTTAGCCTTCTTTTGTCTTGGAAGCTCGTTATTTCACCCTCCATTTTGAATGAGAGCCTTGCTTGGTATAGTATTCTAGGTCGTAGGCCTTTGTTTTTTATTGCTTGGAATATTTTTTCCATTCCCTTCTGGCTTGTAGTGTTTCTCCTGAGAAATCTGATGATAGCCTTATTGGAGCTCCCTTGTATGTTATTCGTTGTTTCTCTCTTGCTGCTTTTAGGATTCTCTCTTTGTCTTTGAATGTTGCCATTTTAATTATGATGTGTCTTGAGGTGGGTCTGTTGGGGTTTATCTTCATTGGGACCCTCTGTACTTCCTGGATTTGCGTGAATCTTTCTCTCCTCGTGTGAGGGAAGTTTTCTGTCATTAGTTTTTCAAAGAGGTTTTCTATCTCTTACTGTTCTTCTTCTCCTTCTGGAATTCCTAGGATATAAATATTATTACGTTCCCTGTTGTCCTGCAGCTGTCTTAGAACCTCTTCAGTCTTGTTCAGTCTTTTTTCATTTTGTTGCATTGTCTAGGTGTTTTTCTGTACATTGTCCTCCAGCTCACTGATCCGATCTTTTGCTTCCTCTAGCCTGCTTTTAATTCCTTCTACTGTGTTCTTCAATTCAGAGATTATATTCTTCATTTTCTCCTGGCTCTTATTGATAGCTTCTATGTCCTTTTTCATGTTAGTGTAATTCTCTGTGAGTTCCTTGTAGTTTTTCTGGAGTTCCTTGCAGTTTCCCTGGAGTTCTTTGTAGTTTCCGCTGAGCTCATTCAGCTTCTCCATAATCCATGTTTTGAATTCTGTATCTAATATTTTGCTCCCCTCTATTTCATTTAGCACTCTCTCTGGGGATTCTACCTTTCCTTTTGATGGGGGGTTGTTTCTCTGTCTCCCCATTTTTGTGATTCCTATTGTTTGTTGGTGCTTTCTTAGAATGATCTGCTCTTCCTGGGTCTGCCTCTGGTAGTGTCAGTTCATGTACCAGACTGGCCCTAGGCAGCCTATTGGAGACTTCCAGGGATCTACTGCCTTTGTCTGTCTTCTGTAGTTGTTAATCTACTCAATCTGTGATTAGACATCAGGCTTAAGGACCGTGGGTGTGGCAGCTTAATTCCTGTAGGCAGGGCTTTTATTTCCCCTTAGTCTGACACCACTTGGAGGGGAATGGTCTGTCTGCTGTACTGGGGCTGAGTCAACACTGGCTGGTCCTGGGAGGAAGTTAGTGTAGCTTCCACGTACTCCTCTGCCCTCTTGGATCTCCGTCTGTGTTGTCCTTGATGTTATTTGTTTAATCTGTCTGGTTGTATTTCAGCTACTCTTTGGTGGATCTTTTTCTCTGGTTAGTTGATTGAGAGTCACTCTGCCCACCTTGTCTTGAGATCTTTTGTGGAGGTGCTGCTAAAACGTAATCACACAACCCAGGCAAGAAACCCACACCCTCCAATATCTCCCCCAACTACAATCTCGCTATAGGTTGCAAATTAGCCCATATTAATATACTTGTGGAGATATTGGGACTCTTATTTCATAGGAGAAACAGATAAGAGTTGTTTTAATTGAAGGAAGGGTAATTTTTGAGCTGGAAGTTGATAGAGTAATAATATTAGCAATTGGGATCAAGGTTATGTAAAACAGCAATTAACATTTACACTGTATGTTCGAAAAGGAGGAGAGGGTTACAGTGTGTAGTGAGAAAGTGGAAGTGTATAGTATTAGTATTATATAATTGGTATATGCTATATGATTAGCGTGGGAGGGAAGATAGACACAACAGACATCCAGGCAGACAGACAGCTAGAAATTGAAAGAGAGGGCTGAGGAGTTTAGAAGGTAGGAAACAGACTGAGAAAGAATTTTTCAAGAATAAAAATACAGAGTAGAAAATAGCAAGACAGGAAGGGAGAGAGGAAAGAGAGAGAGAAAGTAGAGAAGAGAAGGGTAGGAGAGAGAATGCAAGAAGAAGGGGGGGAAGAAGAAGGGGGACTGGATTATTATTTTTTTTTAAAATTATATATTGTAAAAAAAGATTAGGAGATTAAAACGTGATATAAAATTGCAAGATAGAGGGAAAGAGAGAATATATACAGAGGGGAATAAGAGATGGGAAAGCAAGAGGATGGGGGAAGGAAAGAACACAAAGGAGGGAAGGATATCAGGAGGAAGAGGAGATATTAGAGAGGGAAAGATTGAAATTGAAGAGTTGACAAAAGATAGGATGAAGGAGAGAAATATAAGAGGGAGAGAAAGATGTGAGGGAATGGGGTGGAAAGAGAGAAGGGGTAAGAATGGGAGGGTGAAGGGAGAGGGGGATAGATTAGAATTATAATTTGAATATTAAAAGATTAGAATATAAAGTGGAATAGGGAGAGAGAAAGAAAGAGAGAGAGAATATTTATAGGGAGAGAAGGAAAATAAAGGCAAGGGATGAAAGAAAAACAAATGTAGATTGAAGGGGAACAAAATAAAGAAAGAAATTTAATAAAATTGAAGGTGCTTAGCACAGAGAAAGGAGAGAGAGAGAAAGGGAGAGAACTTAAAATTAAAAAATTAACTGAGAATAGGATGCAAGGGAGACATGCTAAGGGGAGAGAAGTGAGGGAAGAGGAGGGGAGAAAAGGAGAGAGAATAAGAAAGGATGGGGGCAGTTAGAGAGAGAGTGAGAAATAAAAGAATGAGAGGATTTTAACTCAATTCAACTTTTAGGCACAGTCTCTGGGTATTTTGGTTTGTTTGTTTTTTTGTTTTTCCTTCCTTCCTTCCTGAGTCCGCTCCTATTCAAAATTCCATGAGTTTCAAATCTTTTCTGGTTGGTTGGATGGCTGTGGGAAGGTTCTGCTTGATTCTGAGATTGCTAGTCTTTTATTCATGGGCCTACCTCCGCTCTGCTGTGAGCTGCGTTTAGTTGTCCCCTCCTGAGGCACCCTCAGCCCTCCTCAGGCTTGTCCAGCTACTCCTTCCCACTGTTGGTCCAGCCTGTGCCTGCCAGCTATACCCGCCCTTCCTCCAGTCGTGACTCTATTCCCAGGCTACAGATTCTGCTCTCTTCCCTGTCTATATGCTTGAGTACCCTACCTCTCTCCCTGCCTCAAGATCATCCCTTTGTTTTGCAGGACTCTGGCACAGTCGGTTAAAGTGCCAGGCCCAGTGGCCCTTTCCTGCCCAGGGCCTCTCCCCTGGTCTGGAGCTTTGCAGTGGCTTTCCCGCGTGGGCTCTTCTCCTTGCCCCAAAACTGTCTCTATTCTGAGCTACAGCTTCCGCTGGCTTCCCTGTCTATAGGCCTGCATGCTCTATCTCTCTTCCCGCCCAAGCACCGTTCCTTTGTTCTGTAGGATTCTAGTGTGGTCGGTCAGCGCAGCGCTCTCCTACCCAGGAGCTCTCCCCCAATCTGGAGCTCTGCAGCAGCCTTTCCCTGCGGACCCTTCTCCCCGCCCTAAAACCATCTCCACTCCAGAACCACTGCCTCTGCTCTCTTTCCTACTTACACACCCTGAGCATCCTATTTCTCTCCTGGCCCCAAACCCGCCTTTTGTTCTGTGGGATTCTAGTGCAACTGCTCAAAGCACCGTGGACATGTACTTTTCTCTTGTTTAGGGGCTCTCCCCCTGTCCAGAGTTCCGCAGCAGCTTTTCTGTGCGCGGGTCTACTTGCCCCAAATCTGTCCCTTTGTTCTGTAGGGCCCTAGCACAAGTGCTGTGCGCACCCAGAGTGCCGAGCTTTTGGTTGGAGGTTGCAGCTGAGGAGGTTTCCCTCTAGACTCAGATCACACACTTTCTCCCAGTCCTGGTTGTTCACTGTTCTCTCACTCCTCTGGCTTTTTCAGCCAAATCCTCTCCCTAACTCCCTACAAGTATTCACTTATCAGTGTGCCGCTAGCAGGGGGAGCCTCCAAGCAGCTCTCGGTTAGTGAATTCTCCGGCTTAGTATTGCAGACACACCGAATCCCGGAATGACTCAGTCTGCAGTGTGTGGTAAACCCCTCCACCCCCCTCAATGCTGCTCCCAGGCTCTCCTCCCTGTTCACTCTATCGGGGATCCACACTCACTCAGTCACTCCTCTCCACATTCGTTCCTGGAGTCTCTCCTTAACAAGAGCGAGCTGAGAACACTGTCTTTACTTCGCGGCCATCTTCTCCCTCCTCTGCTCTTTCTTGATTTTATAAAATATATTTTCAAGGTGTTGAAATATTAAGTGGATTTATTAAGAATCTTAAAATATTTAGTTCTTGGGCACATTAAGTACATTTTGAAAGATCTGGACCTAAATGTAAATTGGTAGTCACAATGGACACAGTATGGAGGGTCCTCTAAACATTAAAATTAAAACTAATATATGATTCATAACCCTACTTATAGGTAAATATAGGGTGGGGCAAAAGTAAATTTATAATTGTTTGTATGGAAAATAATACAATAATTAATAATACAAGAATAAACTCTATTTTACATACTAACAACTATAAACCTACTTTTGCCACACCCTGTGTACAAAGGAAAGGAAAACAAGATTAAAAGAAGTATTTACACTTTCATGTTCAGTGAAGCATTATTGACAATAGCTAAGATATGGAAACAATCTATGAGTATGTCAATGGACCAATGAATAAAGAAAATGTGGTATATATACAATGGAATATTCTTTAAAAAAATTTTTATCCTCACCCAAGGATACTTTTTTATTGCTTTAGAGAGAGAGGAAGGAAGACAGAAAGGGAGAAAGGAAAAACATTAATGCAAGAGAGAAGCATTAATTGATTGCCTCCCATACATGCATGAACCAGAGATCATCTGCACCCTGACTGGGGATGGAACCCACAGCCCAGATATGTGCCATGACTGGGAACTGAATTCACACCCCTTCAGTTACAGGATGATACTCCAACCAACACAGCCCTACTGGCATGGGCTACATTAGAATACTCTTCAGTCATGAGGAAGAGGGAAATCATGCCACCTATGACATTGATGAACTTGAGGACATTATGCTAAGTGAAACAACTGAGAGAGAGAAAAACAAATATTGTGTGATATCACTTATATGTGGCATTCAACAAAGCCAAATTCATAGAAACACTATTTTAAAGATTATTTTTGAATTTTGAAAATGTTCAGGATTCAATGTAAAATTAAAAAGCAGCTTATCAAATGGTATATTCAATATGGACATTTTATTTAAAACAATATTTGATTTATTATGGTAGCCATTTGTCACATATGCAGCCGCCTATGGTATAAGACTTAAAATCAAAGCTCACAATTATGTGTTGTCTTAACATCTTGTAAAATAGGGAGGATCTTGAATGGCATAACTACAAGTTCCCCTCCTCACTCTGCTTCCATGAATAAAGTCCCCTAGCCAACCTTAACACAAGTTAGTAATCCTCCTCCTCACAAGGACCAGGCATAATTTCTCCTTATTCCTGAATAGCAGGCTTCAGTTCTTTGCTAGCCCATGGAATTATTTATTTATTATTTATTATTTTTAAAAGTGACATTTATTGTTATTTTATTTATTTTTTTACTATTTTTATTTATTTTATTACAGTTGGCCCAATTTTCCCCCCTTTGCTCTCTTCCAGCCATCCACCCCCCCAACTCCCACAGTCAATTCCCACACTATTGTCCATGTCCATGGGTCATTCATACATGTTCTTTGATTAATCCCTTCCTCCTCTTTCTCCCATTGTCCCCTCTCCCTCCTCTCTGGCAGCTGTCAGTCTGTTCCATGTTTCTATATTTCTGTCTTGTTTGTTAATTTATTTTGTTCATTAGATTCTTCTTATAAGAGTGATTATATTGTATTTATCTTACCCCACCTGGCTTATCTCACTTAGCATAATATTTCCAGTTCCAACCATGCTGTCACAAAAGGTAGGAATTCCTTCTTTATTTCTGCTGCATAATATTCCATTGTGTAAATGTACCACAGTTTTTTAATTCATTCGTGTACTTATGTGCCCTTAGATTGTTTCCAACACTTGGATATTGTAAATAGTTCTTCTATGAATATAAGGGTACATAAGTCCTTTTGAATTGGTGTTTCAGGACTCTTAGGGTATAATGCCAGCAATAGAATCACTGGGTCAAAAGACAGTTCCATTTTTAATTTTTTGAAGAAATTTCATACTGTTTTCCACAGTGGCTGCACCATTCTGCATTCCTACCAAGAGTGCATTAGGTTTGCCTTTTCTCCACATCCTTGCACTTGTTGTTCCTTGATTTATTAATGATAGTCATTCTGACAGGTGTGAGGTGATACCATATTGTGGCTTTAACTTGCATCTCTCTGATGGCTAGTGAAGTTTAGTATCTCTTCATATGTTTGTGGGCCATCTGTATGTCCTCCTTGGAGAAGTCTCTATTCAGGTCCTGTGCCTATTTTTTAATTGGATTGTTTGTTTTCCTGATGTTGAGTCATATGAGTTCTTTATATATTCTGGAGATCAGACCCTTGTACAACATATCATTGGCAAATATGTTCTCCCATACAGTCAACTCTGTTTTCATTTTGATGATGGTTTCTTCAGCTGTGCAGAATTTTAAAAATTTGATGTAGTCTCATTTGTTTATTTTTTCCTTTATTTCCCTTTCCCTAGGAGATATATCAGCAAAAATTTTGCTATATGGGATAGCTGAGATTCTACTGCCTGTGTTTTCTGCTAGAACTTTTATGGTATCACAACTTACATTTAAGTCTTTTATCCATTTTGAGTTTATTCTAATGTATTGTGTAAGTTGGTGGTCTAATTTCTTTTCCTTTTTTTTTTTTTTTGTATGTATCAGTCCAGTTCTCTTTTAACAAGCCAATTATATCACCTGCTTATGGGAGGATCATTACACCCTCTT
This sequence comes from Furipterus horrens, assembly GCF_987537825.1. NCBI lineage: Eukaryota > Metazoa > Chordata > Mammalia > Chiroptera > Furipteridae > Furipterus > Furipterus horrens. The sequence continues at coordinate 70,463,095 of NW_028327179.1, read as the reverse complement.
GATCATGTCACTCTTACTTCCCACAATCTGGCAGAAACTCTTCCCTTCCCAACAGGGTGAATAGGTGGTGATCAAAAAATCACTCAGCAATAGTTAGTGATAGTTTCCCCAAAGCATAAAGTGTCAGAGTCAGAAGCCATTTTCCCAACTTTCTTTGTAGCTAGAACATATGTATATGACAAGATTTCCACTCACTCAGCTGCATGAAACTTTGACCTGGACCATAAGGGTTTAGGCACTCAAGGCAGTGCTCTCTTAATGAATGTGGCAGTGGTAGTATCTGACAGTATATTTAAGGAGTGGTGAGATTCTCTTAATTAGTATCAAACATCATCATTGGAAATTGTAGTGTTTGTGAATGTTGTAGTGTTGCAATCAAGACATGGCAAGAGTGGTATCATTAGACAGGGTTTCAGATTGGGTGTCTTATGACACTGGGCCTCTGAATCTCACAGATCCTGTAAAGACCCAAAATATTTTTACATACTCCTTCACTGTTTATAACAAATTGTTATTAATTTTATTGGGGTGATATTGGCTAATACAATTATATAGGTTTCAAGTATACAATTCTATAATACATTATCTGTATATTGCATTGTGTGTTTACTATCCAAAGTCAAGTCTCTTTGTGTCATCATATATTTGACCCCTTTACCCTTTATTATCTTTTTCCCCACCCCTTTTCCTCTGATAACTACCATACTGTTGTCTGTGTCTATAAGTTTTTTGTTTCTTTCTCTTTCTTGTTCATTTATTGTTTTCAGTTTTATATACCACATGAGAGTAAAGCATCATATGGATCTTGACTTTTTCTTTCTGACTTGGTAGGGACCCTGGACTTGCAGATCTGTGTGCAGGCACAACAACTCTGCTAAACAAAAATACAGATTGGTACTGTAGCAAGGGGGGGCCACACAGAGACTCATTTGGAAGGAGAGCTGAGGCAAGACCTGAGATTCAGAGGAAATATTTGGCTCACATGCCAGTGTGCAGGAACAGTGGTTCTGTTAAACAAAAATGAGGAGGAGTAGAGGGTGCCACAGGACCATTGGATGAGACCCAACCCAGTGCAGATCACAGCGGAGAGGTGTGGTGAGGGAAAAAGTCAACAGATCCATGAGCGAGAGAACAGCAGCCTCAGCATCCAGCTAGATCTCGTCACAGACAGACAACCAGAAAGGAAGATATGAAACCCATGGAACTTTGAACAGGGATCAATCCAGAAAGAGAAGAAAGTGCTAAAAACCAGGTACTACTGAGGTGAATTCCACCACGGTCTTCTTCAGGGGTTATAGTCCTGTCCTTCCAGTTTATGCATTTTGAGTAACTAGTTTTATATTATAGCTTATTCCAAATATATTTTGCTCCTCCCTTCTATTACTCCACTTTAACATTTGATCTCCTCTTCTTACTTTTGTTTTAAGTTCTGTCTTCTCTCTTACTACAACTAGTATCCATTCAGCACTCTTACTATTTCTCCCTTTTACAGGCTCTAAAAACCACTTTTCTTGTTATTAGTCTTCTCACATTCTTTTTCCCATTCATAAAATGGGAAGAATCTAATTCTTTCTCTCTCCACTTTGATCTATCTTTGTGCAGTGGTTGTAGATATGGTGGTAGTTGTAGCATTACTGCAATATTATTCATAGATCTTAACTGTTTCTATATTTCAAATCTCAAATCCTATAGTCCCCCTCACCTACTCCATTAGTATCTTCCTCCAGCCCTTCCCTCTTTCATCTTAAATTTGAATTTTTTCCCTCTCGTAGCCTGTTTTTCATTCCTCATTCTTAGTATACCCACTCCCTCTATTATCTCAAATTCACTTTCCTTTCCTCTAGACATCTCTTAAGCTTTTATTTCTTCTTTCCCTCTTATTCTCATCCCACCTATATTAAGCATAGCTCAATGGTTGTCGATAGTATTGGGGAGAAATTTTTTCTCTAATTTGGTTCCTACTTTTTCTTCTTATTATTATTTATTTATTTTTTGTTTTATTTATGTTCTCTCTCACACTAAATATATGTTCTATAACTTCTGTTTCAACCTAATACTATACAATTCCCCTCTCTTATTTCATTCTTCCTTTTTCCCTCCGTTTTTTAACATACTATGTAAATTTTACTTACTGTATCACATTGCCTTGTACCTACTTGCTACAATATTTACTCTTCTCCCTCCCCTCTCAAAAATCACTTTTCTTTAAGTTAGTCAACTCTTACCTGTTTTTCCTTTAGTATAATAGTCTTATTTTCTTTACATCCATATTAATACTGGCTCATTTATTGTTTATAGTGTGATTGTGGGTGGGGGATATTTGTGTGGGTGTGGGTTTCTTGCCGAGGTTGTGTGTTTATATTTTAACAGCACCTCCACAAAAGTATTCAATACATGGTTTGCAGTGTGACTCTCAATCAGCTAGTTGGAGGGAAGGACCCCAAAAAGAGCAACACAACAACAAAGAAAACCAAAATAAAATGAGACATCCCAAATAAATGGCATAAAGGGAATCCCAGGAGCATCAAGCTCAGGAGAACAAAGGGACTGCACCACTGAACTCACAGATCTCCTATTATAGAAGGCCACACCATGAAGACAGGAAGTCAAATCAGACCAATCTCAGAAACAAAACAAAAACAAACAAGAAAAGTCACCTAAAATGGGGAGACAAAGAAACAACCCCCCAATGAAAGGAGGAATCCCCAGAAAGAGTGCTAGATAAAACATAGGCAAGCAAACTATCAGACATGGAATTCAAAAGAATGGGTTATAAGGAAGCTCAATGAACTGAACAAACTCATATAAAACTACAACAAACTCCAGGGGAACTACAAAGATGCCAGGGAAACTACAAAGAACTCCAGAGAAGCTACAAGGAACTTACTTAGAACTACACCAGCATTAAAAAAAGACATAGAAACTACCAGCAAGAGCCAGGAGGAAATAAATAATACAATTTCTGAACTGAAGAACACAGTAGAAGAAATAAAAATAAATAAATAAATAAAAATCAGGATAGATGAAGCAGAGGATCCGATTAGTGAACTAATGGACAATGTAGGAAAAGTTCCCAGACAGTGTAACAAAGTGAAAAAAGAATCAAAAAGAATGAAGAGGGTTTAAGACAGCTGCAGGACAACATGAAATGTAATAATATTTATAGCATAAGAATACCAGAAGGAGAAGATGGGGAGCAAGGGATAGAAAACATATTTGAAAAAGTAATGACAGAAAACTTTCCTGACTCGATGCAAGAAGAAGTCATGCAAGTCCAAGAAGCACAGAAATTTCCATGAAGATAAAGCCAAACAGGCCTACTCAACAGACACATAATAATTAAAATGGCAAACTCAAAGACAAAGAGAGAATCCTAAAAGCAACAAGAGAGAAACAGCTAATAACATACAAGGGAGCCCTAATAAGGCAATCAGCTGATTCTCAACAGAAACACTACAAGCCAGAAGGAAATAGCAAAAGATATTTCTAGCAATGAAAAGCAAAGGACTAAAACTAAGAATACGCTACCCAGCAAGGCTCTCATTCAAAATGGAAGGTTAAATAAGCAGCTTCCCAGACAAAAGAAGGCTAAAGGAATACATCTATACCAAACCAGCATGGCAAGAGATACAAAGGAACTGCTTTAAGAAGATGAAGAGGTAGAGAGTGAGGAACAGAGGTACAAAGGGGGAAAATAACAATAAATAAGTACCTAATAATAACTTTAAATGTAAATAGATTAAATGCTCCAATCAGAAGACATAGAGTAGCTGAATGGATAAAAAACAAAATGACCCACAAATATGCTGTTTACAAGAAACCTACCTCAGAACAAAAGGTCTACATAGACTGAAGTGAAGGGATGGAAAAAAATATCTCAAGCAACTGAACATGAAAAAAAGCTACGGTAGCAATACTTATGTCAGACAAAACAGATTTCACAACAGGGGCCATAAAAAGAGACAAAGAAGGACATTTCATAATACTTAAAAGAACAATCCATCAAGAAGATATAACCCTGGTAAACATATGCACCCAACATAGGAACACCCAAATATATAAAGCAAATCTTGGAGAACTTCAAGAAGAATATCGACAGCAACACACTCATAGTAGGGGTCTTAACACCCCATTGTCAACAATGGGCAAATCTTCAAAGCAAAGAAACACTAAAGATTTTGAGGCATTGAACATCACTCTAGATAAAATGGACTTAACTGACATATACAGAACCTTTCACCCCAAAGAAGCAAAATATACGTTCTTTTCAAGTGCACATGGAACATTTTCAAGATAGACCACATGATAGGACACAAAACAAGCATCAAAAAATTCAAAAAAATTGAAATTATATCAAGTATCTTGTTGGACCACTGTGCTTGAAACTGGAAACCAACCTAAATGAAAAAACTCAAAAAAACTCATATTAATGGAGAATGAACAACATGCTATTAAACAATGAACAGCTTAACAACATCAAGAAATAAAAAGTTTCTGGAAACAAAAGATAAGGAACACACAACAACCCAAAACCTATGAGACACAGCAAAGGCAGTCCTGAGAGGGAAGTACATAGCAATATCGGCCTACTTAAAAGAATAGAAGAGTCTCAAATAAACAATCTAACCCTACAGGTACAAGAACTAGAGGAACAACAATAGACAAAGCCCAGAGTGAGTAGAAGGAAGGAAACAATCAAGATTAGAGCAGAATTAAATGACATAGGGGTTAAACAAACAATTCAAAAGATCAATAACACTAGAAGCTGCTCCTTTGAATGATAAACAAAACTGATAAGGCTTTAACAAGACTCATTAAAAAAAAGAGAGAGAGAGAGAGGACCCATATAAAAATATATCAGTAATGAAGGAGGAGAAATCACAACCGATACCACAAAAATACAAAGAATTGTAATAAATTATTATGAACAGCTATATGACAAAAAATTTGACAACCTGGAAAAATTGGAGCAATTTCAGGAAACATACAATCTTCCAAAATGGAATCAAGAAGAAGCAGAAAGCCTCAATAGACTGATAACAGCTCATGAAATTGAAACAGTAATAAAAAAAACTCCCCACACACAAAATCCCCAGACTAGATGGCTTTACAGGAGAATTATACAAAACATTTAAGGAAGAACTAACTCTTATCCTTCTCAAATAGTCCAAAAAACCTGAGAAAAGAAAAACTCCCAAACTCTTTCTATGAGGACAGTATTTTCCTAATTCCAAAAACCAGGTCAAGATGCAACAAAGAAAGAAAACTACAGGCCAATATTGCTGATGAACATAGATGCTAAAATCCTCAACAAAATATTGGTAAACCAGATCCAACAACACATGAGAAAGATCATACATCATAGTAAAGTGGGATTCATCCCAGGGATGCAAGGATGGTTTAATATTCACAAGTCAATAAACATAACACACCACAAAGACAAAAATCACATGATTATATCAATAGATGTTGAAAAAGCATTTGATAAAGCAAAATGGGACTAGAGGGAGCATATCTCAACATAAAAAAGACCATATATGAGAAACCGGAAGCCAACATTATACTCAATGGGCAAAAACTGAAAGCATTCACCCTGAGATCAGGAACGGGAAAAGGATGTCCACTCTCTCTATTCCTATTCAACACAGTGTTAGAAGCTCTAGTCAGAGCAATCAGACAAGAAAAAGAAATAAAATGCATCCAAATTGGGAAAGAAGAAGTAAAACTATCATTATATGCAGATGACATGATAGTATACCTAGAAAACCCGATAAACTCCACTAAAAGACTACTCGATATAATAAGTAAATTTGGCAAAATAGCAGGGTACAAAATAAATATGCAGAAATTGAAGGCATTTCTGTACACCAACAATAAAATATCAGAGACAGAGACAAAAAAGAAAATATCATTTACTATAGCAACAAGAAAAATAAAGTACCTAGGAATAAACTTAACCAAAGAGATAAAAGACCTGTACTCTGAAAACTATGTAACATTGAAGAAAGAAATTAAGGAAGATACAAATAAATGGAAGCAAATACCATGTTCTTGGATGGGAAGAATCAACATCATCAAAATAGTCATACTACCCAAAGCAATTAACAGATTCAGTGCAATCCCTATTAAAATACCAATGACATATTTCACAGACCTAGAACAAATACTCCATAAATTCATCTGGAACCAAAAAATACCCCGAATAGCTACAGCAATTTTGAGGAAGAAGAACACAGTAAGAGGAATCACAATACCAGACATCAAACAATACTACAAAGCCACTGTAATCAAAAGAGTCTGGTACTGGCATAAGAACGGACATATAGATCAATGAAACAGAATAGAGAGACCAGAAATAAATCCTGGACTATACAGTCAACTAATATTTGATAAAGGAGGAAGAAACATAAAATAGAGTGAAAAGAGCCTCTTCAACAAATGGTGTTAGGAGAAATGGACAGGGACGTGCAAAAAAATGAAATTAGACCACCAACTTACACCCTACACCAAGAATAAATTCAAGATTGATCAAAGACTTAAATGTAAGTCATGACACCATAAAAGTCCTAGAGGAAACATAGGCAGGAAAATCTCAGATATCCCACATAGCAATATTTTCACCGATATATCTCCTAAGGCAAGGGAAATAAAGAAAAGTATAAACAAATGGGACTACATCAAACTAAAGAGTTTCTGCTCAGCAAAAGAAAACATCAGCAAGATGAAAAGGGAATCAACCATATGGAAATATATACTTGCCAATGATTCTTCAGACAAAAGATTGAGCTCCAAAATATGTAAAGAACTTATATGACTCAACACCAAGAAGACAAACAGCCCAATTAAAAAATGGGCAAAGGACCTGAACAAACACTTCCACAAGGAGGATACACAGAGGGTCCATAGACATATTAAAGTATGTTCAACATCACTAGCTAACAGAGAGATGCTAATAAAAACCACAATGAGATACCACTTTACACCAATCAGAATGGCCATCTCCAACAAATCAACAAGCAAGTGCTGGTGAGGATACAGAGAAAAGGGAACCCCCAGTGCATTGCTGGTGGGAATGCAGTCTGGTGCAGCCACTATGGTAAACAGTATGGAATTTCTTCAAAATACTAAAAATGGAACTGCCTTTGACCCAGGAATTCCACTGTTAGGATTATACTGGAAGAATCCTGAAACACCAATTCAAAAGAACCTATGCACCCCACTATCATAGCAGTGCTACATTTATGGAAAAGAGTGATAAAAACAATTAGTTAATTATTCACCTGTGATTACCTGGAATGGCAGACTTTAGGAACAAAAAATCCACTAATCTAGGACAAGGATTGCGGATTAGGTTGGTTGTTTTTAAGTCCATTGAAGAACATATAGAAATTAACATGCTCAACATCCAAAATTCTTCTCTTGTTGCATTCAAGAGTAGAATATTTTCTTCATCATGCAAAATGATCTCTAAAAATTTTTGTTAATGGAACTGTTATAGTTGAAAATCAAATTCAGACTTTTATACTGAGAGTTACCAAATTGCAAACTCAGTTTAACTTGTGATCTGTTCTCATGTAAAAGTTAGGGCATTTTGGGTAAAATGGAAAACTATGTATCAAAAGAGGCCTAAATGAGAAGAATCGGGTTATTAGAGCATATAAGCTCCCAAGTTTTGCAGAATGTCCTCTATCAGTAGACATCTATTTTTCTTCTTTCTGTCATTTATTTTTCCTTGGCTTGCCTGGAGGCTTGTAACAATCTTAACTAAGACAGTAGCCTTGCAAAGTGAAGCTGCTTTTTCTCAAGACTGCTGTACAACCTCTCACTGATGTTAGTATAACTAGAGTCATATATTGGCATGTTCTAGCCTGTCAACTTTCAAATAAAACAGGGAAGGGAAAGTTTATATGCTAGATAATGTGGCAGAATACATAAATGCTGTGCTTGCCTCTTCCCACAATCACATCGATATTATAACTAAACTATAGAACAATAACCCTTGAGAACCATCTGAACACTAGCTGGACAGAGCTCCTATAACTAAGGATATGAAGAAAAAGCCACATGAAGACTACTAGGAAGGGCAGAGACCAAAATAGATTCATCCCTCACCCACATGGGCAGTTAAGAATCTAGAGAAATATCTCAGCTGAAGAGATTCCCCCTTGAGTAGAAAAGGGTCCCAGCCCCACACTGAGCTGCCCAACCCTTGCACCAGTGCCAGGAAGAGGAGTCCCCACAATATCTTCTGTGAAGATCAGCAGGGATTTCAACCTGGTAAGATAAAGTGTTGCTCTAGACCCACACATCTTAAAGCTTTGAGCACAGACTCACCCACTCACAAGCACTTGTCCTAAGCTCCAGTGAAGAGATAATTGTTTGAAAAGCACCAGGGACTTATGAAGAGGAACTGAATATCTGGTTTTATCACAGGGCCTGCAGGGGCTGTTCTTTCCAAGACAGATTTATTGTCAGGTACCACCATTTCTTTGTTGAGCTCTTACCCTGCATAGCATGCAGGCACAGGCAGGCCCCAAATATGCGTCTCCATTAACCTGAGTAACATGCTAGCTTCACTCTGGTGATTCTATTGACCCCTGACCCTATTGACTCAAACACCAGCCCAAACCTCTTTCAGAAGCTGTTTCTCAAAAGTGGCCAGCCTCAGCTGCACTGAGGAATTTCCTAAAATTTCTTAAAGATCCACAGATCCCAAACAAGCAGTGGTTGGCCTTGGCATGCCCTATACCTCTTGCTAAGCAGCCCCAAGTCTAACATTAGTGGCAGGCAACCTTGATTCACAACATAACCTCTTTCAGGCGTCTCCAAGCCCAGGACAAGAAATTACTAACGGCATATCACTTTATAGCTCCTACAAGGTGGCCCTGGGCCAGGCACAGGAAGTGGTTGACCTTGGCCTTTACAGAAGCCCTTTGCAACAGAGCTGGTAGCTGGCTTTAGAACACTCCAGAGCATAACACAATTAGCTTCACAAATTACACTGCCCAAAGGTGAAGTTGGCAGACATTAGAGTTCTGATAAAAAGCAAATTCCACTCTGTGGGGTCAGATGCTGCACAACAGCTCATCTTTTGTGGTCATGGCCAATCTTTACAGTCTGCTTGAGGGTCAGTCTCATCCACTTATATAACAACAGCAATCAAGTCTCAACTATAATAAGATGGTGCACACTGCCCACACAAGGGATACCCCTTGAGCACCAGGCTCAGGTGACAGGGGAGACTATACCACAGGGTCCCAAAGAGTATCTACTGTATAAGTTAACTCTGCCAAGACTGGGATATATAGCAGATATGTATATAATACATAGAATAAACACAAGGAAGCAATGAAAATGAGGAATAAAGAAACATGCTCCAAATCAAAGAATAGGACAAAACTCCTGAAAAAGAACTAAACTAAGTGGACACAAGCAATCTACCAGATACAGAGTTCAAAATACTAGTTATAAGGATGCTCAATGAACTTTGAAAAAAAAATAGATGAACTCAGTGTAAATTGACACCAAGACATAGAAATAAAAAAAACTGTGGTACATTTACACAATGGAATACTATGCAGTAGAAAGAAAAAAGGAACTCCTACCATTTGCAACAACATGGATGGAACTAGAGAGAATTATGCTTAGTGAAATAAGCCAGGCAGTGAAAGACAAAGACCACAGGATCTCACCTAATACAGGAATCTAATGAACAAAATAAACAAATCAGCAAAATAGAACCAGAGACATGAAAATGAGAAACAGACTGACAATGACAAGAAGGGAAGGGGGAGGAAGATGAGGAGGAAAACAAGGAGAAGGGTTTAGTCAAAGAACTAGTATAAATGACCCATGGACATGGGCAACAACGTGGGGATTGACTGTAAGAGAGGGGCTGAGGTGGGTGGAGCAGGGGAGAGCAATGGGGGAAAAAAATGGGATGACTGTAATAGAACAACAATAAAAAAAATTGTGACAGGCACAAAGGAAGCACACAATAAATAGTATTTATCATTATTTAATAAAAAAATAACTAAATAAATCATAGCTGGAATACTGGAAAAAAAGAAGATAGAAACCATGAAAACATCAGAAATAAAGAATAACTTGAAATCAACAAGATTAGATGAAGTAGAAGATCTACTGTGATTTGGAAGACAAGGTAGCAGAAGACACTCAATGGGGAAACAGAAAAAAGAATGCTTGCCAAATAAGAATAGTTTAAGGAACCTCTGGGACAATATTAAGTGTAGCAACATTTGCATAATAGAGTTATCAGAAGAAGAGAAAGAGCAAGGAACTAAAAATATATTTGAGGAAATAATGACAGAAAATTTTCATAATCTGATGAAGAAAATAGAAATACAAACCCAGGAAATGAAGAGACTGCCAAAAAAGATGAGCCAAGAGAAGTCCACACCAGGTCTCACCATAATTAAAATCCTAAAAACTGAAGACAAAGCAGCAAGAGAAAAGCAGTTACTTACTTACAAAGAAGCTCTTATAGGACTGTCAGCTGATTTCTTAACATAAACTTTTCAGACACAAAATATTAAGTGTGATCAAAAGTAAGGACCTACAACCAAGATTACTTTCCCCAGCAAAGCTATCATTTAGAATCAAAGGACAAATAAAGAGCTTTCTAGACAATAAAAAGCTAAAGGAATTCATTACCACCAAACCAGTATTATAAGAAATGTTAAAGGGACTTTCTTAAGAAGGATAATTTTTTAAAAATCAAAAACATAAATAATAAAATGGCAATACCTACATAGACCTATCAATAATCACTTTAAATGTAAATGAATTAAGTACTCCAATCAAAAGACATAGTATTGATAAATGAATTATTTTTTTTTTTAATCACTGTGTGGTTGCCTCTCACTCACACCCCCAACTGGAAACCTGATGTGCAACCTAGTAATGTGCCGTGACTAGGAATCGAACCTGAATTTAAAATTTTTTAAAAGATTCATACATATGCTGCTACCTACAAGAAATTCACTTCTGATTGAAAGACCCATACAGACTAAAAAGTAAAAGGATGGAAAAATATATTTCATGTGGGCGGAAATAAAAAAGCTGGGATAGCAATACTTAGATTCAGAAAACACAGACTTTAAAACAAAAGATAAAACAGGAGACAATAAAGGACATTTCATAATAATGTAGGGCTCAATTCAACAGGAGAATATAATCCTTGTAAACATTTACACACCCAACACAAGAGCAACTAAATGCGTAAAGCAAATATTTGATGGACATAAGGGAGATATTATTGATAGTAATACAGTAATAGCAGGGAACTTTAACTAACACTTTATTTACATCAATGGATAGAGCAACTTGATAGAAAATCAACAAGGAAATAGCCACTTTAAATGATACATTAGATAAGATGGCTTTAATTGATATTTTAAGAGTATTTTACTCCAAATCAGCAAAATATACATTATTTACAAGGTCAAATGGAAAAAAAATTTTAGGATAGATCACATGTTAGGCCTCAAAACAAGTCTCAATAAATTTAAAAAGACTAAAATTATTGCAAGCATTTTCTCTGATCACAGTGGTATAAAACTAGACATCAATTTCAAGAAGAAAGCTGATAAAACAAACAAATAGAAGCCACCAAACATGCTTCTAAACAATTAATAGGTTAACAAGAAAATCAAGTAAGAAATAAAAAGATACCTTGAAGCAAATTAAAAGGAAAATATTATGATCTGAAATCATAGGACAGAGACAATGACATTGTAAAAGGTAAATTTAAAACAATACAGGCCTAGCCCAAGAAATAAAAACAAAAAACCTCAAATAAACAATATAACCGTATACCTAATGGAACTTGAAAAAAGGAAAGCAAACAAAGCCGAATGTAATTGAAGGAAGGAAATAATAAAGGTCCCAGAAAAATAAATAAAATAGAGTTTAAAAGTACAAAATATCAATGAAACCAATAGCTGGTTCTTTGAAAAGATTAACAAAATTGATAAACCTTTAACCAGATTCATAAAGAAAAAAGAGAGAGAGAACCCAAATAAAATCTAAATAAAAGAGAAGTGACACTCACACCACAAAAATATAAAGGATTATAAGTAAATACCATGAACAACTATATGACAAAAAATTGGACAACATGGAATAAATTGATAATTCCTAGAAACCTATAATTTTCAATACTAAATCTAGATGAAAAAGAGACTCTGAACAGACCAATAACTTCTAACAAAATTAAATCAGTAATAATAAATAAAACTTCCAAGAAACAAAAATCCTGGACCAGATGGCTCACAGCTAAATTTTGCTAAACAATAAAAGAAGAATTAACACCTACCCTTCTCAAAATATTGCAAAAATTGAAGAAGAAGAAAGGTTTCAATTTCATTTGAGGTCCCCATTATCCTGATTTTATAAACAGACTAAGATGTTAGAAGGAAGTAAATTATAGGCCAGTATCCTTGATAAACACAGGTACAAAATCCTCAACAAAACATTAGCAAACTGAGGTTAGTAATACACTGAAAAGATTATACACTATGATCAAGTGGGATTTATTCCTGGAATGCAATGTTGGTTTTAAATCTGAAAATCAATTGGCATGATACAACACATAAAATTAAGCATACAAATTATATAATCATATCAATAAATGCAGAAAAAGATTTAACAAAGTCTAGTACTAATTTATGAAAACATTCTAGACAAAATGAGAATAGAAGGAACATATGTCAGTATAATATGTACTCTGTATGACAAACCCACAAATAAATTATACTCAAGTGGGAAAATCTAATATTGTTTTCCTTCAGATCAGGAACAATGCAAAGATGTCAGTTTTTACCACTTTTATTCAACATAGTACTGGAAGTTTTAGCCACAGAACCAGACAGGAAGGAAAAATAAAAAGCATTCACATTGTAAAGGAAGAAGTAAAACTATCATTATATGCAGATGGTAAGATACTGTATATAGAGAACTCTAAAGATTTCACCAAAAAGCTATTAAACATAATAAGTGAATCCAGTAAATAGCAGCATAAAAATTAATATTCAGAAATTGGTTGTATTTTTATACACCAATCGCAAACTATCAGAATAAGAAAGCAAGAAAGCAATTGCATTTACAGTTGCATAAGAAGTGAAAATATCTAGAAGTAAATTTTAACCAAGGAGGTAGGAAACCTGTGCACTTGAACAATTATGACAATGAAGAAAAAAATTGAAGAAGATACTAATAAATAGAAGCATATACCATATTCATGGATAGGAAGAATTAACATCATTAAAATGTCCATACTACCCAAAGCAATTATCAGAGAAGGAAAACTCTGATTCCAAAAAACCTCCGCTGCCTTGCGGCATACCTCTTCAGGGGAAAGGCTAAGGGAGTAAACCCCGACAGAAAATCCGGAGCCGGAGTCCCTAAGGCGGTTTGACGTTGTAGTCAACACCGGCAACTCCTGCGGCGCACCTGAAACCAAGCTGTATTGACTCCGTCTTTCCCTTGGACCCTTCAGCTGCGAAGAGAGGGGGGGTCTGCTGCATGGGCAACAGCAGACCCTCCATATCACCCTGCCCAGGCTCTGTAGCTTCAGCTTCACTGGAGAGGACACTCCAGCATCATCGCAAGATGTCGATTCAACACGGGAGGAGACAGATACCGTGTCACTCCCGAGTCGGACTGCACAACCATTCTTGGCGGTGCAGATAGACTCTTAAGAAGCTACACCATCGTCTCTCGAGACGGACGGCTGCCGACGACGACCCAAAGCAATTTATAGTTTCAATGTAATCCCTATCAAATTACCAGTGACATTTTTCACAGAACTAGAACAAATAATCCTAAAATTGATATGGAATCACAAATGACCCCAAATATCCGAAGCCATCTTAAGAAAGAACAAAGTTTGGGTTATCATATTACACCATGTCAAACTATATAGATCAATAGAACAGAACAGAGAGCCCAGAAATAAACCCACACCTATATCACCAATTTATCTGTGACATAGGAGGCAAGAACATACAATTGGGCAAAGATAGTTTATTCAATAAACAGTGTTGGGAAAACGGGGCAGATGCATGAAAAAAAAATGAAACTAGACAACTTTCTTACAGCATATACAAGAATAAATTCAAAATAAATTAAAGACTTAAATGTAAGAACCAAAAACATGAAACACCTAGAGGAAAGAAGAAAAGATAAGCAGTAAACTCTTTGACATAGTTGTTAGTAATTTCTTTTTCTTTTTTCTTTTTTAATTCCTTTTGGATATAACTCCTCAGGCCAGGGGAAATAAATAAATAAACAAACCAACAAATGGGACTACATCAACTTGAAAAGTTTTTGCACAGCAAAAAAAAAAAAAAACCATCAACAAAACGAAAAGATAACCTACTGAATGAGAGAAGATATTTGCCAATGATATATCTGTTAGGGGTTAATATTCAAAATATATAAAGAACCCATGCAATTTAACACCCTCCCTCCAAAATAACCCAAACAAAATTCAATTAAAAAATGAGCAGGGGGCCTAAATAGACATTTTTCTAAAAAGGACATACATAGGAAAAGATGTTCAATGTCGATAATTGCCACAGAATGCTAATTAAAACCACAATGAACTATTACCTCACATCCATCAAGATGGCTATCATCAATAAATTAACAAACAAGTGCGGCAAGGATGTGAAGAAAAAGGGACCCTCATGTGCTGTAGGTGGGATTGCAAACTGGTGCAGCCACTATGGGAAACATTATGCATGTTCCTCAAAAAATTAAAAATAAAACCACCATATGACCCACTAACCCAACTTTTGAATGGGATCCAAAAAATTTGAAAAGACATATACATTTTTATGTTCATTGCAACGTTACAACAGCCAAATATGGAACCAACCTAAGTGTCCATTGATAGAAGATTGGATAAAGAAAAGGTGGGATATATATGTATATATATATATATATATATATATAATGAAATAGTACTCAGCTGTGAAAAAAATAAAATGTTATCATTTGCAACGTTATATGTGGACCTAGAATGTATTTTGCTAAATGAAATGTCAGACAGAGAAAGACAAATGGTTTATATTTTATTAATATGTAGAATCTGAAAAACCAAAAGAAATAAAAAAACAAAACAGAAACAAACTCACAGAGAAGAAACTGGTGATTGCCAGAGTGGGGAAGGGTTATGGAGGCTGAGTGAAGAAGGTGAATGGATCAACACATACAAATTGGCATTTACAAAATAGTCACAGAGATGTAAAGTACAGCATAGGCAATATAATCAATAATGTTACTATTCCTATGTATAGTGACAGGTGAGTACTAGACTTATTGGAAGGATCACCTTGTAAGTTATAATGTCTAACCACTATGCTGTACACCTGAAAGTAATATAATAATGAATATCAACTATAATTGAAAAAAAATTTTAAATACTTTATTAATTCATGTTTGCAAAAATCTGGCAGTTATATCTGGGAATGAATTCTGAAGGGCCTAGTTTCATGTGTGTTCATTTTGCAAAAGTCCATTGAGCTGTTCGTTTATTATATATCTCCTTTATTTTATGCATATTTTATGCATATTTTATTTCAATAAGGTTTTAAAAGATCAATTAATCTGCTGTTCAATCAAATCTGAACATGATGCTAACCCAACTAAAGCTTTGTCACAGATAACCTCTGACTCTCCCCAGGTCTCCTTCCCTCCTGGGAGTCTGATACATTGATTGCTGATGCCACTGTTACATTCCAACTTGTTACCACCTGACTCCAGCACAGAAAAACCATTTCAGTTGCTTCCACTTAGAAAAATTGACAGGCTGTATTTTCAAAATAAAATAAATTCCAATAAGTAGGAATAAAGAAGTACAAATAGAAATCTAGAGAAAAAAAAAAGACAATTAAAATAGTTGAGTTTCCAGTATGTATTTCTGATCCTATCACAACTCACTTATTAGACCCCTCCATCACTCCCATTTTCCTACTATTTCATGGCTGGAAGGTTAGGTGGTAGCTAACCTTAGTAAAGTCCATAGCTTACAAAATATACAGACAGAGTCACGATGGAACTAGAGGGATAATGAATATTTCCGAGGACTCCTGACTTGGAATGAAATGTAGTAAATAATGAGATTTGAATTGTCTCATTTAACATAGAGTGAAAGCATTATAGTCACATGATAATTACTGACAATATTGATTGAGAAAATAGTGTTTTGCAAGTTTAAGTAAACAGGGGTAATTGTTGACATTAGGCAGCAAAAGATAATGGACATGCCTCACGTTTGTGGCTGACCTACTATTTTTTTGAATACCCTTGTATACTTTAGGAAGCCATAACTTTATTTCCCAGTCTCCTTTGCATCTAGGATTTAGGTATGTGATTCAATCAGATGCATTTATAAAAGTAATTAGGTGAATTGAAAACATCGCTTTAAGGCAAAAAGAAATAGAGGAATCTTTTATTTTCTCATGAAATACATCGGTTCTGATTTTAGAGTGTGGTCTCAACCTAGAATCTGTATAAACCAAAAGATAGGTATGGAGCTGGGAGGAAATGAAGCTAAATTTTATCAATTTCTGAAGCTGTACCAACTTATGAAAAAATCCATATGGGCACAAGTTCTGCTTTATATTTATCCTCTATTGCACTTCCAGTTTTAGAGGTACTAGAGGTTCAGCGAGGATTGTATGTATTATTATTTTAAAAATCAACCTAGTATATTGGAAGATACTCCATGTCAATGTTAGTTTAATACAATATATGTTAATATATGTTAAACAAAAATATACCAAGGGATTTAGTAACATTTGTAGTTTTAATTCCATAATAGTGGGGTAAAGAGAGAGAATGTAAGGGGGGGGAATCCTACTCTGGAACTGGGAAATATTTTGAATATGACATCACAATTAATATGAAGAGAAAATAAAATTTTCCCAAAGCATGAATTCAAAATTTTACAGTTTCTTGCCATGCAGCAGCAGGCCTTGGTCCAGCTGCAATTGTCGTATTAGAGCCACACTCTAAGGTAGAAGAGATAAGAGTAACACAGGAACCAAATATATAATTTAGAAAAAGTGGAGGCTTTTTAAAGGAAAACTGTGAGGTGCCCTAGAAGTCACATTTATCAGAATGATATTTGACATTCTAATAAATTGAAATCTCACCTGTCTACAAGTAATAAAAGATCAGAAGTTATTTCAAAGCCTGTGCCCTTCCTAGTAAGCCATTAATCAAAATCTCCAAATGGATACTCGGAAAGTCACATACCTTTTAATTTCAATTAAATTTTATGCTTGAATAAATACATATGAATATCAGACTTTAAAAATATATATACTCATTTCTCATATTATTGTGATGAACAATTTTTTCTTGTCAGCTTAGAGATGGAGAGAAATGGTCATTCTTGAAATAATGTTATGGGAACTATTTGATAAATTTAAGTTAAGGTAAAGTATGTGGGGACTGAGACTAATAACTTATGGATTTCTTTGCTTCTCTTGTTCACATCCTTTTCATGAATTTCAATGAGATTAGTTAGTAAAGGTTTTGAAAATAAAAACCTACCTTAACCATTCATTTTTATTTTTCTACAAATCAAAGAGTGGTATTTGCCTCATTGTTGTTACGATTTGGAGAAAAAGCTTTTTATGAAATGGTATATTTTATTTGATTCATAAAAGTTGGTGAAAAACACCATTCTCTCTAGTTGACACATGCAATCTCTTCGTCATACTTGTGGTTTAGTTACTTGGCAAAAGTGTCAGAAAAATAGCCTATTGTTACCCATTCATTCATCACCCATCAAAGGAGGCTTACATGCTCAGTAGTAGTGAGTGTGTGAGTCAATTGCTTAAATGAAAAGCATGCACTGTGTCACCATCAGTTCTACTTCCAGACGTTTCTGAAAAGCTTTAAAGTACCACTAAGCCCTTTGAGCTATTGCTGGTAGTATTGGAATAAACAATTTTGCTCCACAGTTGTTTAAGGTTAGACCCAAGCATGGTAGTCATTTTACCTAGTCACAGTTTGGGCCTTGCTAGTATATGTTCAGAAACACTAAAGTCATGTTTGCAATTGAATTTTATTTTTCTAAAATTCTCTTACTACCTGCTCCAATTGCTCAATCATCTCTGTGCTTGATCTGGTTGTGATTGCTAACAAGACACCTGGCAGCTAGCGGTGGTCTGCTCTAGGTCTGAATCATTCAGCAAATATTTATGAGCAACTGCAAGAAGCCAGACCCTGTGCTTGTTGCTAAGGATGCAGAGCTAAATAACATCCACCTCAACCCTCTTGAGTAACCCACAGTTTACTGGTGTGGAAACAGTGATCTCTTCCTTTCTCTTGACAAATTTCTTTATGTCTAGAAGGTTTAAATATAATTATAGCAATTAACTGAAGTGAACAAATTCAAAGCAAAAGACACCCTAAAAATCACACTTCTGAGCTGGCCTGGAAGGCTTTTAAAAGGCAAAATTTTACATTAAGTTAGATTTGGGTCAATAGAACCTGTAGAATTTTGAGTTCTAACCAAAATCTGAGACCAGTTTTATCACTTAGTGAAGATTTCCCACCTGGTCCTAAGTGATGTTACATCTTCATTCTCTGTGGTTCTTGCCCTAGTTCCAGCATAAAATGACATCATCCTCTTTTGCTTCTGAGTATTTTTCCTTTGTGTTTTACAATACATTTAAATGACCTTGTGATGTTTTCTCTTCTCTTACAGAACCTTCCCTACCACCCATAGATAGCCTTTTGCTCTTCTGGCTTATTCTTACAGGTTGTCTCCTACTTTCTTAAAGCCAACTCTATCCAATAAAGTTTGGCTTTTCCACCTACTGCTTCAAAGCCATAGTGCTAAAATACCAATTTTTTTTCTTTATTCATATTCTTTTCTTAGGAAAAATGTTTCCCAATTACAAGCCCCCAAGGGGTGCATCTTCATTATCACTTGGACCATGATAATAACTGATTATACCAGGAATGGGCAAATCGGAGTGTGCAATGTTAGGAATTTGACATTGAGACACACCTGTGTCAGGTAACAGTGAAAAGCTCATAGCAAGGTCATAAAAAGTCCAAGCTGGAAACAAAGCCATAGTGAGCCAAAAGTACATATGAAAATTAAAATAGTGAGGGAAGCAGGGGAACCATGATGAAGGCCATGTTGGAGAATCTTCCGACAAGGGGGTTAGGGGGTAGGCTTTAACATAAAATGTAAGGAAATAGGAAGACATTTGAGTAGGAATCCTATGGTTTCAATTGTCAGATTTTTCCTTGACCTTCACAAATCATTTGTTTCTTTTGTGCTCTGAGTCCTCTGGGAGAAAGTAAATTTAAGAAATGGCGAGCTAACTATAGGTTTCTATTTATATTTTTGCACACTAAAATTAATACATAATTCATAGAATTAACTTAAAGAATTTCCTCAGTGTATATGAAATCTGATGATAGAAAGATTAAAAATTACTCCAGCTGTCTATTTACTAATGTGTAAACTGCTTAAGTTGCTCAGTGTCTCTAAGCCTCCATATTTCCATCGCAAAGTGAGGATAAATTAAATAAAAATTAAACTAAAAATTAAACTAAACTATATATATATATATGGGCTTATTAGTGCTTGGCTCTTGGTTAAGCACCCTAGAAATTCTGGTCATTGTTGGTAGTAGCATGATCAACAGTGGTATTACCAACATCATTTTTATCATCAAGTCTACTTCCATCACCATTTCTTCACATCTTTTCTGTATCCTGACACACAATGTCTCTCAGACATCTAAGCTGATGATGGGCTCCTGGATCAGCTCTCTCTCGGTGTCATATTCTAAAATTATCTTTGTTCATTATTTCACCTTCCCTTAGCCCTCTACTCTCCATCTACAGTGCATTGTTTGAAAACTCAGAGCCTTGGATGGGATTAATCCAATTAAAGTAATTCATATTAAAGCTAGGATATCTAAGCTACTCAGGAGGATTGGCATTTTAAAAATAATACTTGTTGAGGAATTCTTAAACTGGAAAAACTTCAGAGAGTATAAAGAAAGAATGAATTGTTTCTGGAAGATTTTAAAGAAACAGAAGAAGATTAGAAATAACTGAATCTAAACTGTTTTAAAAATGAGTTGAAATACATGTAATGGCCTATTTTATAGTAATGTATTTATAACATTTATGAGAAATGCAATGTTCTGGACCAGAAAATTGAATAATTTCTGAGACCTGCTATTTCAATCTAAAACTTAAAAAATAAAATGGAGCCCTGGCTGCTGTGGCTCAGTGGATTGAGCATCAGCCTGTGAGCCAAATGTTGCTGGTTCGATTCCCAGTCAGGGCACATGACTAGGTTGCATGTCAGGTTTCCAGTTGGGAGTGTGAGTGAGAGGCAACCACGCAGTGATATTTCTCTCCCTCTCTTTCTCCTTTCCCCTCTCTCTAAAAATAAAACAAACAAACAAATAAATAATTTAAAAATAAAAAAGAAAGGGCAAGAGAATTCCAGTGCCATTTAAAAAAAAATTAAAAATAAAATAAAATGGGGGGGAACCCCTTTATATTTTTATGTAAGCGTTTCTAAATTGCCAGGTAGGTGGGAAGGAGGTATTGTGATGGAGTGGAAAAGATGAAATATGTCACCCCAATAGTTTACAATATGGTCTTAGGTACTTAAAGTCTTTCCCCGCAGTTCCTCATATGCAAAATAGTGACAATATTTTTTACTCAATGTGGTATTTTATTAATATTTTAATTTTATTATTAATATAAATAATGGAAAATACCATAGCAGTTAATTGTCATTATTGAAGTAGTCAATTATTATAATTTTGAAAGTATGTATATTGAGTAACTAGAGTTAGTGGGTTATTTTTCAGAATTTCTATGAGCAGCCCAGATATGATATCACTACATTCTACATTTTGAAATTTCAAGATGCTTGGTGATATTTGTGTCTAAAACAGTGCTGGAAGTATAGCCTACATTTAGTAAATGCTTTCTAACTTATGGATATTAACGTGATAACTTTTTCATTTGCCAATAGTGTTTATAATCTGGCACCTTCATTAATGGTAATAAGATTTTACTATAAAATTGTTAATGGCAATCAAAGGGAATATGTTTTTAGTATTGTATAATAAAATACAAATTCAAATTCAAATGTTGAAAGCTTTATAAAGCATATTGCATTTGATTTAATTCCTGGCTTTGTGGGTTACAAAAACACAAACTGCAAAGCAGTATAGGAGATTTTCACATTTTTATTACAGTCTTTTAAACAATTCAGACATCAGAATATGCTCATTGTAAAGTCTAATTTGTTGAGAAGTATACCATCAGTACTCCTTAAGCATCCCCTACCCAGTTCCTTGTGCCTTCTCAAAGTATATTATAAAATAGTTTGTGGTATATACTTCCAAAGCCCTTTTTAGGTATGTATGCACATTTTTACAAATGAGTCAGACTTTATGTATTGTTTTGGAACCCCATTAAAACATTTTTAGTGTCTTATGGATCTCACATGTCAGTACATAAATCTTACTTATAATTATTGCATAATATTTCATAACTTAGTTAACCCTTAAGTGACTAGCATTTTGATAACTGCCTATTTTTTGCTCTTAAAACAAGGTTCCATGAACACTTATGTTCTTTTTATCCTGGAACTTGTTCTGACATTTATTCAATTTTCATGTACCAGAAGTCTCAAAAAAAGAAAGTGAGCCCAAATCTTTTAAAATTACTTTAACAGCTTTATTGAAGTATAATGATATACAAAGAACTGTATATATTTAAGGTGCACAGTTTGATGAGTTTGACCATATGCAAATACTTGTGATACCATCACCACAATCAAGGTAATAGACTTAAGCAACACCCCACAGAATTTCTTTGTGTCTTTTTGGGGATGAGGGGCTCTTGTAAGAACACTTAACATGAGATCTACAGGCTTAACAAGCCTGAAGTGCACAGTACCATATTTTTAATGCTCATGTATAAATGTTTTTCTAGGATAGATATTTGTAGGTAGAACTGCTGGCCCAAAGGGTATGAAAATTTTATTTTATTTTATTTTATTTTTATTTTTATCTTTATTTTTTATCCTCATCCAAGGATATGCTTATTGATTTTAGAAAGAGGGGACAGGAGACAGAGAGAGAAGGAAAGAGGGAGAGAAACATCTATGTGAGAGAGAAACATTGATTGGTTGCTTCACATGCGCCTGTCCAGGGACCAAATCTGCAACGTAGGCATGTGTCCTGACCCAGAATTGAACACATGACCTTTTGGTTTACCAGATGACATTCCAACCAACTGAACCACGCAGGCCAAGACCCAAAGGGTATGACTGCTTTAAGTTTGCATAAGTCCAGTCAACTTGGGGGTGCCATTTTTGTACTCCACTTCCAGTTTTTTAACATATTTGAAATAAGTCAGAACACCCTCAAAATCTTTGACTGCCTTGCTGAACATATTCCTAGCATAATGTGGGCTTTGCAAAGTTCTAATATGTTGCAAGGGCTCTGGGGAGTCATCTAGGGTCACAGCATTGAACAACTCTGCTGTTTCCATTGTTTTTATATACACATATGGACTCATAAGACCTGGGGAAAAAATCAGATGTGTTGCTTCTGTTACTGGGGAGATTCAAGTCAGGGGGCTTCCCCTCCTCAGTTCTTGCCTTGATCACAAGAGGAGAATTCAGGTGAGAGACAAACACATATAGTGGAACAGAGATAGCAAGTTTATTTATGAAATATACATGAGCACAAAACCACAGACAGGCACCCAGATAGTCTGAATGCCCTCTTCATAACTAGTTTAATGACTTACCTATAGAGGAATAAAGTTGTTAATAAGTTTGTTACTAAGTTTGTTTTATATACTTGAGCCAGAAGATACAAGCAGGCACTCACTGAGCTAATCTGAGTGCCTCATGTACATTGGAAAATGAAGCTACAAGTTTGTCTATACACTTGAGCAAAAAAGCTGCAAGCGGGCACCCAGCTAATCTGAATGCATCAACTATCAAGACACCAGGAGTTACATACATATTATACTTTAGTCACCTTCTAGGTTCTCCCTCCTTCTCCTCCTTCCAGACCTTTGGATTAATATATAGTTACAAAGACTTTCTTTCCTAGCTAGAGAAATTGTTACAAATGCTTTTTCCTCATGGAACCAATATATATAGCAAATTTCAAGGGCTCCCCTCTTCCTTGATTTAGCTTACTGTCTATACTACGTAATATTCCCCCCTCAAGCATTTGGTGGAAGGAAGTGTTTGTCTATCAGCCCATGATAGATGTCCAGAGCCTGGGGTCTCAGGAGTTGATTATTGTATCTACTTCAGGTTGATTAAGCTCATAGAGTAGATTCTGGGACAGTGTTACTTGTTCCCTCTCTGGGCAGGTAAGGTTTAGGGCTTTGTATGAAACATGCCAGCAGCCTGATCTAAGGCAGATAAGGAAATGGGATTTGAGACACTGAGACAAAGAGACTGTTGGCTAGTTCTCTCAAAGTAGGGATGGGCTGGAATCTCAGAAGAGTCATCATCCTGACATGGAATTGTTGTATCCTAGAGGCAACAAATTTGATGAGATTAAAAAGGTATAGTCCAAAGATGAGTAGAAGAATTATAATTGTTTCCAAGGAGCAGTAAAAATCAGGTAATGGGGGGAAAGCAGACTTTACATCATCCCAGATTGAACTGGTAATAGGGTTCCATTTTCTAAAGTTAGAGAGCCAGGTAGCCTTGTCATGGATCCTTTTGATGTCCTCCTCTAGTTGACTCAAAGAGTTGATATAAGTGTAGCAGGTTTTGTTTATGACTGCACATGCCCCTCTCTCTGATGCTAACAGATAATTGAGGGTTAGTCTGTTATCTAGCACAATATTAGCAAGAGAATCTAGAGACTGTTGTAAGTTTTTGAGGGTATTGCCAGTACTTTTTTCTAGAGTAGCTTTACTGTCTGTTAAATTTCTTAAGGTGGCCTCATGGTAGACAATTCTCCCCATGGAGCTCCTAGGCCAATGGCTGCCTCTATGCTGGCTATAATGAAACCAATAGCCCTTTTATTTGAGGTTAAGTGGCATTGTGTATAGTGACAGTAACCCTTCGGGGACTAAGGAAACCTAAGGTGCATTGACCTTGAAATTGTGTACTTTCAATACATGGGCAGGGTAGAACAGATAACAGTTTGTGGAACCTAGTATAAAGCCTGCCATTGTAAGGTAAGCTATTTTGAGGGTGTCTGCAGAGATAGAGGCATCCAGGAGAAGCACATACCTGCCAGGAATAAGTTGTTGAAAACCAGGCTTGTAAGGTAAGACCATGGAGGAGTTTCCCTTGTAGTCAGGGAGAGAGGTCCTCCTTTTAAGAGAGGGTCCCTTGGCCCTGTGGGTGCTCTATGTGTTGTGGAGACTTGGTAAACAAGTTTCCACTTAATATTAATTTCTCCCTGCCAATAGCTGCAGGTCTTCTGGGGGTTATTTAGAGAATTAATATCCTAGATACCTGGTTGACCCCTGTGACTTAGTGGACACCAGTGGGTCAGATTAGGGGTATAAGAAGTATTGCCTTAAAAAGTCATTGGCTATATTAGAGATGGGACAAAATTATCTAGTTCAAGCTTATTGATGCGTTTATTTGATGTAAAATAATGACAATAGGATTATTTTAGGGTCTTGCAGAAAAGCCTCAATGCTGACCAGTTATGGGTCTGATTAATGATCAGGGTGAGATTGGTGCAAGAGAAGCCACATAGAACTGGAGGGGGGTCTACTAAGAAAGGACTGAGTTTACTAAAAATTTTGGGGCACCCTGACAATAGAGGGTTGCAAGTTGAAACTGGGGTGGGGGTGGGGGGCTCATTGCAAGTGGCTGTCTATGGCAGATCCAGCAATTCAAAAGTTGATTTCCAGTAGCAATGATTTTGGAAAAGTTTACTAATATATTTGCTCCTTATTCTCCTTGTAGAGGTACTGAGTACAGTAGGGATATGAAAACAAGAAAAGCAAACATTGTTAGTTAATGGAGAGGGGTCTAGGACCTTATCTGAAATATGATAGAGATAATTATACTAAAGTCCTAATTATTATTTTACTTATCTATAATAGATTTTTGTTTTTTTGAAGAGGAATTTGAGGTTCTCTACTGGCTCACAGAAGTAGATAGTATTGTCCTGCTGTTTTGGAGGTGCCTTTGGAGTAGAGCAGTCAGACACTCTGGGACTAAGAGAAAAAAATATGTAAAAGAATATCCATCCCAGAAGTGTCCCGAAGGAGGAGTGCGAATTCCTGGTTGTAGGCTTTCCTGCTGCTCTTAGGATGGTGTAGAATTGTAAGGAGAGGGTTCCACAAAAGGAAGTAAAGAGACAGTAGGTGGCTCCAGTACCTAGTGAGAAAGTTACTGTGCTACCTGCCACATCCATGAGCACCCTGAGCTCCAGTCCGGTAAGGACGACCTCTCTGAGGTGGGGCTGACTGAAACAGGCAGCTTCAGTCTTGAGTTACTATAAGCAAGGCAGTGGGGACTTAAGCCTGTGGGCCTTTTGGCCTGAGGGTAGAATGTCACCAAGTGGCATGCCTTCTTGCACTTATGGCATAGTGCCTAAGGTGGCTTTTCACTAGCTGGACATTCCTTGGTCCAGTGTTCACTCTTTTGATATATCAAATACTAAAATGTCCTTGGTAGTAGACTTGGAAGACCTAGTGGGATGTGGCTGTCCCACAAGGGTGGCTGAAATTTGGGTATGTCTAACCTCATTCCTTTTTTCCTTCTCCTCAGGCCTTCCTCTCCTGATATCAGCTGGATGAGCTTCTGGAGTTTTCTTCTAATATTAGAGGCAGATTGGGTTAGAAACTTATCTTTTAGTATGACCTGGCTTTCAAATAATTCTAAATCTAGGTTGGTATGCTTGATAAGTGCCTCTCTTAGCCTTTTTAAAAATGTTGTGGCATTCTCATCTAGGCGTTTGCTGATGGCGGAGACCTTGGAATAGTTAACAGCCTTTTGCCTGCCTGCCTTGAGGCACACTTTAATACAAATTAGAAAGTGATTCCTTTGCTATCTTTGGGAGGAGTTATTGTATTCCCACTCAGGGTCTGCCATGGAACTGCTGGCTCGCCTATGGACTATTTGCTATCTGATAGGTATAAATTGTTGGCAAATTTCCTGGATTCCTTTATTAATCTTTTCCTGTTCAAGATCTGATAAGGTCTGTCCCAAGATAACCATAATATCCTTCCAGGTTAACTCATAAGCTAGGGTAAGGTGTAGGAATGTATTTATGTACTTATGTGGGTTGTTGAAGTAGCTTTTCAAGTCTACCATAATCTGTTTAAGTTAGTTTGTGGAGGGAGAGGGAAGAGGGGAGAGGAGACAGAGAGGGAGAGAGAAGGGTTTATGTACTAGCTGAGGGCTACTCTCTCCTGTGGCCTCAATAAATGGTAAAAGCTTAATGGGTGGAGAGGGCCTAAGGCCGGAAGGTGTGAGGGTTGCTAATTGAGTTGGAGGTTCCGAATATGGCAATAGTGATAAAAATGTTGAGGGTGCCTCTTTTAAAGTGGTTTTTCCTAAAACTGGGGGTGTGGATGGAGAGGTGCATATGGAATGACCACTAGATGGCATTGTGGTAGGAGTTAGCTTCTATTTGAAACATAGGTTCCTCTGCCCCTAAAATAGAATGCTTGTAATAGGGGATTCCTTACTACTTGCCTAGGCATTTGAAAAAGAGATCAAGCTGGAAGCTTTCGTGTAGTGGCCAGGATTTCCTGTTAACTAACTGATATTGAGGCCAAGCAGTATGGCAAAAAAAAATACGTCTTTTCTTCTTTAGAGTTTGGAGGTCAAATTGTGACCAGTTTGAAAGGATATAGCCCAGTGAGGTCCTCCTCGAATGGACTCCTGATTTCCCATCTGGAAGGAAGAAACACCAGAAGGTTAAATAGCTCAGCATCCTGGAGTCATAACCTGATAACCTGAGGGCTCAGTGTCCCAAGGGCCTGAGTATCCAGAACTGACATCTCCATTATGGATAGATGTAGAGCAAGGAGTTCAGTTCCTGTCTGGAAGGAGGAAAGAAGGTTAGAGAGCCCAGTGTCCTGGAGTCATAACCTGAGGGCTTGGTATCCCTGGACCCAAGACCTCAGTATCCAGAACAGGCATCTCTGTTATGGATGGGATACCTCCAGGGGATGAGAGTGTTTGTCCCTATTTTCCTTTGACCAATGAGAAGGAGCTTACTAATCAGTGGGATCCCTGAAGTTTAATGGTCACTTTTGGGAGCTAGAGAAGCTCAACCAAGGGGAAGAGGAGAGGGTAATGGTTGGAATATAAGGAAATACTAGTGGTCGAAGGCATGGCACCAGTTTTAAGATATCCCTCCTTTGTTCTACTCATGGTTATGTTAGAAATTAGAGACATGGTTTGAAAAAGTGTGCAGGAGGCCCCCTGAGGAGAATAACTTTATGAGATTTTTAAAGGCATCCCCTCTCAGACACTAAGTTTCCAGAATAGTTAGCCTTACTGTGTAACCTATACCTGGCCTGCCTTGGTTCAGGAAACCTCCTTCTCCTTTACCTAGTCTTCCCCTGGAGCAGATTTTAAAGAGAACTTCTATGTCCTCTGGGTGTGCTCCTTCCTTACATAGGTGGTAGATCTTTATATTATTGGCCCTGATTTACTGCTAGAACCCCTGGCAGATATATGTGATGTTGAGTATAATGGCCAACTAACTTATTAGTATAAGCCCTAGCAGCCCATATGTGCTGCTTTTTATTTATAATGTTAACAGTAGTAGAGAACAATTTGTACATCACTCCAAGTTAGGTCACAAATCAGTGATTATAATTCAATAGACAATAGAATTTGTTTTTTGTAACAATATTTTGAATTAATTAATTTGTTTCCCACTGTCTAATTGTACCCAGGGTTTCTTTTGGGAAATGACAATTGGCTTTGGAAAATCAAAGGAGCTCTTGGTTTTTTCATTTGTTATTAAAATTATCTTTACTATGTGTCTTTCATTTTCCTTCTTTCTTCCTAGTTCTCCTTGTTTCTATTTCCCTTCTTGAGTTTCCTATTCCAATGTCTTTTCTTACTATATGTCTCTTTCCTTTATCCTTCATCCTTTCTCTACTTATTTTTACTTCCTCAATTCCTTTATTTCCTCCTTCCCTCTACACAATCCCTTTTAACTTGTATAGACCCTCTGCAATGTACCCTGCAACTTTTCTAGTCCCTTCTGCAAGAAACAACATTCTAAAATAACCATCAGAATTATAAAAGAAAGTATATTAGAACTTTATAGATTCTTGGAGGTCTTTATATAATTTCTTTATTTGACAAAGCTTCCTATGCATTTTAACTACATTAAATAAGCCTGATTAGTCTAAAATTTCTCTTTTGTGAGAAGAAAGAATAAATCCTTGAGATAATTCAGGGACCCTTTGAAATATCTCAAAGCCATTTCTAGGTTAAGAAAAAGTCTTTTAAAATTTAAACCCTGGAAAGCTTGTCAATCATAATTGACCTAGGGATATATTATAAAATGATATTTGACTATTTAAGGTGATAATAAAAGGTATGAAACATCAATATAGGCTGATAAAACTTCAGTTCTATAATTAACCTTTATTACTAAAACCATATATTCTTTCCCAAACTGATTAGAATTTTTAATTATAGTGACAGTGAAGAGTATTCTTTAGCATTCTTTACATTAATACATTTATGACTATATTTCATAACTTTCAGAAACAGTTCTTTTCTCCATTGGCAGTTACACACAGAGCTCAAACGTGAGCTTTTTTATTATCTAGTGACTTCGAGAACTGCAGGAAGGCTGGAGAAGGTGAAGTAAATATCAGACTTGGATAACTTTCAGCCACTTCAGTTTTAAAAGTACCAGTTTTTCTTTTGCAGCTTGAGGGAGGGGGAGGTATTGCTTCTGGGGACAGTGAAAAAAAGGAAAGACTTAGGGTGGAGGAAGTAACAGGAGAGAGCCTAGGCAGCCTTCCTTGGAGCCTTAGAAAAGTTATAGGAAAGGAGTGAGCCAAGGCGGTGCTGCCTTGGTTCACCTGTAAGTCAAAGGAAAAGGGGCTCCTGAAGACAGGATCAAGGGGTAAGCCTGGGTCAAGCTGCTGCTGCCCGCTACTCCCTGGCTGCAAGTCTCCTTAGGACCCTTAGAATTTAAGAGAAGATAAAATGTTTATGCCCAAGAAGGGGTAAGGCTGTTCCTCAAAAGGGAGAGAGCAAGACACTGACCTGGCAAAAACAACACTGCTCCTTGGGGGAGAAATGCAGTGGGTTTACAACTGGTCAGTGATTTAAACTTATTATTCCCTGGTCATGGAAAATGAGGCATAAAAGACGAGGGGATTTTGTAGTAGGTCAAAAGCATGCTATTTTGTGAGAGGGGCTCCCAAAGGCCATTACACCTTTGGTCATCCCCAGCTCTCTTACATGCCTGTTTCTTCTCTGGTTGTCTCTAACAGCCACAGGGGCTAAGAGCGCTGGGTGAATAACCCTTATTTTGCATGTCCCTGTAAGAGTCAAAGTTATATTACAGTGATGGGTGTTCCCTATGAGGCCCCTGCACATCTTAGGGATTGACTCCAGACACCTCTGCAAGGCCTCCAATCATGTACAGATGCCTGAGAACTTGGACCGGAGGGAGGAAGTGCCTCTTCAGTCTTTGGAGCCCAGGCGAATGGGAGCACTCATTTTAGATTTTATCCTTTTTTTAACCTCCATAAACAGGACCAGCATGTCTGAATATCCCTCCTCCACAGCACTGCTGTGTCTCTTTTAACCTCAAAAGTGCAACAAGCAATAAAACATTGCTGGTGAGACTGTTACTCACTGTGTTCTGGGCAGCTGTAGACAAAGGGTAGAACCTGAGTTACAGCACTACAAGATGTTACTAGGGAGACCTGAGTCAAGGGGGCTTCCTCTCCTCAGTTCTTGCCTCACTCACAAGAGAATAATTCAGGTGAGAGACAAAACATATTGGAAATGAGATAGCAAGTTTATTTATGAAACACAAATAAGCATGAAACTACAGGCAGGCACCCAGCTGAATGCCCTTTGTAACTAGTTTTAATGTTCTATATATAGAGGAAATAATGTTGTTAATAAGTTTGTTAGAAAGTTTATTTTATACACTTGGGATAGAAGTTACAAGTAGGCACTCAGCTAATCTGAGTGCCTCACGTATATTGGAAAATGAAGCAGCAAGTTTGTCTATATGTACGCTTGAGCAAAAAGCTGCAATCTGAATGCAGACTATTGGAACTCCAGGAGTTACATACATACTTCAGTCAGTTTCTAGGTCCCCTCTCCTCCACCTTCCAGACCTTGTTATTAATATACAGTCACAAAACCTTTCTTTCCCAGCCAGAGATATTGTTACAAAGACTTTCTTTTCCATGGAAGCAACATACATATAATTTCAAGGGCTCTCCTCCTCCTCCCTGCCTCAGTTTATGATCTATCCTACCTAACGCTTCCATTGATAAACATAAAGAATTTCACACTGTTTCTTCTATTTTCTTGGAACTCGCCATAGACTTTAAATGTAAAGAAGATACTTTGTCTTTTCTGATAAATATTTTTTTGAAAAAAATCCTTTTACCTTATATTTGGCTATAGATATGAATAATACAGATGTGGTGAAAAACTTACCTTCCTTAAGAGAATGCAGATTTCTTTCAAAATCATGGACCCTTTATTAAAATGCTAAAATTATTTTTAAGGTAACAAAAATATTCAAAAATCCCTCCCCCAAAAAAGAAAGGAAGGCAAGGGATGCTATTACTATATTGACATGTTTATTAAAGTTAAAGATGATACATTTTTATACACTGTTACCTGGCCTTGAAATACATTTTTTCAATTTGTTAGAAATAGAAAAGAAGTTCTAAAGGCAAATTTTATACAAATTCCAAGGCAGATTTTTACACAAATATCCTTGGTAGATTCAGAAGATTAAAGTTAAATGAGTACAACTTTTCTTGAATAAGTTGGACATAGTAGAGCAACTGTATTCTTTTCCTTTAGTCCTTTAAGTTCAAGTTCAGTGAATTCTTTCCCCACTGATGAATGATATCTCAGACTTTTTTAAAAAGTATTCAAATGGAAGTGCAACTTTAATCATTGAATCACACTGGTACTGGGGTGTTAGCAGTTACCAATCCATACACAATATTTAGATCTAATTTTTACTTTGGCATTTTGCTCAAATTTCCTCATGATGGTATAAACCTTTTTGTAATATAAACACTAATGTAGAAAAAATAAGTATATACAAAAAAAGAGATCTAGACTGATACTTTAGATGAATGTTATTTTATATTATTTAATAACATTTAAAAAACAAGGGACATTAACAAGATTAATGCTGTGTAATACTTAAGTAAAGTTAGAAGAAAGTATCAAGAGGTACTGGAAAACTATTTCAAATCATAAATTATGTAACAATGATTCTTTCATTTGTACTAACCTTTCTACTTTCATTTTGATGTGAATGATGTGATAATTTCCTTAAGTTTACTCCCATACTGTTCTCAGTAGCTGTTACATGAAATCTTATTTCCTAACGTGTTAGAAAGAGAGATAGATGAGTCAGTCTGGCCTCAAAGTGACATGTGCTATTCCCATTCCTAAACCATTAATTATAACTGGTCATGTGACCCAACCGTAACTTTAAGGGAGGATGGCAGATGGAGGGAGCATTAACAGCCCCTGCCACACTTGGGGTAGTTGAAAATGCATAGGTCTTGGTGTCCAGAAAATCTGTATTACAATCACCTTAAACTCAGCAAGAAAAAATAAAAGCACTTTTGATTTTTCCCTATCACATTTCTAGTAATGCTACCACACCTAGCATTTAAATGGACACTTTTTGCAGAAGAACATATAAGCCTTTCATTTTTATCTTGTTTGAGAGCATTGATATGGTATTCCATTTCAATGGATAACATTTCCAACAGAATTAGACACACACATAAGAACAAAAAGTAGGAGAATCATTTATTTTATAATTTATTCTTCTCTGGGTTATATATGACAAAGCCACAGCCAACATCATATTCAATATGCAAAAACTAAAAGCATTTCCATTAAGATGAGGAACAAGACAGGATGTCTGCATTCACAAATTTTTTTCAACATACTACTGGAAAGCCTAGCTACAGCACTCACAATTTTGACAACAACAACAAAATAACAAAAGGCATCCAAATTGAAAAGGAAGATGACATGATACTGTATATAGAGAACCCTAAAGATTTCACCAAAAAAAACCCCTAGAAATTATGGATGAATTCAGAAAAGTAACCAGATACAAAATAAATACTCAAAAAATGGTTGTATTTTAGACATTAATAATGAACTATCAAAAAAGGAAACTAAGGAGATCCAAGATGGCGGAGGAGTAAGTGGAAGCTACACTAACCTCCTCCAAGGACCAGTCTGGATTTACAACTTAATTTTGGAGATATCATCTGGAATAACCAATGGAACACTAGCTGGAAAGAAGTCTTATAACCACGGAGAGACAGAAAGGGCCGCTACATCACAACTTGACCGGTAGGGAGTGCGGAGACGCGGAAGGGCTGGCTGGACTCACATGGGTGGCAGCTGAAGGGACTGAGAAACAGCTCAGCAGCTGGGGATTCCCCCTGAGAAGGGCAGGGTCTAAACCCCCAGCTGGGCTGCCCAGCCTACAGCAACAGAGTGGAAAGTAAAATAGTATCAGCTGTGAAAAGCGAAAAGCCACAGGGTTTCTTGCTAGCCAGAGAGAAACAGCAGGAGAAAAAGAGCTCTTAAGTGGATCACATACGAAAATATTTTGGCCACCACTTACCCTGGGCTCAAGCAGAGGGAAGGCAGAGAGGACTGGAGACACTTGGGGAGAGTTTGGCACGGTGGCTTTGAGGGGAGAACTGGAGGAGCACCCGACAGGGTCCCAGTGCTGACTCATCCTCAGTACTGCGGGTAGACCATTCCCCTCCAAGTGGCGTCAGCCTGAGGGGAAGCAAAAGCCCTGCCTACAGGAATTAAGCTGCCACACCCACAGTCCTTAAGCCTGACAGCTAATCACAGATTGAGTAGATTAACAATCAAAGAAGACAGACAACAGCAGTAGATCCCTGGAAGTCTCCAACAGGCTGCCTAGGGCCAGACTGGTACATGATCTGACACCACCAGAGGCAGATCCAGGAAGTGCAGATCATTCTAAGAAGCACCAACAAACAATAGGAGTCAAAAAAATGGGGAGACAGAGAAACAACCTCCCATCAAAAGGAAAGGTAGAATCCCCAGAAAGAGTGCTAAATGAAATAGAGGGGAGCAAACTATCAGATATGGAATTCAAAACATGGATTATGGAGAAGCTGAATTAGCTCAGCGGAAACTACAAAGAACTCCAGAAAAACTACAAGGAACTCACAGAAAATTACGTGAGCATGAAAAAGGACATAGAAGCTATCAATAAGAGCCAGGAGGAAATGAAGAATACGATCTCTGAATTGAAGAACACAGTAGAAGGAATTAAAAGCAGGCTAGAGGAAGCAGAAGATCGGATCAGCGAGCTGGAGGACAACCTACACAAAAACTCCCAGACAATGCAACAAAATGAAAAAAGACTGAACAAGACTGAAGAGGTTCTAAGACAGCTGCAGGACAACATGAAACGTAATAACACCCGTATCATAGGAATTCCAGAAGGAGAAGAAGAAGAGCAAGGGATAGAAAACCTCTTTGAAAAACTAATGACAGAAAACTTCCCTCACATTAGGAGAGAAAGAGTCAGGCAAGTCCAGGAAGAACAGAGGGTCCCAATGAAGATGAACTCCAACAGGCCCACCTCAAGACACATCATAATTAAAATGGCAACATTCAAAGACAAAGAGAGGATCCTAAAAGCAGCAAGAGAAGAACAACTAATAACATACAAGGGTACTCCAATAAGGCTATCATCAGATTTCTCAGCAGAAACACTACAAGCCAGAAGGGAATGGCAAAAAATATTCCAAGCAATGAAAAACAAAGGCCTACAACCTAGAATACTATACCCAGCAAAGCTCTCATTCAAAATGGAGGGTGAAATAAGGAGCTTCCAAGACAAAAGAAGGCTAAAAGAATACATCTCCACCAAACCAGCAATGCAAGAGATGCTAAAGGGTCTGCTCTAAGAAGATAAAGAAACAGAGAGAGACAGAGAAGAACACGAGTACAAAGGGGAAAAATGACAATGAATAAGTACTTATCGGTAATAACCTTAAATGTAAATGGATTAAATGCTCCAATTAAAAGACATAGGGTAGCTGAATGGATTAGAAAGAATGACCCACATATATGCTGTCTACAAGAGACCCACCTTAGAACAAAAGATCTACACAGACTGAAAGTAAAGGGATGGAAAAAAGTATTTCAAGCAAATGGGCATTAAAAAAAGCCGGGGTAGCAATACTTATATCAGACAAAACAGATTTCACAGCAAAGTCCATAAAAAGAGACAAAGAAGGGCATTTCATAATACTTAAGGGAAAAATCCATCAAGAAGATATAACCCTTATAAATATATATGCACCCAACTTAGGAGCACCCAAATATATAAGGAAACTTTTGAAAGACTCCAAGAAAGATATAGACAACAACACACTCATAGTAGGGGACTTTAACACCCCATTGTCAACAATGGACAGATCTTTGAAGCAAAGAAACACCAAAGATATTGAGGCACTGAACAACACTCTAGATCAAATGGACTTAGTCGATATATATAGAAGTTTTCACCCCAAAGAAGCAAAATATACATACTTCTCAAGTGCACATGGAACATTTTCAAAGATAGACCACATGGTAGGAAACAAAACAAGCCTTAACAAATTCAAGAAAATTGAAATTATATCAAGCATCTTCTCAGATCACAATGGCTTAAAATTGGAAATCAACCTCAAGGAAAAAACTCAAAAACATTCAAACTCATGGAGAATGAATAACATGCTATTAAATAATGAATGGGTTAACAATGACATCAAGGAAGAAATCAAAAAGTTTCTGGAAACTAATGATAATGAACAAACAACAACCCAAAACCTATGGAAGACAGCGAAAGCAGTCCTAAGAGGAAAGTTCATAGCAATACAGGCCTACCTAAAAAAGATAGAGGAATATCTAATAAAAAATTTAACCCTACAGCTACAAGATTTGGAGGAAGAACAACAAGCAAAGCCCAGATCAAGTAGAAGGAAGGAAATCGTCAAGATCAGAGCAGAATTAAATGACATAGAGTCTAAACTAACAATTCAAAAGATCAACAAAAGTAGGAGCTGGTTCTTTGAAAAAATAAACAAAATTGACAAGCCTTTAACCAGGCTCATCAAGGAAAAAAGAGAGAGGACCCAAATAAATAAAATCAGAAACGAAAGAAGAGAAATCACAACTGATACCACAGAAATACAAAGAATTATAAGAAATTATTATGAACAACTGTATGGCAAGAAATTTGACAACCTAGAGGAAATGGACAAATTCCTGGAAACCTATAGTCTTCCCAAACTAAATCAAGAAGAAGCAGAAAGTCTGAATAGACCAATAGCAGCTAGTGAAATTGAAGCAGTAATCAAAAAGTTCCCAGCACACAAAAGCCCTGGACCGGATGGCTTCACAAGTGAATTCTACAAAACATTTAGGAAAGAAGTAACTCCTATCCTTCTCAGACTATTCCAAAAGATACAAGAAGAGGGAAGACTCCCGAACTCGTTCTATGAAGCCAGTATAACCCTAATTCCAAAACCACGTCAAGACACAGCAAAGAAAGAAAACGACAGGCCAATATCGCTGATGAACATAGATGCTAAAATCCTCAACAAAATATTGGCAAACCAGATCCAGCAACACATTAGAAAGATCATACACCATGATCAAGTACGATTCATCCCAGGGATGCAAGGATGGTTTAACATTCGCAAATCAATAAATGTAATACACCACATAAACAAAATGAAAGACAAAAACCACATGATAATATCAATAGATGCAGAAAAAGCATTTGATAAAGTATAACACCCATTTATGATGAAAACTCTCAGCAAAATGGGAATAGAGGGAGCATACCTCAACATAATAAAGGCCATATATGAGAAACCTGAAGCCAACATCATACTCAATGGGCAAAAACTGAGAGCATTCCCCCTGAGATCAGGAACAAGACAAGGATGTCCGCTCTCCCCACTCCTATTCAACATATTCTTGGAAGTTCTAGCCACCGCAATCAGACAAGAAAGAGAAATAAAAGGCATCCAAATTGGAAAAGAGGAAGTAAAACTGTCATTATTTGCAGATGACATGATAGTGTACATAGAAAACCCTACAGACTCCACAAAGAAACTACTCTACCTAATAAGTGAATTCGGCAAAATAGGAGGATACAAAGTCAATATTAAGAAATCAAAGGCATTTTTATACACCAACAATAAAAACCCAGAGATAGAAACTGAAAGAAAAATTCAATTTACCATAGCAACCAGAAAAATAAAAAACCTAGGAATAAACTTAACCAAGGTGGTAAAAGACCTGTACTCAGAAAACTACATAACACTGAAGAAAGAAATTAAAGAAGATACAAATAAATGGAAGCATATACCATGCTCATGGATGGGAAGAATCAACATCATTAAAATGTCCATACTACCCAAAGCAATTTATAGATTCAATACAATCCCTATTAAAATACCAGCAAAATATTTCACAGACCTAGAACAAATACTGCAAAAATGTATATGGAACCAAAAAAGAGCCCGAATAGCCACAGCAATTTTGAGGAAGAACACAGTAGGAGGAATCACAATACCTGATATCAAACTATACTACAAGGCCACGGTAATCAAAACAGTCTGGTACTGGCATAAAAACAGACATATAGATCAATGGAACAGAATAGAGAGCCCAGAAATAAACCCAGGTTCATATGGTCAACTAATATTTGACAAAGGGGGAAAGAACATCAAATGGAGTGAAAAGAGCCTCTTCAACAAATGGTGTTGGGAAAACTAGACAGGGACATGCAAAAAAATGAAACTAGACCACCAACTTACACCATACACCAGAATAAACTCAAAATGGGACAAAGACTTAAATTTAAGCCGTGATACCATAAAAGTCCTAGAGGAAAAAATTGGCAGGAAAATTTCAGATATCCCACATAGCAACATTTTCACTGATATATCTCCTAAGGCAAGGGAAATAAAGGAAAGAATAAACAAATGGGACTACATCAAACTAAAAAGTTTCTGCTCAGCAAAAGAAAACATCAGCAAGATGAAAAGGACACCAACCATATGGGAAAATATATTCGCCAATGACATCTCAGACAAGGGATTGATCTCCAAAATATATAAAGAACTCATACGACTCAACACCAAGAAGACAGACAACCCAATTAAAAAATGGGCAAAGGACCTGAACAAACACTTCTCCAAAGAAGACATACAGAGGGCCCATAGACATATGAAAATATGCTCAACATCACTAGCCATCAGAGAGATGCAAATAAAAACCACAATGAGATACCACCTCACACCAGTCAGAATGGCCATAATCAACAAATCAACAAACAACTTGTGCTGGAGAGGATGCGGAGAAACGGGAACCCTGGTGCATTGCTGGTGGGAATGCTGACTGGTGCAGCTACTATGGAAAACAGTTTGGAATTTCCTCAAAAAACTAAAAATGGAACTGCCTTTTGAACCAGCAATTCCATTACTGGGATTATATCTGAAAAATCCTGAAACACCAATTCAAAAGAACCTATGCACTCCAATGTTCATAGCAGCACTATTTACAATAGCCAAGTGCTGGAAAAAGCCTAAGTTCCCACCTGTAGATGAGTGGATCAAAAAACTGTGGTACATTTACACAATGGAGTTCTATGTAGCAGAAAGAAAGAAGGAACTTCTACCATTTGCAACAACATGGATGGAACTAGAGAGAATTATGCTTAGCAAAATAAGCCAGGGAACGAAATAAAAATACCTTATGCTGTCACCTATTACAGGAAACTAATGAACAACACAAACAAATGAGCAAAATTGAACCAGAGGTATGTAAACAAGAAGTAGACTAACAGTAACAAGGGGGGAGGTGGGAGGGAGAAAAGGGGGTAATAAGGGGAAGTGTCAAATCAAAGAACATGTATAAATGACCCACAGACATGGGCAACTGAGTGGGGACTGAATGTGGGGGAAGGGAGGGGCAGGATACAGGGAAGCAAGAGGGGAAAAAAAAAGTGAGACAACTGTAATGGAAAAACAAAAAAAAATTTTTTTTTAGTGGGGGAAAGTGAAAATATGAAGAATGGAAATGCCAGTTCAGTGAATATTAGGACAAAGTTTTTCCTTCACGTTGTATATTTTTCTCCCTTTTTGATCTCTCCAGAGTTTGGCATTCTAAACAAGTAAGTAATGACTTAAGTTTCTTTGCATAGAACTAATAAGACCAGTTGTTAATAGAGGTTCCTTTTTCTGACCAAGCCTTTGACTGGAATGTCAAGCCTAAAGGAGACATGCTTGGGCTCAGGTTGTTACCAAAAAGCCCTAAGGAACTGGGAATGACTTTCAAAGGTAATAAAAGCCCGCGAAATAAAAGGCCTGCTGCCATGGTTGGTTGTGCGGTCCACAGCAATCTCTCCAGGGAAGGAACAAAAGTTGTTTTCCTGAAAGATGGCTAGAAGGGACCTTAAGGCACAATGGAAAACCAGAAAGACTTGGAAAGGACAGGTGTGTACAGGCAAGGATGAATGCCAGGTATGTGGCCCAGCTTCTGTGCCCTGAAGAGCAGACTGAGGGCCACCCTAAATGTTCCTTGGGTAAGTTCCAGCAAAACAGAACTAAAAATCATAAGTGATCATTTGCTGCTCTTGTTATGTTTATGCAAATGAACAGGATAAATTAAAAATGGACTTAATGTAGTCCCTTTAAAGACAAGGAGAGTAATCTTAGGGAGAAAAATCATTATTCAAGGAAAATCACAATGATCAGTGGCAGACTGTAAAGTAGGGCAGCTAACCGTCTTAAAAGTTTCTTCTCATTTAAAAAATGGTTTCACTTGAAAATTAAACCATATCTGTGATATCACCAAAGAGATTCAAGTTGCAGGCAAGTAGAATGTCAAGTGCCTTGCAACTGGATGTCTTCCCAATAAGACAGTCTTACAGATTTAGAGACTTGTTTGTTGGTTATGTTACATAAATTAACATGTGTTTTCTGTTTTCAAAGAGCATAAGCCTATGACCGCATTACCTGAGTGATTGTCTGTACACATAAGCCTCACTTAATCCTTTCTGCAGCGCTGCCTCCTGAGACTCAACAGTTTGGCTGAACTAAATGGCTGGGTTGGTGAAGAATGGGGTGGTCTGTGGGCTTCACTTTAAAACTGAATTCTCTTTTCTATCCTAATGGCTTGGACCAAAAGGGCCCCGAGGTCTGAGAGGGGGGAAACATAAACTATTTCCCTCAGCCCAAACTAAGTATAATGGAAAAAGGGTTTTGGACAGCTGAGATGTGCCTAGCACACCTTCCTCCAAAGAAGCCCTTTTTTTTTTTTTTTTTTTCCTCCTAATGTGGAACATTGAAAAATTAATCCCTGCCTTTTGTCACCTAGTAGTTATGGATTGAATGATGCTTTTTAACCCTTTTTGCCAAATCTGTTGCCCCCAGAACACAACAAGGATGCCAGCCTGCTAAACCAAGCACGCCGTTGTCCGGAGACAGCCAACTGACCTGGAGTCTGCACAATCCTTCCCCATGTGGGAAGGCCACTCTCCCCTCCACACCCCCACTATTATTAGGGATTTCTGGACCCAAGGGTAGGCAGGACGACGACCATGTCCAGCTTGAAGCAGCTGGAGGAGCTTGAGACCTTCGCCCATTGTCCTTTACAAGATTACAAAGGGTCTTAATATCTGAGAGGGAGGGATATTTATTTTTTATGAACCATGGGTATGGACTTGGGGGGGGATGCTGGGGGAGAGAGATACTGGGTGGAGGGGAGTAAAGTGGAAAAAATTGGAACTACTGTAACAACATAATCAATAAAATATACTTTAAAAAAAAAGAATAAAATGGGGAAAGCAATAGGACATATAACTGAGGACTCTGGGGAGGATCGATGGTCAGTTCCCGATACAGCAGATGGCAGAAAGTAAATGCTTAATAAATAGAAGATAATATTATTTTAAAAAAAAAGGAAACTAAGAAAACAATCTAATTTAAAATTGCATAAAAATTACCTGGGAATAAATTTAATCAAGGAGGTAAAAGATGTGTACTCAGAAAACTACAAGACACTGAAGAAAAAAAAAATTGAAGAAGATACTAATGAGTGGAAGCATATACTGTGTTCATGAATTAGAAGATTTAGCATCATTAAAATGTCCTTATTACCCAAAGCAATCTATATATTTAATGCAATTCCTATCAAAATACCAATGGTGTATTATACAGTACTAGAACAAAAATCATAAAATTTATATAAAATCATGAATGACCCTCAATAGTAACAGCAATCTTGAAAAAAATAGAATAAACTGTCAGGTATCACACTGCCTGATATTAAAAAATACTACAAGGCTATATTAATCAAAACAGCATGGTACTGGTATAAAAAAAGACACATTGATAAATGATATAGCACAGAGATTCCCACACTTATATGGTCGATTAATCTATGACAGAAGAAACAAGACCATACACTGAGATAAAGACAATCTATTCAATAAATGGTGTTGGGAAAATTGTACAGATACATGCAAAAAATGTAGCTAAACCATCTTATTATACCAAAACCATGAATAAACTCAAAATGTATTAGAGACTTAAATGTAAGACCTGAAACCATAAAGTCCTAGAAGAAAACAGGCAGTAAAATCTCAGACATTTCTTATAGCAATATGTTTTCTGATATATCTCCTAGGGCAAAGGAAACAAAAGAAAAAAATGAACAAATTGAACTATAGCAAACTAAAAAGTTTTTGAACAGCAAGGGAAACCATCAACAAAATGAAAAATAAAAATCTATTTAATGGAAGAACATAAGGGGTTAATATCCAGAATTTATAAAAAATTGCATGTAACTCAACACCAGAAAAAAAAGCAACCAAATTAAAAAATGATAAGCAAACACACAATACAATGTACAGATGATGTATTGTAGAATTTGCTCTTAAAACCTATAATTTTATTAACCAATGTCACCCCAATAAATTCAATAAATAAAAAAAAAAAGTGGGAAGATGGCCTGAATAGACACGTCTCAAAAGAAGACATACAGATGGCCAATAAACATATGAAAAGTTACTCAGCATCACTAATCATCAGAGAAATGCAAATCAAAACCACAATGAGATACCATCTCACACCTGTCAGGATGGCTATCATCAATAAATCAACAAACAACAAGTGTTGATGAGAATGTGCAGAAAGAGGAAAACTTGTGCACTGTTGGTGGGAATGCAGACTGGTACAATCACTGTGTAAATTCCTCAAAAATTAAAAATAAAATTGCCTATCACCCAGTAATTCCACTTCTGAAAACATATGCAAAGAAGCCCAAAACACTAATTTTAAAGAACATACATAACCCTTGATTATAACAATGTTATTTACAATAGCTAAGACATGGAAGCAACCCAAGTGTCCCTCAGTAGATGAGTGGATTAAAAAACTGTGTGGTATGTATATACAATGGAATACTACTCAGCCATAAAAAATAATAAATCTTACCTTTGCAACAGCATAGATGGACCAAGAGGGTATTATGCTAAGTGAAATAACTCAGTCAAAGAAAGCAAATACCATGACATATGATTTTACTTAACATCTGGAATCTAAAAAACAAAATAAACAAACAAGAAAGAAATAGACCCAGATACAGAGAATAGACTGATAGTTGCCAGAGGGGAGGAGTTTTGGAGCACTGGGTGAAAAAGGTGAAGGGATTAAGAAGCAAACATTGATAGTTAGAGACTAGTCACAGAGATGTAAAGTACAGCATAGGGATATAGTTAATAACATTATAATAACTATGTATGGGGCCAGGTGGGTGCTTGAAATATTGGGGGTCCACTCTGTAAAGTATATGATTGTCTTACCACTATGCTGTATATTGACACTAATGCAGAATAATATTGAATGTAAACTGTACTTGAAAAATTTAAAAAATTTTCTGCTCTGCTTAAATTTGATTAAAGAAAATATACATATAGTATAATATCATTAGTGTGCAGTTTAATGAATTTTCACAAACTGACCATAGCTGGGTTATCAGCCCTCAGTTCTATTAGCAGGAACTCAAAACCCTGTTTTAGTCTATAACCTCCTAAGGGTCACCACTATCGTGCCTTCCAACACCATAAATGAATTTGTACTTTACATAAATGGAATCATACAATATATATTTTTTGTGTCATGCTTTCTTCACTTAGTATTATCTTGAGTTTTATGTTATTATGTTATGCTATTAGATTGTTTCCTTTATTGCCATTTATTCCACTGTGTGAATATTGCCATGCTATTAGACTTTTAAAGTAAACATTAACAATGTTTGCTACTTTGAGTTATTTTCTGACCACCAATTCCTATTGGCTGAAGAGCTGAAAAATATTTTCATGTGTAATTGATGTCCTGACACCTTGATTTCAGACTCTGGCCTCCAGAACTGCAAGAGAATAAATTTCTATTGTTTTAAGCCACCATGTTTGCGGTAATTTGTACAGCAGCCAAAGGAAACTAATATGCAAGCACCTTGTCCACAGTAGGCAGTGGGGACTTGGGAGCTGGTTACTGAAGTGAATGGGATTCACTGGCTGCGTCTTATCTCTGTGGAATGGCTGGAGTGGCTATTGTGCATGGGGCTCCCTGCTGGTCTGGACCACAAAAGGCCTCCAGCTGGCTGCCCAGATGTGCCTCTGCCGCTTGGGCCTTGGGAGCTGCCCCAGGGATAAAGTGGACCTGATATTGTAACACATCCGTTGAGCCCTGTTGTTGTTGTTTTTTCACAAACAAGTTTACATTTATTATTTATTTTTTAATCCTAACCTGAGGATATGTTTATTGATTTTAGAAAGAGAGACAGAGGGAGAAACAGAAATATCAAATGGTTGCCTCCCGTATGTACCCAGACTTGGGATCAAACCTACATACAACCTATGTAAGTGCCCTGACAGGGAATCTAACCCACAGCCTTTTGGTGTACAGGGACCAAACTCCAACCAACTGAGGCATCCAGTAAGGGGAGAGCTGTTGAGCCCCTCTTGACACGCTGTTCCAGGGGCAGCCACATGGGGATGCTATTAGCATTTAACTTATTCTCTGTTTGTGATGCAGTTTCTTCTCACTAGGGTTACTGACAATTTGCGGTGTAAATAAAATAATTTTATTTTTTATAAAAAATATACATAGTTATGGTAGGAAAAGTATAGGTTCATGGTGATTCAGTAATCAGTACTAGTAAAACCACCCATCAGAAAATATTTCTAACTTAAAAAAAATTTATTGTAGTGACATTGATTAATAAAATTATATAGGATTCAGGGTATAATTCTATAACACATCATCTGTATATTGTATTGTGTGTTCACCATTCCAAGTCTAATTTCCTTCCATTTCTATTTATCCCCATTTTACCCCTCCTTCCTCCCTCCCAGTCCCCTTTCACTTTGGTAATCACCATACTGTTGTCTGTTTATGAGGTGGTGTTTTTTTAATCTTAATCCCTTCATTTTTTTCATCTTATTTTGATTTTCATTAAAGCATTCCACAGGATAATGCAAAAGACTCTGAAGAGGTGGTAGACGGTGGTATAATACAAATAATTCACTGCTTCCTATATTTGAGTTTAGAATTACTCTAAATTCATGTTAGTCTATTTGAGCTTTATTTTGCATTAATTTTCTGACACATTCCTTTTTTGAGAGGTAACAGAAGTTCTGAGTGTTTTCTTCAACCCAAAGGTCACAGTTTACTTTTTGCAGTTCCTTTGCACCAACCTTTGTCTGCCCTACTATATGCTTCTCTTCAGGTAATACTCTCTGTCTCTTCTAACTGCCTTTGTGCCAACTTTCCTAAACATCATATTGGGCTAAAGATATTTTTCCAAGATGGTCTATGGGTAGAATTTATTGAAGAATTTTACAAAGAAAATACCAAAATAGACTGCTTGATAATTCAAAACTAGTAGTAGTTAGCTTTTGGAGCTGCTGAATCATACTGATGGGCTTATAAAGTTCACAGTTCTTGCCTGGGGAAGACAGGTAAAGAAGAAAGGTGAATTGCCTTCTTCTAGGCCAGGACATGGAATGTTAAACAAACATAGGCTAAGCATGAGCAGTAGCTATAGTCGCTTCTAGAAGCTTCCTAGGGTAATGATAGAAATGACAGTGGTCACAGGAGCAGCAGAGAGGGCATTTGTTTCTGGAATTGCCAGTGTATGAAGAGTGCTAATGGAGTCCTCTCATCCCAAGAAATACTGAGTTGTAGTTGAGAAG
Organism: Furipterus horrens; assembly: GCF_987537825.1. Lineage (NCBI taxonomy): Eukaryota > Metazoa > Chordata > Mammalia > Chiroptera > Furipteridae > Furipterus > Furipterus horrens. Next base: position 70,418,528 of record NW_028327179.1, on the reverse strand, counting down.
TAATAGGACTCACCCTTTGAATAAGAGTAAGCACCCTTACAGCTTCTTGATGATACTTGAAATGGGCACCCAAGAGGAAGGTGAACCCTCTCTGTTCATCTAGGCAGGTGGGATTCATTTTACTCTTTGGCCAATATGGCACCAAAACTCTACTGTCATTGCTTCATTCTATAGATAGGAAAACAAGGCTCAAAGAGCCTCAAAACCTTGTTTAAGTTCACAGTTAACAAGAGGCAGTCAAAATCATACCCAGGCAGTCTGGCTAGACACTCTGATTGGTACTCAATCCAATAAAGAGAGTTCCAGGATGATTCTGCTATTATTCATATAATTGCTCCAGGAAATAAAAAGAAATTGTGAGTAAGATACTTACATGTTAATGTGAGTTGGTGTCACAGCATGATGTGAAGGTATCTCTGGCATTTTACAACAGGCAAGAGCCACACAAGAATATCTTGCAACTACCTTGTGTACACAACATTGAGATAATATTTATTTCAGAAAAATATTTTGAGCCTGTTCATTTTTATACTCCAAGTTTTGACAAACCTGACGTTTTCTTAGCCTAGCAAGCGTAATCTATTTTAATCAATTTTCTAATAAAATTAGAGTTAGGTTAAAGGAAAGTATTTATTAAAGCAAACATTGTTTTAACTGTAATGTTGTTTAACTTACCCAAACTAGTAATTCAGGTGCCCCTGGAACAAGCTCTGCAGATTGTGAAGTTTAGGAAGGTTAAAACATAATGACTGGCATTCTTGAGGAATCATAAAATTGCAACTAATATGTTATCAATTTTTGCTAACATATACAGAATCTACTTTATTACTGTGAATGTCTAGGGAGCTAAATTGTGGCTATTGATCCCTAATATCCACTGAGAATCGAGTATTGAATATAATGTGCCTGAATTGTTCTTCTAAACTTAAATGTAAGCAAGTCATTTATGTTGGTATCTTTTGGGGGAGTGTCTAGTTCAACAAAAAGGTGGTAAATTTTCATATATTATATTTAGAGATTAAAGATTAGGCCCAAGCAAAAGTTATAAATTTGTTCTGGCTCAACTAAATTTGTTTGAATGAAGAGAGATGCTGTCATTTAATTTAAGAACACCAGCAGATGGAGACAATCTCATGTAAAGATGCCTTCAAAACCTCAGACTCGTGTCTCCTATTTCCAGAACTTCAGGAACATCTTCCCAGGCATGTCTGACAGGATTTTAAACATGCCCTGAACAGAACTCACTATCTTTCTCTCTCAAGTCTGGTCCTTCCCAGCTTATATGCTGAACTGAAGCTAGAAACTGCAGAATCATCATTGATTTATATTTTGCACCTGTTGGTTTTGCAGATGGAATTGCTAAGCTATTTTTTAAACTTTTTATTTTGCAATAATTTCAAATGTACAGAAAAGTTGTAAAACAATACTAAGAATTTCATATGCCCTTTACCTGGATTGGTCACCAACTGTAAATGTTAACCTTGTCTAAAGTTTGCATTATTATTCATGTTTTCCTTCTCTATGTATATGCGTACACCTATACACTATAATTTTTTTCTGTTCTGTTTGAGAGTAAATTAAAGACCCCATACTCATTTCCCTCTAATTATTTTAGTGTTATTCACTAATAATAAGAACATTCTCCTAAATAACCACACTGAAACTCTTGGAATCATAAAAATTAACATTGGGCACCATATATATGGTGACAGAAGATGATTTATTTGACTTTGGGTAGTGGGCACCAATGCAATATACAGATCATGTATCCTATAAATCCACACCTGAAATTTATCTAATCTTACTAACCAATAATTAAACTTAAAAAAAGTTAAAAAGAAAAAGATTGGTGGATGATTAGAGGTGGGGGGAGGGGTATCAAAATGGGTGAGGAGGGTCAAAGGGTACAAACTTCCACTTATTAAAAAAAATTGACATTGATACAATGCTATTATTTAATTCATGTTACCTACTCAAATTATTCTAATAATCTCTTTAATGTCTTTTATAGCATATTTTTTGCTGGTCCAAGGTGGAATTAGAATCACACCTTCACTTAGTTTTCATATTTATTGATCTGGTACGGTTTTTCAGACTTTGTCTTTCACGGCATAGATATTTTTGGAGAGTAGAGTTTTTAAGTTTTATGTCTATAAATTTGGTTTTATCTGATATTTTCTCAATATTAATTTCAATTTATGCATTGTTGTCAGAAATATAATGTAAGTGATACTGTGTCCTTCTCAGTACATCACATCAGCAGGCACAGGGTATCAATCTATCTCAATTGGCTGATGTTACCTTTATTACTTGGTTAAGTGTTTATTGTTTTCTTCTCATTCACTTCTTCACTCCTAACCCTTTGGTGCTGTCATTTCTGAAAATCTCCCAAATTCATACTTTCTCCTCCATTCCATGGCCTTTGCTTAGATTGTTGCATTAGCTTCCCAATCCATTTTCCTAACTCTCTCTCTCTTCTAATCCTTCTTCTCTGATCTTGCCAAAGTTGTGTTTCTGAAATACAAATTTGGCAATGAATCTCCATGACTTTCAACAAATAAGACCCTAATTCCATGCAACTGTTTACAATAGCATTTTCAAACTTCCTAATGTGGAACACTGGTTCTTCAAAATAACTTGCTTTAAAAAAAAATTCTATTGTCGAGAAATGTGAGAAATTCTTAGTTACCATGTCTTGTATAGCCATGTAGATTAACGTACTGAAGATTCTGAGAAGTTCTGCAGAAGTAAGTCCAGAATTTCTCAAACTTACATGAACGCAAAACCATTTGTTTGCCATAGTTCACTATATATTCTCCAAGAAACAAGTGGTCTATTGAGTTAATATTTCATAAAATACCTTTGGAAGATATTGCTATATAGTTCATACTCCTTACAATGACACTCATACCTTGCCTGTTTTCACCAGGCCAAAGTCTATCACTTTCCTTATAAACATTTTTTCTTTCATCAATCAAAACTACTACTGTGACCTCATTACACCTCATACTCACTTGTCTGGTTACTACACAAACAATGCACTCTATCTAGAAAGCCCTTTACTACTCCATCTGTTATGGAAACACACACACACACACACACACACACACACCCCTCCTGTGTGTCTCTTATTAATCACAGAGAACACTTGTGACCAGATGTGCATTTCTTTACTCTCACACTACAATTCTGGCATTTCTGATCATTAAATTTGTGATAGATTTTCCCACACTAAACAATTTTGTGACACCAGGTGGGCGTCCTGCAGTTTAACTTAATTCTGATGCTATCTACTGGAAGATAACATCAGATCCAACAGATTAAAGGCTCAGACCTACAAGATTGCCTTCCCACCACTTCAGAAACCAATTTCAAGTCCAGGTTGTTACCTGTACTTCTGAAAGACTGGATATCATTCTGAGGTTCCTACAACTCTTGGCTTCAATTAATTTGCTGAAGTGACTCACAGAACCCAGGAAACAGTTTATTTACTAGATTATTGGTTTATTAGAAAATGGTGTAACTTGGGAACAGCTAGATGAAAGAGATGCAGAGGATAAGGTATGGAGAAGGAGTGAGGTGCTTCCATGCCTTCTCTAAGCATGCCACTTTTCTAGCAACTCCATGTGTTCACCAACACTTAAACTCCCTCAAACCTTGTCCTTTGAGGGTTTTGGAAACTTCATTACTTAGGCATAACTGATTGGCCATTGGTGACCTCAGTCTCCAGTCCCTCTCCCTTCCCCAGAGGTCAGGGAGTGGTGCTGGAAGCTTCAACCCTCCAATCTGGCAAACTCAGATATGATTGAAAGAGACTTGTTATGAATAACTACAGACACCTTTAGCTCTCTCATCATTTAGGAAATTCTAAGGGTTTTATGAGCTCCATGCCACTAGAACACTCACTGTAGTGTGTCACTTACACTCTTGTTAATGACCCAGTTCAAATGTTGGCCTTCCTCCCTAAAGTATGAATTGCTCTCATTCCTACTCCCTTCCTGCAGCCCTCTGTTGAGGGCTCAACACACTCTACACTAATGACTTGTTTGCATGTCTTTCTTTCTCCCCACATGGTGAGCTTCTTGAGCCCCATCAGCTTCTTGTACACCTCATAAACACCACAGTTTTGGTAAGCTCTAACTGATTGATTGTTGAATAAGTGAATGAACACAAGCTTAATATTTTGTACATGTTGATAAGACTATTATCTGGTAAATTTGCTGACATCAGCTATACCTAGTGACCATATCAGATTCTAGATACTGAAGGGACTTTTGTATCAAGCCAAAATGATAAGTATTCAAAATCGATTATTCATTTTTCATTCCTCTTTTCTCACATCACTTACTTATGTTTGGAAATATATTTTACAAGGTATATGAGGTAAATAACTTGACTTGTTTCTTTGATATTAATCAAAATCAACAAGTATCTTAATTCATTTTGCCAGATAAGTGCCTATCACTGATAAGCAAATGGATCTTATTGTGAATAAATGAAAAAACAGTATGAGGGGAAACAGTATTCTTACATTTGTTCTGACTTTTATAAACACACCTATATTGGAATTTTCTTTAACCTTCTTTTTTAAAAAATTTATACCCAAGGATACATTCACTGGAAACATTGATTGGCTGCCTCCAGTATGTGCCTGACCAGGGATTTAACCTGCAACATTGTTGTGGATGGACAATGCTCCAACCAACTGAGCCACCAGGCCAGGTCAGCCTTCTTCTTGCCATTAAATATGGAGTCCATCATATTTTACAGTTTTTCCAGAGTTGATAAAAGCCTTTGTCTGTGGCAACTGTGTATTCTTAATACACATCCTTTCATTTCAGCTCACCAAAAGAGGGTCTACTTTTATTACCCAAACAGGAAAGCTAGGTCATCTAACAGGGTCACCAAACAGACTTTCCTAATCAGAGACCTTGGAGCCCAAACATGTGCAACTTGGTTTCTATCGCTTTGGAGACAATCTGATGGGAGTAAAATTTTCCATAGCAGGAGAGATGCTGTGATTTTTCCTTATCGCACTCCAATTTCTTGAGAATGTGCATGAAGTCAGATGTTGAACTAAATTCTAGATTTCTGTCTTCTATTTCAAATACATTCCATATGATTGTGGCACAAATGTAGATTATACCACTCAACTTCCCTACACACTATGATTCATAAGGAAACCTCTTCTACTGGTTGCCAACAAATCAAGGGTTTGGGATAGTAGAATTGGAGAGCATGTATTCAGAATGGGCTTGGGCTGGGAAGGAATGCAGTGCGCATTCCAGTTTGGCAAAAGTGTAGGGTTTACAACTGCAAGGTGAAGCTGAGCTGTTGATGAGGAAGAGTCAAGGAGGCTGTAAATACTCAGTAAATGAGGCCAAAAAATAAATAAGGTCATAATTCTCTCTGTCTCTGCCTTTCTTTCTTTCTCTTTTTCATTTTTCTAGAGTGTTTTGTAAGCTAAAACATTAATTATAAGTTTTCCAAATTCTCTTATTCTTTGTGTAATGAGCAAACCAAATTGTTATTATATTTAGCTATTTCTGCAACTACACTGTAATCCATCCCTAAAGTCACTGCTAAACTTGTAACGCTGAAGTATGTGCTAGTTTGAGTCAGCATTACCTTCCAACGCAGCTTTGAATTCCCCGGGTTAACCTTTTATTTCTTTTTTCAAGTTTTCCAAGCATTTCCAAGCATCTTCAACTTTGTGAAATGATTATAAAATGTATAAACATAAATCTCTGATTCCACTTTGAACCTGTTTAAGAATGCCAAAATTATATTAACAATGCCCATTTCAAATGAAAGACCTGGAATATCATTTTGATTACTTTGACCTTAGAAAACATTTGTTGATATCACTGGACAATTGATAAACAGACATCGCAACAGCTTTGCTGGTTTCCAAGAAGATTATAAAACTCAGAAACAAAGTTCAGTTGTTTGCAAATGCCTGACATTTAGAAAGCTGCCGCTTTAAAATCTCCAAAACATTTGCTAGAAACACGTCATGATGTAAGTATGTTTCCTTTGGCACCTCAGCAGGGCAATTCTTATTTTCAGCTCAGAATATGAGAGACTTCGTTGAGAAACAAAAAAGTTTTGTCTTTAGCAAGCTGACATGGGACTACTGCTGGTTGCATGGCCCAGAATCAAGGTGATATGGAGTAACTCCTTAATGAGGGAAGACCACTCTTTACAGGAGGAGCTAATGCTGCTGGAAGATGCACAGGTGCATGGGAGAATCTCTGTAGAAGGGCAAACAAGCAAAAGAAAACTATTGTTATGTGGTCTTGACATAGTTTCTATGAAGGGGAAGAGACATGTACACAGTCTGGCAATGTGGTAAAATAAATAAGAATCCAGACTTTAGAGCCAGATTGCCTGAGTTTGAATTCCAGTTCTTATGCTTTCTTCCTTAGTAGCTTTAGTCAAATTGCATAATCCCAATGTCCCCAGTATCCTTACCTATAAAAATGATACAATAAAAGTACTTACCTCCAAGTGTTGTCTAGAGGATTAAGTGAGTGTATATGTATAAAGCATTTAGAACAGTGACTAGCTCTGCTCTTCAAAAGAATATTACAGCAACTTTAAAAAGGAGAGAGAGACTAAGAATGAACTTTTGTTATAGAAACAGAGGAGTCCAAAAACAAACCCGAGTTTGTGGCTGGGAGATAGGGAAAAGGAAGCAGCTCTCAGGATGCCTTTGCATGCCTGGGGCTAGTGGCTGGAAACATTGTTGCACAAAGATCCCTTTACTTCCAGGGCTCAGGAAGATGGGAGGGGTCTTAGAATGTGGGATGGTACGGAAGGAGCCTACAGAGCCTGCATACGGTTCTGTAAATGATCAGAACTGTTTGCGACACCACTGCATGAGAGGACACAGTCAGGGAGATTTAAGCAGCTGTGGACATTTTAGCTCGCTCTCTGGCTCTCTTGGGCTCTCTGGCTCTCTGGGGCTCGCTCTCTCTCTGGCTCTCGCTCTCATGGGCTCCCTCCATGTGGCTTGGAGGAGCAGGTCTCTCCAGGCTGCTTTAAGAAGAGGCTCTTGCCAGGCTGCTTTGAGAAGGAGAGGAGATCCATGCGGCTTGCAGGAAGAAGGCAGTTTACAAGGAGGCTGAGAATCCAGGCAGTTCTGCATTGAGAGCTGGAGTGCACCACAGCACAGAAAGGACCTCTCCAATCAGAATTGAGTGATTGGCAGCTACTGGTAAAGCTGAACGGTGTCTAGAAAGTAGGGAAATGATATTTCTGACTTTCCTAAGACTGACCAGGTCAGGGAGGGAGGAGGCAGAACTATGTGCAAATAAACAATTCTTTTTCTTTTCACCAAACTCTGGTATTGAGAGTTATAATTCTGGCGGTGGGAAATCAGGCCCCTAACTAAACAGCCCGTGGGTTCTGTTTCAATCGGAGCAGTCCAGGGGTTCTGTTACACTTTGTTTTTAAAAAATGTTCAGCCAGTGGATCGACGCAGGGGGGGAAGCAAAAGCAAGCACCGTGGCAACCAGGTAACGTCGTGCATAGGCCAAGCAATAAACATATCCTTGGATGAGGATTAAGAAAAAACTGAGGGATCCAAGATGGAGGAGGAGTAAGTGGAAGCTACACTAATCCCCTGCCAGGACCAGTCTCAATTTACAACTTAATTTTGGAGAAATCATCTGGAATAACCAACCAAACACTAGCTGAAAAGAAGTCTTATAAACATGGAGAGACAGTAAAGGTCGCTACATCACAACTTGACTGGTAGGGAGTGCGAAGATGTGGAAGGGCTGGCTGGGCTCCCACAGGTGGCAGCTGAAGGGACTGAGAAACAGCTTAGCAGCCAGGGGGTTCCCCCTGAGAAGGGTAGGGTCTAAACCCCCAGCTGGGCTTCCCAGCCTACAGCAACAGAGTGGACAGTAAAAGAGTATCAGCTGGGAAAAATGAAAAGCCACAGGGTTTCTTGCTAGCCAGAGAGAAACAGTGGATCACATACGAAAATATTTTGGCCCCCACTTACCCTGGGCTCAAGCAGAGGGAAGGCAGAGAGGACTGGAGACACTTGGGGAGAGTTTGGCATGCTGGCTTTGAGGGGAGAACTGGGGGAGAAGCTGACCGGGTCCAAGTGCTGACTCATACCCAGTACTGCAGGCAGACCATTCCCCTCCAAGTGGTGTCAGCCTGAGGGGAAGCAAAAGCCCTGCCTACAGGAATTAAGCTGCCACACCCATGTTCCTTAAGCCGGATGGCTAATCACAGATTGAATAGATTAACAACTAAAGAAGATAGACAAAGGCAATAGATCCCTGGAAGTCTCCAACAGGCTGCCTAGGGCCAGACTGGTACATGATCTGATGCCACCAGAGGCAGATCCAGGAAGTGCAGATCATTCTAAGAAGCACCAACAAAAAATAGGAGTCACAAAAAAGGGGAGACAGAGAAACAACCCCCCATTGAAAGGAAAGGTAGAATCCCCAGAAAGAGTGTTAAATGAAATAGAGTGGAGCAAACTATCAGATATGGAATTCAAACCATGGATTATGGAGAACCTGAATGAGCTCAGCGGAAACTACAAAAAACTCCAGGGAAACTACAAGGAACTCCAGAAGAACTACAAGAAACTGACTGAGAATTGAACCAGCATGAAAAAGGACATAGAAGCTATCAATAAGAGCCAGGAGAAAATGAAGAATACAATCTCTGAATTGAAGAACACAGTAGAAGGAATTGCAACCAGGCTAGAGGAAGCAAAAGATCGGATCAGTGCGCTGGAGGACAATGTAGACAGAAACTCCCAGACAGTGCAACAAAATGAAAAAAGACTGAACAAGACTGAAGAGGTTCTAAGACAGCTGCAGGACAACATGAAACATAATAATATTCATATCCTAGGAATTCCAGAAGGAGAAAAAGAAGAGCAAGGAATAGAAAACCTTTTTGAAAAACTACTGACAGAAAACTTCCCTAACATGAGGAGAGAAAGAGTCACGCAAGTCCAGGAAGCACAAAGGGTCCCAATGAAGATGAACCCCAACGGGCCCACTTCAGGACACATCATAATTAATATGGCAACATTCAAAGACAAAGAGAGGATCCTAAAAGCAGCAAGAGAGAAACAACTAATAACATCCAAGGGAGCACCAATAAGGCTATCATCAGATTTCTCAGCAGAAACACTACAAGCCAGAAGGAAATGGCAAAAAATATTCCAAGCGATAAAAAGCAAAGGCCTACAACCAAGAATACACTACCAGCAAGGCTCTCATTCAAAATGAAAGGTGAAATAAGGAGTTTCCAAGACAAAAGAAGGCTAAAAGAATACATCTCCACCAAACCAGCATTGCAAGAGATGCTAAAGGGTCTGCTTTAAGAAGATGAAGAAACAGAGAGAGACAGAGAGGAACACGAGTACAAAAGGGGAAAATGACAATGAATAAGTACTTATTGGCAATAACCTTTAATATAAATGAATTAAATGCTCCATTCAAAAGACATAAGGTAGCTGAATGGATTAGAAAGAATGACCCACATATATGCTGTCTACAAGAGACCCACCTTAGAACAAAAGATCTACACAGACTGAAAGTGAAAGGATGGAAAAAAGTATTTCAAGCAAATGGACATGAAAAAAAAGCTGGGGTAGCAATACTTATATCAGACAAAACAGATTTCACAGCAAAGGCCATAAAAAGAGACAAAGAAGGGCATTTCATAATACTTAAGGGAAAAATCAATCAAGAATATATGACCCTTGTAAATATATATGCACCCAACTTAGGAGCATCCAAATATATAAGGAAACTTTTGAAAGACTCCAAGAAAGATATAGATAGCAACACACTCATACTAGGGGACTTTAACACCCCATTGTCAACAATGGACAGAACTTCGAAGCAAAGAAACACCAAAGATATTGAGGCACTGGACAACACTCTAGATCAAATGGACTTAGTCAAAATATATAGAACTTTTCACCCCAAAGAAGCAAAATATACATTCTTCTCAAGTGCACATGGAACATTTTCTAAAACGGACCACAAGGAAGGACACAAAACAAGCCTCAACAAATTCAAGGAAATTGAAATTATATCAAGCATCTTCTCAGATTCACAAAGGCTTAAAATTGGAAATCAACCTCAAGGAGAAAACTCAAAAACATTCAAACTCATGGAGAATGAATAACATGCTATTAAATGATGAATGGGTTAACAATGACATCAAAGAAAAAATCAAAAAGTTTCTGGAAAATAATTATAATGAACACACAACAACCCAAAACCTATGGGAGACAGCGAAAGCAGTCCTAAGAGGAAAGTTCATAGCAATACAGGCCTATGTAAAAAAGCTAGAAGAGTCTCTAATAAAAAATTTAACCCTACAGCTACAAGAACTAGAGGGAGAACAACAAGCAAAGCCCAGATCAAGTAGAAGGAAGGATATCATCAAGATCAGAGCACAATTAAATAACGTAGAGACTAAACTAACAATTCAAAAGATCAACATAAGTGGGAGCTGGTTCTTTGAAAAGATAAACAAACTTGACAAGCCTTTAACCAGGATCATCAAGAAAAAAAGAGAGAGGGCCCAAATAAAAAAAATCAAAAACGAAAGAGGAGAAATCACAACCGATACCACAGAAATACAAAGGATTGTAAGAAATTATTACGAACAACTGTATGGCAAGAAATTTGACAACCTAGAGGAAATGGACAAATTCCTGGAAACATATAGTCTTCCAAAACTGAATCAAGAAGAAGCAGAAAGCCTGAATAGACCAATAACAACTAGTGAAATTGAAGCAGTAATCAAAAAACTCCCAGCACACAAAAGCCCTGGACCAGATGGCTTCACAGGTAAATTCTACAAAACATTTAGGAAATAACTAATTACCATCTTCCTCAGACTCTTCTAAAAGATCCAAGAAGAGGGAAGACTCCCAAACTCGTTCTATGAAGCCAGTATAACCCTAATTCCAAAACCACGTCAAGACACAACGAAGAAAGAAAACTACAGGCCAATATCACTGATGAACATAGATGCTAAAATCTTCAATAAAATATTGGCAAACAGGATCCAGCAATACATCAAAAAGATCATACACCACAATCAAGTGGGATTCATCCCCGGGATGCAAGGATGATTTAAGATTTGCAAATAAATAATGTAATACACCACATAAACAAAATGAAAGGCAAAAAACACACTATTATATCAATAGATGCAGAAAAAGCATTTGATAAAGTATAACACCCATTTATGATGAAAACTCTCAGCAAAATGGGAATAGAGGGAGCATACCTCAACATAATAAAGACCATATACGAGAAACCTGAAGCCAACATCATACTCAATGGGCAAAAACTGAGAGCATTACCCCTGAGGTCAGGAACAAGACAAGGATGTCTGCTCTCTCCACTCCTATTCAACATAGTCTTGGAAGTTCTAGCCACAGCAATCAGACAAGAAAGAGAAATAAAAGGCATCCAAATTGGAAAAGAGGAAGTAAAACTGTCATTATTTGCAGATGACATGATAGTATACCTAGAAAACCCTATAGACTCCACAAAAAAACTACTCGAACTAATAAGTGAATTCGGCAAAATAGCAGGGAACAAAGTCAATATTCAGAAATCAAAGGCATTTTTATACACCAACAATAAAATCTCAGAGATAGACACTGAAATAAAAATCCCATTACCATAGCAACAAGAAAATAAAGTACTTAGGAATAAACTTAACCAAGGAGGTAAAAGACTTGTACTCAGAAAACTACATAACACTGAAGAAAGAAATTAAAGAAGATACAAATAAATGGAAGCGTATACCATGCTCATGGATGGGAAGAATCAACATCATTAAAATGTCCATACTACGCAAAGCAATTGATATATTCAATACAATCCTGATTAAAATACCAGCAACATATTTCACAGACCTAGAAAAAATACTTCAAAAATGTATATGGAACCAAAAAAGAGCCCGAATAGCCACAGCAATTTTGAGGAAGAAGAAGAACACAGTAGGAGGAATCACAATACCTGATATCAAACTATACTACAAGGCCACAGTAATCAAAACAGTCTGGTACTGGCATAAGAACAGACATATAGATCAATGGAACAGACTAGAGAGCCCAGAAATAAACCCAGGTCTATAAGGTCAACTAATATTTGACTAAGGGGGAAGGAACATCAAATGGAGTGAAAAGAGCCTCTTCAACAAATGGTGTTGGGAGAACTAGACCGGGACATGCAAAAATATGAAACTAGACCATCAACTTACACCATACACCAGAATAAACTCAAGATGAATCAAAGACTTAAATGTAAGCCGTGATACCATAAAAGTCCTAGAGGAAAAAATAGGCAGGAAAATTTCAGATATCCCACATAGCAACATTTTCACTGATATATCTCCTAACGCAAGGGAAATAAAGGAAAGAATAAACAAATGGGACTACATCAAACTAAAAAGTTTCTGCTCAGCTAAAGAAAACACCAGCAAGATGAAAAGGAAACCAACCATATGAGAAAATATATTTGCCAATGACATCTCAGACAAGAGATTGATCTCCAAAATATATAAAGAACTCATACGACTCAACACCAAGAAGACAGACAACCCAATTAAAAAATGGGCAAAGGACCTGAACAAACACTTCTCTAAAGAGGACATACAGAGGGTCCATAGACATATGAAAGAATGCTCAACGTCAGTAGCCATCAGACAGATGCAAATGAAAACCACAATGAGATACCACCTCACACCAGTCAGAATGGCCATCATCAACAAATCAACAAACAACTTGTGCTGGAGAGGATGCAGAGAAATGGGAACCCTGGTGTGCTGCTGGTGGAAATGCAGACTGGTGCAGCCACTGTGGAAAACAGTTTGGAATTTCCTCAAAAAACTAAAAATGGAACTACCTTTCTACCAGCAATTCCATTGCTAGAATTATATCCGAAAAATCCTGAAACACCAATTCAAAAGAACCTATGCACCCCTATGTTCATAGCAGCACTATTTACAATAGCCAAGTGCTGGAAACAACTTAAGTGCCCATCTGTAGATGAGTGGATCAAAAATCTGGTACATTTACACAATGGAGTACTATGTAGTAGAATGAAAGGAGGAACTTCTGCCATTTGCAACAACATGGATGTAACCAGAGAGAATTATACTTAGCGAAATAAGCCAGGCAACCAAAGGGAAATACCTTATGCTGTCACCTATTACAGGAAACTAATGAACAACACAAACCAATGAGCAAAATTGACCCAGAGGTATGTAAACAAGGAGTAGACTAACAGTAACAAGGGGGGAGGTTGGAGGGAGAGAAGGGGGTAAGAAGGGGAAGGGTCTAGTCAAAGAACATGTATAAATGACCCACGGACAGGGACAACTGAGTGGGGACTAAATGTTGGAGAAGGAGGAGACAGGGTGCAAGTAAGCAAGAGGGGGGGAAAAAGTGAGACAACTGTAATGGAAAAACAAACAAAAAATTTTTAGTGGGGGAAAAATGAAAAGATGAAGAAAGGAAGTGCCAGTTCAGTGAATATTAGAAGGACAAGGATTTTCCTTCACACTGTATATTTTTCTCCCTATCTGATCCCTCCAGAGTTTGGCATTCTAAAGAAGTAAGTAATGACATAAGGTTCTTTGCATAAAACTAATAAGACCAATTGTTGATAGAGAGTTTTTTTTGACCAAGACTTTGACTGGAATGTCATGCCTAAAGGAGATATGCTTGGGCTCTGGTTGTTACCAAAAAGCCCTGAGGAACTGGGAATGACTTTCAAAGGTAATAAAAGCCCATGAGATAAAAGGCCTGGTACCGTGGTTGGTTGTGCGGCTCACAGCAATCTTTCCAGGGAAGGAATGAAGGTTGTTTTCCTGAAAGATGTCTAGAAGGGACCTTAAGGCACAATGGAAACCCAGGAAGACTTGGAAAAGACAGGTCTATACAGACAAGGCTGAATGTCAGGTATATGGTTCTGCTCCTGTGCCCTGAAGGACAGACTGAAGGTCACCCTAAATGTTCCGTGGGTAAGTTCCAGCAAAGCAGAGCTAAAGATCATAAGTGATCATTTGCTGCTCTTGTTGTGTTAATGCAAATGAACAGGATAAATTAAAAATGGACTTAATGCAGTCCCTTTAATGACAAGGAGGATAATCTTAGGGAGAAAAATCATTATTCAAGGAAAATCACAATGCTCAGTGGTGGACTATAAAGTAATGCAGCTAACCATCTTTAAAGTTTATTTTCATTTAAAATATGTTTTCACTTGAAAGTTAAACTATGTCTGTGGTATCATCAAAGATATTTATGTTACAGGCAAGAAGAATGTCAAATGCCTTGCAACTGGATATCTTTCCAATAAGACAGTCTTACAGATTTAGAGACTTGTTTGTGGGTTATGCTACATAAATTAACATGTGTTTTCTGTTTTCAAAGGGCATAAGCTTATGATCTCACTACCTGAGTGATTATCTGTATGTATAGGCCTCACTTAATCCTGTCTACATCGCTGCCTCCTGAGACTCAACCATTTGGCTGAACTAAGTGTCTGGGTTAGTGAAGAATGGGGTGGTCTGTGGGCTTCACTTTAAAACTGGTTTCTCTTTTCTATCCTAATGGCTTGGACCAAAAGGGCCCCGAGGTCTGGGTTGGGTGGGGGGATACCTAAAATATTTCCCTCAGCCCAAACTAAGTATATTGGGCAAAAGGGTTTTGGACAGATGAGATGTGCCTGGCACACTTTCGTCCAAAGAAGCCCCCCCCCTTTTTTTTCCCCAATGTGGGACATTGAAAAATTAATACCTGTCTTTTGTCATCTAGTAGTTATGGATTGAATGATGTCTTTTAACCCTTTTGCCAAATTGTTGCCCCCAGAATACAACAAGGATGCCAGCCTGTTAAACCAAGCACTCCGTTGTTCGGGGACAGTCAACTGACCTGGAGTCTGCACGATCCTTCCCCATGTGGGAAGGCCACCCTCCCCTGCACACCCCTACTCTTATTAGGGATGTCTGGACCCAAGGGTAGGTAGGACGACGACCATGTCCAGCTTGAAGCAGCTAGAGGAGCTCGAGACCATTGCCCATTTTCCTGTATAAGATTATAAAGGGTCTTAATATCTGAGAGGGAGGGATTGTTAATTTTTATTGTTAAAATAATTAATTAATCATTTATTTATTTAAAAAAAGAAAAAATATATGAAAGGGTGAAGCAGGAGAGCTTGTATGTACGAGCCATGGGCATGGAGTTGGTGGGGGATTGCTGGGGGAGGGGAGGTGCTGGATAGAGGGGAGCAAAGGGGAAAAGATTGGAATTATTGTAACAATATAACCAATAAAATATAATTTAAAAAAATAAAAAGAAAAATATAAAAGAAGAAAATGTTCAGCCAAAATTTTCACATATGATAATGTTTGACCTAACACATACACATACAAGAAAGATCATTCTAAAGATTAACTTCTTCTTCGGTAAAATCCATATTAAATATTCTGATAAAGGCTTTATGGTTATTCCCCAAAGACCTTTTGTCTGGAGATAAGTAATGGAAATTCCCATATTTCTTTTATAAGTAAAGAAGAATTATTTTCAGCCTTTGATGGGAATACTGCACCCTCCTGCTGGGATGCAGCTCCTTGCCACAGGAGCTCTGCATGCCTGCTTGCTCTGTCTTATGTTGCCACAGTATTGGGCAGAGAGGAATCCTTAATAAATATTCAGTGGTGATGATGATCTCACAATAGTGTCTCACCATTACTTCGTTGGTTTTACAAAACCCTACAGGGTATTTCCTGACATTGGAAAATACTGGGTGCAGTGCTATTTGGTGGAAAGTTAATTCAGAATGAAAGTACTGTATGTCACTGTGGATCTATGTTGTCTTCCAGCTTCTCTCTTCTCTGCCTCCCTAGCCCTCATTTCAAGCCATTAGCAGAAATTCATTTGGAACAAGGAGGAGGAAAATGTGTATGGAAATAAAATAACGTACTACATGCTTTTGTCAAGCAGGACTCCCAACACTCTCACATGCTTCCTTGCTAGTCACTCTGTCATATACTTAATAGTTTGAAGGTATGATCCCTGTTATATAAATTCATTTTTAATTTAAAAACTTAAAGCAATAGGGCAAATCACTGATTATGTATAGTATCACATGCCATTATTCTTTGGTAAAACATAAGTATTAACAAACTGAACTAATCTCAAGATTTTATCTCCTCTATTTGGTTTGCCACAATGGATTGACAGTTTGTTTAAATATGTGTCTCCTTTATAAGATATGAGATTGTAAACTTCTTGAGGGCAAGAACCATAGTGAATATCGTTTTATACCCGTAGTACTTGGGAGCTTGTGCAAGATAAATAAATATCTCCTCAATTTTTCTTAAATAATTTATTATTTCATAGATTATGGAGAATAAAGATGACCCTGTATTCTAAGTTCTTTCCCCTTGAATCTTTAGCAGCACTAAAGGTATTTATCTCACCTTGGCAACTGGAGTACTGAGGATTCCATTTGTCCAGAAAAACAATTCAAAATATGGAGACTCACCATGGGAATATAAGCCTCCTGCTCTCTCCTAGACCATGATCCTATCCCCTGGAAAGTACTGTGTTGAAAATAGCGTTCACCAGGTTTTCTGAGTCTAGACTATTATAAATGTTCTTGATGTTTTTAAACTCTACAGATAGTTTATTGACATGTTTATTAAAAATATACAACTGTATAAATCCTTAAGCAAAGGGAGAGGAAATATAGATAAAAGAATAAAAGCTAATATCTTAAGTAGTACATTTGTATAAGTAACATTTTGTAGCATGCAGAGTAAATTCATGTTTTGCAAGAATTTTCCTGTATGCATTGAATAATTCTGTTAGATAGGTATTACAGATATCAAGGCTACATAGCAAATTATTCCAAAATTTTGTGGCATAAAGCAACCATTCATGTAATTTTATGGACTCCATGTATTGGGAATTTGGAGGACACTCTGGGTTCAACTTGTCTCTGCCGATGTCAAGGCCTTCAACTGGAAGACATGAGGCTGGGGAATGGAATCATTTGAGGAGTCATTTATTCATCTGTCTGACAGTTGATGCTGGTATTGGACATGGAGCCTCAGTTCCTCTTCACATGGAGTCTCCAAGTGAGCTACTTTGGGCTTCCTCACAGTGCGATAACTGGGGTTCATCCCTTGGGACAGAGAGCCTGAAGAGGTCATATCTCTTGTTACAGTCTAAGCTAGGAAAGCATGTATGCCACATTTTGTTCATCCAGGTAGTCATAAAGTGCCTCTCAGATTCAGGGGAGAAAACATAGACTCCAGATAGTGAATGGCAAAGTTCTGGAAGAGCATGTGGGACCAGAAATATTACTATGGCTATTTTTTAAAATGCAGTCTGCCGAAAGTAATTGATATTCCCATTTTGTAGGTGAAAAATTGAGATAGAGAGGTTAAGTGGTTGTTCAGAACTTTCAATGTCTATTGTGTAAGTACTAAAACTACTAGTAAATTTTTATTTCTTCAGAAGAGAGAAAATATATTGAACCTGTCTTAATTTTACCCTGGAGAATAATAGGGTAGCATGAAAATCATTTCAAAAGTATCATTGACATATAGCCACATTTCATAAGAAGAAAAGGATTCTTTTTGTAAGTTAATATGAGATTATGAGATGCTAACAATTTTATCCACTGACTTCTTTATTGACACTTCCAACCAGAGAGTTTTTTTGTTTTGTTTTGTTTTGTTTTTGGATGTAAATATCAGTTTCCAAACTGTAACCCTTCGCCTGCCTCAAACTTAACATATTTCAAAGCAAACGCATCATTTTTTCTCATCCTAGCCCCTCCATAAGAGGATTTCCTGTGCTAAGCACTCAGTTGGGTTCCAGGGAAACATACATGAATAAAATTGTATTCCTTTTTGAGCACAGACAATGGGTCACAAACTAGGGGAGGTTCGAGAGTGTTGTGGATCCACATCTTTGAGGTAGCTACCTTTGTAAAGTCATGGAGGTATGAAAGAAGTTACTAACTTCCAGAAACTTGAAACTGCATCTTTTTATGGTGAAGTAGTATCTCATTGTGTGTAAGTCCCATGGTTGTTTTATCCATTCATTTACTGATAGACACTTGGGCTGCTTCCATATCTTGGAAGTTGTAAATAACACTGCAATGAACATAAGGGTGCTATGTTGTTTTGAATTATTATTTCAGGTTTCTTCAGATAAATTCCAAGAAATGAAATCACTGGGTCATATGGCAGTTCCATTTTTAATTTTTTGAGGTATCTCATACTGCTTTCCACAGTAGCTGCACCAATCTGTATTCCCACCAACAGTGCAAAAGTGGTGCACCCAACTCTGCAGACTCGTGAATAAATGCCTTGTTTTGCTGCTCAAGTCCTGTGTCCCGGTGTTTTATTGTGAGTGTTTCTTACAATTTGGGGGCTTGTGTGGGATCCTCCAGCTGTGGGCTCTGAGCTGAGGCAGGGAGACGCGTCCTACCCTATTTTGTGTGGCCCACTCAACCCAGGGCCCACCTGCCTCACAGAGTCTGGAAATGGGCCCTTTTCCACATCCTTGCCAGAAGTTGTTTGTTGATTTACTGATGATAGCCATTTTGATGGTTGTAAAGTGTTGTCTCTATCTCATTGTGGTTTTAATTTGCATTTCTTTGATGATTAGTGATGTTGAGTGTCTTTTCATTTGTCTACTGGCTGGCTATCTGCATGTCTTCTTGGAGAAGTGTCTATTCAGGTCCTTTGCCTATTTTTTAATTGGATTGCTTTTTTCTTTTTTTTTTTTTTTTTTGGTGTTGTTTTATAAGTTCTTTATAAATTTTTGATATTAGCCCTTTATTAGATGTATCTGAGAATATGTTGTTCCATTCAATGGGTTGTCTTTTCATTTTGTCAATGGTTTCCTTTGCAAAACCTTTTTAGTTTGATGTAGTCCCATTTATTTATTTTTTGTTTGTTTCCCTTGCCTGAGGAGATTTATCAGAAAAAATATTGCTATGAGAAATGTTGGAGATTTTACTGCCTATGTTTTCTTCTAGAAATTTTATGGTTTTGGGGTAACATTTAACTCTTTAATCTACTTTGAATTTATTTCTGTGTGTGGTATAAGAAGATGGTCTAGTTTCATTTTTTTGTACATATCTGTTCAATTTTCCCAACATCATTTATTGAATAAACTATTTTAGCTGATTGTATGTGTTTGCTTCCTCTGTCAAATATTAATTAACTATAAATGTGTGGGTTCTGGGCTCTCTATTCTGTTTCATTGATCTATGTGTCTGTTTTTATGCCACTACCAGACTGTTTTGATTACTGTGGCCTTATAGATGGGCTTGGGGAACATTATGCAAAGTGAAATAAGCCAGTCAAAGAAAGACAAATACCATATATGATTTCATTCATAAGTGGAATCTAATGAACAAACTGAACTAACAAGCAAAATAGAAACAGACTCATAGAGAGTAGGCTGACAGCTTTTGGTGGGAGGTGTGAATTTAGAGGGTGGGGGTATTAAGCAAAAAGGAAAAAAAGACTCATGGGCATGAATGGACAACAGCGTGGTGATTTTGGGGGGCTTGTATAAAGGGGGTAAATGGTAATGAAAAAGATACAATAAAAAAAAGAAACTGCAAGCATTTGTGTATGGCTAGATAACAATGTGTAGGTATGTAGGATTGGAAAAGTAGCCTGGTCATTGTTAAAGAGTTTTAGAAAAATGTAGAATGAATTAGGACAATATCTCTCAAAGTGTGGACCCAGACATCAATTAGCATCAGCATTCCTGGGAACTTGTAAGGAATGCAAATAATCAGGCCCCACCCAAGACCAACTGAATCAGAAACTGAGGAGTCTGTATTTAACAAACTCTCCAGGTGATTTGTTGCATACTAGAGCTTGAGAATCACTGAATTAGAATGAAGGTGAGAGGATGAGACTATAGATAGGAAGGCCTGATCGGAATTTAAACATCCCTGGTCAGAAAAAATAAAGTTATCAGCTGAAGTGTTGTTTATAGTATTGGAGAGGCAGGCATGAACAAATTCCAAGAAGCATTTCAGATAGCTAAGTAAGTCAGCATGGTAAGGGCATGATGGAATAAGTTTTAGGTTTTGGGGAAGAATGGAAGAGAGGGATTGAGAGAAGTAAAAATTACTTATGATTTGAAAATGGATCAGATAATAATAAGAATGAGATAGTGAGGGGAGCAAGCCAAACAAAACCCAGAACCAGTTACCCCAAGGACTTCATAGTGTCTCTTGCTCTTCCTCCATATCATCATGGGCTATGTAAGTGGGATCCTGCCTAAGAAAGATGTTCCCAAATGAAGCCCGTCTATCTCACAAGTCAAGAAAACCCCACGCTTCAGAACTAAGCAGCTGCCTGGTAATCCCATATCTTCTAGCTAAAGACTGAATTCTAAACAATTATTCACCATAGTAGTCCCTGTCATTGCCAATGCAACAGCTCTTTCCTTCCCTCCTATGTCAAAAAATTATTTTTCTGGGTAGCCATGTGCCCAGCCCTCAGAGTATGAATTATGATTAGGTAAATCAACCATAAATGCTGCTTCCCTTTTCTTCTGAGCATGGGACCTAGTTCTAGCCAAAAGAGTGAAACAGTAGGTCAATCTACTGGGGCCTCCTGAGAAAGATTTTTCTTCTTGTTAAGAGAGTAAAATGCCCTTTTGCTACCTCTCTGCTTTATACTTTGGGTGCTGTTAATGTGAGAAAGTGGTGTTTGAATAAAAGGGCTAATCTGAAGATGGAAGGCAATACATACAGGTTGGCAGAGGAGTTTTTTAAAAAAGCTTCTTCTGAGCTGAATTTGTGCTAGCCTGTGTTTTGTCTTTAAGGCACTCTTAGCAGTGTTTTTGTAGTTACTTATAGCCAAAAGCATTCCTAACTGATTACTCATCCTTCTCTAGCAAATTAATAGGGCTAACCTTGGTATGCCTTGCAGCCTTCTTTACCTGAGGCATTTGTTATTTTTTGGCCTCATTTGGAAACCTGATATCCATTCTGCTTTGTTAATCCCCTAATCTGGCCACATCCCTTCTTACATTCCCTGACTTTACCACTGTGCCCTCTTGAAGTCCACTTTCTGTGAATTGCAAACTTCCTTGTACTCTCAACCACGTCATCTCCTTGCTCTACTTGATGCTCATTATGCTTCAAGGTCTGTTTCTTCCGTAGTACTCTAAACTGAGACCAGTTATTTTTTCCCTATATGAGCTCTTTACAGTGCTTGTGGGATAGCTGTCTTACTCAATCTCCATTGATATTTCTACCTAATTCCTTTTTGCTTCATAACAATCAAAGCTCTTTGAAGTACAGTACATGGCCTCAGACCTTTCCACTCATTTCTTCACTGAGTTGACATCTCCTATCAAATTCTAGGATACTCCATGTTTTTGGTAACTTTAGTCTCTGGCTCACTTTACTTTCTACCACTTTCCCTGTTGTTATTCTTGGTGACTTCAACATATTCACCAATGTCCATGATACAGCTGGGCTGGTTATTTCCTACTCTTCAAATCTAACAATCTTTTCCTCCATCCTACTCAGCTGTAACTCTGAGGAGGAGAGAATCAATGGGATTTTACCAGATCTCTAGACTCCTAAAACCAGCTTCCTTTTCTGAACTATGCTGCAATGCCTTTACAATCAACATTTCTGGTGCCATCAACTCAAATGTCTCTGCATTTGATAATGGCTGACTCTAGTAAAGATACCTGAGTATAAAGTTTTGTTATTGTTGCTATTGTCTGAAGGTCAAGATATCCTGAGGAAAATTATTGTTGAAGAAAAATTAATAGTAGCTTTCATAAATGTCAGCATAAAATGCCATTCAAAACAAGTATAAAAGATGAATGATATCTTGTTTTAAGTGTTTTAACATACATTATCATTTTAAATAGAAGCTACAATGGCATGTTGCTTCCCATGAAGAAACAAAATAATTAGCTAAAACTATTTAAGAATTGAGTAAATATATGAAAAAAAGATTCTATTAGTCAAGGAAGAATGTGTTTCAGGTTGTATATTCAAAATGTTAGGGATGAAGAAGCAAGCCAGTGACTCGCAAACCAGTAAGGGATAATTAACAGGTGAATCATGGAAAAGGGGCAAGGAAATGACATTCCGCAGTACTCACACATATCTCTGGGATCAAAAGGAGGAATATTGTTGTCACCAAACACAGAGAAATGGGAAGATGTAGCCAGATAACTTTGCAAATAAGTTGGAGATAGACCTATAACCAGGTTACCCTTAGTTAATCACACCCTGAGGTGTTAAGATTGTGAACCCAGATTAACCAGTAATGGAGAAACTGGGGAGAAGGAAGGGGAAGCTAACCGCATTACTGTAAAACCAGTTTTCTTTGTCTACTTTGTGTGTGCATGCTCCTGGCTGGTGGTGTGCCCAACTCTGCAGACTCGTGAATAAATGCCTCGCTTTGCTGCTCAAGTCCTGTGCCCCAGTGTTTTATTGTCAGCATTTCTCACAAAAATGCACCCATGTATTCCAACACAATGAGTCCTTTTCAAATATGTGAACATTCAATATAATCATCGAAGTTGTCATTGAACACAATTCAGAAGAGGTCAGAGAGGGGCAGAGAGAATCTAGTATAAATTTGCAGTAAAGTGCTCTTTTATGGAGACATTAACGGAGTCACTAGTTTTCTGAGAAAGTAAGTGAACATCCAGAAGACAAGTTCAGATATGCCAGGGCAGCTTGAGGCAAAGGCTGATGACTGATCTTGGGTGGTGGTGTCTTTTTGGTAACCATGGTGATGTTGGATGATCTCAAACATTGCTTGTTAGAAATTACTTAAGAATGAGTCAATAATAAATCTTTTGCCTTTGGTAAAATTTGTCTTGTGATACTTCACAGTTAGATTTGGAGATCTGTGCTTAAAGACTTCAGTCATAGAAGTTTCACCTAATGTTGATTAAAGAAAAAACAACCCTTAGCTATTCACTCCTAATAAAAAAATAATAATAAAAAAAAGATACAACAAATATGAAGACCAGTGAGTCTCTTGAGCAACTGGTATCTCTTAATGCGATTAAATAATCCCAGTCTATTGATTCCTCAAAACTATAACTGTACCCAAGGGTTCCAAGCAAAATTCACCTCCTTAGAGATTAATATAATGTGTGTACATTCTGTGAATTAGTTCATGATTAATCATTTTAATATAGTCTGTTCCAATAAGATGGTAAATGTATTACCTCAATATACTTCAGCATATGATGATGTGTCAAAATCTTCTTTAGAAGTCCCTGGGTGTCAGGGATAAAAATCTCTCTCCTCTCTCTCATCTAACCATTCTATTCTCAAGTATCTACTACTGATTAGGGGATAAGAATCAGAAATCATCATTATACCTTCTAATATGCCCTGGCTGGTTTGGCTCAGTGGATTGAGCGTCGGCCTGCGAGCTAAGTGTCGCTGGTTCGATCTTCCAGTCAGGGCACATCAGAGAAGGAAAACTCTGACTCCAAAAAACCTCCGCTGCCTTGCGGCATACCTCTTCAAGGGAAAGGCTAAGGGAGTAAACCCCGACAGAAAATCCGGAGCCGGAGTCCCTAAGGCGGTTTGACGTTGTAGTCAACACCGGCAACTCCTGCGGCGCACCTGAAGCCAAGCTGTATTGACTCCGTCTTTCCCTTGGACCCTTCAGCTGCGAAGAGAGGGGGGGTCTGCTGCATGGGCAACAGCAGACCCTCCATATCACCCTGCCCAGGCTCTGTAGCCTCAGCTCCACTGGAGAGGACACTCCAGCGTCATCGCAAGATGTCGATTCAACACGGGAGGAGACAGATACCGTGTCACTCCCGAGTCGGACTGCACAGCCATTCTCGGCGGTGCAGATAGACTCTTAAGAAGCTACACCATCGTCTCTCGAGACGGACGGCTGCCGACCTTCTAATATACAAGATGTTGGCTTCTGCTGAAGGGGAAAACACATCTCTTTTCTTACTCTCTGTGGTACCTTTAACATGTTTCATATTCTGGTATTCTTACCCTCCCAATCTAGTTCCTTTCAGGGTTAGGGTCTCTACTGCTAACTGCACAAATGTGGTTAAGTGCCTGCTATGTTGAGTACAAAAGGATAAGCTATGTCTCTGAAAAACAGAACTAAACAGGATTTGCATGATGAGATTTCCACTTATTGTCCAATAGAAAATAAGTAGAACAAAAGGTTATTCTTCATTATCTACTTTCGAAGAAAAGAATGCATGAATCTAGATAAAAATTTTTATCACTTCCCTTTTTTCCTCACCACAAGAGATGGATTTAACTAATCCATTTACTTATTCTCTTATTACGTGTTCACAGGACAAAATATTCAAAAGAATTTTTTAAACCCGATTAACAATTTAAAATGGTAGGGAACTTTGAAATCTCTCCCACAGAGTTCATTCAAGGTCAAATTAAAAATAGATGAGAATAAAGAATCAAACCCAGTGGCTCTGAATCTCCCAAAGTAGTTCATTCTTCTAAGGCTGATTAGGTAGACATATGAAGAATGGCCATTTCAGTATGCAGGGAAATTGTTTTAATGTTTTTCCCACTTAGCCATGTTGGGGGCTGGCGGTTGAATTTAAGAAGAAGCACTACCAGCGAAACAAACAGGAACTGAAAAAAAAAATCATAACCAAATTATTCTGCATGTGTCAGATAAACTTAAAGCAAATACTTCACACTGAGGGGGGGAAAAATCTCATGATTCGCTAATATGAGGAGAAATGAACCTACCACTATTCCACATTTGCTTCTCACAATAGGTTACCATGAAAAAATTTGTAGAAAAACAAATAGAGTTGCAATTCAAGTATAAGAGTAATCCTTATCAGTCACCTCAAGAGAAGTTTTCCCAAACTTCAATTAAAGTGACATTTTCTCTTTTTTTCTGAAAAAGACTCCAACATGACTTGAAAACGAATGACCTAAGTTCCTTGATTTTAAAATTTCATTAAAGATATTTATCATAATGAAAAGCCTTTCTGTTCTGTTTTGTCAGAAGCAGCCTTTGTTTGGGTAATTTTTAATCCTTGGAAACAGCGCCCCCTGCTCTAACAAGTGCTTAACTGCATAAGAATTTTTTTTTTTCTCTAATGAAAAGGATATGAAGGGCCCATGGACATGGGCAACAGGGTGGGGATTGACTGTAAGAGAGGGGCTGTGGTGGGTGGAGCAGGGGAGAGCAATGGGTGAAAAATGGGATGACTGTAATAGAACAATAAAATAAAAAATTTAAAATAGGAATAAAGGTACAATTATTAAAATGAAATTTTATTTTGATACATATCATTAATTTCATTTGATTTTCATAGTGCATAGTGTATATAACTCTACAGAAAAAAAATTAGGAATACTTAAGGACGGAAGTATATATGGATGAAGAAGGCATTTGATATACCCATGAACAGGCTTTAGAAGCATCATAGGACAGTATCCATAGAAAAGAATAAAAACTATGCAAAAAAATACATCCAAATCATGGCAGGCGAGTGCAATCAGTACAAATTATAGTTTCTTGGGTACAAAGTATACATATTCTTTGGAGTGAAAACATAATACAAATGAGGGTCTTTTAAGTTCAAGCTAAAAATCATCAATAGAAAGTGTGGATGCCACATGTGACAATAAAATATTCAAGGCCACATATGAAGGTCACCAGCTTACAAAGAGAATACTGAGAGGTAGGAAAAAAAATTGTTAAAGAGAAATGCAATAAAACCACCTCTGCCTAAATCAGGAAATAACAAATGCATCAGCATTAAAATAATAGCTCTCTATATTATGCTGCATTTTTTTGCTTCTTCTGTCAGAAGAATTTACTGTGTATCACTACAAAACTCAGTGAATATGGTGAGGCAATAAATGTAGAGCTTTGGCATTAGGGCAAGTTTCATTTCCTTTTTATTTTACATTAGAGGGAAACAAGAATATAGAACTAGAAATGCTCATGTCTCCATTCATCACATTAACTTTTAAGTGTTTCATATATACTGTTTGGCACAAGGGAGATAGGGATAAAAAAATTAATTAAACCCAACCTTCCAACTCAGTGATTTTACATCCGGAAAGCTAAAGAAATATAATAGCATCCTTTACATTTAAAAATCAAATGCTTAAAGCAGATTTTAAATGTTAAGATGAAAAAAAATGCTAAGGGAAATACAGCAAAGAAAGCTAGTTAACAAAATCTTCTGGTATCCTTTATAGTTTCTTTTTTTCCATTTATTTTTCCAAATTGCATTTTACAGTAGAAATGCAGACCACTTTGGATAGCTACGGCTCAATACTGCTTGGTGCTCTCCTCTTAAGACATCATCTTCTTACACTCCACTGAACAGAAAACCATGCCTTCTACTGGCATGAACTTCTGCCCAATGAGACACTTGCTGCAGCAGGAACACAGGAAGCACTCTGTGGATGCATGCCAGCTGAAACTGTTGTAGGTCACCCGCTGTACTTCAGGATCAATGGCATTGTGGCATCCTTGACATACCTGTAAGTTAAAGATACAAATAAAAAGAAAATGAGAGTGACCTTCATATTAATCTTTTTTAGCCAACAACTGTTACTGTAGCCTATACGCTGAACACTGTGAGAAGTAATAGCTGAAGGTCAAACAGGTAATTTGATGCTTGTAAAATATCCCCACGGTATTCAAGGCAGAAAGTCTTGATGGTGAGTTCCAAAGCAATGCATTTGGTTCCAGCATATTCTAACAAACTGTAGATCAGTACTTATAAAAAAGTTTATGATTTTTCCTACAACACCAAATTCTAGGGAGGATATAGAGCAATAGGAACTGTTATTGCTGGTGGGAGTGCAAAATGAGAGTCTGGAAGACAGCTGGTTGTTTCTTATAAAACTAAACACTCTTACCACACTATCCAATAATCATGTTCTTTGGTATTTACCCAAGAGCGTTGATAACTTATATCTACTCAAAATCCTGCTCCTGCATGTTGCCTTATTCATAACTGCCAAAACTTGGAAGTAATCAAGATTTCCTTCATAGATAAACAGTGGCACATTCAGACAATGAAATGTTATGCAGTGCTAAAAACAAATGAGCTACCAAGTCATAAAAAGACACGGAGAAAACTTAAATGCAAATTACTAAGTGAAAGTAGTCCATGTGAAAAGCTACATACTGTATGATTCCAATTACGATATTCTAGGAAAGGCAAAATTATGACTACAATAAAAAAGCCAAGGGTTGCCAGAGTTGGGGCATGGGGCGGGGAGGTGGGAGAAATAAAGGACAAATATGCAGAGCACAGGGGATGTTTAGGACAGTGAAAATACTCTGTATGACAGTATCATGATGGATATGTATACATGTATATATAATATATATTATATGTGTATATAATTTGTCTATTCTATACATTGTCTAAACCCATCGAATATACACCAAGAGTGAACCCTAAGGTAAACTATGTACTTTTGCTGGTTAGGATGTGTCAATGTAGATTCAGCCTTGGTGAAAAAAATGCACCATTCTAATGAGTGATATTGATATGAGCAAGGCTATGTATATGTGTGGGGATAAGAGGTTTATGGAAATTTCTATCTTCCTTTCAATTTTGTTGTAAACATAAAACTGCTCTAAAAATATTCTTAATAAAAGACTTTCCTCATTCATTAAAGCTTTGAAGCAGTAATTTTATCAGTCTTACCTATGACATATGAGATTATTAACAGCACTAATTTCTAGACAGTAATAAGTGAAAATCATGTTCAAAGTAATTGAGGACTTAATTAAAAATACTGAAATTATTTAAGAATATTTAGATTACACTAAAAATATAACATAGTTAATTGGCTTCAGTTCTGTCGTAAGTCATAATTTATGTATAATCTAATATTATAGAATATTAATGCTTATATCCTCTATACCATTCAGTGTACATGTATGTTATATACAAATATATGATATCCATAAATCCAAAGCCACAAACATATATAACACACAAAATTTTCCTCTTTAGCTGAATATGCATATAAAGAAAATAAATGAATAACCTTTATTATACCAGAAAGCAAACTACTCATTTGAGACCTCCAAAACCCTAGACAGTTCACATGCCTATTTGTTGATGCATGTTCTGAATGAATGTGACTACCTAACGTTGCTGTTTTTAGTATTTTATAACAAGTGACAAAATCAACAAGGTAGTCCAAAACTGCACGGAAGTGATTTTAACTTCAGCATTCTTGGTCTCTTAAATGTGATTGTCAGGAATTACTGAGAGATGAAGGGTGGGTGGGTTGAGGAAGGTCATTTAGCTTAAGCTCCCTCACTTGAAAAGATCTCAAAATGTGGCTGCTCCTCAGTGGGTTAGCCTTGTTACAGATATCCATTTCAGGCCTGCAATATACTTTCCATATTTTTTAGAGCTCCATGGCTTCTATTTACAGAGATTGTAGTTGCTAATACCTACATTATGTCATCCCAGTTGGTCTGAGAAGCAAGGAAGAGAATTTCTGCATAATTAATACAGTATTCCTGAATATAACAGAAATGAGTGTCTTAATTACAAACACCCTCCTATTTTGTAGCTGTACCATGCAAGCAATTGTTTTGTATACATTCATTTTTTTTTACTGCAGTCTATTTTTTTGAAAATTACACAAACTTTTTTAAGTTTGTTTGTTTGTTTATTTTTTATTTGTAGAGAGGGGGGAAAGGAGAAAGAGAGGGAGAGCAACATCACTGTGTGGTTGCCTCTCACTCGTGCCCCCAACTGGGGACCTGAGATGCAACCTAGTCTTGTGCCCTGACTGGGAATCGAACCAGAGACACTTGGCTTGCAGGCCGATGCTCAATCCACTGAGCCACAGCAGCCAGGTATATATTCATTTTTATAGCTTTATAATTAATTTACAATGTTCTCCTTTGTAGCTTTCTATTTTAATTAATTTTTCAATACTTTAAAAATTGTTTATGTAAAATAGAAGCACTTCACACTCAATTTTTTATTCCATTCCTTTTAGACCATCAACTACCTTCTTAGCATTGTAATATTTGTGGATTTTTAAAAAATAAGTCTTTTAAAACACATGTTTTAATCTGCTATTTATGAAAGATAACTACTGTTCAACTATACATAAAATTAAAGAAGTTATTTAGGTTAAAACATAACTAAGGGCCACATTGAATTTAGGGTTTATGGTTTCATAAAATACAGTTTTATTTGATTGCCATTCCTCCCATGTTCTGTCATGTATACTAGGTAAAAACCTACTGATCCTGAATTCTTCCTAAACCTAGAAGTGTCTGGGGAATACGGAACCTTTCAGGGAGACCATGTGCTTCCTGTTCTTAAACCTCAAATATTTCAGAGTTCTTCCTTCCTTCAAGCCCTTCTACTTCTTTTATTTGTATATACAATGTGAAATAATGACATTTGTTATAATGAGCTCTCTGGCAGCAGGGAAATCTTGTAGATGTGAACTCTGGAGGTGGCAATTTGATACTGGAATTCCAGAGACCATGCAGAGATAAACTCAGTGCATTTTCCATTATCTTCCTTCCTTTTTTTTCCCTCAGAAATGCCTTGTTCTGAGCTGAGTTCTTGGCTTCAGGTTAAAAATAATTTGAATCTCTTTCCTTTTTATAAAAAATTTTTTTTAAGATTTAAGTAGATATATGCTCTAAATGAAATAACCGTCTTCAAAATTTTGCATCCTTTAGCATGTTGCATGCTTTATCTAGCACCAGCTGGAATTTGTTTAGGTGATGATATGTTCATTTGGATATTACGGAAATACAATAGTATATCTTACAGAAAACTAAACCTTTAAAAGAAGTCATGCCATATTATAAAGCTAAATATTAATTTAGAGATTATCTTTTTTCTCACAGCATTATTATTTACAATACCCAAGTGCTGGAAACAGCCTAAGTGCCCATCAGTAAATGAGTGGATCAAAAAACTGTGGTACATTTACACAATGGAATACTATGTAGCAGAAAGAAAGAAAGGACTCCTACCCTTCACGACAGCATGGATGGAAATAGAGGGTATTATGCTAAGTGAAATAAGCCAGGTGGCAGAAGACAAATACCATATGATCTCACCTATAAGTGGAACCTAATGAACAAAAACAAACAAGTGACCAAAACAGAACCAGAGGAGTGGAAATAAGGAACAAACTGACAATGACCAGAGGGGAGGGAGACAGAGGTTACCAGGGGAAAGGCGAAGAAGGGTCTAGTCAAGGAACAAGTATAAATGACCCATGGACATGGACAACAGAGTGGAGATTGACTATGGGAGTGGAGGGATGAGTGAGGCAGGGGAGAGCAATGGGGGAAAAATTGGGACAACTGTAATTGAAC
The DNA here is from genome assembly GCF_987537825.1 of Furipterus horrens. NCBI lineage: Eukaryota > Metazoa > Chordata > Mammalia > Chiroptera > Furipteridae > Furipterus > Furipterus horrens. The sequence goes on along the minus strand of NW_028327179.1, from coordinate 70,388,114 downwards.
AACAATAAAATAAAATAATATATATAAAAAATAAAAAATCGTATTTGTAGTTATAATCCTCCCCATGGATTTGATATAATGTAATGGAGAGAAGCTTATAAAAGTTAAATAAAGTAGCTTCATCTATTTAAAGCTTTACTCAGTAAGTATTTACTGAGTATCTAATGTGTTGTTCTAGTATTGGAAATACAACAGAAAACAAAGCAGACAAAAATCTCTGACTTCACGGAGTTTGCATTCTAGTCCTTGAGACCACGGTCACACACTCCACAATAAAATACACATTATGCTATCCCTCTTCTGTAGAGAAACTGTTGCAACAATATTCAGAAAAGCAGTTCTTTGGTTAAATTATGTATCAGGCCACATGGTGATTCAGCATCTTTTCCCCAGGTATAAGAAAGGTCCATGTAGACCTCAAAACAAATGACAAATCTTAAAGAGTAAAAGTCTGTCATTCAAATGTTTCCTAGATGCAGACATTGAGGATAAGGAAGTAAAAAGGCAAACTCTATTCTCCAGCTGCTTACAGTCTAGAGGAGGAGAGAGATGAGTGATATTAACAACTGTATGCACGTGGGCAAACACACATGCAAGGACCCATGAGAAAAGAGAGACATCAGCCCTAGCCAGAAAAAAAGGGGTGGAGCTTGAGGTAGGATATGAGGAATAGTGTTCTGAAAAATGTTAAGCCTAAACCGAGCCTGAAAAAATGTGTATACATGGTCAGGTAAAACAAGAAAAGAGGGTATATCAGACAAAGGAATAAGTGTGAGAAGACAAAGAACAGTGTATAAACTGGAAAATACTGGTAAATTGTGGAAATGTATGATTTGGGTTAGATTAATAGTAGAAGCAGCTAGATAGGAAAGAAAAGCCCCAGCTGACGTGGTTCAGTTGGTTGGAGCGTCACCCCTTAGTGTGAAATGTTGCCAGTTTGACCCCAGTCAGGGCATATGCCTAGATTGTGGTTCCGGTTCCCTATTCTGGGTGCGTATGAGAGGCAACATATCAATTTATCTCTCTCACATTGATGTTTCTTTCTCTCTCTCTTTCCCTCTCCCTTCCCCTCTCTCTAAAATCAATAAGCATGTCCTCAGGTAAGGATTAAAAATAAATATATAAAAATAGGCAAAAAGAGACTGGTGGATCTATTAAGCAAAGGCTTAAGGATTAGATTTGCATTTTAGAAAGATTATCTTCCATTATTATGGAAGGTGGCTATGAACGAGGCCCAAGAATGGATGTGGGGAGACCACATTTGAGGCCACTGCAATAATCCAAGTAACAAAAAAATAAAGGTCTGAAGTAGAGTAGCTGTAAACGTGAGGACCTGAGATATACTGACAAGGCAGAGTTGATTAAAAAAAATAACTAATTATATCTGGGGGCAATGGGTAAGGGTTGAAAACTAGCATTGACACCAAAACTTGTTACCTTATTTTCATAGTATTATACTCCTAGAACTACATAAATGTCATTTTATTTCTTAGCCAGAAGTCTCCTCTACTTGATGGCTCAGGGAAATCTTTACCTAGTATGTATTTTCTGCATACAAAGAAGTAAATGTCTGTGCTTTTAATATCCCCTGACTTACAAGATTTACTGTATGTGGTTAACTTTTTAAATTTATTAAATTATCTAAATTACCTCTTGGCCATCGTGCAATGGCAGCTTTGTATAAGTAGGGTAGATCCAAGAAAAAAATAATATACTCTTGTATTAAATGCTTGTTTGGCCCATGCAAATAAATCACTCCAAGCAGCAAACACAAAGCCCTAGTAATGGTCTAATAACATGAACAGAACTCATAAAATAGAGCTAAAGAATATGAACAACCCCTAGAAACCTTAATTTAAATGGAATTTGATCTGTATGAGACTCAATTAATTTCATCCTCATTAAGAAACTTTTTTGAAAATAGGGATTTGATAATCGAGTAGTATTTATAATCTACCTTGTGAACTGCACAGGTTGAAATCTTGAGGTGGTCCACAGTTAACACATGTATTGCTTTTGAATTATCTGGATTTTAACACCCTGTGGTAGGAATCACATGTTTCCTATCTGAGAGTAGTACTTTCTATTTCTCACTTGTAAGAGGCTTAAAGGTATAAAGTCAAACCATAAAGCAGGTTGAGGCAACCATATCCCTAGACTGCTTCTTACCACAGCATGATTCTTCACATAGCAGGGCTTGCACACGGGCTTGTCACTGATCATCACATATATTTCCCCAGCTAGTATGTTGTCACAGTCAAAGCAGCAAAAGTGTTTCAGATGCCAATTTTGGTTTTCTGCCTGGGTATACTCATTGCTGAATATTAGCTGGAAAGAGGATAAAAGTAAAATGAATCATATATTTTTGTTACAAATAACAAAGCTAGGTTCTTTAGACAATAAGGGAATTAGATCCACAAATAAATCAACTTATTTCCTTGTCTGAAAATAACCTAAAGCTTGAACTTGGGTTATTTAGTTTAGTCCAAATTGATTTTTTTATGTTTATGGACAATCTTTCCTTAGTCGATACAATTAATACAGTACTCAGAATGACTAAAATTAAAAGTTTTTTTCATTCAACTTCTTTGGATATAAATAAAGCAACTAATGATGTCTGGCTAATTCACACTTCCTTCTCATTAAGAGTCGCCTTAGGGTGGTAAGGGAACCATGCAGGGGTACAAAAATGAGCTTGCATTCAGGTGGCCTTAGAGAACATACCTCATCACAGCCAGCACATCGGGGTTTCTCACTGTCACAGTAATGTCTGCCACAGTATAGCTTCCCATTCTTCCAGAAATAAATCATGTCAACCAAGAGTTCGTGGCAGGTATTGCAGACAAAACAAGCTGGGTGCCACAGTTTATCGTAGCCAGCCCTTTCAGCATAGATGGCTGGATCACCTTCCTTCATACTCAGTTTGCAGCAGTAGCAGGACTGAAAAGAAATCCATCCAAAATAATGTAGTTATCATAAGACTGGAATTTCTCATCAGCAGCTTTAGTAAAAATTCAGAGAAACAATTTTCAAGAGAAAGAATTTCTACTGAAATTAATAGTTTGTCCATGTAGATAATAAGGTGTTAGTAACTCTGTGAAACAGAATCTCTTGGCTTTCTCCAGGCCATTCAAACCTCATTGTTGTACCCTGTGTATAAGAGTATTGGTTCCTGAATTAAAGTGACTTATGAAAAATGGCTAATAGTAATTTTCACCTAAATTTTAAGTGGATCTCTAAAACATGATTACCTTAGAGCTTATTAGTACTTTTTGAAAATGATTTTTTTTATAAAACTAAGTCTTATTGGTTGATGTGCTAATAGAATCTATGAGAGATGTGTTACATTAAGTTTAGTTCTCATTTTTTGTTCATCTGTGTCACAATTTTCTTCAAGCCATTAAAAGAAAAAGACTTCAAATTCCCTCTCTAGGAGGGAGTTCAAAAAATATGATTGAACATATATTCACATAAATTTATGTTTGAATTTTAGGTACGATGTCACAAGCAAAATGTATTAACCTAACCACACATTATTCTTATTTACAGGAAGAGATAAACAACACCAAAATTATGTTTAGAAACAGTTTCTAGATTAGTATACTGTATTCTAGCATTACACCAATGCTAACTACCATGTTTACCTAAAACTCACAATTATTCTTGGCAACAAGTAATAAGAAAACTTGGTTTTAGGCAGAGGTTTCAAACATGATAATTCCCTAAAATCAGAGTAAACTGAATTTTAATTCAATTTATTTGCCTCACCTACTCCCTTTTGGAAACAGAGGAATGGCTTTCAAAGAGGTTTAAAAAAAAGAGAAAGTATCTGTAAACTACACCAGCTAGGCCAATGGTGTGACCACTCTACTCACATACTGAGTTCTTTTGTGTTCGGTTGATTTGTCCTCCACAGTCCCCACTGCTATCATGGTGCTTCTGTCTCCACCAGGGATGTACATTCTTTTGGAGCTTTGAGCCTCCATCTCGCGGGGAAGTTTGACATCTCCTACTCCCAGAGCCTCGCTTTTGTATTTTTTTACAAACTGCTCCATCTCTTTCACCTCTCTGGGAGACAACTCATGGCACTTTGAAGGATCCTGGTCATGGGCAGGGAGCTGCTTGGCCAGCTGCTTCTTCCGGTACTGTGCCCCCTCTGAGCCTGCCACTGGCTGCTTCTCCTTGGGCAGCATCTGCATGTACTGCCTAGCCTGAACCACAAGGAGACCAGTGTTAACTGAGAGATGCCTTGGCCATTAGGCAGGCAATACTATCTTACAGCACATATTAGAAGCAAATGAATTAATAAAGAGGTTGGTTTTATCTATTACCATTAATTACCTTCATTATATAAATATCCTGAGATATTAACATATTAAAAAAAATGGTACACCAAATAGATTTAGTTCAATAAAAATAAACACATATTTCTCCATGAAATTAAAACTTACCTTTTCAATTTATAAAAATATTCAGATTACTAATGTTTACTTGTGCTAAACATACAATATACAATTGTAAGAGAATACAAGTTTTTAGGCAGCATTAGAATGGCCTATGGATCAACGGCATTTTCATTATAAAAATTATCATCACAAGATTCACTCTGGTGATTTAACTAACCTTCTTAAAAGTCTTCCACATGTCTCATCTAGCTTAAACAGGAGTGTCACATAATATGTAATACCTTTTTTTTTTTGGCCATACATAGTAAAATAAACAGAGGTGAACATGTTCGGAGTTCTAAATAATGACAGAAATTTTATTCTTTAGGTATTATTTACCATCTTAAGAGAAATATTCTCAAGCACAAGCTAGAAGAGTCACTAGATTTGTACAAAACATCTGTTTTGTATCTAATGATTAAGCATTTTAGGCCATTTCCTTATAAATGTCAACATATTTGATAGAAAAATTCTATGAGGTATCTAATCTTACTTTCAAAAGATTGTAATAGAAGTTGAACATCAAAGTAATGTAAATCCCAGAAAAACAACTGACCTGAGGTTGATTGGGTAACTAAAGGAACTGCCCTAAAGAAGTAGTTCAGGAACTTTGATAAAGGGACTCCCCTCCCATTTATTATTTACCAATGCCTGATTCTGGACAGGAGGAGCCCATTCATAGGTCACTGTATTGATGGAGACATTCTTCTTGGCAGCAACTGGACTGGTCAATATCATAACATTGCGTTTATACATGGGAATTCCATCTGTTTTTAGCTTTGCAATCAGGGTGGTATACTTGGTGTCTTCAAAAAGTTTCCCCACTTTTCTATCCTCTTCAGTGCTCAATAGGACATCATGCTCTTCTTGGCCACACTTGCAGTTACGACATATTTTTCTATAATTTTGGAAAAAATGTAGGCAATGATTAACTATACCTAATCAGTAATAATTATGTGCATACATTTATAATTCATAAAATACTTTTACACATATTCCATTTAATAGTATCAAATGAAAATCTTTTTTTGTAGGGGGATGAATATTAATAAGCTACCCATAAATTTAAGTAAAAAAACAAAAATGTACCTTCACTTTATGAGTAACCCCATCTGGTATTCTTTAGTCTCTCAAATAAATAATTGATCAACAATTACTCTAGCAAGAAAACCTATCCAAGCCAATAGGTTTCTTTTTTTTTTTTGATAATCATATTTTCAAGTCTGTTTTTTTTAAAGTGAGAGATGGGGAGATTAATATAAGTTTTGTTATGAAGGACTATAATTCTAGATTTAGGTTTAACTTTTCTGCTCCCTTTCCAATTTCCTTTCCTCTCCTTTCTCATTTTCCATTTTCCCATTTCTTCTCTCCTTTCTTCAAAAACTTAATCATCACCTACCATGTGCTCCATTATGTATAAAAAAAGATAAATGAAAGTTTCTGCTCTTCTTATAGTTTAAGTACACCATCAACTTCCCCAATCTTGTCTAGCATATAATCACTCATTCATTCATGCAACATATATATGTGCCCATGTGCCAAGCAATGCCCTTGATAGTAGGACATAATGGTGACAAAAATAGGCCCACTCTCTGACTTTCTAGAAATTACCACCCCATGGGAGGCAGACATTAAACAAAAACATACACACATTCACACACACCCTATAATTGCCTTTCTGATAGAAAAGTACAGGATGCTTTGAGAAGGTATAATTTTCACTTGGAAATGATGAGGAAAGAACTCATTAAGAACATTACTCCATAAGAAAATGGCATTTAGGTTGAGATCTGGGATGCTGAAAATATAGGTGTGAATTGGGCATGTATATGTATATATGGAATGGGAGTCTCCAAACATTCTGGAGTAGAAAGAATATTTGTAGTGGTTCTAAATTAGGAGGAGATTGTTCCTATAGGGTCCATGACCAAAGAAGGCTGGTATGACTGTAGTGAAGTAAGAAATAGGGCAGTGACAAGGATGGGAGGTAGCTATGAATTAAGCAGGGACTAGTAGGACACCTTAAGGAATTTGGTCTTCATTATAAAAGAAGTCAGGAGGTATTATAGGATTTTAGGTAATGTAATTATATGATTAGATCTACCATTTTCAAATACTGTAACACCCATCATGTGGAGAGAAGTTGAGGGATACAAATAATTGGAAGTAAGGAAACCAATTAACATGTCAAAGGTGCATCCAGTTTGCAGTGGCACGATTATAAGTAACAGGGATTCTACTACTTTACAGTGTAATGAATTTGTAGTGGTCCAGGTAAGATGTGTTAGAGCTTGGACTAGAGTATATGACATCAGCGTGTAAATAAAAGAACAAACTTAAGAATCTATGCACCCCTATGTTCATATCAGCACTATTTACAATAGCCAAGTGCTGAAAACAACCTAAGTGCCCATCTGTAGATGAGTGGATCAAAAAACTGTGGCACATTTACACAATGGAGTACTACATAGCAGAAAGAAAGAAGGAACTTCTGCCATTTGCAACAAGATTGATGGAACTAAAGAGAATTATGCTTAGCAAAATAAGCCAGGCAATGAAGAATGCCACATGGTATCACATAATACATAAGACTCGTCGTCGTCGTCGTCGTCGGCAGCTGTCCGTCTCGAGAGACGATGGCGTAGCTTCTTGAGAGTCTATCTGCACCGCCGAGAATGGCTGTGCAGTCCGACTCGGGAGTGACAATCCCTGCCACACTTGTTACAGGTGAAGGCAGATGGCCGTTGTTGCTGCTGTTGACGCTGCTTCCGCCTCGATCTTTTCTGGACCGCCTCCTCGTTGCGCGCAGCCTCTGCACGTGACGTACCTTGCCTGACCGCGAGCCTCCAGGCTAGGCGGTCGTCTGCTTGAACTTCCCATGTGTTGAGATTGATGGAGCATTGTGTCATGTCCTTTTTGCAGATGTCTTTGAACTGCAGTTTTGGGCGCCCTGTCATCCTCTTGCCTTCTGCTAGCTCGCCGTAGAGGAGGTCTTTGGGGATACGGCCTGCATCCATTCTTTTGACATGGCCGAGACACCTGAGGCGTCTCTCGCTAAGAACTGCATGCAAACTGCTCATATTGGCTCGCTTCAGCACCTCGGTGTTGGGGACCTTATCCTGCCAGGCGACATGCAGGACGCGTCGCAGGCACCTCATGTGGAAGCTGTTGAGTTTCCTTTCGTGCCTTGCGTAGGTGGTCCACGTCTCACTGCCATAGAGGAGAGTGCTGAGTACGCAGGCTTGGTAGATGCGCAGTCTGGTTTTCTCAGTGAGGCTGGAATTGTTCCACGCTCGCCGGTTCAGTCTGACCATAACTGTGGCTGCCCTGGCGATTCTCCGGTTGACCTCCAAGTCGACTGACAGAGAGCTCGAGATGGTGGACCCGAGGTAAGTGAAGTCGTTGACAACCTCCAGGGTGTACCCATCGATGGTGATGCATGGGGGAGTCCCCGTGCCTTGAGCCATAACATTCGTCTTCGTCAGGCTGATGGCTAGTCCGAACTCCTTGCATGCGTGGGAAAGGCAAGTGACTAGCTGCTGGAGTCCCTCTTCGGAGTGTGATGTCAAAGCTGCGTCGTCGGCGAAGAGCATCTCACGGATGAGCACCTCTTTGACTTTGGTCTTGGCTCGTAGACGGGCCAGGTTGTAGAGCTTGCCATCGGATCTTGTGTGAATGAAGACACCCTCGCTGCAGTCCTTAAAGGCGTATTGGAGGAGCATGGAGAAGAAGATTCCGAACAGCGTAGGCGCGAGGACGCAGCCCTGCTTTACTCCGCTGCTGACTGGGAAGGCCTCAGAGGTTGCGCCGTTGTAGGACACCGTGCTGTGCATGTTGTCGTGAAAGGACATGACCACAGCAAGCAGATGTGGTGGACAGCCAATCTTCCGTAGCAAGCTGAAGAGACCGCTTCGACTGACCAGATCAAACGCCTTCGTAAGGTCGATAAAGGCGAGGTAGAGTGGTTTATGCTGCTCGTGACACTTCTCCTGCAGCTGGCGTAGGGAGAAGATCATGTCCACTGTTGATCGGCCAGCTCTGAAGCCACACTGGGACTCTGGGTAGACGCGGGAAGCAAGGGTCTGCAGGCGGGCAAGAGCGACCCGGGCGAATACTTTGCCGACGACGCTGAGGAGAGAGATGCCCCGGTAGTTGTTGCAGTCGCTGCGGTCTCCTTTGTTCTTGTACATGGTGATAATGTTGGCATCTCTCATATCCTGGGGGATGTAACCCTCCTTCCAGCAGCGACAGAGTAGATGGTGGAGCGGCTGTAGCAGGACTGGTTTCCTGCTCTTTAGGATTTCTGGAGGGATTCCGTCGCTTCCTGGTGCTTTCCCGCAAGCGAGGCGGTCGATGGCTTTGCTGAGCTCTGCCGCAGTAGGTGGGGTGTCTAGCTCCTCCATAACTGGTAGGTCTGGGATGGCGTTAAGAGCAGTGTCTGTTACGGTGTTCTTCGTCGCGTACAGCTCGAGGTAGTGCTCGGTCCACCGCCGCATTTGCTGTTCCTGGTCAGTGATGACCTCACCTGTCTTGGACTTAAGGGGGGCGATCTTGGAGGGGATTGGGCCTGTTGCCTTCTTGATACCCTCATACATTCCTCGTGCGTTGCCTATATCGGCGGCTTCCTGAATGCTTCTGCACAGGTTTAGCCAATAGGTGTTGGCACAGTGGTGGGCGGTCTTCTGGACTTTGTTCCTGGCAGCCCGTAGAGCTTGAAGTGTACTGGGAGTGGGCGTGACCTTGTAAGCCAGTAGGGCCTTCCTCTTAGCCTCGATCACGGGTTCCATTTCTTCCCAGTGAGCCTCGTACCAGTCAGCGTTCTTCCGCTCTTTCTTCCCGTAAGCAATAATGGCGGAGTTGTATATGGCGTCGCGGAGACGTGGCCAATTGGATTCGATAATGTCATCTGCCGCCACTCCCTTGCCGAGTGCATCTTCCATCTTGTTGATGAATTGCTGGGTCTTAACTGGGTTGCTGGCACAACTGGTGTTGATGCGTGGGCGACCCTTCATCTTGGAGTGGTGCAACCTCTTCGGCATTATGCGCACCTTGCTTACCACGAGGGCATGGTCCGTGTCGCAGTCTGCACTGTGGTAGCTGCGGGTGAGGAGGGTGCTGCCAATATCCGTTCTTTTGGTGATGACGAGGTCAAGCTGGTGCCAATGGCGGGAGCGGGGGTGCCTCCATGACACCTGGTGGATCTCTTTGCACTTGAAGAATGTGTTTGTCACGCACAGGCCGTGGTGACACGAAAGCTCAAGCAGTCGCTGACCATTCTCATTGATCTTTCCTCTCCCAAAGTTTCCGAGGCAGGTGGGCCAGGCCATGTGGTCGGCTCCTACTCTTGCGTTGAAGTCTCCAAGGAGATAGAGAGCGTTACTTCTGGGGATCTTGGATAACGCTTCGTCCAGTGCATGGTAGAACTGTTCTTTCTCTTCGATGGTGGCGCAGAGGGTTGGGGCGTACGCGCTAAGAATGCTGACTGGGCCGAAAGTTGTTGACAATCGGTGGGTAAGTAATCTCTCTGTGCCTCCTGTGGGTGGCTCTATGGAGTTAACAAGCGTGTTCTTCACAGCGAACCCAACACCGTGCTGTCTTGGTTGGTCCGGAGACTTCCCTTGCCAGTAGAAGGTGTAGTTGGTTTCTCTGATAGTTCCGTTGTCGGCCAACCGGGTCTCCTGTAGAGCCGCAATGTCGATGTTTAGTCGTGCCAGTTCCCTATCGATGACGGCGGTTTTCCTGGCACCCTTGATCCACGGAAGGTCTGCAGTAAGTCCGGGGCACATGGTCCTGATGTTCCAGCTAGCGAGGCGAAGAGCCGGAGGCTTCTTTCTTGTTGTTTGCTTGGAATTAACTGGTGCGGGTGTTTTGTGGCCCACTTTTCGAGAGGCGCCTCTCTGATCCCCACGCACCCAGTGGGGCAGGCGAGCCATGGCGAGACGGCACCTAATTGGCTGGGGCTGCCCAGCTTGAGGCAGGCGGTAGCTGTCCAGTGAGGTGCGATGACCTCTCCCACCGTCAGAGGAGACCCCTGGCGCTCGTTTCCTTCGCCAATCGGATGAGCTTATAACCGGTATCTGTCTCCTCCCGTGTTGAGTCGACATCTTGCGATGACGCTGGAGTGTCCTCTCCAGTGAAACTGAAGCTACAGAGCCTGGGCAGGGTGATATGGAGGGTCTGCTGTTGCCCATGCAGCAGACCCCCCCTCTCTTCGCAGCTGAAGGGTCCAAGGGAAAGACAAAGTCAATACAGCTTGGCTTCAGGTGCGCCGCAGGAGTTGCCGGTGTTGACTACAATGTCAAACCGCCTTAGGGACTCCGGCTCCGGATTTTCTGTCGGGGTTTACTCCCTTAGCCTTTCCCCTGAAGAGGTATGCCGCAAGGCAGCGGAGGTTTTTTGGAGTCAGAGTTTTCCTTCTCTGATTTTAGAGATGTCCTTCCTCTTTCCTCCTTTACAGGAGTAGAGATGGCCACTTGGTGTCTGAGCCACCTGCCCCTTCCAGGACCTGATTCCCTGATTCTGATCAGAGGGGGATGGGTGGAAGGCTTGGGCTTGATCAGCTCTCAGGAGTCAAGGTGGTGGTTGTATGAGGTCTCCTGGCCCCAGAGGGCATAGGTGATTCCAAAGTGCACAGAGTTCCCTTCCCACTTTCCTTGCCTGCCTTATCCAAATCATATTCCTATTTATCTGTGGCTTCTGCCTTCCTTTCTTCATAATCTGCGTAACTGCAAGAAGGTATGGGAAAGGGGTAAGCGTAGGAGGGATGCCAGGGCAGGGCACAGATTAGGGCGGCAGTGCCAGGACCCCGGCGGCCGACCGGCGGGGACGGAGGTTCGCGCCTTTTGTCCGGATTTTTCAGGCAGGGCGCCTGCCGCCGTTTCCTCTGCCCGAGTTTTCGTTTTCCGTCCAAGATTATACCTTTTCTCACACCACCTTCATGCACAGCAGTAGGTCCTGGTCTCTCTCCGCCTAGCGGTTCCTGCCGCTTCTGCCGCCTCCCTGGACCGTTAGATGTTCAATGTACATTTCTTCTATCTGGTTAAAAACTGTTGTTGGACTCTTTCGGAACACAGTTTTTCTTCAGTTCAAAGAGCCACATCTGTACTTCCCGTAGTATATGCGCTACTCTCCCAGAATACAGCTTTTGCCAGCTCCTTCTCATTATCCACAATACCTTTTTTGTTAACTCCTTATTGATATCTTTGACTTGTTCAAGTTTGGAGCTAGGAGTTTGGGAGAGAGAAGTAGGAGCTCAATCAGTCTTACTTAGCTGGCAGTGTTCTCTCTGAAAAACCTTCCCAAAACAAACAAAAAACTCGAAGCCATAAAACAGTAACCAGACTCAGGCTCAGATGCTTGCCCCAAATACATAAGACTAATGAACAACAAACAAGCAAAACTGAACAAGAGGCATGTAAACAAGGAACAGATTAACAGTGACAAGTGTGGAGGGGCGAGGGAGAGAAAGGGGTAAGAAAGGGAAGGGTCTAGTCAAAGAACATGTATAAATGACCCACGGACATGGACAAAGGGATGGGATTGACTGTGGGAGAAGGAGGGGGCAGGGTGTGGGGAAGCAATGGGGAAAATATTGGTACAACTGTAACAGAAAAGCAAACAAAAAACTTTTAGTGGGGGAAAAAACTGAAAGCAAAATAAATAAATAAATGAGCCAGGAAACCGCACCCCCCCCCCAAAAAAACCCTCACATTTAGGAAAATGAACAGAAGAAAATTTAAAGTAAGGAAATGCAATTTTAGTGAATATTAGAAGGACAAGGATTTTCCTTCACACTGTATATTTTTCTCCCTACCTGATCCCTCCAGAATTTGGCATTCTAAAGAAGTAAGTAATGACATAATGTTCTTTGCATAAAACTAATAAGACCAGTTGTTGATAGAGGTTTTGTTAACCAAGACTTTGACTGGAATGTCATGCCTAAAGGAGGCATGCTTGGGCTCTGGTTGTTACCAAGAAGCCCTGAGGAACTGGGATTGACTCTCTTAAGGTAACAAAAGCCCATGAGAAAAAAGGCCTGGTACCTTGGTTGGTTGTGTGGTTCGTGGCAATCTTTCCAGGGAAGGAACAAAGGTTGCTATCCAAAAAAGATGGCTAGAAGGAACCTTATGGCACAATGGAAAACCTGAAGGACTTGGGAAAGACAGGTGTGTACAGGCAAGGCTGAATGGCACATATGTGGCTCACCTTTTGTGCTTTGGAGGGCAGACTGAATGTCACCCTAAAGGTTCCTTGTGTAAGTTCCAGCAAAGCAGAACTAAAGATCATAAGTGATCATTCGCTGCTCTTGTTGTGTTTATGCAAACAAACAGGATAAATCAAAACTGGACTTAATGCAGTACCTTTAATGACAAGGAGGGTAATCTTAAGGAGAAAAATTGTGATTCAAGGAAAATCACAATGCTCAGTGGTAGATTATAAAGTAGTGCAGCTGTCTTTAAAGTTTATTTTCATTTAAAGTTTGTTTTCATTTGAAAGTTAAACTAGGTCTGTGATATCATCAAAGATGCTTAATTTAGAGGCAAGAAGAATGTTAAATGCCTTGCAACTGGAAGTCTTCCCTCTAATACAGTCTCGCAGATTTAGAGACTGGTTTGTGGGTTATGTTGCATAAATTTACATGCTTTCATAGGGCATAAGCCTATGATCTCATTAACTGAGATCAGAGTTGACAGATATGCTGGAACATGGCAGACATACAAGGGAAGAAGTGAAGGCTAGACTAAATGAAACAAAAAAAAGTCCACATGAAACCGATGGTAAAGGGAAGGAAACCATGGTTCAAATCAATGGTTTGGAATATAAGGAATAAATAGTCAACCAGTACAGAATGGAGAAACAAGAACTGAATAAAATGAGGAGAGGCTTAGGAACCTCTGGGACAACTTTAAACATACCAACATCCAAATCATAGGGGTGCCAGAAGGAAAAGAAGTAGAGCAAGAAATTGAAAACTTATGTGAAAAAATAATGAAGGAAAACTTCCCAAAGCTGGTGAAGGAAATAAATACACAAGTCCAGGAAGCACTGAGAGTCCCAAACAAGCTGGACCCAGAGAGGACCACACCAAGACACATCATCATTAAAATGCCAAAGGTTAAAGATAATGAGAGAATCTTAAAAGCAGCAAGATAAAAGAAGAGAATTACCTATAAAGGGATTCCTATAAGACTATCAGCTAATTTCTCAAAAGAAACTGCAGGCAAGAAGGGACCCGTAAGAAGTATCCGAAGTGATGAAAAAAAGGAAGTACCTACAACCAAGATCACTCTATCCAGCAATTTTATCATTTAGAATGGAAGGGAAGATAAAGTGCTTCCCAGACAAGGTAAAGCTAAAGGAGTTCATATCACCAAGCCATTATTATATGAAATGTTAAAGGGACTTATTTAAGAAAAAGAGGATCAAAACTATAAACATTGAAATGATAACAAACTCACAACTATCAACAACAGAATCTAAAATAATAAAAACAAAAACAAACTAAGCAAACAACCAGAACAGGAACAGAATTATAGGTATGGGGATCATTTGGAGGTTTACTAGATGGAAGGGGGTAGGGGAAGAAATGGGGAAACAGTGCAAGGATTAACAAGCATAATTTATAAGTACAAAATAGACAGGGGGAAGTTTAGAATAATATAGGAAAGGGTGAATCCAAAGAACTTATATGCACAACCAATGGACATGAATAAAGGGGGCAAGATTGTTGGAGGGAAGGTGGGTACTGGGCAAAAAGGAGCAAAGGGAAAGGAAACTGGGACAACTGTAACAGCATAGTCAATAAAATATACTTAAAAAAAGAAACAAATAGACAAACCCATCATTATAGGAAAGCTAAAAAAATTAGAAATAATGATTCAGGTAAGACAATTACCTTGATCTAAGAGACATAGTGACTATAGAATACATATTTATTTTTAATGAGCATTTGAAACACTGTAAAAACTGAGCACAACAATGCCGTAGAGCAAGTCAAAAGAAAAGCCCAAGGACTAATCAGTAACCATATCATCTGAAGAGAATGTAATTATATTAAAAATCAACAATAAAAAAAAAAAACAGAGAATGCTTCTTTAAAAAAAATTAAAAACTCAGTGTTGAAAGAAACAATCACAATAGACATTAAAACAAAAATATTTTCAGAAAAAAGAAAATATCTTGAAACTTGTACAGCAAATATAAAGGGATGTTTAGAAGGAAATTTATAACTTAAATACTCATTTAAAAAGAAGCTATGTGTTTAATACAAGAAGTTGGGAAAAATGTAAATTACACTAAAATATAAGAGAGGAAAATAAAGATAGTACCAGAAACTAATCAAGTAAATGTTTATTTCTCATTAGATGCAGAAAAACCATTCATTAACACATTTCAGCATCTCTTCTGATTATATTTTGTTCATTAATTTCAGCTATAGAAGAGAACTTAAAATAATTTTAGAAACGATTTCTGGAAAAAAAACCCACAAACACTCAACACACATTATACTGAGTACATTCATTTTAGGATCTGAAGCAAGAAAGCAACCTTGCTACCACCACTTCATTCATATTGTCCTATGGCTATTAATCAGAGCATTAAAGAAAAATTAAAGAAACAGAAGTTATAACGAGTCATCAGAAAGAAATTATACTATTGTTATTCAAAGATGCTATTTATGACTAATCATATAATAATGCAATGTATTAGCTTTAATAAGAATTGAATAAAAATTTTTTGAATTTAAAATTAATATCATTGGGTTAATCTACATCAGAAAGTTAAAAGAAACAGAACTCTTAAATGAACTTCTTTGCCAAATAACAGATTATTAATATTAAATAATTATAGATTTTTGTGTTCTGAGTTTTCTTGAGGTGAGTTTTGCAAACTGAAGATATTAAATCTCACTTGTACAGTTCCAGAAAGAGAGAGACAGAAACAGAAAGACAGAGATAGAGACGCAGAAATATGAAGGGCAAGAAGGCAAACTACCTTCCTTGTACATGCTTTGGTCAGAAATATTTATTTGGTAAGAATTTGCTGAAGAGTTTGCATATTCTGATTAAAGACTTACATCTGGTTATCTCACACTCCTATCTAGAGGAAGGGAACATACTATTCTATTACAGTACTTTCTTGTCATTCTTGTTAACAAAAATATATACATAATTAGTCATAAAACCATCACACTGATTTTGGATCAAGTTTAATATCATATATTCCTGAGGGAAAGAGGTGAGGTGGGAATTTAGTTCTTAATATAAATAAAAAGACCTTTCTATGCTGTGAATTGTGGTATGCATCCTAATCATTGGCAGTGATTGACTAAAAAAGTAATAATGTTTCAAAGATATGTGGTGAATACTAGACTTCCTTTGGGAATGTTTATGATCCAGTTATACAGCTGAATAACATATCACAAAATAAGGGGAGTTAGATTTTTAGAAATTTCTACATAGTAAAAGAGTAAGTGAAGTAAAGCATAAACTTTGACAAACTGTACCATGGTTAAATAAATTATATATACTATGAAAGTGTTATATATAAAAAGGTATATTAAGCCATGATGTAAGAGCTTACCTGTATACATTTTCTTATTAATTTGTCTTGGTTATTATTGGAAGATTCATATTCTGAGGAAATCTGCTTTCCCTACTGACCCCTTCACGCACCCAACATACCTTTATTAAGGAAGTAAAAATCAGATTAACGCAGTACACCAATAGCAACAGTGATGAGGGAAAAGAAGTAGCTACAGGAGTCATATGGTGCTTGATTGTTAGTTTTCTGAGTGAGGAAAAACCTAGAATTGATTAATTATAGTTTTTAGAATCACAAATACAAGGCTCATCTGGATCCTTGCTCCAAAAGGTGAACTGCAGTAACAGAGCACTTAACAGGAATGTGACACAAGGGAGGTGGAATGGTTCTTTTGGCTCAAGTTGTCATGACTCTGACTGGCTTATTTCACTTACCATGATAATCTCCAGGTCTAGCCATGTTGTTGCAAAAATTGAATTCCTTCTTTTTTATCCACTCATCTGCTGATGGGTATTCAGGCTGTTTCGAGATCTTGGCTATTGTAAATAATGCTGCTATGAACATAGGGGTGCGTATAAATTTTCTAATTACTGTTTTGGGATTCTTAGGATATATTGCCAGAAGTGGGATCACTGAGTCAAACGGCAGTTTCCATTTTCAGTTTTTTGAGGAAGCTCGATACTCTTTCCCACAGTGGCCACACCAGTCTGCATCCCAACAGTGCACTAGGTTCCCTTTTCTCCATATCCTCACAAACACATGTTTATTGACTTATTGATGGTAGCGATTCTGGAAGGTGTGAGGTGATATTTCATTGTGGTTTTAATATGCATCTCCCTGATGATTAGTGAAATTGAGCATTTTTCCATATGTCTATTGGCCATCTGTATGTCCTCTTTGGAGAGTGTCTATTCAGATCCTTTGCTCAGTTTTTAAGTTGGATTGTTTATCCTTCTGATGTCAAACTGTATAAATTCTTCATATATTCTGGACTAACCCCTTACCAGTAGAGTCTTTGGCGAATATGTTCTCCCATAGAGTGGGTTCCTTTTTTATTTTGCTGATAGTTTCTTTTGCTGTGTAGAAGCTTTTTATTTTGTAGTCCCATTTGCTTATTTTTTCCTTCGTTTTCCTTGCCCTAAGAGACATATCAGCAAAAAAATTGCTACAAGAGATGTCTGAGATTTTACTGCTTATGTTTTCTTCTAGAATTTTCATTGTTTCGTGACATATTTGTCTCTTGTATTTTGAGTTTATTCTTGTGTTTAGTATAAGTTAATTTATTTTTGGCATGGACCTGTACAATTTTTCCATTTATTGAAGAGATTTTTTAATTTTTATTGATTAATCTATTATGGTTGTCCCAATTTCTTTTTTTCCCCTTGTGCCCCTTCCACCTAGCCCACCCCTCCTGCCCACAGTCAATCCCCTCTCCATTGTCCATGTCCATAAGTCATTCACACATGACTTTGACTAGTCTCTTCCCCTTTCTTCCACCATTCCTGCCCTCCCACCTCCTCTCCTATAGCTATCAGTCTGTTCCATGTTTCCATCTCTCTGGTTTTATTTTTCTCATTAGTTTATTTTGTTCATTAGTTCCAGTTATAAGTAAGGTCATATGGTATTTGTCTTTCACCAACTGGCTCACTTCACTTGGCATAAGAGTCTCCAGTTCCATCCATGCTATTACAAAAGGTGGGACTTCCTTTTTTCTTTCTTCTATGTAGTATTCCAGTGTGTAAATGTACCACAGTTTTTTAATCCACTCATCTACTGATGGGCACTTGGGCTGTTTCCAACACTTAGCTATTATAAATAGTGCTGCAAAGAACACAGGGGTGCAGTGTTCTTTTGAATTGGTGTTTCGGGATTCTTAGGGTATATTCACAGCAGTGTAATCACTGGGTCAAAAGGCCATTCCATATTTAATTTTTTGAGGAAATTCCATACTGTTTTCCACAGTGACTATATCAGACTGCATTTCCACTGACAGTGTACTAGGACTCCCTTTTCTCCACACCCTCGCCAGCACTTGGTGTGAGGTGATATCTCATGGTGGTTTTAATTTGCATCTCTCTGGTGGCTAGTGATATTGATCATTTTTTCATATGTCTATAGGCCACTTGTATATCCTTGGAGAAGTATATATTTAGGTTCTTTGCCCATTTTTTAAATTGAGTTGTCTTCCCTAGTTGAGTTGTGTGTGTTCTTCATATATTTTGGAGATTAAGCCCTTGTCTGATGTATCATTGGCAAATATGTTCTCCCATACAGTTGGTTCCCTTTTCATTTTGATGATGGTTTCTTTATCCATGTTGAAATTTTAATTTGATGCTGTTCCACTTGTTCATTTTTTAATTTCCATTGCCCTAGGAGATATACCAGCAAAAAATGTTGCGATGTGGGATGTCTGAAATTTTACTGTCTTTTTCCACTAGGACTTTTATGGTATCATGACTTATATCTTAGCCCTTTATCCATTTTGAGTTTATTCTGTCTGATGTATGGTATATGTTGGTGGTCTAGTTTCATTTTTTTGCATGTACCAGTCCAGTTCTCCCAACACCATTTATTGAAGAGTTTTCCACGCACACCACCTCACCAAAAGGTCAAACGTTTCTTGTTTGACCCAGGTACAGCCTCTGATCTACTTGGGAGATAGAGTCCCTCTCTCTCTCTGGCCCTCTCCCGGTTGGCACTTGGTGCTGCAGCTTTGGATGTGTTGCTTGCTGTGTGTGTGTAGCCTGGATCTTGCCAACTCTATATCCTCCCAAGTCACTCCTAGCCCAGGTCTTGGGGTTCCCTACCCTAGGAAGGGGAAGGAGCTGCAAAGCTAAGGTTTCTGACAAGTTGCTCTGCGGCTACAGGTGCCATGCCTGGGGTGTTTCCCCTTTAACCTATAAAATCTCCTTACTACCCATTGTGAAGCATCTTCTGTACTCCTTGGTTTCCAAACTTCGTATAAACCAAGACTCTGTTGAGTGTTGAGGTTATTTGTCAGAAGATCAGCCAGGAATCCGAATTGGGGACAAAAGCAAGTCGACTCAGCTTCCACCTACTTGACCACCGTCTTTTCCTCTGAAGAGACTGTTTTTTACTCCATTTTATGTTCTTGTATCCTCTGTCAAGTATTACTTGACTGTTAAGGTGTGGGTTGATTTCTGGGCTCTCTGTTCTGTTCCATAGACCTATACGGCCTGTTCTTATGCCAGTACAACTCTGTTTTGATTACAGTGGCCTGTAGCATTGTTTAATATCAGGTATTGTGATACAGCCAACTTTTTTCTTCTTTCTCAAAATTGCTGAACTATTCAAGTTTTTTGGTTCCATATAAAGTTTTGAAATATTCGTTCTAGATCTGTGAAATACGCCATTGTTATTCTAATAGGAATTTTGTTGAAATTATAGATTGCTTTTGGTAGTATGAACATTTTAATGATGTTAATTCTTCCAGTTCATGAACATGGTATATGCTTCCACTTATTTGTATCTTCCACAATTTCTTTCTTCAATGTCCTATAGTTTTCTACGCATAGGTCTTTTATCTCCTTGGTTAAATTTATTCCTAGGTATCTTTTTTTGTTTGTTTGTTTTTACTGTAATAGTAAATGGCTTTTTTCTTAGTTTCTCTTTCTGATACTTCATTGTTGGTGTATAAGAATGCCATTGATTTCAGAATACTGACTTTATCCTCCTACTTTGCCAAATTCACTTATTTTTTGGTGGAGGCTATAGGGTTTTCTATATACACTATCATGTCACCTGCGAATAATGCCAGATTTATGTCCTCCTTTCCAATTGGGATGCCTTTTATTTCTTCTTGTTGTCTGATTGCCATGCCCTAGGACTTCCAATACTATGTTGAATAAGAGTGGTGAAAGCAGACATCCCTGTCTCGTTCTAGATTATAAGGGGAAACACTTTTAGTTTTTGCCCATTGAGTATGATGTTGGTTGTGGGTTTGTCATATATGGCCTTTATCATGTTGAAGTATATTCTCTCTATTCCCTCTTTGCTGGAAGTTTTTATATGAAATAGGTGCTGGATTTTATCGAGTGCTTTTTCTTCATCTATTGATATGATTATGTGCTTTTTATCCTTCATTTTGTTTATGTGGTGGATCACATTTATTGATTTGCAGATACTCTGGTTTCTCTTCAGATTACATAAATCGCCTTTTACTACTAATCTAGCTTAAATATTGTTCTAAATCCTTTACAACTGTTTTATATTTGAATCTCCCATATTTAAACTGGGAAATGTTATATTTGGGAGCATCTTTTTAAAAAGTTTTAAAGTCACTTGGAAGATATCTGATAAACTTATTGAAAGGAAGACCTTACTGAGGAATTGAGGTAAAAAAGGATACTGTTATCTTGGTATACAAAAGAAGGCATGAGAATGAGTGAGGCATTTAACACATATTTAATTTCAGTCTATAACCCAGATTACACCCTTCTTAAGAAAATGAAGCACTTTAGAAAAACGGTTTTATACCAAATAAAAAGAGAAACAAAACCAGGACATGAGTGAGCAGAGCACATGTGCTAGGGGCTATGCCTGTATGGTTGGTATTGTATCTTTCCTCAGATGAGTCATAAGTAATTTTTGATGATGTATGTAGACTTATATAGTTTATGTTTCTTAAATTCATTTGAGTTATTCTATTATGCTAGCAGTTTTTCGGGGGCACATATATCAATTCCCATACTTAAGCACAGTTGCCAAACTTCTAAATCTTCTACACTGTCCTGTAGAACAATTCTCACTAAACTCTTCATAAGATTTTAATAGAAGTTGTGGGAGAAAAAGGAGAAAGATTCAGAGTTTAGTTTAAATCAGCCTTTTTATGACTTTACAAGATGGAAAGGAGACTGTTAGGCTGGGAAGCTCCAAGGTGCTGGGGGAGGAGGACTGTTTGTACTAAGAAGTTCATCATACAAAAATGTTCAGCACGTTACATATATACATAGGAACATTAATATGCATAACAAATCAAAACTGTATATTGTGAGTACAATTTACGTTACAACTTCAGAGTTCTTGTGCTAAATCCAAGAGAGTAACAAACTTTATCAAAAGCACTGCCTCAGAAAAATACAGATTTACAGTTTCAAGCTGAAGGCAGTCAAACTATCCCTCAACCTCCCAAAAGAAAAATGTTTTTTATATCCCTATTTGTAAAAATGATTATTTTTCCAAAGCGAGTAGTAACAAGTAGAGTGCTTTGACATGCTGCCAGCCTTCACAGTGATTTAAAACATGGTCATGACCCTGCTACAAACCATAATTTTAACAGGGTTCGAGGCTGCCTTTTTATAACAGGCATACACATATATGGACTTAAGCATGGGCCTCTGTTATAGAATTCAAAGCAGGCATTAATCCATTTATGGTGCAGAATTTTTAGTTTCAGCCAGCTCTACACCAATCAGAAACTCCATGAACAGATGCATGCTGTATTCAAGTAATGTTTTTCTCATAAAATGCAACTGTTTTACTGGAAGGATTTATCAAAGATAAGACTAGAATAATTCCATTATGTGTATGATAAATGCCCTGTGGGTCCAAAGATGTTACTGTGCTTTCAATATGAAATAATTGGCTATAAACTTCTTGAAATCTTGAGTTTGTCTTACATTTCATAAGTAGTTATTATCTCCAAATATTACTTGAAAGTGTGCCCAGAAGGCAGTAGTTGTTATTTAGTGTTATTCAGTCTTCTATTTTCTCCTAGTCTTGTAATCATTGGTGCATTAGAGAAGGGGTGAACTGTTCATAGTTAAAGGACACCAATGTCCACAAAGATGTCAATATCACAAAGTACCACACTTTACAGAAGACAGCCTGGTGCAGTCTGACGTTCACTGGTCGTAAGAGAGTAAGCCTGGGTTCTGCTCTGAAATGTAGAAAGGTGGTGATGATGAAGGTTTTGGCAAGCTTTTAATCCAAATTCCAGCTCTATCTCTAAACCATGTCTTTGGTTAGTTATGTGACTTTCTTAAGTCTTTCATTTCTCATATATAAGTAGGAAAACTACCACTTATCTCAAAGGTATAATCAGGTACATAACATGATGTGGTAAGAAGAATTTTAAGATGGTCCTTATCACCTTTACCCCCTGGTGTTACTTTCATGATTATGTTACTTTATATAGCAAAGGGACATTACCTAGGTTTCCCTAATCTAATCACATAGGCCCTTAAAAAGCAATGAGTTTTCTTTGGCTGAGAGAAGAAGAGGAAATCAAAAGGGATTTGAGGTGCAGAAAAAAGTCTAAGCACTGTTGTTGCCTTTGAAGGTGAAGATGGCTCTGTGCAAAGGAATGTGAGTGGCTTCTAAAGGATGACAGCCAACTCCTGGCTGACAGACAGCAAGGAAACTGAGATATCAAGCCTATACTCACAAGGAAATTGATTCTACCAATATCAGGAATGAGTCTGAAAGCAGAATTTTTCCCTCAGAGTTTCTAAATAAGAGCCCAACCTGGCCAACACTTTGATTTTAGCCTTTTGAGACCCTAAACAGACTCCAGATAAGCCTGCCCAGACTTCTGACCTAAAGCATAAACAGACATTAAATTAATTTTTAGATGTTTTAACCTGCTAAATTTGTAGTAATTTATTGAGCAGCAATAAAAAGCTATTATAAGTGTTTATTGGTGTGCAGCACATAGGAAATAATCATAAATTATATTTATTAGTAACTCAAAAGCTCAAATAAGTCATTTTAACTTCTTTGTGTTTTTGTTCTTTGATCTGTAAAGTGAGGTGTGGCTAGCTAAGTGACAAGTTCCACTCCAAACCTCCTTAAGCTGAAAATTCATTTTTAGCTTTTTGCAACTGTTGTTATATCTGCTGGATCTCCTCTATTCTCTCTTCAGATCCACTAAACACCCTTCATTACCTCATGCTGTGCCTCAGGAGGCTGACTCCCAAGGAATGCAGCAGTGGACTACCTTGTCCCTGCAATGGAAGGTATCAGCAAGATATTCAAGTGATGAACAGTCAGGTCTGAGTATTTATTTCCTGGCTTCCAACAAGTGTAAAAGTGCTAAGGGGAAAAATAATCCCTTACTTGGAAGTGTGTGGAAGCAGGGAAAGAGGGTGCTATAAACTGAACTGTGCCCCTCCCAAGTCAATTCGTATGTTGAAACCCTAACCTCCAATGTGACTATATTTGGACACAGAGTTTTCAGGAGGTAATTAAAATTATAGGAGGTCATAAAGGTAGGGTCTTAATCTAATAGAACTGGTGGCCTTATAACAAGAGGAAGAGAGAGAGATGTCTTTCTTTCCATGTGCACATGCTAAGGAAAGGCCATGTGAGGACACAATTAGAAGGTGGCCACCTACAAATCAGGAAGAGGTTCCTCACCAGAACCCAACCATGCTGGCATCCATATCTTGGGCTTCTAGCCTCCAGAAATAAAAGAAAATAAATTTCTGTTGTTTAAACCACACAGTCTATTTTATTTTGTTATAGAAGCCTGAGCAGACTAATACTGGGAGCAAGGAGGACTTCTCAGAGGTATTGCTTCAGCTGAGACATGAAGAATAGGAAGGACTTCTGTTTCTAGGTAAAGGAAATGTGCAAAAAGGCACAGAAATTTTAGATAGCAGCATCTACCTAAGCTGTTGGAGCACAAGGCGATTGGAAGGGAAATGAGAGAGGAGGCGAGAAAAGCAAGCTGAGGCTAGTCACTGAGGTTTAACATCAAAGGCCAAAGACTTTGACTAAAGGATCAAATGCAGCGGGATAGCACCAAAGATTCTGAAGCTGCTGGAAAGTATATAATAGTATCCAGTTTCAAAAGACTATTCTTGTAACTGTATGGAAGGACAGACTGATAAAAGGTGGAGAATAATTTAGCTCTGACTTTCATATAGTGCCTCACGAAGCTCCAACGGTCCTAAAAGTCAAGGGTCATCCAAAAGATGGAGAAGGAGATAAGAGGGCAGTGTCCTGGGACCCCATGCCCACTTTAATCACAGCAGTTGTATGGCCCTAGACTGGACCTGAAATCTTCAATACACTCAGGACAACCAGCCTAGAATATTTTACTTCAAAGACTACTGAAAATGGCTCATCTGAAGGTCAAAGACACTGCCCTCAAAGCCTTCCAGTTGTGGCAGAAGAGTCAGGGAATTATCAAGGATTTTGAGAAAAATGTGTCTGGACTCCTGCTAGGAAGAAGACAGTGCTAGTATGTGGAGGGGCCGAAGCTAGATTGGAGGTCATGCCAAAGACATCGTTCTTCATGGCTCTTAACATATTTTCTGACTATACCTAGTCAAGTTTATGATTCTGTGTGGAAAAAATAAAATTTTAAGTGATTTTCATGCCACAGAGATCTACTCTTGTCTGACATACTTTTATCTCATGATATCAGATTATAGTGACCTGCAATAGAAAAATAATATAGAACAAACAAAAATTACTATAAACTAACCTCTGGCTTGAAGAAAAGATGCTGTCACTTAGGAATGAGGTTTAAAAATCTCATAGTAGTTTTTGACAACTGTATAGCAGAACTAAAAAGACTATTTTAAGATTGTAGAAACAGAGGCATAAATACATGGAACAGACTGACAGCTATAGGGAAAGAAGGGGGAAGGAGCACTGGATGAAAGGTGAAGGGATGAGCCAAAGAACATGTATGCATGATTCACAGACACAGACAACAGTATGGGAATTGCTGAGGGGGGACCTGGGTAGAGGTGGGCAAAGGGGGGAAAATTGGGGAAAACTGTAATAGCATAAACAATAAAATATAGTAATAATAATTTTAAAAGATTGTAAAGTAAGAACTATGACCAGCAGAGGGCAGTGCAGCTCTCCACAAAGACACAATACAACAGACTGGTATGCAGATTAGGAGCTGAAATATACTAATTCATGAAAACTACTTTGTGTCTAGTGACTTTATTTTTCTAAAACATGCCAAACATTGCCCAACCGCTACGTCCCTTGAAAAGGGTACAGCTATTAAAAACTTATAATTTAAAAACTCCCTGGAAAATTTTAGCTCACTACAAACAGAGAACTGTATCTTCTTCATTTCTGGGAGGGCTGAAATTTCTGTTGCCTTCACTATCCGAAACAACTGCCTTTGTTTCCTAAAACTTACTAAATAAGTTAGCTTTTAAAAGAGCCTAACATCCCAATTTTATGTTTCCACATTCTTCTTTAACTTATCCTGTACACAGCCTCAATAGCTGATGAAATCTTTTACTCTATACAGTTTCCTATAGACACAGTCTGTACATAAGTGGTTCTCAGGAGAGATTCATTCTGACAGGCAGCTGCCATCCTAATTATGTACAATCGATTATATTTATTTTTTCCTTTTAACAATAATGTGCTGATTCTAATTTGAACAGACTTATGGACTACCATTACAGTCTTGACTGCCACTGATAAACCGCATTGATTAGGTTAGAACAGATTTTAAATACAATTTTAGTTTTATATAATATACAATATTACTTTTAAAAACATGCAAATAAAATCTATACAAAATTCATATTTTTGATCTAATAACATTTGTTCTCCATATATCAACATGATTCAAATAAGATACTGGCTTTGAATTGTTATTTTATTATTATTATAAATACAAGTGTTTCAAAGTTTTTCAGCAGTAAATT
This sequence comes from Furipterus horrens, assembly GCF_987537825.1. NCBI lineage: Eukaryota > Metazoa > Chordata > Mammalia > Chiroptera > Furipteridae > Furipterus > Furipterus horrens. The sequence continues at coordinate 70,362,475 of NW_028327179.1, read as the reverse complement.
TGTAGCTGAAAATTTTGAAGAGACTCAGATTCAAGTTTCCTGATAATCTGCACCTGAATGCTCATTTCACTATTCATAGTTATTGCTTATTGCAAATATACAGACAAGATGTGCAAAGTTATGAATAATTATTAAAAGATTAATAATTAATAAACAGTCCTGGGAGATTACCATAAACTTATCTGTCATTCAAAAAAAGAGACATACTCAGTATTCTATACTCATAGGAAATCTGAAGGACAGTAAACAAATCAAAAATTCCAAATGTAATTACTATAGCCCAGTTAGCTCAAACTTAATGACAGAAAAACAGAATAGCTTTATTTTTTATTTATTTCTTAGAAAAGAATGTAACATATCTGCAGTTTAGCAACCAGGTTAGAGAACTTGTAAGAGATTTGAACTCTCTGAGGAAGCAGTGCCAAATAGCAGAAATTCCTAATGTGATAGTTTTCAAAATATTACCTCCAGAAGTGCAGTTCAAAGCCTTCACATTTTTCTTTGCATTTTAAACAGGAGGCTCCAAATCCTTGCTCATGACCTAAGCCCATCTGTTAAAAAGAAAACAATATATTTATTATTATATGTTTGAAATCTCTAAAAAATTAAATGAATTGCAGGTTTAATTCCACTTACCACTCCTGTTTACAAAACTTTCAAACAAATCTTTTGAGTATCACACTGTTCACGATGACACCCAGGTATGTATATGGTGACTCCACATGCATACATATTTTGTATTCTTATTTCTTTTTTTCATAAAAATAAAAGCATCAGAATAAAACTATATAGAAGACTACAGATATTGTAATTTGCAAAAACTCATGAATTGATATCTTTGGTCACTATATATATGCCCTGTGTACAATAGGTACAGGGAGCTTAGAAAGTAAGGCTGGCTCCAAATGACATATTTTGGAGCAAATAAGAAATGCGTAGAAGATTTTAGGCATTACAATAAAAATATTATTTTATATTGTGATAAATATAATAATAACAACAAACATATTGAATGCCATGGAATTGAGATAAGCACAAATCTGATAACCTCATAAAATGCTTAAAAAGTAGACATTATTCTCCACTTTAGAGATAAGCAACTCTGAAGCCTGTGCTTTTATGTCTGGGTGGGGGTAAGGGGTTACTATTGCTGTTTTTATAGCAAAACAATTTTTATTTACCATATTAAATAATAATTCTTAAGAACTTACTGATACATGACCTGAGGTGGGAAAGAAGACATGAGGGAAGGACATAAGAAGGCAATATAAGCTCTTTTACACAACTATTGACATGGTAAAAAAAGCTCAATTGGCTTTGCATTAGCACATTGGCAAAAAAAATTAGCTTATTTTGTGTTTTAAATATCACATCAGTGACTACTGAAAAATTCATTATCTGCTACGGCCTGGAGTAATACTTCAAGACAGACAATTAACATATATTTTTTTCAATGGCACCCTTTTGTAACTTTACCAAGTTGTATTTGTAACTAAGCATTCAAAACCACATTATAACTTGTTCCTTAAAAGATCAGCCTGACCACGCCCTATAATTTAATAATTCAATTAATAAACAGAAAGCCCTTCCTTTTTTTTTTTTTTTTTCCTGAAGAAAACCACCACATCCTCTTACCATAACAAAGGGTATATTCAAAACCAACTGGTCCACTCAACCGCTTAGGCGAACCATGTTATTTTAAGTCAGACTATCTTGGCATGCTTTTTAAAGGTGATAAAAATCCATCCAACATTAACTAAACTTCATTACTTTTGCCATGTCTACATTACCAATTTTAAAAAACAATTATAATTCTCTGAATCATATATTTAACTTTAACACTAGAATACACTTTTTTTTTTTTTTTTGAGGAATCAAATTGTTTCCTTGTCACTGATGATCAATCACATTCACAATACAGAAATAAAATGGGCTAAGCAAAAACCAGAGAGTGATTGCTATTTGAGGTTTCTAGTCTTTTGTAAGGCACATAATTAAAGAGTTTTCTCCATTACAATACCCATAGTAAAATGAACAGCAAATCTAAAAAGGTGTATTCTTTTTCAAGCCCTTTCTAGTTTTCCATTCAGGAGAGTTAACAATCCTGGATTCACCTGCTATATGAATCTGCTTCATACTGTGTTCCTAAAAACTCCAATACCAAATGAAAACTAAGATTATATTATTAAGGCTGAATCACATAACTCCACTTAAATCAACTGCTTTTAAACTCTCTTATGTGTAATTCACAGTAAGAAATATATTTTGTCTTGTGAAACAGAACATACATACAAACTTATACGTGTAAAAATATGTTTAAATCCTAAAACAAAGATTTACTGGCTTAGATAATAACTGGGGCTAAGTGTGCTTCCGCGCCTCTAAATTAAATCACCACCTAAACAAATTCCTGCCTGCTTTTAAAGCTGAATCCTCTGGTCTGAGCAATGTTGGGCTTAATAAAATATTACAAACCTACTGAAACAATATCACTGTGTTCTTTTATTTCTGAATGAAGCTTGGAAGCTCAGCTAATATCACTAAAACCTCAAGGAGTCAGCACTTTACTCTATGGCCTCAGTAGCTCTCTGTTGATTTACAAAGTCAGCCTTGAAAAGGAACAGGTTGTTTCTTTCCTACCTGCTTTTTATCTTCTTAAAACAGTTATCAAATTATTCATTAGTTATTAAAACTGATAATATTCCATGAACATCTGCTTTTATAAAGTGCCCCACATGTTCTGAGTGCTGGACAAGCCTAGGCATCCCCCTGGTATAAGAGACAAGGAAGCTAAAATTCAGACTTGTCACACAGCTAGTCTACAGCAAGCTAACCTAAAACTCAGCGTCTGACTCATGTTCCACTGAGCTGCAGTCTTCAGTGTTCCAAAGAGATTCCCTCTGCTGCTCACTTCGGCTACAAGGAACAGGATTGCAAGCCCCCAAAGTTTCATGCAATACCTCTAAATGTAGAAGACTTTCAGAGAACTTTATAAAGGTAAGATCTGAATCTGTCATGAGGTTGAGAAAGCTCTTTTGAACAAGTGATACTTGAATGGTAATCAAAAGGATGGGTAGCATCTCAGTCAGCAAAGAGGAGACAGCACATTCAAGACAAAGGGGACACCATATGGAAAGGCCTGTGGCTGAAGACATGGGAAGAGCCACAGACATCTTAGAGCAGTTGAAAGATGACTAGGTTAGTCTTGTAGTGGCAAATATCTGGCACCATGTCTTGATCCATCAGGTTTAACAGAGGAAAATATATTCCCAGAGAGAGGATGAGACTGGCAAGGAGGAAGTACTAGAAAAAAAGCCAGGCAATGGGGCTGAGTGTGGGAGGACAAGAACCCCTCTCATCTTTGCTACCCAAACCGCAGAGGGAGGACCCTCAGGGGGACTAAAAGACCTGGCTGAGAAAAGCAGTAATTTGAGAAAATGGCTCTCTATAGCCTGCCCTGGAAAGCTCAGAAAGCACTGTTCCAGTGTTCTTCCACCTACTGACTTGCCTGGAAGGCTAACTTAATCTTTATATAGGCTCCCTCCAGCACAGTTTGTGGAACCACCTAAAAAAGTAGACCTCCCTATGTTTCTTATTCTGCACATGCTCAGACATAAGGAGTAAGGAGACTCTGTAAATATCCCAGAGAGAGAACAAATAAATGAAAGAGAGTGGAATGAGGTCATGGCAATATAATACACTCTCTTGTGATAACCCAAACGGAAACAGTTCTAATTAAAAATAAACACCCAAACAAAAAAAGACACCTCATTTTCAAAACCATTGTTAGCAACTAAACTGACTAAAGAGAGTTACAGACTGGCAATGAACTTATTTTCCTTGGGGAGTTTCACTTAGAGAAATCATCATCATCACCACCATCATCATCTTATCCTTACTCAAGAACAATTTTTTCATTGCTTTTAGAGAGAGAGGAAGGGACAGAAGAAGGGAGAAAGAAATGTCGATGTGAGAGAGAGAAGCAGTAATTGGTTGCCTCCTGCACACAACCAGACGGGGGATTGAACCCATAACCTAGGTATTTGTCCTGGCCAGGAACTGAAACTTCAACCCTTTGGCCACCTTCGGTCACGGGCAATGCTCCAACCAAGCCACACCGGCAAGGGCTATGGAAATTATTTTATAACTACAAATTATAGCTATAAACTTAAAACTAACTGACACTCAGCACCGAGGATCTCTAAATAATGTCACATTACTGGGAAGATATTTCTTCCATATCCTTATCCTTTTTAGCAACCTGTTAGGATAAAAAGCACAATGTCATTCCAACACCAAAGATGTGTTTTCTCCACTTAATGGATTGCATGTTTCAGGCTGATTATAATCGAGTGCTATTACATTCTCTTACCCTGGCTGGTTTGGCTCAGTGGATTGAGCGTCGGCCTGCGAGCTAAGTGTCGCTGGTTCGATCTTCCAGTCAGGGCACATCAGAGAAGGAAAACTCTGACTCCAAAAAACCTCTGCTGCCTTGCGGCATACCTCTTCAGGGGAAAGGCTAGGGGAGTAAACCCCGACAGAAAATCCGGAGCCGGAGTCCCTAAGGCGGTTTGACGTTGTAGTCAACACCGGCAACTCCTGCGGCACACCTGAAGCCAAGCTGTATTGACTCCGTCTTTCCCTTGGATCCTTCAGCTGCGAAGAGAGGGGGGGTCTGCTGCATGGGCAACAGCAGACCCTCCATATCACCCTGCCCAGGCTCTGTAGCTTCATCGCAAGATGTCGATTCAACACGGGAGGAGACAGATACCGTGTCACTCCCGAGTCGGACTGCACAGCCATTCTCGGCGGTGCAGATAGACTCTTAAGAAGCTACACCATCGTCTCTCGAGACGGACGGCTGCCGACGACGATTACATTCTCTAATCTGTTAAATCCAATTTATATGCTAGAACTGCACCAGAGTAGATATATCTCTACTAGCGTGAGGCAAATTTCTTGTTTCTGGTCCCACCCCAATGTAGGCATCTAGGCATCTGCTATTCTCCCCTTCACAAGTCAAACATATATCAGATAAATGAAAGCATACAAATTCTACTCTATAATAAAATGTATTTCAGAGCCAGAGCTTCCCCAGGCAGTTTGTCAAGGTTGATTACCAGTCCTTATGGAGCAGAGGTTCACAGGAGTTGGAATTCCCTAACTTTTCCTAGTTTCAGTTCAAGATCTGAAACCTCATCAGACCCAAGAGTTCAGCCAATTTTCCACCCTCCTTCACTTTGTGTTCAGGGTTCCCTCAAGCCCAGGACTCAGAATTCTTCTCACTATACGTCCTCCCTCTTTACCAGCAACATAAACCATACCCCCCAGTCAGGTTCTTTCTCCTTTCCTCAAGAACAATGACTGTTCCTCTTGGACAGCTGTACCTTGCAGGTTAGTTCTGCAAAGGTGTCTGGACTAGAGAATTCTTAGTGAGGGGGTAAGAACAGAGAAGGTATGTGGGCGGGGCTGGCAGAGGAAGGGGAGCCCAGAAAGCTTCTGACTGGAAAGTGCCATGATCAAGAATTACATAGCAATAAGTTAATTATGTCTCAATTTTAAAAATTACATGGTTATATATACTAGAGAACTAACACAACAGAGAACTGTGAAAATGTAGAAGAATCACTGGAAGAGTCAGGAAAACTGGGATCTGGCCCCAGGGTGTCACTGCCAAGTTCAGTGACTTCGGAAGTCATTTTTTTCTTCTCTGGGCTTCATCTAGATAATTATGAATCAGCTATATCAACACCAAGACACCTCTTAATTCTATAATTATGACTGCAAATCCTGTTCCAAAGTAACTACAACTTAGTTTGTTACTCAACATGGTCATTTGCTCCATATTTTAAACACTCAGTAGAAAATAATTATTCAAGAAAGCGATTATATTATGGACTCTTTATAAGTCAGAATTGTCTAAACTTAGTTTGGAAACAAAAAATTTAAGTTCTGAGGAAAAAGACTCATTTCTGTTGCATGTAATTATTTCAACAGCAAATGTGATATGGTATTCCCTGCAGAGTCAACACTTGGTGCCTAAAAGCACATGTTTTTCATAAGCACACAATTCCCAAAGCTGTCTACGTCATTTAATTTTAGTAACACATTCTGGCCAGCATCAATACAAGGATATGAGAGATTAATTTTTCTTTTTCAGTATCTAAGAAAACACATCTTTTGGACTGACTATATTAGAAAAAACTACAGTAAGATTTTGGGGCTACCTATCAAGGTCCTTTAAAAATATAAAAAATGACCGTATTTATCCTGAAACACTAGTCACAAAAAAATAAAAGTTTTTAAATATCCTTAACTATAGGCTCCAGATACTGAACTTCTATCCACATAATCTGTGCCTCCAAACATCTTCTTATCCTCTGCTTATTTTAGAGTAATAAGTGGAATGTAACCAGTATCCCCATATTCATAATTTCAGGCAACAAGATACACTGGCAACATTTTAGGTGACTGTACTGACCTAGAAAAGGGCCTTGCATATCAGATACTTTAAAGAAAAAGAACATATAGTTTTTCAAACATGGTCCAAGTTGATTTGGAGATGATTTGGATCTGGAAGATATTATGCAGTATTCTGGGTGAGATCATCTGACCATGCTGTTTTCATAACCAAATTTCCTTATGGAGCAAGGAATCATATATCATTACTAAAAAAGCTAGCATTACCAGGACCTCTTTAATCACCTTAGAATGAAGCTGGTCAAAGTAGAGTATATGAAATATACAATCTGTCTGTGTGTACATGTACAGGTTTATCTACTTACCATGTATGTATGTATACATACACATATTTATGTAACATATTCACATACTAATTTTATTATACTCTTAAAGAGCACAAATGAATATTCTGGACTATGGAACTACATTTCTAAATAAATAATTCCTTTCAGCACATAGCTCTCTTAGAGACCTAGTGAAATCTGTGAAATCTCCTCTCATGAATCAATATATTTTGATTAATCTCTGATTCAAGGTTTCAAGTTGTTTTAGATTTTTATTTTATTGCCTCTTTCCAACCTCTACTGAGACTTACGATACCAAAAAAAGGGAAGCTACATAGAAAATCAGACTTAAATATAAAAACAGGAACCTTTCAACTTGTTTTTAACTTGCCAACTTTCTTGGGTGAGAATAAAAACTATTTTGATTAAGAGCTCCTATTAATCATTCTAATAAAATTGCTGTATCTTTTACTTTGTTTATGAGAACAAAATTCCCTATCTTTCCCTTCCTCAAGTCTGAAATACATGAAAGGAAGAATGAAGGACAAGTCTGGGGCTGTGTAGCCATGCTAACTATGCTCCCATTTTGCTGATCTCTTCTCTAAAGATGACACAATTGGTTATTTCATCTCCACTCCAGGACCACTATCTCCTAACTGTTCCTTTTGTATAAAGTCATGCTGTTGCTCCCATAATATTTTAATAAAACCTAAAGATGATGATAATAATCCCTTGTTAGGTATTTTAATGAGTTCAGTGAACTTCATATGTCTTAGCATGGCAGTGAAGGGCCTTTTCAACCTGGCACCACCCTCGCTCCCACCACCCACTTCCTCACAATTCCCCTCCAGATGCGCTCTGCTTCTAGGGGAGCTTTACACTTTACCTGGATCTCACTCCCTCTGTCCTCCATCTGGCAAAATACTACTCTCCATAGGCCCAGTTCGAAAGTCAGTTACTCTGTGATACCTTTCTTCATCTATGCTCTGATATGTTCTTCTGAATTCTTATTTGGTCTTCATACAAATTTTGTTATTTAGTTCTTTTTAACTATGGCTGTTTACACATCAGTTTACACTATTAGACTGAGTTTTTTGTTCCTTTTTGAATTCCTGATGCCTGCCATAGAGCCTGAGATTTACAGAAATAAGGACAGTTTTACTTATTACTGTTTTAATTACAACTGATCTTTCACATAAAACACCTTTACCTCAATGCACCCTTTTCCCCCAACACACAAAAAGGCTCTGGCAGTGATGGTAATGATTATAATAGCAGCAGCAAATATTTATTTTTTTCTTTCTTTAAATTGACGTACAGTATTAGATTAGCTTAAGATATACAATATGATGATTCAATATTTGTATACATTGAGAAATGAGCACCACAATAAGTCTAGTTAACATCTATCACATTAGATTTAAAATAACTTTTTTTTCTTGTGATGAGAACTTTTAGGATCTACTCTCTTAAGCAACTTTCAAATATGCTGTCGTGTTAGGGTGACCATAGCCAGGATCCACACCTCCATGTGCATGTATTTTCATTTTCTTAGGTCACTCTTATCTAAGAGAATTCTTTCTGAGTATTACACAGCTCAGGTCAGATGCATGCCACCTTTGTTCACTCCATGTATATATATGAGCCCCTGCTGTTCAGGTGGCATGGATGCTTTGTCCCTGGTCATGGCCTGCTGCCATGAGTCTGAAAGCAGATCCTCGCCTACTGCTGCGAAACTGAAGGTGGATGATCCTTTGGCTCCTGTCCTCACCCACTTCCGCAAGACTAGACTGAAAGGCAGATTTAATTGTTGTTCTCACCCACTGCTGCAAGAAGAAATTGGTATGAATTCCCTCTCCAAATGCACCACCGTCATTTTTTGGTCTTGATGAATACAAAGTAAACCTGCCTGGAGCTGGGCTCCTGTGCTACATATGCAAAACAGTTTTATTTATCGAGCATTTAAATTGCCAGGCATAATTCTTAAGTTTTTATATGGATCCTCAAATTTTACCCTCATAACAGTCCTATGAGAGTCTGAGGTATTAATTATTACATGCATTTTCATACAGCTGAAGAAATTTCAGCAGAGACTTTTTAGCTTGCCTAAGGTGACCTCATTGCAAATGACCATTCTTAACTACCAGTGCCTAAACACAGGTCATGAACATGGAAAGACCCTGGGTTAGACAAATATTTAGTAAATTAGTTTTTTAAATTTTATTTAAGTACATATATTTTCTTGATTATGTTCTTACAGTAGTTCCAATTGTTTCCCCTTTGCTCCCTTCTGCCCAGTACCCTCGTTCCCGCCAGCAATCCCACCCCCCTTAGTTCATGTCCATGAGTCGTGCATATAAGTTCTTTGGCTTCACCCTTTCCTATATTATTAACATACCCCTGTCTATTTTGTACCAACTGATTATGTTTCTTAGTCCCTGCACCATTTTCCCATTTCTCCTCTTCTCCCCTCCCAGCTGATAACCTTCCAAATGATGCCCATACCTATGATTCTGTTCCTATTCTGGTTTGCTTAGTTGGATCTTGTTTTTATTACTTAGATTCAGTTGTTGATAGTTGTGAGTTTGTTGTCATTTTAGTGTTCATAGTTTTGATCTTCTTCTTCTTAAGTAAGTCTCTTTGACATTTCATATAGTAATGGCTTGGTGATGATGAACTCCTTTAGCTTTTTCTTGTTTGGGAAGCACTTCATCTGCCCTTCCATTCCAAATGGTAGCTTTGCTGGACAGAGTAATCTCGGTTGTAGGCTGCTTTTCATCACATTGAATACTGCTTGCAAGTCCCTTCCTGCCTGCAAAGTGTCCTCTGAGAAATCAGCTGAAAGTCCTATAGGCACCCCACTGTAGGCAACTCTCCACCTCTCTCTTGCTGCCCCCAGGACTCTGTCTTTATCTTTCACTTTTGGCATCTCAGTCATGATGCATCCTGGTGTGGTCCCCTCTGGGTCCATCTCGCATGAGATCCTCCGTGTTTCCCGGACCTGTATGTCCATCTCCTTCGCAAAATTTGGGAAGTTTTCCTTATTGTTTTCGATTCTTGCTTCCTCAAGCTGCACTGGTTGACTGTTTTTCTTCCTTATGTTCCAAATCAATGATTTGAACCCTGGTTTCCTTCCCTTCACCATTTGTTTGGTGTGGATTTTCTTCATTTCACTTAGCATAGCCTTCATTTCTTCTCTTATGCGTTTGCCATACTCAAGCATATCTGTCAAGCCTGTGAGCATCTTTATCACCAGTGTTTGGAATTCTGCATTTGTTAGCTTGTCTATCTCCTCATCTGTTAGGTTGGCTATCTCCTCGTTGCTTAGTTCTCCCACTGGAACTTGATCTGTTTCCCTTTTTGGGCCATACTTCTCTGTCTCCTCATTCTGACAGGCTCCTGTGTTTGTTTGCCTCTGCGTCCCAGGTAGAGCTGTCACTCCTGTTACGTTGTAAGGGGCGAAGCCTTAAGGATTCATCAGTACATGGCGACCTGTTTCACCACGTTGTGGTGCTGTATGTGGGGGAGGGGTCCGAGAGGGAACAATGCAGTCTGCCCAGCACTTTCCCCTTTTGGAGGCACCTCTCCCACTTCCGCACCAGACTGGCGCCCCTCTAGCTGCTGCCCTCGATGTCATTTCCAGAGTGGGTGGGTCTGTGGACATTCTAAGACCGTGGGGGCCCTTTAAACAAGCGGACTCTGCTGAGACCGGCAGTTTCTGCCTCCACCCCAACCCCCACTGGTTTGCACCATCAGAAGCAATGAGGCTTGATTCTCCCCGATGCTGGGACTGTGGGCTTTGAGGTCCGGTGAGGAGCTGAGATCGCTCCCCAGGTGTCCCTCCTGACTTTTTAAAACGTGTGACTGCACTTTCTGCCAGCCTGCCACTGCTGCCACCACCACACCATATCCTCTCCGCCCCTGCTCCACCCCTCCTACCTGTCTGGATGAATATTTCTTCTTTATATCTTTGTTTGCTGGACTTCCATGCAGTTTGATTTTCTGGAACTTCTGGTTGTTTCTAGTTTTGAGGTAGTTGTATTCCTTCTTAGTTGTGGAGGGAGACACAGCCTGTCTGTCTACGCCTCCATCTTGGCCAGAAGTCTCAGTAAATTAGTTTTTTTTAAATATAGAAATAGATTTTTTAATTTAGGACCAAAGGATTACAGCTCATGAATGGAATAATCAATTAAAGGCCTTTAGTTGTCAATATCACTTATTCAGAAGCAAAGGAAAACAAAAGCAGATTCTAGGTTTCATTTCCACATTCCTTCAACTTTTCAGTGCAAGAAGTACGAAACCAGAGCCCTATATGACTCTATATCATCAAATTCACTGTGAGCCAAATGGGCATCTTTTTGCTCACATACACTAGTAAATAATCACATCAACTATTCTGTTTTGAAAGAAAAGAAAACAGTGATCTTTCAGCCTCAATAGTTTATAATAAATTCTAATCTGGAGGTACTGGGTATTTCTGGAACTTTAACAAATGAAAAAAATGACTCCCACCAAATCTGCCTCTACATTTCTTAAGGCAGTACAGTGACACAGGGACCATCACAAAGGCAATTTATTTATACTGCAGTGTGAGATGTAATCAGGTTGTAGCAGATTACCTAAGACATCCATACAACTTCAATCAATATGGTAATATGGTTGACAAAGATCAGCGGTAGATCCTGGTGTTTTTTTATAGTAAACAATAATTAATTTTAGTTTGGTAGGATATCTTGAAGCACTTCTGATTGTGCTTTTTCTTAATGAGCATTGGTGGTTGTGATGATGCAGGTGGTAGTAAAAATACCTCAACCACCATTTGATAAGATATTACTACCGGCCAGGAACAGTACATACATCATCTCATTTATTTCTCAAACAACATAGTCTATGGGAAAGGGTCAACATCCCTATTTCACAAATAAGGAAACTGAGACTTGGTAGATTAAGTAATTTGTGCAACATTGCCAGTTAGCAAGGGGCAAAGCTGAAGTTTCAATCTTGGCTTTCTAACTTCAAATTCTGAGCTCTTAACTACAAAGTCACTGTGTCTTTTTATCCAAAATGAGACTCTGAACATAGGTAATAATTTAAATGAGTAATATTCCTCATCTCTAGCACAATAAGTTTTGATCTGAAAGACTATTTGTCACTATCCAGGAGCTCCTCCTTCCTAGAAAAATTTGAGACGATTATAAGGAATAAGAATGTCTACACACCAACTGCACTAACATTGAAGGTCCTGAGGTGATTAATTCACACACACACACACACACACACCTTCAAAACAATGGTGTGTGAGTCAGGGAAAATCCAGCGTCCTGATGCAAAATACGTTTTTTCCAATGTTATAGCAAGAGAAAAATGTTTTAAAAGAAACAACCACATATAAATAAACAAATTAAATCTCAGAGTTGAAAGATCTTTATTTAAAATGTATAGACTTACCACTAGTACTGAAAATAATTTGCTATATTATATAGTAGATGATTCTGTACATTGTTACTACAGCAAGGATAATATGATGAGGCAAAAACTGAAATATCCTTCTGTTCATTAAAAAAAAAAAATCACTAGTTTTCTAGATTTATAATGCAAAATCTCTGTATTAGTTACAAATTACCCCAAAACTCAGGGGCTAAAAATAACGAATATTTATCATCTCACAGTTTCTGTGGGTCAGGCAAATGGGAGTGGCTTACCTATGTGGGCTGGCTCAGGGTCTTGCAAGGTTGCAATAAGGGGTCAGTTAGGGCTGCAACCATCTCAAGGATCAATTGCCAGGGTGGCTCACTTTTAAGCTCTCTCACACAATGAGTCTTGTGATAAGGCAGCTGGTTCTCCCAAGGCAAGTGATCCCAGAGAGTGAGATCACCCAAGAGGGAAATTGAGGTCTTTAATCTTGGAAGTAATAGCACTTCTGACATATTCAGCAATCTGCCCATGTCCCGCCAGCACTCAAGGGCAGGGAAATACACAGGGTCTGAATGAATTCTAAGAGGTAGGAATCAGTGTGGCCATCTTAGAGGCTACCTACCACAATTCTTTTCTGTTTAACTTTAAATCCAATGACTAAGTGATTTGTGATGAGACAGACATATCACAAAGGGAGGAGGTAGTATAAGAGAATAATTTTCTTCCCCCCTTGCCTTTATTTTTCCAGTTCAAATATTTCAGTATCTCTTCATCCAGATGGGCATAGTAAAATAGAACTTTGAGTTTCTTTCTTATAAATATTCTTTTTTTTTTCAGATTTAATGTGTTTTATTGATTAAAATATTACATTTGTGCCAATTTCCCTTCCCTCTGCTCCTCTCCACCCGGTGGCCCCCCTCCCTCCAGTTGTCCCCCCCTTTTAGATTATGTCCATTAGTTGTGCATACAGTTCCTCCCAACCTCTCTCCGTCTATTCCATTCCCTCCTACCATGATCCCCAATTCCTATATCATCTCCCTCCCTCTCCCCACTCCCCCTCCCTGTTGACCTCCCCCCAATATGCTTCCCGTACCCACAGTTCCTTTTCCACTCTCGTTGCCTGTTTAGTTTGCCTTTGTTTCATCTCCCTAGCTTCTGTTTTTTAAACCAGTCCCTTTAACATCTCATATAACAGTGGTTTGGATCTAATGAACTCTTTCAGTTTTATTTTGTCCTGGAAATACTTTCTCTGTCCTTCTATTCTGAATGACAGTTTCGCTGGATAGAGTATTCGTGGTTGTAGGTTTTGGATTTTCATTACTTTGAATATTTCTTGCCAGTCCCTTCTTGCCTGTAGGGTCTCCCTTGAGAAGTCAGCTGATAGTCTAATTGGGACCCCTTTGTACATAATTCTTTTCTTCTCTCTTGCTGCTTTTAAGATTCTCTCTTTATCTTTAATTTTTGACATTTTGATTATAATGTGTCTTGGAGTGGTTCTCCCTGGGTCCAGTCTCTTGGGAACTCTCCTTGCTTCCTGGACCTGCAAGTCTATTCCCTTCCCCAAGTCTGGGAAGTTCTCCTTTATTATATTTTCACTCAATTTTTCAAGTTCTAGTTCATCTTCCTCACTCTCTGGCAAACCAATGATTCTTATGTTGGGCCTTTTATAGCTGTCCCAGAGGTTTCTGATCCTCTCATTGTTGCTTCCCATTTCCTCTCTCTGCATTGGTTGACTGCTTGTTCCTTCTCCATATTCCAGTTTGTTGAAATGAACTCTGGATTTTTTTTCCTCACCATCTGTCTCGTATGTGGTTTTGTTCCTTTCGTTATGAATGTTTTTCGCTTCTTTCTTATCTTTTTCCTGCTCTTTTGTGAATTCTGTAAGCCACCTGATAACAATGGCCCAGAACTGAGCCTCTGACAGGTTTCTTATCTGTTCATCTGTCAGGTTCTCTATCTGTTGTCTGGTGAGCTGTGTCACCGGGATTTCTATAGTTGTCTGCCTCATTTTGACAGATGCTTTTTGTTTTCTTGGGCCGGCTGTAGGGGGCAGTGCCTGTGTACGCGTCACAATTCAGCGACCGGCGCCTGTCCGCGACCTATTTCGCAGCCCTGTGGTGCTTTCTTTGGGGGCGGGGGTCCAAGATGGATTCACACAGTTATTCAGCTAGGAGACCGGGATCCGTCCTCCCGCCCCCCTGGGCCTCACTGTTCAAGGCGATGCGGTGGCTGCTTTCCCCCGGGGCTGGGGTCGCGCACTGCCAGGGGCTTGACTGCCTCCGGGCTTTTTCGCCGCCCCGCCGCTGACCGCAAACAGCGCTGCCCGCTTTAACTCTTACCTGCCCAAATGGCACCGCTGGTTTATAACTTCATATGTTGGGCTTCCGTGTAGTTTTATTTTCTGGAATTTCTAGTTATTCTTTGTTTTGAAGTAGTTGTATTCCTCTCTAGTTGTAGAGGGAGACCTAGCGTGTCCGTCTAAGCCTCCATCTTCATAAATATTCTTATTCCCTTCTATTTGTTAGTATTCAGTCAGTTAGGACCAGGGAATAGTCTTTCAGAAGACAGGATAGAATATAACTTTTAATCTTTAACCCTTATGCTCTACCCATCTTAACATACAAGGGGAGACCCAAAAGAAACCAGAATTTATTTATAAAAAATTGTGTTATTCGTTCTTACATGTTTAAACTTCAGTCACCTTCAAAGTACTCTCCATCTGAGGCAATACACCTATTGAGACATGTTCTTTCACTGCTCAAAATAAATTTTGAACTCATTGATTTTGATGCCTTTTAGTGCTTCTGCCATATTTTTTTTTTCACCTCTTCTACATTGGCAAAGTGTTTCCTATTAAGGACTTTTTTCATCCAAGGAAACAAACAAACAAAAAACAATAGGCAGAGTGGAGCACAGGGTCATGACATTTTGGGTCAACAACTGCTGAACATTCAATGCAGTGTGGGCAGGTGCATTCATAAATCACCCATGATGAAATGGGCAAACGAGTTGAGTCTTCAAAAATAAAAATTCAGTGAAGCTGAACACAGCCTCTCACAACAATGCCAGCTGGTACACTGATACAGAGGGGTTCCTAGAACACTCAAGTAGCAGAGGAAGCCTGTACTACAAGCAGACCACCCTCCAGAAGATACTTCTGGGTTTTTCTGAGTCCCCCCTCCTATATACTTGTGTATACACTTATATACAAACATACTTGTGTTATAGAACTCAATCACAAACCAGAACATAAAAAATCAGGTTTAACTAGCAAAAAAATTCTAGAAATATATTTAAGAGAAAAATTCCACAATTTTTATAATATGCCCTAGTTCTCCTTAATGAACACAGAATAAAAATAAAATGGAAAAATATTTATATAAACTTTATGCTATTACATAAATCTACATGGTGATGGAATTATGTAAAATAAAACAAATACAGCATTACTTTGTGATATCAAGACACAAATTACTTGCTTCAAATTATATAGTATTATAATCACCAGTTCATAACTATTTTTCCACTACTGCTTACTTATTCAAAACCTAATGTATTCTTACAGTATTGTTATGGCAAAATAGTTAATTTTTTAAAAAAGATCTGCACTTTGGGTAAGCAAATGATAATAAAAGTATATTCTGTCTATTCAGTTTATGTTGGTTCCTTATAAAAACATGCTCCAGACTGACTACTATCAAATTATTTTCATACTATTGAATAAAGTAAGTTGCTTGAAATGTTCAAAAGAATACCTTTCCTGTGGAGTCTACTCCTAAAAGGCCTCCTCCTGAATATGTGACCTTGAGAAAGATAATGCAGGCTATAAAAATGTCAGAATTAACAGGCTAAGACTGTTGCTGAAATTGCTTTCTAATTAGGATTGGTTAAGATCTGGCTCCACGGAAGGACACTATAATGGCACATGCTTTTATACACAAGTCCTCCCAGCCTCTGATTTTTAGCTATAAGAGAAATTTAAAATACCTGGTTCCAAAAGGCATCTGTAGGAATCCTTTAACAAAATTAAAAAAATGACAAACATTCCTAGTTTGGTCTTGTGTCACTACTTCCAACTGACTCTAAAAAGATCTCACAGCTAAATATTGAGAGGCTTGAATTAAGATTCCATGTATCAAAAACACTTGAATATTGCCATCACTTGCACCAGGCCTGAGGGCTGTAGTGTTATTTCTTTAGGAGTAACCTGTTATAAAAGTTTGGTGAGGGCAAGGGGAGGGTGACTGTACAATTATGTGACTTATGCCACTAATTCCCTAACTATCTAATCAGAGCACATGCAGGAAGAGAGGACAGTACATACAGGTGTATTCTTCACAGAGCAGAGAATGAAGGAAATTGACTTGAAATCTATTCTAGGATGCTATCCAGGGGAGTAGAAGGATGCAAGGGAACCTGGAGAGTAAAACCCAATGAAGAGAAGATACAGAAAACCAGGACTGTGGGAGGGGTGTGCAAAAAGACAACCTCATTTTCCACTTTTGCCCAAGATTTGCATTAAGGGACATTTACAACAAAAACAAAATCTTACAGCACAGATGGGGTCTTGTAAATGGAGAAAATGGGAGAAATACAGGAATTCTCCTGCCAAATGCAGTAACCTAATTACTTATTGCCTAGCTATTTCACCCCATCTCTTAATTACAAAAAATCAATTGTGTTTACATGGTATAGTGTGTAAACATAAGAACCTTAACTAATTTTTGAGTCACCTCTTGATTTTTCATCTATTAGAGAAGTGGTTTGATTTCACATGCTTTTTGTTCTATGTTTAGACCAAAGCCCAAGGATTTCCTAACTACAAAAGATAAAGAGACTTCTTTTTAGACTTGTCTATATGACTCAGGGAAGACAGACAACTTTCAAAGCACATACCTATACCACTTTTTAACAATTAGGGTCAAATTTCAGTTGCATATTAATTTAATTTTCCTTTATCTTGATGGAACAACAAGCAAATAAATCAAAATTAGATTTGACTAGATTGAAAAGAGGGTCCATTCTCAAAGAGACAAATGATGTCAAGGAAGCTATATTCTTTATTCTTTCATATGCACACAGGGCTCAGAGGGTAATTCAGAGTAGGAAAACCCTTTCCATAGCTCACTATGGGAGGCTGAGAAGATCTGCATCCTAGTAACAAATGAGGTACAAATTATAATTTGTTACCTAAAAAAAAAAAAAATCACCCTTGAACATAGTGGCTTGTTACAACTATTTATTCTATAGTTTCTGATCCTGATATTCCACTCATGCTTCTGAAGTTTGGCACCTTGGACTGGATTCAGCTAGGCTCACTGCATCTGCAGTCACCTTGGGACAGCTGATCTAGAGGAACCTCAGCTGAGATATTTCATCTGTTCCATGTGGTCTGCCATCCTCCAGCAGGATACTTCACATGGTAGCAGTAGGGTTCCAAGAAAGTAGTTAGAAAGCAAAAGGTCTCCTGAGGTCCAAGCTTGGAGTGCACATAACATTACTTCCACCACAGTCTATTGGAAGCCCAGATTCAAAGGGTAGGAAAATAGACTTCATTTCTCAATGGGAGGTCTGTAAAAAAATAGTAGCCATTTTTGCAATTTACCACAAAAACTCTGAGGCAGTTTCTGTACAGGAAACATACCCATTTCCTATGCTGGACCAGAATATCTGATAATGTTAAATCAAATGATCTCTCTAGAGAACCTAATTAATATAGCTTTTGTATGTATTCAGACAAATGCTGGAAACGATTGTTTATAAATGTTTCCTTTATCATAAAAATTAAAATCAAAATAATTTGCAAATAATAAAAGAAAAATTAAATTCAATAATTTAATACATCCAAAGTATTGAACTTTAAATAATCATTCCTCTGTGCCCAACAAAACACCAAGTATCCAGTTTCCTGAAAGCATGTTCTCATAAAATGCTTGATAATATATTCAGGTGCCTATTAAATGGTTTGAAGATCTATGAAGGCTTTTCCTCCCTCTACATTGATTTCCTGATAATGATTATAATATATCTGTTTACTGTTGATGTTCAGACACCATATTTTGTGCTTTAAAACATTTATCTCCATTATCCTAATACACCTGGTGAGATAAACGGCTGCAACCCATTTTCCGATAAGAATCCTGAGGTTTAGAGGGTTAAGTAACTTTGCCAAATTCACACAACTAATAAGAACCAGGGCTAACAACTGAACCCAGGATTCTGAAGCTGATAATCAACCTTGATGCAATGTCCGCTAGTGCTCCAACCTTTTGCTTAAGGTATGCAGTGATCTAAGGAAGCTGAAAAACATGTGGAATCAATAAGGTCCCAAGCCACAAGGGGAGCCAAGCACTCATCAGCTAAGATCCCAGTGTGACATTTCCTCCTCTATCTCAAGAGATGATAGAATGTATTATATAAGAATCAAAATTAGGATAGAGGTATAGATCCTCAACCATAGGCTAGGTTCCTATACTAGCTCAGTGACTCACTTAATTCAAATCTGTGACCTGGAAAAATGACAAATTAATGTTGATTATGTACCTTGATTTTATTTTAGAAAAGTCAAAACTAAAAATGTAATAGTGTAAATAGAAAGGATTTACTGACTTTTTGCAGCCATGTTCTTTTGATTCATGCTATTTATTCTCCTGCAATGCCTTTTTTTGCTTAATGAAACTGAATTTATCCTATAGGAGTTAGTTTGAATGTATCTTCCTCCATAAAGTACTCTCAATTCACACAATTAAAGTTTATTACTTCTGCTTCTGAGACTTCATAATAGTGGTTTGTATTTCTATTACTGCAGCACTACTCAAAGTGTGATGGTCCATGACGAGAAACATAAAGAAACAGAATAAGCAACTAGAAATTATTAAGCAATTTGATGCATGTAATAATTTTTTTAAATTGGCCTTGGGTCTATCTGTTTCTTTAGTAATTCATTTTTATTGTGTTTTTAAAAATATAGGCTTATAATAGATTGTTTTTTTTTTAATGGTTCTGCACCACAGATATTTTGAGAAACATCATATAACAGCATTTATTTCATTCTCTCCAGCCTTGTAGTTAATTTACATGTCTGTCCTGCCCACCTGCTAGCTTGACTGCCTGCCTTTTTTATCTGCCAAAGCTTAGATACCACCAGCGTTGTGGGGAGCTAAAAGCTCAATAGGTAATACTGATAGAACTAAGAGCTGAGATTCTACTGTAGTCTCACATTTAAACTACCCATTTAGTATTCTCTATGAAAAACCAAAGGTAACTTTCTTTTGTTTAGCCCCTAACTATTTTTATTGTAGGCCAGTACTCCATAAGGAAAAAATAACAGATTTTTTACCTTTACTTTGTGACTCATTCTATCAAGGCTTTCATAATGTTACTCATAGAAACAAACAAAAAGTCCACCTAACACTGCATGATGAGTCTGCAAGGGCAAAGTTCAATGTGGCTATAGACTTATTAATAGACTCAGCACCAAGGCATTTGTCTGAGGCTTTCAACCTCTTTCCCTAGGCTCACTGGTCAGATAAAAAGCTGGACACATGAAAACCCCCTTTTACAATTTTACATGGTGGCCAGAATGTTACCATAATAAAGACGAACTGAATCATTTATGATTTGAGGATAATTCAGCATTTCAGAGATTAAATATACGTACATAATAGTAACCTTATTGTTATTTAGTAGATGAGATCTCAGCAATTCTCATTGCCTGGCTTCTCATACAGCTCCTCCCTTTAAGCTTTGCTTAAACCTGAGCAGTCCCCTATTCTTAGCAGGCTACCTAAGGATCAGAGAAATCGGCAATCTTAAACTATGCTCTTATCCTTTTTTGAATATGTCTAAAATAAAGGTAGTGATACCTGAGATCAAGCAGTTTTTATAGCCATGATCTCAGTGTAACAAACATGAAATACTTCCACAGCACTGTTCCCAATTACACTGAGTTCGTTTTCTTGTGGTTTTTATCCTGTATCACCTTCTGTTGTTTCCTAATATTTCTGGCAATGAGTAGTGATTATACTGGTTGTTTGAGAAAGAAGAAAGAGAAAAGCAACTGAAGTCATTTTAGGATCACAGCATCAACTTGCATTAGAAAATTATAGTTATACATACCCTTATCTCTTTAATTCCTCATTATATAAGTAGGGAATTGAGTAGATCAGATGCTTAGAAAAAACAAACCAGTAGAACTAATCTAAATTTGATTGGAGCTCTTTTATAAGACAGTCACAGATTGGAACTGGAGAGCTAAAAAGCATAACATCTAAATTTAAATATCTACTAACAGTGCTTAAGACAATTTTTTTTTATCCTCACCCGAGGACATATGTATTGATTTTAGTGAGGGAAAAATAGAAGGAAAGAGGGAGAGAAACATCCATGTGAGAAACCTCTTGTAGGTGCCCAAACCCCTGACCAGACCCAGGAAGGAACAAAGCCCTCAACCCAGGCATGTGCCCTGACTGGGAATTGAACCATGGACCTTTTAGTTTACAGGGCCATGCTTTAACTACTTGAGCCACATTGGTCATGGCACTTTAGGCAAATTTTAATACACGAATATTCACTGAAAGAACAGGGGCGAACTTATCTATTATCACCATTTGTAAAAAGCAAAATAATTTCCTGTATGTACTGTATATTAATGATCTAATAAACAGATTTTTAAAAATCATTGTTTGTTACCACAGTAGTTAACTATGAAACAAAAATTAGTAATGACTGCAAACAGGAAACACAACCCAAGAACGACTCCTTAGTAATCAGGAACAAGACTTAGTTTATATTTATATGGGTGGAAGTAATTGTAATTATTACAGCCTTATTCATATATGAGCTTTTTCACATTTTAGTACATAAAAGCTGCTTTCTCATTTCTTTTTCATTCGTCATTACTTAAAATAAATGAAATAAGAATCCCTACTTACAACTTTGCAAAACCAGGAATGAACACTAAGAATCACCACTAAAACTACCCATTCTCTCTGTGTGTTAGAGGTCTAGTACATGGCTGACATGTACAGAATTCACCAACGGGAGATATCTAAGTTGTGCTTACTTTCTATCATTTACTTTTCATTTACTCTTTTTTATTCTATCATTCTCCTTAACAGTGTTAACTTTTGTGTTACAAGGTATATTGTCCTTTCTGTTCATACCATACCCCACAGTCTACAACAGTGCTAACTAAGCACAGAGTACTCACAGTTTTTAAATGAATCATTGTATTTGGAGAGTGATAACTTTTAAAGATATAAAACAAAAACAAATCTCCATTATTTTTCATTTTCCTGTAAGTAAGTATCAAGGAAAGTAATCCGTCACTTCTAGGCTTACTAGACCCAGGTTAAAAGATCAGTCTATGTGCTCCTGAAGCTTCATACAACAGACTTATATTAATTAAATTTAACATCTTCAAATACCCCACAAATATTAAAAAGAACTCATTAAGTAAAAACAAGTTGAAAAATAGATAAGATTTGAGAAAAAATTATTCAGTTTAGGACACTATCGCATTTCATTCAAAGCATACATATATTTATATATTCTTGGCTTGTGTGATTTCTGAGCATTGTGGAACTTTATTATACTTATAAATTATTGATAATATTTTCTGCAGACAAAAAGTTATAGGATTTGGAGAAACCTTGGAAATCACTTTGGCTCCCCATTGATTTTTATAGATATGGAAATAGATCCAAAGTAGCTAACATTACAAAAACTAGAGTGGACCCAGATCTACTAACTCAGTCCAGAGTGATTTTAACAATATATTGATAAACAGAAGTGAGAGAGCTGATATAGCACAGAACTTTTCATACACTAAAGCTCTTTACATATACTGGGTACTTTCTGACCTTTTCTAATTTTTTAACATACTGTGGTGATTTAGTTTGTAAAAAAAAAAAAAAAAAATTCAAATTAGCTTCAGACCAAACTGTATTCCTACTTCTGGTTCTCAGGAAAAGAACATAGTAAATAGCTGTATTTTATCACTTATCACTCAATAAAAACTTGAGAATCATCACCAATATATCATTCTTTTTCTACTAAGTAGGGCCCTCGGAGCAACCTTTGTTGCTCTCTGATGGTCCACAATGTAAATTTGATGTGCATAATGCTGGTATAATCTTGTAGCTCAGTGAAAGCCTCATAAAAAAGTTGACCATTTTGGTGTTTCTCACTGCTTCTTTATGGATACTTTTGTATGGAGAATGGGAAATTTTAAACAATGACAACAACAAAAAAATAGTTTTCCTCCTATCTAGCATTGTTCTTAGCTGTCTGGTCTGCCATTCCAGTGGCACTTTGAGCATTTTGCTGCTAGGGAAATGAGAGGTTTAGCCTACCATGCTATGTGAATCCTTTTCTCAATAAGGCTTTCTATAAACTCTGTAGTTCAGTAGGTAGTACACGTGCTTCTATAGCCCAACCACTGAGTATGCTATACAGTTTCAGATGTCACTAATTGAAATTCCAAAGCAGAGAGCCATATGTGGGGTCATTATAGTTCAGTAGTATATTAAATAAGTAGGAGGCAATACTACCTACTGCAGCTCCCCAGAAAAGTTGGGAAGTTGGAAGAATCCTATAAGATATGATTCCTACACCTGTAAAACTCTCCCAAAGTTCTTTTTCATGCTACTTCTACTTTATCTAGACTCTGTCTCAGTCCAAAGAAGGTCAACGGCAACTTACACAAAAAGGCATACATAAAATATGGATAAAGTGTAAATAAAATATTTTTTAAAAGTAGGGTGGTAATTTTATTGGAATAGAAATCACTTCCTCCAATATAATTCTTTTAAACAAATAAAAACGTTAAAATGTACCTTATATTATTTCTCTTTCCATAGTAAGGTAATTCATTCACCATATATTTTGTGAACAAGACAGTGACATAAGAAGACTTACAGACTATGTGGCATGATGGAAGGAGCATAAATTCAAAGACTATGGTTAAGATCATAGTTAGGTTCTGCCAGTTTCAGATTAACCTATCTAAATCTCAGTTTCTTTATCTTTAAAATGAGGCTATAGTCTGCTTCATAAGATTTCTTTGAACAGCATACAAAATAACTATGCAAGTATAAATATGAATCTTTTTCTCAATAAGCTTGGGGTCTAGCTAAGAAAACTATAATCTAGGGCAGTAATTTTCAAACAGTGTGCCACAAGAATTTTTAAAATATGCAGTGCCTGACTACTTAGTCAGGGGCATTGACCTCTTTTCCCTTAGATTTTGGAATTTAAAAAAATGACAATAATCAGCACAACAACAATAGCCATCTAGTACAAATGAATTAAAATTATACCTATTTTTTGTCAGATCAACAAAAAAGATATTTTTTGGTGCGCCACAGAATTTTAGTAATTAGTTTGTGTGTGCCATGAGATGAAAAGGGTTAAAAATTACTAATCTAGAGGGAGAAAGTGATGAGTGCCCTAAGTTATAGGTAACATGGGAATTCAGAAGAAAGAGATTTTGCATCTAGCTTAGGAACAATGAGAAAGATTTCATGGAAGATGGTACACAGAAGGGGAGATGCCTCGAAGGATGAGTAAGATTTAGTATTGAAGACAGGAAAGCAAAGTCAAGAGGTGAGACAATGGTACACAGTTAATGGCCAGTTGAGATATAAATCCCCAATTCTACTTTATAGAATAGCATAATGGAACAAAATCAATAGAAAAATCGTCTATAATTCTATCCCCCCCAAAAAAAATTCAGGGCAAGTTAGAGAAACTGACTTTCCATATCCAATCAATGTAATGAATCACATCATTGGTTAGAAGAGAGAAAAGCTGCGATGAGACCAATTTACTTCCTTCTGTACTTGTTCTGAGAGACAGAGTAACTGCCTCTATGGCAAAGCCCTGGAAGTACCTTGCCCTGCCCTCCCATTCCCCCCAGCCCTGCCAATGATTCTTGCAGCAAGAATGGTTTCAAGCAGAAATCCAACTACAGATTTGAGCATTGGGGTCACTTTATATTTGCCATTTCCACTTCAGTCAGAGGCCACCTAAGAGAAAGTGGTCATTCAGATTTCTAATAGAAATAATATCTGTGGTTCAATACTCTTTCCAACTGGAACCACCTAGTTTCACTTTTTTTTTTTTTCTAATGACAGAAGCTTTTAAAACAAATTTGTATACTAAGAAAGGAGATCTTTCAGTGACCTGTAATCTTTAAAGTGTATCTCATCGTTTAAAAATAAAATGAAAGAAACAAAGGGTACTAGAAAAAATGCAAGATGTTAGGAAGAATCAAAATATAGAAGTTAGAAGGATAAATAAATAAGGTATGAAATTAAAAGCCCTGAAACAATTCCAGGCAGCATATGGAAATTACTTGAGTTCTTTTTCCTTCTGGTATGGTTCTTTTTCTCTCTGCTACATTTTTAAAGAAAAAAAAAAATTATTCTCATGGGAGAGCAACACAGAAATAAAAGAGGAAAACAGCTGGCTGTGGTCCATGATTTACCATTCACCCCAAAATAAGACTCTGTTTCTGCTTTTCAAAGGCCATTGTTTTTTCCAAGTATACACAGGCTCTACTTACACAGTCAATTATAATGAAGAGACTGAAGACACAGGAAGAGATCTAGATGCATCGTTCAGGAGACAGGGCAAAGATGTAAAAGTCAAATTCTATTCTATTAAAACAAATAGCTCACTTACTTCAAGCAAAACAAAATAAAGCAAAATCTTATTATAAAACCCCCTTGTCTTAAGTAGTAATTAATCCAAATACGTGCAAATGATAGGCACACCAACAACTTCTTCTGTAAAACAAAAGTGGAATGAAGACAACCCTCTTTAGTTCTTCTTACACAAAACGTTAATGTAAGAAAATAAATAACACCTTTCATCTGCCTGGGGAAAATTTCTTAAGAAATCAACAGTATAAGGGTTTTAGAAGAAAAAAAAAAAATGCCACATACTTTAAAACAGAATTCAAATTTTAGTTTTACTTCAATGGTTGGCTGTGTCTTTGTTCCAACTTCCAGTCTGGCTTTTCAAAAGTTACATTCAAACTATTATTTTTCCTGTATGCCCAAGCCTAAAAGAAGGGAGATATGAAAACTAGTACCAAAATAGGGTGAGAAGGCTCTGCCAGTAGATCGGAGATAATTTTGTAATGTTTCCTTCTTCTAGTGTGTTAGAAAAGAATTTCTAAAGGGAATGAAAGGATTTCTTTTTCTTTTCATTATTTTTGTTTGTCTCTTTTTAGATTACACGTAACACTATAAAATGTATTCCTGGGATCCCCAACCTCTGGCCTGGGAAACTTTGTGGAATCCACAGAACATCACTTCTTTCAAGGGGCCTGACTACAAAGGTACAGAGAGGGTATGGTTATCAGTCAAGTAACTGGACATCTTTGGGGTCTTTTAGTAGTTTCCAACATACTGGTTGAGGACAAGGTAGTGAAACAAAAATGTATTATTGTCATGGGATTATCTGTAAAAGTTTTAAATTTATGGTATCCTTTTCCTTGGGGAAGGAAAGGAGGAGGATTAGAGAAGGATATGATTCTCAGTTGAAAAGAGAATCTTTTAAAGTAAAGGGGAGATGAAGGAAAATAATTACACCATACATCAAGGGCATTATTTTTCATAATCCAGATTTTAAAATTGTTTATAAATAATGCCTGAATTTTTCCCTTGGAAGCACAAAGTTAATTCTTAACTTTGAAGTTTTGTTCTTGGAATTACTTCTTCTTTGTCTCAAATACTTTTTTAAATTAAGTTTATTGGGTTACATTGGTGATATATAGGTTTCAAGCACTTGTATAGTGCATTGTGTGCCCCCCACCAAAAGTCAAATCTTCCATCACCATATTCAATTACTTTCAAACTTACTTTTGGATGTTGACTTTCTTTTCTTCTTTAAGTAGACTTTATTTTTCAGAGCAGTGTTAAGTTCAAGCAAAATTGAGCAGAAGGCAGTTTCCATATATCCATCTTACACATAGCTTTCCCCAGTATCAATATCCTCCTATACCAGTGTGGTATATTTCTAACAACTGAGGAAGCTACAGTGACACATCATTATCCACCAAAGGCCATAGCTTTTACTAGGGTTCATTCTTGGTGTTGTTTATTCTATGGGTTTTGGCAAATATATAATGACATGCATCCACCATTATATTATCATACAAAACGATTTCACTGACCTAATAAATATTCTCTGCTTCACCTTTTCTGCCCTCCCTCCCCCACCAAAGGATGTTGACTTTTAAAAGTAGTTTTTGAATCAATATTTATAAGCATGGACGAGAGCCCTCCCCACCCCCACCCCATTTTAGGCAACTACTAAATTAGGTAACTGTTACCCACTTAAAAAGCAAAATAAACAATGTTCATCAACAGAAAGAGCAACCAAAATGCTTTCTTAGTGGTAAGCAAAATTAACATAAATATTAGTGTCATTTAAAATCAAACAAAAGAATTAAGAAACTAAGTGGAAAAAGACTCGAATGTCATCACACTACTCTTTAAATTTACATTATTATCACCCTGACTCATGTGGCTCAGAGGATTGGGCACAGTCTCACAAACCAAACTTTACATTATCTTTTCCTGTCTTTGGATTCCTTTTTCTGATGGTTCTTATAAGGCATAAACTGTTTTCCCATTGAAAATTTTTATTTTTCAACAGCTCCCTTACCTAATATTTTGCATTTTCATACATTTTCAAAAATCCAATTTTGAGCATGAACAGAATTAATGCTCAAGTCAGGAATTTTGTCTTTAGAAGATAAAATGGTAGCAATATTGGTAACCATAGTGGGCAAGAAAAGAAAATTAAGTTCTCTTCTCTCTCTGCAAAACTTCCTTCCCTATTTGATAAGAGAGAGCTGGCTTAAATTTACCGCAAAGTAAATATGAGCAATTCCTTGCAAAGAGACTTTACACACAAACATCATACCGGAATGACATCCGTTGAATCTGACATCAGCATTCCATTTGTGTCACAGTTTGGTCCCCACCCCCTCCTCCCAGGAAGCGTGAAGCTCAGGTAACCAGGGCGCAGCTCCGGTAGTCCCTTGAGTCCCGAGGACCAAGGCAACTAAGCAGGAAACGTCTGGGCGCTAAAAGCACTGGTGACAATCACTGTTTGGGACTAGCTGCCAACAAGGGAGAACATTTTTCTTTCTTTGAGAGATAACTTCTAAGAGGGAGGCAGTGCTCTGGAAGTAAATAAATGAATGGCAACAATCAAACAAACATCATTTTTCACGATATCATTAGCCGCGGGTGAGAAGGAAGTACATTAAATCAGCACTCACTTTGAAGAGCTTCTGACAGTCAAGCTAGAGGGAAGGAGGTCTGAGCTGTCAGTCACAGCAGTGCCCTTAAACCACAGATGCTTGATAAAGTTAAACTTCCTGACACAGGAAGAAGTGGTGTCACAGTATCGCCTGAACCATCGCTAACCTCATTCTTTTCTTTTTGGGAGGCAAGGAGCAGCTGGGACATCTTACGGAAAGTCTCAAACACTTCCCACCGTTGTCTGTGGTTAGACTGGAGTGAGGCCCCGCGCCCGTCCTTGCTCTAGCTCCTGACTCTCCGTCATTCAGGGACTTCAGGAGTTAATGTGGACACGGGACATCCCCTCTGCACCCAGGGGCGGGCACCTTTGTCGGGGAAAGGGTCTAGCGAGGGATCACTCCCAGAGGCCTGTGCGCCCCAACCACCAACTGCGACCAGGGGGCGGAGCCCCGTGCAGGTGAAGCAGCCATCACCCGTGCCCCCCTACCTTCTTCACTTTGGCCTCCAGGTCCATATTTGTGTGTCAGAAAGGTTCCTTCCTCCTGTCCAGGATCTCACATCCAGGTTCGCCTGGCCTCCGACTACGCCGCAGCGTACCAGGGTCGGGAGGAGACACCTGCTCGGAACGGGGTGCCACTGCAGCCGCCGCTCATCCGGCGCCGTCCAACTCCCGCTGCCCAGTCTACGGAAGCTGTCCTGTGGCGGGGCTGGAACAAAGAGGCCTCGGCAGCCAATTGCAGCAGGGCAGCACCGGCCACCGCCAATCACCGAGCTCCGCCAGCGCCTTCGCTGCCTGAGTGAGGCGACGTGAAGGTGAGGCGTGGAGCCCTGTCCTGGGCGGTGTCCTAGGAAAGCGGTCCCGCAGTCGGGACCTGCGAGTTCCTTTGTGTCTGTCCACTCATTTGTAAAATATTGGGCGCCTAGCCGTATCCCAGCTGAAGATGAGGAAGATTCCCTTTCCATCTGGCAGCTTGTACAGTATTGTGTTTGCCTTGAACTGTATCCTGAGGAGTACTTAACACACTACTAGCTTCTTGATTTATTTTCAGGACAAGGAGATAGACAAGATATTGCAGAGATTGTTAGGGCTCCCTGTGATAGGTACTGCACCCTAATTTCACTGTCGAATTGTGGAAAGAGCCTTCTCTCAAATGCTTCTCTCCGCAACCCCAAGCACTGGCAAGGAACCTATTACAGAATTGTACACTCGAAACATATATTATTTTCTTAACCAATGACACTGATAAATCCAATAAATAATTTTTTAAAAAAAATAAGGACTTGGGGTTTGGTTCTAGAGTGGAGTGAAAGAGACTTAGGGTTTTCAGTGGGAACCCTGGGAGCATGGTTTAA
Source organism: Furipterus horrens (assembly GCF_987537825.1). Classification (NCBI taxonomy): domain Eukaryota; kingdom Metazoa; phylum Chordata; class Mammalia; order Chiroptera; family Furipteridae; genus Furipterus; species Furipterus horrens. Next base: position 70,333,677 of record NW_028327179.1, on the reverse strand, counting down.
AAACAAAAGGAACCTCATCTCATAGTCTTACAAAACACTAGAGCACAGGATCCATTTCATGGCCTCATTTAGGAACAATTGCAATGAACACCGTCAGATTGGTGGAGCTGGAAGGGATCCCAGAGATGATTAAGTCTGGTTTTCTCATTTTACAGGAAACTGAGGATACCGGAGGTGCAGAGACCTGCTCAATTTCTGAGTCTCTTGGGGCATACTTAGGGCTCCTCTTTAAGCAATGTCTCCAGCATATTTGGAAATGTAAACACAGCATTCTGACTAAGTAAAAGAGACAACTCCAGGGGGTTTTTTTGTTTGTTTGTTTGTTTGTTTTTCCAGCTTGCTGTGGCTGAACAGCAGATGATTTTCTAATCTGGCCCCTACTTGTACAATGAAAAAGTCCCAAATAAAGTAGATGTTTGGGTCCAGATGTCTCTCTCCTTTGCCTCCAAAAATTTGGTATGGAAACATCCAAAATTTATTTTAGCCAACAGTTTCAATCCTTTGTTTACTTGGCTGTTTATTAACATAATTCAACAGAACATTGATTTATAGTGTGCATGTTTTCCCAGGCCTATTAATAAACTAAAAGTGGAGTGACTGAAATGGATCATGAATTTTTCTTTTCATTCAGTTGAAGTAAAACTTCCACATCCCATTTTCCCAAACTATCCTAACACTTTTAATGTTTACCCCTGTGTAAGATCCAATGAACATGAGGTTCATGACAAGGTAATTTTATCTCTTTCAGGGAGATTAACAGATGGAAAATGTCCACCAAACAAATGTTGCAGCATAAATCCTGGGTTTAGTTGGTGGGATTTCAGAGATAACACAAAGAAAAAGATCTGGATCCATTTATTTTTTTAACCATGAAATTCTGCCCTTCCTTCCAGCATCACTTGGTACATGTATCATTGGCAAGAATGGAAGTTAAAATTCAGTGATTTTTATCTGGACTCATTACTATACCAATTATATAGAAAATAAAATTGAGGTAGATAAGTGCTAAATTAGGAGGCTTAGATCGTGAGTCCCTATTTAGCTACTAAAATGTTAATCTAGGTATTAAAGGGTTAGAATTGCCACTATTTGGTGACTAGGTGTAGTTGATGACAGAGGAATGAATAGAAGATAATAGACATGCTTCTGACTTGATCACATATGCAGATGGTTCAGGAAAAGAGAAAATATAGGATAAGGGGCAAGCTTTTGTTTAGTTTTGCTTTGTTTGGATGATGGTAGAGATAAAGGGTATAGTTTTAAATATATTGGGTTTGAGGTTTGCATATTGAAGTAAAGTACAGTATTTGAATATAAGTATTAGAGAAGAGACCTGAACTGGAAAGGTGATTTAGGAGTCATCTTATATACTTAAATAACTGAAGACCATGGAAGGAAAAAGATTAGCATGGGAGATTGCAAAATAAGAATATCAGTGACTACAAATGAGCAAAACTGAGCAGGAAAAGCACAAGAAAGGGGATGAGGCTAGTCAGAGGGTAAGAAAAAAAAAATTGACATGGAGTTCAAGTAACCAAGAGAGGAAATTCAAGAAGTAATTGGTCAATAATGTCAAATTCTAGAGGAGGATTAAATGCCCATTGGGTTTAACAAAAAGGAAATCATTGGTAAGCTTGGGAAATGCTGGCTGTATCCTACCTGAAATAGGATGATGGCCAAAGTAAGGTAGTAGCAATGGGTGTGGAGAGTTAGAAGCAGTAACCAGTGATATTAAAGAACTAGAAAATATTGGAATTGATTGATTGGTTTGAAGGGAGGGAAGGTAAGTCTAGAATAACTTTCAAGAATCTATACTTGATGATTGATATTGTAACAGAACCCCTGGGCTGCTCCGATTGAAACAGAACCCACAGGCTGTTTAGTTAGGGGTCCGATTGCCCACCGCCAGAATCATAACTCTGAATACCAGAGTTTGGTGAAAAGGAAAAGAATTGTTTATTTACACAAAGTCCTGCCTCCCCCTCCCAGACCTGGCCAGTCTTATGGAAGTCAGAAACACCGTTTCCCTACTTCCTAGGCACAGTTCAGCTTTACCAGTAGCTGCCAATCACTCAGTTCTGTTTGGGGAGGTCCTTTCTGTGCTGTGGTGCCCTCCAGCTCTCAATGTAGGACTGCCTGGATTCTCAGCCTCCTTGCAAACTGCCTTCTTCCTGCAAACTGCATGGATCTCCTCTCCTTCTCCAAGCAGCCTGGCAAGAGCCTCTTCTTAAAGCCGCCTGGAGACCCCCTGCTCCAAGCCAGATGGAGGGAGGCCACAAGAGCCAGAGAGTGAGGGCGTGAGGGCCAGAGAGAGCCTGAGAGAGAGAGCCCCCTAGAGCCAGAGCCAGCCCAAAATGTCCACAGCTCCTTCTCTCTTCCTCCCTGCCTCCTCTCTCCCCCTACATCCTCTCACGCAGTGGGCGTTGCAAACAATTCTGACCATTCACAGAACCCTAAGTAGGCTCTGTCTGCTTCTTCCCTACCAGCCCACAGTCCAAGAACCCTCCCATCTTCCTGAGTCTTGGAAGTAAAGCGGATCTTTGCAACAATGTATCCAGCCACTAGCTCCAGGCATGCAAGGGCATCCTGAAAGCTGCTTCCTGCTGCCTATCTCCCAGCCGAAAACTCTGGGGTTTGTTTCTGGACTCCCCTGTTTCTGTAACTATATGATGGATATACCTCACTCAATGTAAAAAACAAAAGAAGGAAGATTGAGAAAGATTAATGGGTTTAGTGTTGTATGTATTGATTTGGCAAAGGCAATTTGATCTGAGTTTGGTGGTCAAAAGAAAGATCTGGGCTAGAGATACAGATAATTGATTATAAATACACTGGCACCTACATATAAACAAATACATATGTACATATAAACGCAGACACAATAAACATACTGAAAGCACAAGGGAAAGGAAACACCAACAAGAAAGATTTCTACAGCAGGTGAGGTAAATTTTCAAGATAAAAACAACTACACCTGTCTCAATTATTAATGTGTTCCCAGGAGTTCTCTTTAAAGATGTTAATCATTTATTAATGCCCATTAGAGGCACACCTGAACTACTAATATAGCTATTGCTATTAACATCTTGTACAGGATTACACATTTCTCTATAGAGATACACCAGTGTATCACAGAGCAAACTATTACCTGTAAAAAAAAGTTTAGTTGACCAAACTTTAGGGATTGGCTAAGTAAATAATGGATGATCTATATGCCAGGTTTATGATAGCATAAGTATTGTTCTGCACAATAAGAACTTTTATAATAGTAAACAATAAACTGTTATGGAAAGAAAACAAAATATAGAATTGTGTATACATTATACTCACCTCTCTGCAAAATACCATGCATAGAAAACAGCATAAGGAAAATACACTCGAATGTCAGGAATGGATTGCCTTTGATAGGTGGGTCCATGGGGATTCCTTTCTTCATTTAAAGAAATATTCCATGATAAGCATGAAACATTTCTTAATGGAAAAACCTTATTTAAAAATATATTATTCAAAGCATTTTAGGAAGATGTAGAAATGGCAGTGTAATTTTTAATCTCTTTCAAAACCCACATTAAAAACAAAACAAACAAAAAACAGATCAACTAGTTAGCAAAACCAAAAACCCACAAGTAACCTTTACAGTGAAACTAGGTGACAAGATATCTCTATAAACCCCAAAACAAAAGCAGTGAGGAAAAATCACCAAAAGCAACAAGACATGGATGTATAAACAATTATATGGGGGGCGGGGGGAGGAAGCAATAGGGCAGTATCTGATGCACAAAAGAACTTAAGATGTTCTTCAGTTACTCATTTTTAAACACTGCAGGCCAATTTTCTAGAAGAGACTGAAACAGTAAAAATGATTGAAGGGGCAAAAGCAATCTCATTCTTGTGATATCTTAAAACTGATGCCCCTGGACTCCCTTCTAGGAAAGGGTCACGCAATAAGAAACATCATGGAGGGAAATCTAAATTGAGTAGGATGGGGCAGAAGAGGCAGTGCAAAGTGAAAGGCTAGAGGAGCATTCTCTAAAACGATAGCTAGTAACCATATGTTGTTATTTAAATTTTAATTAAATAACTTAATTACCTAACATTGATTAAAATTTAAAATTTAGCTTCTCAGTCACACTAGCCATATTTCAAGTGCTCAAACAGCCAGAGGGGAGAGAGTCAGCAAATCCTGAAAATACAGTATATTTTTAAACACTTCATAAAAACAAGGGAAGATGGAGTTCTCTAATTTAGGACATGATTTTCTGAACCTGATCTCACTGTAAAAGGTCAGGAAATTAATAGCACATAAAAATGGACAACAACAAATTATTGTGGTCAAATTCAATACAAAATCATCAAAAGAAAAAAAATGGAGCACAATAACTTCCCTACAGATACTGAAATAATGTCAAAAAGTCGTATCCATAAAACAGAACAAAACTGTAAAGTATTATTTTAAAACAAGCTAAGCGATATTAAAAAGTTAATACATGCAAGAAAAGAACCAAAGGAGAATTTAAAAAGAAAAACTCAGAAGTGAGGTAACAGACCTCAGGAAAGAATTAGAAGTGAAGAAAACAGTATTACATAAATAGAGATTAAAACTTAAAAAAATGCAAGGTTAAAAACTGATAATGCTTAAGAACAATAGAAGGAAAAAAATAATGAAATTTTTTTCTAAGACATCAAAAAGAAATGAAGAAATAAATATAAAATATTATAGGTAAAGTAACAAATATTGAAAATAGGATAAGAAGATCAAATACGTGGACAATAGGAATACCTGAAGACAAAAAAAAACAAAAACAAAAAATAAAAAACAGAGGAACAAATAAATACTAAAAACTATGATTCAAGAAAACTTTTCTGAATTATATTAAATGATCTGAAACTACATATTAAAAGATCATCTGCATACCTGAGAATATTGACTCAAAAAAAAAAAAAAAACCACCAACAACAACAAAAAAAAAACACAAGACATATTCTAGTAAAATTATTGGACATTGAAGAATAGGGGGAAAAAAATCCTTTGGGTATTCCTCTAGTTTCAGGGAGGGATATGACTTACAAGGGGAAGAAAGTTACATTATCATAAGACTTTTCTACAGTAATCCTTAGATCAGAAGAAAGAAGAGTAACATATTAAATTTATTCAAGAAAGCTTGTTCGAGTCAAAGATTTTATATCAAGTGACTTTCAAGAATAAAGGACAAAGGCAAAGTTTTGTGAAGATAGAATTCAGGAAAGATAGTTCTCATGAGCCCTTTCTAAGAAGTCTTCACAGGGGTACTTTTGTGTGTCTTCATGTGTTCGTGTGTTCATGTGTGTGTGTGTGTGTGTGTGTGTGTGTGTGTCTGAATCTTTCTTTCCTTTCTCTCATGAAGACAGCAGTCATTGGATTTAGAGACCATCCCTAATCCAATATGACAGTTATATCTACAAAACCCCTACTTCTAAGTAAGGTCATATGCTGAGGTTTCACATAGATATGAATTTGGGGGGGCCACTAATCAACCCACTACAGTGAAGAAACAAAAGCAACATAGCACAATGAAAGTCCTACGATGAAAAACAGAAGCAATTATTGTCCATTGTTCCACAGAAAACACTGTATCTTGCAGAACCTACTTTATTGGTAGTGTTAGTTCCTTCATCTTCCATTTTAGGTGTATTGGATTGTTACTTTTGAGAGGCTCTTCCTAATTCCAAGAAAGGCATTGGTTGAGATTTTTCTTCTAGAGAGTTGTGCTATCATAAAAGCACCTTTGGGAGGATTGCAGAATTTGAGATAACAAGGAAATAAACTGTAGGTCACTTTTGCTAGGCTTGAGATTTAAGGTAACTATATGCCTCTCACTTTCATTTCAGGGGAAATTTAAATCAGTATTTCTCAACCATAACAGCAATGACATATTTAGCCAGAAAATTCTTTGTTGTAGGAGGCTCTGTTCTGCATATTATAGGATGTTTAACAGCATATCTAGTCTTGACTTACTAGATGCCAGTAGCACCCTGCCCCAGTTGTGACAAACAAAAATGTCTGCAGATTGTCTTCTGAGAGAAAAATTGTTCCCAGCTGAGAGCCATTGCTTTAAATGATTCCAGAAATCTATAATCTATTGTTGTGTAATAAATCACCTCCAAACGTACTGGCTTTAAATGACAAAAACATTAATTTTCCTCACAAAGCTGCAGTTTGAGCAGAAAAGGCATGAATTCTTTGTTCCTCTTGCATTCAACATCAGCTGAGATGCCTGAACTGAAATACTGCAAGATGGCTTCACATGGCTGTCGCGTTGATGCCAACTGTTTGATGGAACTTCAGTGATGTTTGCAGGTGAAAGGCCTCAGTTGTTCTCTAGCATGGTCTCTCCAAGTTGCTTTGACTTCTTTATAGCATGGTGACTGGGTTGCCAAAGCCAAGTGTTCTAAGACAGTGAAGTGGAATTCATGGCATTTTAATGATCTGTCTTTAAGAGTCACATACTGTCACTCCTATCATGCTCTATTGTTTCAGATAATAATAAATTTCTTCTCAAGCATAAGGGGAGGAGACATTGAACCCATTTGGATGAAAGGAGTGTCAAGTCACAATTTAAGAAGAGTACATATATAGGATGGGAGATATTGTTGCAATCTTCTTTGGAAAGTAAACTACCATATGCCCTATTGTAATAAAAGTTTACATCCCTTGCACAGGCTAAATAGAATTATTTCACCTTATAAGATCTTCAAGTCTACTCAGTTCAAAGTCTGGTATCTGTCATCTAAATGTCTAGTTACTGAATAATTGGCTACAGCACTTTGAGTATCATTCCTCTTTATCTGAGAGACTGAGATAAAGGAACATGATGCCTGTCCTTCACACACACTCAACATATAGTGGGAGAGTCTTAGCCTATCTGCTATAAACAATCCCTTTTGAAAATTGGTAAAACAGGAAGCACATAACAATCCCTGTTTTATAGCAATTCTGACATCCAACGAGGAACTCATCATTTTCTTGATTAGGATTCATTCCTACTCCTTGGACATTGTTCATTTATCTTGGCTCTATTCTCTGAGGTCTTGGTTCTGCTTTCTGAGGCATTCTATCTTTTCCATCAGAAGTGCTCTATGTTTGCATTAGAGTCATTTTCTCAACCTGCTCCCCGCCATGCAAAAGTTGGGAGTCCAAAGGCCTCTTTCCATTTTGAATTGACTCTGTTCCTGTCCATCCAAGCTGTTCTAGTTATTTAATTAGCTTTGTGTGTTTTTTATGTATCAATGATGATCCATTCTATTAGGCCAATGCCATGCCCACAAATCTCTTTGAAAGTATTTTTTTCTCCATTTTGTGCTCCCAGTGTGAGATTTCCATGTGATAGCACATTTAGTATTCCTAGAAATTCTTTTAAATGCAGACTTATTCTTAAGACTCTTAAGGAGACTTTTATCTGTCTGAAAGGTTTTATGTGAGTCACTGTGTTACTTATTTCTGAAGTCTTAACAAATGCTCTTATGCACAATTCTGGATTTTTTCTTTACCCAGAAATCATTTCTTAATTTAAAAAAAATGCCACATGAAAATGCAGGGTATAAGAAACAGCTTTACTTTGAACCCAGAAAGTACTAATTCATTTTTTTTTAGTAGAAATTACTTTTTAAAAAAATTTATTTACCGTTTCTTTCTATTACAGTTGTCCCACTTTTTCCCCTATTCCTCCCCGGCACCATGCCCACTCCTTCTCCCACAGTCCATCCCCAACCCATTACCTCGTTGTCCATGTTCATGGGTCATTTATACTAGTTCCTTGACTAGACCCTTCTCCTTTTACCCCTCCTTCTCCCCTCCCGTCTCCACCCTGGTCATTGTCAGTCTGCTCCTTGTACTTGCCCCTGGTTCTATTTTGCTTATTTGTTTGTATTGTTCATTAGTATCCCGTGCTAGGTGATATCATATGGTATTTGTCTTTCGCTGCCTGGCTGATTTCACTATGGATAATTATCTTTAGTTCCATCCATGTTTTCACAAATAATAGGAGTTTCTTCTTTCTTTCTGCTGCATGGTATTCCATTGTGTAAATGTACCATAGTTTTTTAATCCACTCATCTACAGATTGGCACTTAGGCTGTTTCCAGCACTTGGCTGTTGTAAACAGTGCTGCTATGAACATAGGTTCTTTTGAATTGGTGTTTCAGGATTCTTTGGGTATAATACTAGCAATGGAATTGCTGGTTCAAAAGGCAGTTCCATTTTTAGTTTTTTGAGGAAATTCGTACTGTGTTCCAGAGTGGCTGCACCACTCTGCATTCCCACCAATGGTACATTAGGGTTCCCTTTTCTCCACATCCTCATCAGCACTTGTTGTTTGTTGATTTGTTGATGATGGCCATTCTGACCGGTGTGAGGTGGTATCTCATTGTGGTTTTTATTTGCATCTCTCTGATGGCTAGTGATGTTGAGCATCCTTTTATATGCCTATGGACCCTCCATATGTCCTCTTGGGTGAGGTGTTTGTTCAGATCCTTTGCCCATTTTTTAATTGAGTTGTCTGTCATCTTGGTGTTGAGTTGTATAAGTTCTTTATATATTTTGGAGATCAAACACTTGTGTGAGGTGTCATTGGCAATTATGCTTTCCCATACTGTTGGTTCCCTTTTCATCTTACTAATGTCTTCTTTTGCTGAGCAGAAACTCTTTAGTTTGATGTGGTCCCATTTGTTTATTCTTTCCTTGATTTCCTTCACTATAGAAGACATATCAGTGAAAATATTGCTACATGGGATATATGAGATTTTCCTGTCTATGTTTTCCTCTAGGACTTTTATTCTGTCACAACTTAGATTTAAGTCTTTGATCCATCTTGAGTTTATCCTAGTGTATGGTGTAAGTTGGTGGTCTAGTTTCATTTTTTTGCATGTCCCTCACCAGCTCTCCCAGCACCATTTGTTCAAGAGGCTCTTCTCATTCCATTTTATGTTCCTTCTCCCTTTGTCAATATTAGTTGTCCATAGAGACCTGAGTTTATTTCTGGGCTCTCTATTCTGTTCCATTGAGCTATATGGATTCAGTTTGCCAATATTTTGTTGAGGATTTTAGCATCTATGTTCATCAGCAATATTGGCCTATAGTTTACTTTCTTTGTTGTTTCTTGACCTGGTTTTAGAATTAGGGCAACACTGGCTTCATTGAAAGAGTTTGGGAGTCTGCCCTCTTTTTTAATTTTGGGATGGTTAACAGCTAGTTCTTCCTTAAATGTTTTGTAAAATTCACCTGTGAAGCCATCTGGTCCAGGGCTTTTGCAGGCGGGGAGTTTTTTGATTACTACTTCAATTTCACTAGTTGTTATTGGTCTACCCAGGCTTTCTGCTTCTTCCTGATTCAGTTTTGGAATATTATATATTTCCAGAAATTTTTCCATTTCATCCAGGTTGTCAAATCTCTTGTCATATAGTTGTTTGTAGTAATTTCTTACAGTCCTTTGTATTTCTGTGGTATCGGTTATGGTTTCTCCTCTTTTATTTCTGATTTTTTTAAATTTGTGTCTTTTTTTTTATTAATAAGCCTGGTTTAAAGGCTTGTCAATTTTGTTTATCTTTTCAAAGAACCAGCTCCTGGTTTTACTGATCTTTTGAATTGTTTGTTTAGTCTCTATGTTATTTAATTCTACCTTGATCTTGATGATTTTCTTCCTTCTACTCTCTCTGAGCTTTGTTTGTTGTCATTCATCTGGCTCTTGTAGCTGTTGGGTTAGATTTTTTATTTTAGATTCTTCTATACTTTTTAGGTAGGTCTGTATTGCTATGAAATTCCCTCTCAGGACTGCCTTTGCTGTGTTCCATAGGTTTTGGGCTGTTGAGTGTTCATTATCATTTGTTTCCAGAAACATTTTTTCTTTCTTCCTTTATGTCATTGTTGAGCCATTCATTATTTAATAGCATGTTATTCTTTCTCCATAAATTTTAATGTTTTTGAGTTTTTTCCTTGAGGTTGATTTCCAGTTTCAAGTCATTGTGTTCTTAGAAAATGCTTGATATAATTTTAATTTTCTTGAATTTGTTGAGGTTTGTTTTGTGTCCTACCATGTGGTCCGTCTTTGAATATTTTCCATGTGCACTTGAAAAGAATGTATATTTTGCTTCTCTGGGATGAGAGGTTTCATATATATCAATTAAGTCCATTTGATCTAGAGTGTTGTTCAATGCCTCAATACCCTTGCTGTTTCTTTGCTTTGAAGACATGTCCATTGTTTATAATGGGGTGTTAAAATCCCCTACCATGTGTTGCTGTTGAGATCCTTCCTGTAGTCTTCCCAGATTTTCTTTATATATTTGGGTGCTCCTATGTTGGGTGCATTTATGTTTATCAGGGTTATATCTTCTTGGTTGATTGTTCCCTTAAGTATTATGAAATGTCCTTCTTTGTCTCCTTTTATGGCATTGTTGTTAAATCTATTTTGTCTGATATAAGTGTTGCTACCCCAGCTTTTTTTTTTTTTAAGTTCATTTGCTTGAAATACTTTTTTGCATCCCTTCACTTTCAGTCTGTGTAGATCTTTGTTCTGAGGTGGTTCTCTTTTACACAACATATATGTGGGTCATATTTTCTATTCCATTCAGCTACTCTATGCCTTTTTATTGGAGCATTTAATCCAGTTACATTTAAGGTTATTATTGATAGGTATTTATTCATTGTGATTTTTTTCCTTTGTACCTGTGTTGTTGTTGTTCTTCTTCTTTTTCTTCTTCTTCTTCTTCTTCTTCTTCTTCTTCTTCTTCTTCTTCTTTAATTGGAGCATTTAATCCATTTATATTTAAGATTATTATTGACATGTATTTATTCATTTCCCTTTGTACCTGTGTTTCTCTCCTCTTTTTTTCTTCTTTTTTCTTAGAACATTCCCTTTAGCATCTCTTGCAATGCTGGTTTGGTGGAGATGTATTCTTTTAGTCTTCCTTTGTCTGTGAAACTCCTTATTTCACCTTCCATTTTAAATGAGAGCCTTGCTGGGTAGAGTATTCTTGGTTGTAGGTCTTTGTTTCTAATTGCTTGAAATATTTTTTGCCATTCCTTTCTGGCTTGCAGTGCTTCTGTTAAGAAATCAGTTGATAGCCTTATTGGAGCTCCCTTGAATGTTATTTGCTGTTTTTCTCTTGATGCATTTAGGAGTCTCTCTTTGTCTTTCAATGTTGCCATTTTAATTATGATGTGTCTTGAAGTGGGCCTCTTTGGGTTTATCTTCATTGGGACCCTCTCTTCTTCCTGGATCTGTGTAACTTTTTCTCTCCTCAGGTCAGAAAATTTTTCTGTCAATACTTTTTCAAACAGGTTTTTTATTCCTCGATCCCCTTCTTTTCCCAGCTCTCTTAAACCCTCTTCATAGGATAGTTGTAACTTCCTCACAGCAAAGTAGATGGATTTTAAGAATGACTATCCCAGAGAGCAAGGTGAAAGAGCATGACATCTTTCTCAACTAGCCTTTTATCCCCTGGAAGGTTAACTCAGCAGAGCTGGATTGTTCAAACCCTGCACATACTAAATAGAGACTGGCTCTGACTGGGTCCTAGGAGATAACCTCTAAACCCTTGGAATATACTTCCTGATAAGAATGTTATTGTATACCTTGAAACTTAGAGCACACACCAAAAATGTGACTTGTGGTAAGGACCATAAGCCATGCTGTATCAGTTTGAGGAGCTATAGATTGACTAACAAAGGTCAGCCAAACAGGCACTCAATACTTATATGAATGACCACCAAAACAACACTGATACCAATGCTCAGATAAGCTTCTCTGGTTGACAATAATTCATGGGTTTTGCCACACGTAATTACTGGGAGAATTCAGTGCTGTACTTAAACTACACTGAAAGAAAACAACTAGAAACTCATGTCAGATCTCTCCCAGATTCTGCCCTGTGTTCTTTTTCTTTGCTGATTTTAATTATTATAGTTATTTAATTTAATTATTTTTTATTTAACTAAAACATAACCATGAGTAAAATAGCTTTTCTGACTTCTATGAATCCTACTTAATTATTGAAACTGAGAGTAAGCTTGGAGATGTCAGATATAGGTAAAGGTTGTTTTTGTTCCACATGTCTGAAACTTTAACTGGAAGACTTGAAACATGGTTGGGAGATAGCATCATCAGAAGCTGCTTTCATGTGTCTATCATGTGGACTCTCAGAAAGAACAACGATAAATGGCCTCTGCTTGTGTTCTTTCTGCATGGGCTACTTTGAACTTCTTCACACCTGGTAGCTGGGTTTTAAGAACAAATATCCCAAGAAAGCAAGATGGAAGAGCATGGCATATTTCTAAAGTAGCCTCACAAGCCTCATGGCATCATTTTCACTGAATTCTGTTGGTCAAGACAGTCACAAAGATTTTCTCAAGATCAAGGATACATGAATATTATACAATAGGAAGAATATCAATATCACATAGTAAGAAGGTGGTATGGGGGATATTTTAGTGGCATCTTTGGAATATATGCCATGCTTATCAGTAAAATCTTTGTATCTCTAGCCTATAGCCATAGATTTTATCTATTAGTAACATTTTTGGGGTGTCTGTCTACCCCTCCTACATTCAATTTAATGCCTGCTCTAAGCCGGTGTCTTAGAACAGCCATAGATAAAGATTCACTTTGCTACTTGGCTGATCCCAGGTTACTATATTTTGAAATGAGGTTTTAGAGACAGAGTAAATCAGGGAATACACAGGATATAATTTGGTGAATTACGAGAGAGTAAGCCTTCCCCATTTCTCTGACTCTTTCAAAAGGTACTACTCCAAGCCAATGCATTATGTTTGGTATAGGAAGAAGTTTTCAGTCTTTGTAATTCAGTAGGTCACAAGATTTTTTGACCTTCCACTACTTTAGATTTCTGATGACAGGTGGAAAAGACTTCTTTTGACAAAACTGTTGATTGATCTCAATGGTCAGTTTCTTCTTTCTGATGAGCTAGCTGGGATCCTAGCTTGTCTCTGTCTTGTACTTACTGAAGATTTCAAGGAGTCGCTAGTATCCTCCAACTATGATATTGTTATGAAATCTTCTTAAGAAACAGCTTTGGTATCATGGCTTGTGTCCTAACAGGAAACTGGAGATAAATGTAACCAATTCTCTTAATATCATTTATAAAGCATTGCTATCCCATCAAACCTCCCTCTCCCAATAGAATCACATTTTTCCATTGCAATACCCCACTTTCTTAATGTCTTTCAATTACCTAATTTTATAGGATAAAACACAATTTGAACTTGTTTAAGGCAATTTGGATGTATTAGCTGAATTAGAATCCTCTCTCCCTCTCTCTTTCTCCCTTCCTTACAGCATTTCAGATTCATTTTCTCAAACCAGTTTGTCCATGTCATAAAGACAAAGCTACAGATACTTCCAGGTCTTATCTCTCATAACCAGATGAAAGGTGGCTCTTATTTACAAATTCAAGTCTGAAAAATTCCTAGGAATGATCTGTGAACAACAGGTTTTCTCTTCCCATTAAAATGAGGAGTCACAAAGTGTTATTATCCATTTCTGTTCCTTATAACCTTAATGCAAATACTGGCACAAAATACCCATTTTCCTACTTGAGAAACAAAACTTCAAAAAATTATTTTGATTGAGGAAACTCCACACTATTGCAAAAGAAATATGGTAAGATTTATTTTTAACCTAAACCCATAGCAGTGAAGAATACCTTTCGAGTTACTGGATGAATTTAGAAATGATATAAAAAGAAGATAGGAAAGATATCATCTGCTTCTCCCACAAGTCCATCTTAAATGTCAACAATGATGCTAAGTACATGCTCACTACTTTCTTAAGCAAACAAGAAAAATGTGATGTAAAAGGATTGTAAAATAAAAGTATGAGACATTATAGCTTTAGAATTTATTGAGGTAACTGGTGAGGAATCCCTGTGTCTTGAAATGGAGAATGTTATATAATTTTGAAAATGAATATTGCTTTGCAGGCCAATGCAGGGAGTACTGAGTGGTATTTATGGAATTACCATCTATGGCAACATGCTCCCTTGGTAGAATAATACCTTTTAGCAATAAGCAATGAAGATATTTTTAGCTTTACTCAGTAATAAAAGCAGCTGTGGAAACGTTCTATGAATAAAGAACCATGATCACTGCCATCGACTACATGTTTGTGTGCCGCTAAAATTTGTATGTGGAAACTTAATTATGTTATTAGGAGCTGTAGCTTTTGGGAGGTGATTAAGTCATGAGGGCAGTGCCTTCAAGAACAGGATTAATGTGCTTATAAAAGAGATCTCAGAGACCTCCGGTGCTCCTTTTGCTATGTGAAGCCACTGTAAGAAGACTGCAGACTGAACCAGGAAGCAGGCTCTCACCAGACAACTAATTTGCAGGTGCTTTGTTCTTAGAGATCTGTCGAGAAATAAATGTTTGTTGTTCAAGTCACCCAGTCTATCGTATTTTTATTATAGCAACTGAACAGACCAAGAATAGTGCCATGCAAAAGTTAAACAAATATTGTCTTAAATTCTTTTAATGACAGTAACAATTTATTTTCCAAAGAACATAATTATGACTTTTCTAGTAGGTAGTCAGTACAGTGTTTTAGTGCAGAAAAAGAAAAGTTGGCTTGTATGTGAAATAAAGTGCTAAGTGCAGTTCTACAAGCCTCAAAGCTCACAGACATTTTAATTTCACATTAATTTTTCCATAACACTTTTCCTTAATGAGGTATTACTACTTAATAGTAAAACCATAATTTTACTTTATAGTAGAAGATTCCTCTAGCTAACATATTGTTACTTAACAATTTTTTTTTACTTAAAAAATTTACACAAGGTCTCATTTTTTAAATTGCTTTTCCTTGGATATACTATTTCCCAAGAGCTCAATATGTTATGGCTAATGGAAACGTGAACGTTGAAGACTGGCTCTTAACTCTGACATGAATACAAGTTTCTGGTAAGCCTCAGTGTGAACAAAGGTTACTATTTTACTTTTCATAAATTGAATCAGTCCTAAAAAGTGATGGAACCAGCCTATAGGTGACTATTTTAGTGTACAGCTGTTGTAATAGCTGGATAAGGAAGAAAATCAATCACAATTTTGAAAAAGAGGTAGATATTGTTCATTAAAAACTCAGACTTTTAAACCCTGCATAAAAATCTAGTCTGGAATGCATTCTGAAAGGCTTCTACCATAAGAGGATGTAGTAACAACTTTAGATGTCTATTAGTTTTAAAAAATGGATTAGTTAAAATAATGACATGAGGGATATGCCAAATAAGGCCAACTTACTCTTTTTGGATATCCCTGGCTGGTTTAGCTCAGTGGATTGAGCGTCGGCCTGTGAGCTAAGTGTCGCTGGTTCGATCTTCCAGTCAGGGTACATCAGAGAAGGAAAACTCTGACTCCAAAAAACCTCCGCTGCCTTGCGGCATACCTCTTCTGGGGAAAGGCTAAGGGAGTAAACCCCGACAGAAAATCCGGAGCCGGAGTCCCTAAGGCGGTTTGACGTTGTAGTCAACACTGGCAACTCCTGCGGCGCACCTGAAGCCAAGCTGTATTGACTCCGTCTTTCCCTTGGACCCTTCAGCTGCGAAGAGAGGGGGGGTCTGCTGCATGGGCAACAGCAGACCCTCCATATCACCCTGCCCAGGCTCTGTAGCTTCAGCGTCATCACAAGATGTCGATTCAACATGGGAGGAGACAGATACCGTGTCACTCCCGAGTCGGACTGCACAGCCATTCTCGGCGGTGCAGATACACTCTTAAGAAGCTACACCATCGTCTCTCGAGACGGACGGCTGCCGATACATAGTTAAAATATGTAAAGTTAATTTTATCCTGTTGCTTCTGCTTTTGGTGAATTAACAGAAAATGAACTATTATACCTGTCACATTCACTGCTTACAGCAGGCTACTAATTACATTCAATTTAATTGAAATCAATCCAATTTATTTCTCACTGAGAGCTCATTCCTCTCTTAGTCAATATGGTATACAGCCCAAAGTGCAAGATTATTTTCTTTCTCTCAAGTTCTAGTGTGAAAAGAGTGAATAATAGGAAGTAGTTAAATAGTAACTCATTCATTCAGTTGATGCAAGTTATAAGTGACAGGTAGTTATGGCTACAGGCTTTAAAAATAAAATATGTATAAGCATGTTTACAACAGCCCTGTTCATAATTGCAAAACACTGGAAGTAAGCAAAATGCTCATTATCATTGGAGAAGTTATATAAGTTGTTTATTGTCACACAATGGAATATAATGCTTAAAATAAATGAACTATAGCTATATGCATGAACAATGCTGAATCTTCTACATAATACTGTGTTAGAACAACCAGGTAGCTCCACTTAGGAAAAGATATAGTTAGATCTAGCCTTTCTACTATACACTGATAAAAGACCAAAGATTTAAATAAAATCATTTAACTACTGAGAGAAACATAAGAAAATTTCATTATGAAACTGGATTAGGAAAGCACATTTCAACTTGATTAAAAATTCAAAACTATTTTAAAATTTACAAATTATTTACATTAAAAACTCTTATTCGTGGCACAACTATTACATGCAAAGACAAATGACAAATCAGAGAGAATAAGTCTTAGTTGTGTAATTCTAATAATTAATATGCTAGAAATTGACTGTTTAAAGTATCACTAATCTAAGAGAAAAATGTGCAAAGGAAATGAAAATCTAGTGCACAGAAAAACAGACAAATTACCATAAACATAATAAAAACTTACATAACATTACTCCTAATAAAAATAATTGCAAATTAAAATACAATTAGATTTATTTTTTACTTATTAGATTATCAAAATCTAAGCTTAACAAAGCAGAGAAAAAATAGGCACTCATACATCATTGATATGAGTATAAAAATGTACATCCTTTATGAAGTGCATTTTGGCAAATGCATGTCAAAATTATAAATGTATTTCCCTTTTGATTTAGGAGACCCACTCACAGAAATTTATCTTATAGATATACATGCACACATAAAAAATGACATGTTATTATCAGTAACAATGTATTAGGAAAATATTAGAGAATTTCCAAGTGTTCACTAAAAACTATAATAGATGTTCTTTAAGGAATGTTATGCAAATATAGAGTGAGAAAATGCTCTCATACATACAGATATTGAAAGGTCTATATGTAATAACTACACTTTAGTTTTAAAAGAGGGAAGTAAGAATGTATTGGGAAGATTCAAACTAAATTAATAAGAGTGATTATTTATGGGAAGAAGGTTGAGGGGGACATAGGGTGGCTGCAACAGGGGAAGAAGTAAGACTTTTCAATATATTGTAGTGTTTTGACTTTTAAACCATGTATATAATACTCACTCAGATTAACTAACAGACCCATGATGATAGCAAGAAGAAACAAAGTACAGAATAAATACAATATGAATGCTTTTATGTGAAGTTGAAAGAAAGCAAAATATTACAGTTTATTATTTCAAGATATATAGATAAATGACAAATACTGTCAAATAAACCAAGAAATGATGAGCACAGAATGCAGAATAGTAGTTAATAGGTATTAGAAATGCAGGATTGAGGTACAGAGCAAGGAGAATACAATTTTAGAAGGAAGGAAGGAAGACATGAAGGAAAAAAGGAAGGAAGGAAGGAAGGAAGGGAGGGAAGGAGGGAGGGAAGAAGAAATAAAATACAGAAAGGAAAAAAAGAAATTCATGAGGGCTTCCTGGAAGGAGGTGGACTTAAACTTGTACTTGAAGGGTGTAAATCTCAGTAAATGTAGTTAAAATTCATGTATTGTTTTATATAATAGTTTACAAAATGTAGCCTATACACGATTTGATATTGAATCTGGACAGGCAGAGAGAGTTGAGAGAAGACATTCAAAATGAGTAAAATAGCATAGCCAAGGCACAGAAGGTGTATAGGTACATCCTGTGTTATGAGACTTTGAGGATCAAACCAGATAGGCAGTTGGATTGGACAGTAATGACTAATAGATCAATAGATTCATGACACTTGATTATAATGAGGTCAGGAGTTTTTTAGGAAAGACATTAAATATGTATTTGTTTATAGAAAAAGACGAGTTCAAGAAATATTCAAGAGTTCAACACATCAGCATTTCTTAGGCCCTGCCTACCACTGGCTCTAGCCTTGAGACTCATCACCAATAATCATCTACAGAGCTAACACTGCCCAATCCAGCTGCCCAGGTCAATCCATTGATTATTTAGAAGTTTGTTGTTTAACTTCCATACATTTGTGAATTTCCCAAACTTCCTTCTGTTGTTATTTTATAATTTTATTCCTTTAAAGCTGGAGAACACACTGTATAGTTCCAACTCTTTTAAATTTAGTGATACATGTTTTATGAACTAAAATATGATCTTTCCTGAAGAAGGTTCCATGGGCACTTGAGAAAAATATATATTCTAATGTTGGGGGAGTCTTCTATAGTTGATTTATGTCAGTTACTATATTTATAACATTGATTAAGTTTCTTTTTCCTTGTTGATCTGCTTGTTATATCTATTATTTAAAATGAGGCATTGAAGATGAAGTGTTCAACAATTTTTGTTGAACCATCTATCTCTCCCTTCAATTCTGTTAGGTTTTGTTTCCTGTATTTTGGAGCTCTGTTTTTAGGTACATATATGTTATAATTGTTTTATATCCTTAAAGAATTGTTCTTTTTATAATGATAAAATAGTCTTTCTGTCTCTAAAAAGAATTTTTATCTTAAAGTTTATTTTTTTCTGACAGTAGAACTTCTGGGTTTCTGTTGACAGTTGTCTTCTGAGACAAAGCAGCAATGGGAAAGAAAGCGAAACTAATGTTTAAAAAACTTCTAAAATTTTCTATACTACCCAGGAAATTTTCCATACTATGCAGGAAATTTTCCATACAAGTAATATTCTTTAACTGAGGATGACAATGCTTTTGTAATGACTACTTTCTGGCTTACCTCTATGTTGCTGTTATATAATAAAGTGCTAAGTTTTGTAGACAAGGCATGGGGTATTTGAAAAACCAAGAAATATTATTCTATAACATGAAAGCTTGTAAAAATAATTCCACAGTATACCTACACAGATTCTGATTGGTTATGATTGTGTTTATAGTTTGATACAATAGACTAGATATAGCTTTCAGGAACACATAATTTGAAATAATTGACATAGAAAATACATACATTCTCTCATTCATACCCCTTAATAAATAATTGACTTAGGTAGGCATATTATTTTTCTATTGCTGCTAAAATAAGTTGCTACAAATTTGATGGTTTAAAAATACGAATGTATTATGTTACAATTCTGTAGATCAGAAGGTTTACAAGAATCTCACTGGACTAAAAATCAGGGTGTAAGCAGGATGCATTTTTTTCTGGAATGTCTAAAGAAGAATTTCTTTCTTTGCCTGTTTTATCTCCTAGAGGCTGCCTGAATTCCTTGGGTCATGGCTTCCTTGTACCATCTAAAGCCAGTAACTTGGCATCTCTGATTGCTTTCATCATCACAGTTCTTTCTCTAACCACAGCCAGGAAATGTTCTCTGCTTTTCTTAGATGATTAGATTGGGCTCACCTAGATAAGGACTCCATCTCAAAGTCTCTTAATCTTGATCACATCCCAAAACTCCTCTCTTTGTTTGTGTGTAATGTAATATGTTCATAGGTTTTGGGGATTAAGATGTGGAGATTTTTGTCAGGGCTTTATTCTCCCCATCCTAGTCGGGATAATTACTTGATTCTAAAACCATTAAGTAAAAGGTTGATGGGGAACACACTATATGCAGGTCTCAAAGGAAAAAAATATGTAACTTTAAAACAAAATATTAGCTTGTCTCCACTTTAATACAGAAATCATATTTACTATCACTTATAATGGGACATCAAACATGTGATGCACAATGTTCGACATAGTTATCATCTAGGAATTATTCTTATTAAAAATGTGTAACTAGACTATATTTCAGCCTGTAGTTTTAACTTCCAGTTAAAGAAGATTAATTTAAATGATATCACAGGAAATGTGCAGACAAATCAAGGATATATAATATTCTACAAGACAACTTTTCTCTTTGAGAAGCTTATATAATGAAAGAAAAAAGAAGAGGGAATGGAAATTGCTTTAGATTAAGAGAGACATAACAATGAAAGATAATACATGGTCCTTGATTAGGTCTTGGTTTGAAAATAAAAACAGCTATAAAATATGTTTTGGAGACAAGTGGCAATATATAAATATAGATGCAGAAATAGATGGCATTAAGGAGTTTCCTGATTTTAGAGACTTCTGTCCAAGATGGAGGCTTAGACTGACATTCTCCATCTCCCTCCACAACTAAGAAGTATACATCTACCACAAAACCAGAAATAGCGAGAAGTTCCAAAAAATAAAGCTACATGGAAGTCCATCGTATGAAGTTATAAACAAGTGGTGCTTGTCCAGACAGGTAGGAGGGGTGAAGCCAGGGCAGAGAGGTCAAGCTGTGATGCTGGCGGCATCTGTGGCGAAGGTGGTGGAACAGCAGTAAGCACAGACACCCATATTTAAAAAGAGGTGAGAAACACCTAGGGAACACTCCTGGCTGCAGACCAGACCTGTCAGCTTGTGATTCCAACACTGGGGAAGGCAGACCCCTATTGCTTCGGACTATGAATGCCAGAGGGGTTGGGGATGGAGGAAGAAACTTCCGGTCTCTCAGCAGAGAGTAAATGGCAAGAATACATCTTGAACCCCTGCCCCCACACAAAATGCCACAGCGTGGTGAGAAAGGTTGCCCAGTAATAACAAGTGTGCAAGGCTCCACCTCCTATATCGTAGAAGTTGTGGCAGCCCTGCCCAGGAAGGAAAGGTAAACACAAAACTGTCAGGATGGCAGAAATCGTGATACAGATCCCAGTGTTGCAGCTGACCAGCCAGCAAATATCTAATCTAATAAAGCAGCAGACAGGGAATCTTTCTGAGGCACAGTTCAGAGCTTTGGTTATAAGAATGCTTACAGACCTAACAGCAGATCTTAAACAAGACAGGGAAGGAATGAAGGCTAGTCCTGCTGAAACAAATGAAAACACATATAAAACAAGTGGTGAGGAAAAGAAAACCAGGGATCAAATCAAGAAATCAGAACATAGGGAAGGAACAAATAGTCAACCAGTGCAGAAAGAGGAAATGAAAAGTGAGGAAAATGAGAAGAGGCTCAGAAACCTATGGGACAGCTAGAAGCTGGTCAACATCCGAATCATAGGGTTGCCAGAAGGTGAAGAAGAACTAAAAATTGAAAAATTATGTGAAAAAATAATGAAGCAGAGCTTTCCTTACTTGGGGAAGGAAATAGACTTACAGGTCCAGGAAGCACAGAGAATTCCAAAACAACTGAACCCAAGAAGGACCACACCAAGACACATTATAATCAAAATGTCAAAAATTAAGGATAAAGAGAGAATCTTAAAAGCAGCAAGACAGAAGAGAATTATGTACAAATGGGTCCCAATAAGACTATCAGCTAATTTCTCAAAGGAGACTCTGCAGACAAGAAGGGACTGGCAAGAAATATTCAAAGTAATAAAAAGCAAAGACCCACAACCATGATTACTCTATTCAGTGAAGCTGTCATTCAGAATAGAAGGGCAGAGAAAGTGCTTCCAGGACAAAGGAAAACTGAAGGAGTTCATTAGATCCAAACCACTGTTATATGAAATGTTAAAGAGACTTGTTTAGGAGAAAGGAGATCAAAACTGTGAACATTAAAATGAAAACTGTATCACAACAACCAACAACAGAAGCTAGAGTGTCAAAACAAAGGCAAACTAAGTAGGCAATGAGAGTGGGAAAAGAACTATAGGTATGGGGAACATATTAGGGGAAAGTCAGCTGGGAGGTGGGAGGGGGAAAAGGGAGGAAGATGGTGCATGAATTAAGAAGCATAGTAGGAGGGAGTTCAGTGGATAGGAAGATGTTGAGAAGAACTATATACCCAACCAGTGGGCATGGTCTAAGGCAGGCAACAACTGAAGGGAGGGAGATCACTGGATGGAGGGGAACAAAGGGAAAAGAAATTGGGACAACTGAAACAGTATAATCAATAAAGCATATTTTAAAAAAAAGGAGTTTCCTAAATTTGTTAGATGTGATGGCAGTACTGACAATGGGTAGGAAATGCCCTTATGTTCTGGAAATGCCTGCTAAAGTAGTTTGGCTGAAACATTATAATTTATTTTATAATGGTACAAAAAAATAAAACAAACAGATATGTCAAAGTGTTAATGATATAGGAAGTATATGAATAATATTGTGCTACTTCTACTTTTTTGTGTTACTAAAATAGTCATTTAGTACAACTTTAAAAATCCAAACTAGAAGTGCATATATATAAAACTTAAAATAACTGCATTATAATAACTTGTTGGAGATAATGACATTGTCATTGCAGAAATATTGTTGTTCACGGAAATAATTAGACAAAAAATGTTTAAGAAATAAACATTTGTCAGTTTTATCTAGTGTAATCTTTTCTCATTCTAGAGGACAGACTTATTTTCCTTTTAAAAAAAATTGTTTTTCAATTACAGTTGTCCCAATTTTTCCTATTTGTTTTTTAAGAAGGAAGAGATTTTAGAGTCACAATATCATAATGGAATTTTTAAAAGAACATTCAGTTATTTTCATTCTGTTTTTATTGAGCTTCAGGATGTCCCAAACAGATAACCAGTGTCAATTCTTGAAACAGGCAAAGTATGCCTTATTTCATGTATTATGTGACAAAGTTGCCAATACAAGAAACTACATGGAGGTCGGTAAACCACAGATGACGTCACTTGAAGGACCTTTTCGAACTTCAGCTTAGTCATAAATATCAGGCATCCAATGAAACATCACTGTCGTGCGGCACCTGGTCTTCTTAATTACTGGATGTCACTGCTGGAAAAGCCCTTCTAAAAACAGCTAAGATACTTGCTGAGGGATCTGCCTGACAAACACTGAAGAAGTTGTTGGAGTCCCCTGGTGGTAACATAAAGGAAAAACAGTTCGCCACAAAATACCAGTCTTTCTAATACAGAAAAGAGTAAACGGGAAATGAAACCATTCTCTAGAAGACTCCTCTACTTTAACCTTTTCATTTCATTTTCCTTTCTTACACTCTTTAAATATCTTGTCATTCCTTAATGGTTTTTGCATGTTGCTTTTATCATTTACATGTTCTGTCTTCTAAATTATCACATCAATTAATCAAATCTTACTTTCATCATGATTTTCTCCATTGAGCTCATGTACGTATTTCCAACTCATTGCTAGATATTTCTATTTACTTAGCTCTTTAACTTGCCATGTCAAAGAAAACTTATTGCCCAAACTTGCTAATTCTCTATTTCCTATCTCAAGAAATGAAATAGTATCACAACACAGCCAAGCTGAAGGGCTTATACTTCAATAAAGCATAAAAATACAGAGTCTTGCACACTTAGCATGTACTAGGCACAAGGATAGGTGCCTGGATAATAAAAATAAAGACCTTATAGTAGAGTGAGGGAAACAGACTCTTGAATGTGTCAGAGAAATGTATGTCTTGTTTTGGATGTTCTGGGAAGGAGACCTAACCCAGCTTGAAATGGAAAGATGCAAGATGAAGGCTTCCTGGAGGAAATTACTATCAAGCTATATATTGTACACAGTACAGATTGTCTGTGTTATGCATGAATTGTGACCCTCCAACACTCAAAAGTTGAAGTCCTCACCTCCAGTACTTGAGAATGTGACTATATTTGGAGATAGAGTGTTTAAAGAGATCATTGGGGTGAGCTCTAACCTACTATGACCAATGTCTTTGTACAAAGAGGATATTTCAACACAGAAGGATACAGAGAGGAGATAGTGTGAAGACAGGGGAAGAAGAAAGCTGTCTATAAGCCATCGACACTGTCAACACTTTGATCCTAGATTTCCAGCCTCCAGTGTTGTGTTGGTTGTGGTTTCGGACGCTGAAATAAATCCGGCAGGCAGGATTATTGGCCAGTAACGAACGGAGGACTGTGGCTCGCTCAGACCATCAGCGGAGAGCGGGAAGCCTCATCCTCCTTTTATTAGGGTTTCAAAAGTTACTAAAAATAGAACAGGGGGTGTGACATTCCAGCCAACAACAGGAGAATTTTACAAGTGATAGTATCATTGATATGTCTAGCACCTATCAGGGAAGCAAGGCAGACACTCTAATCTTCAAAGCCAGCTCCATATCAAGACTTCATTAACAAGGAAGCAGATGGAGTACACAACAGAACCTGTTTTACCCAGGATTCCACGACTCAGTGGCCTCGACAGCCTAAAGCCGAAGGCGGAGATGAGAGTTGCTCATCGTCTCCTGAGTCATGGGATGCCACCTGGGTGGTGGGGCATGAGAATGCCCCTACCCAGAGATCTGTCTTCCTGCAACACTCCAGAACTGTGAGGAAATATATGCTTATTGTGGTGTTTTTTTCCACCCAGTTCGTGATATTTTGTTACAGCAGCCCTAGGAAACTAGCATATTCTAATTTCTTTTTAAAGATAAAGGTAAAACTGTTACAGAAACAGGGGTGTTCCAAAAAAAAAAACCCAGAGTTTGCAAAAAGCACACAGAGCCTAAGTAAGGTTCTGTGAATGGTCAGAACTGGTTACCTCACCGACTGCCAGAGGAGGCAGTCAGGGATATATAAAGAGCTGCGGACATTTTAGCTCTCTCTTTCTCTCTCTCTCTCTGTCTGTCTCTCTCTCTCTCTCTCTCTCTCTTTCTTTCTCAGCTGCGGACATTTTAGCTCTCTCTCTCTCTCTCTCTTTCTTTCTCAGCTGCGGACATTTTAGCTCTCTCTCTCTCACGCTCTCGCTCTCTTGCTCTCTCGCCCCCTCCATGCGGCTTGGTGAAGGGACCTTCTCCATGCAGAATAAAGAAGCTAAGTTCTCCATGTGTCTTGGAGAAGGGGTCTGAAGGCTGCTTTAAGCAGAGGCTATCGCCATGCGGTTTTGAGGAGAGGAGATCCATGCGGTTTGCAGGAAGAACGCAGTTTGCAAGGAGGCTGAGAATCCAGGCAGTTCTGCATTGAGAGCTGGAGGGCACCACAGCACAGAAAGGACCTCCCCAATCAGAAGAATGATTGGCAGCTACTGGTAAAGCTGAACTGTGTTTGGAAAGTAGGGAAACAGTTTCTCTAACTTTTCTAAAACTAGCCTGGTTTGGTAGGGGGAGGCAAGAATATGTGTTTAACGGTGTTTTAAAGAACATAAGACTTAACAACAGAAATCTGCAAATAACTAAATGTATATAACTGTTAAATAAACAATTCTTTTTCTTTTCACTAAACTCTGGTATTGAGAGTTATTATTTTGGCGGCAGGCAATCGGGCCCCTAACTAAAGAGCCCGTGGGTTTGTTTTCAATTGGAGCAGCCCAGAGCTTCTGTAACAAGACTTTTCTAAGCAGAAGGAAGAGAATATGCAAAACAAGTAACCACGAAAGGTCATAGCTTACTTGGGGAACTATAAGTAGTTCAGTGTGACCAGGTTACTGAATATACAGTTGGGGAGAGATTTGTGGAATTTGGGGGAATGGGGCTAGAAAGAAAGGAAGAGATTAGATTATGACAAGAGCTCCACTGTACCAAATTAAATAGTGGAAATTGAGGCAAAGATATAATAGAATTAAAGGAAATATTGCCCTGGCCAGATGACTTGGCTGGAATGTCCTCTGGTGTGGGAGACAGGAAGGCATGATTCAAAAGACTGATGGCTGCTGTGTGGAGCCCTGCCCAAAAATGGGAACCTGGGTCTTTACCAGCAGGTTTCTTGTCTTGCATGCTTGCTATGAATCCCACCTTCCAGGGGATTTTAAAGATAGAATAGAAATACAAAGTGGCTTCTAAGGAAAAGGAAACCTGCTCCATTTTTCTCTGAATAGCCTCAAATTCTTGTCAGTAGAATGTTAAAAACAGAACGATTAAGTAAGAGGAAATGTTTTTGACCTTGTGTAAAATACTGGGTGTTTCAACCCTGTATTGATTTGCATTTCCCTTTTACTCCCTACCATTTGAGGAAGGGCTGCATGTTTTCCTTATGCATTTCTGCATGTAGAAAGTAGATAAGAACCCTGGCTAATAAAGTAACAGGGGTGATTTTCCTAGGAGAAAAATCCCCTCCCTTCCTTCCTCAGATGATGAGTGTCTGAGTAGTTTCTTTACACATTCCAAGGGGCCCAGAGTCTCCCTCACTCTGGTACAACAGAAGGTTGCAGGTTCAGTTCCCAATCAGGCGTCAGGGCACATAGCTAGGTTATGGGTTCAGTCCCTCATCATGACATGTACGGTGGGTAGCCAATCAATGTTTCTCTCTCACATCCATCTTTCTTTCTCCTTCTCTCCCTCTGCCTCTCTCCTTTCTTCTCTCAATAAAAAATTGATAAAAAACATAGCCTACAGTGAGGATTAAAAAAAAGAAAGTAGTATTAAAGGAGATCTTATATTGTAGTTTGATGTCTCAAAACAAAGTTAATCATTGTTGTAAAATTCTTAGAGTTTTGCTTAATCCAGTTTTCCATGTTAACAACTATTACTTCATGGTGACAATGATCACTTATCCACTACATTAATACTTTTACAAGATGTTTATCCCTCCTGAGCAATCTAAGTATTTCTTTACTGAATTTCATGTCAATATTATTTTCTCCGTTTCCTTATTTCAAGATTTATTGATTTCTTCTGTCCAATGTTTATGTTTTAATATGTGGAAGTTGGGATAGCACATCCATTGGGTTGGTGCTTATATAAGCTGGATTTAGCTAAAATATCAGTACTTTTTAAACTCAATATCTCAATTTCCCAAGTCTTAGTATTTATTTTTCTTCCTTTTAATTAAGATTACTTTTCCTAATATCTAAAGCATGGGTAATTTATCTTTATTGTCATCTCTGCAATCTCCCTATTAACTTTAAATTTTTGACTCTCCCAAGGAAAGAACAGAATTCATTGTTAGGCTATAATAAAAATAAGTTGTAACTCCATAAAGACAGTGGCTACACACACTTTTTCATTAGTATATTATCAGTGCTTGATATAATGCCTGATACATGATTGATAACACAGGGGAAATTTTTTTTAAATATTTTCTGTCGAATTCGATTTTTAAGCTGTTTTGGACTTAAATAGGCATGCTGATTTCAAAACTGCACTTAGTTTTTGTTCTATCACGTCGAGTTTTTCCGTACAGCTTGTCTTAATGCGACCACCCTAGGCTGGATTGAGGGAAGCACTAGTTAGTTCTCTCCTATTGGCTGAAAGGAAACTTCCCTCAATTGGGGAGGGGTGGGGAATGACCTTGGAGACCAGCGACAGGTTCATACTTGTCTAGCCTATTGAGTTACACATGAGATAGTATGATGTTAGGTTGTGTGCTGCTCTATACAGTTAATCGTATTCTGAAGTGTAGTCTGAGTTCTTGTCTGTATACAAGGAGTTAGCAGAATTTGTTTTTTAATTTACATATGTACTTATTTTCTTTCCTTCAGATCATGTCTGCCTCTGCTATGTCTCATCTTAAGTGCTTAAACAATCCTGATTTGTTTTGCTATATCTGGCAGTTTCACCATTCCCAGTCAAAAGACAAACAGTGTATTTGTCAGGCAAACCTATTTTGCATAGTTTAAAGTAAAACTTGGTGATCAAGATAAGTTTTTGGCCCCTCACAATGTGTGCAAGCAGTGTGTTGAGAGTTTACAGATCTAGACAAAGGGAACACATGATAAATTGCCATTTGGCATACCTATGGCTTGGCGAGAGCCCAGAGGTCATTCAAGTGACTTACTTTTGTATAGTGAAAATGTCAGAATATAACAAGAAAAATAAACGTAAAATAGAATATCCTAGTCTACCATCAGCTATATGCCTAGTGCCTCATTCAGTTGAAATCCCAGTGTCAGTTTTCATTGAACTACCCTCTTTTGAAAAACAGGAGTATGGTGAAGAACTAAGTGAGAGCAAGGATGAAGATTTTGAAATTGAAAATGACTCAGTTTATAAAGGATTTGATCAGCATGAGTTAAGTGATTTGGCACGAGATTTGGGACTATCCAAAAAGGCTTCAGAACTCCTGGCATCAAGACTGCATGAGAAAAACTTGCTTGAAAAAGGAGCAAAGGCATCCTACTTTTAATCAAGAAAAAGTGCATTTCTGAAGTACTTTAAAAGTGACAGTGGCTTCGTGTATTGCCATAACATACATGGTTTAATGGAGGAATTGGGAATTCCAATCTATAATGCAACCGAATGGCAACTGCTCATTGATAGCCCAAATGGAGCTTGAAGTGTGTCCTCCTCCACAATGGCAATTTATTTGGTGCAGTCCCAACTGGCCATTCAGTTTGTTTTTGTGAAGAATATGAAGACAGAGTTATTGATCTGTTGCAATATCACAAACACAATTGGATCATCTGTGTTGACCTTAAAATGGTATGCTTCCTTCTTGGTCACAATGCAGATACACCAAGTATCCTTGTTTTCTGTGTATGTGGGACAGCAGAGCTCATGAGAAGCATTGGGTGGAGTCAAACTGCCCCCAAGATCTGACCTCAAACCTGGTGATCCAAACATCCTCTATGAACCATTTGTTGACAGAAAGAACATTATATTCTCTCCTCTGCACATAAAATTGTGTCTCATGAAGCAATTTGTTAAAGCTTTGCCAACTGAAGGAGACTCTTTCAAGTATCTCATTTTGGCATTTCCTAGCCTGTCATTTGAAAAGATAAAATACCTTAATATGTATGTTTGGTAGCATAACTTTACTACTTGTACACAATTTGACTTACAGTAACAATATAGAGCCTTTATATGAATAAAATAACTCTAAATACACAGTGCATTTAGGTAATTTTTTCTATATTTTTTTGTATGTACATTTTGTATAATTTTTGGGACAAAGGGAGGGTATTCTGTACCTTAAAAAGTTCACGTGATAGAAAAAAACTGCAGTCATTTTTGGATTCAGATGCTAAAAATTAGTCAAAAACAGGTGTCAAATCTAACTCAAGAAAGATTGTGTTCCCCAGTGTAATAAATACACATATTTCTTTAGTTTTATTTTCCATTACAGTTTTCATTCAATTTTGTGTTAGTTTAAGATGTATAGAAGTGGTTAAACAAGCATACACTTTACAAATATTTAAAGTACTCACATGGAAACATATATAGTTTTTACAATGTTATTGTCTAAATTCCCTAAGCTGTACTTTAGATCTCCATGTCTATTTTGTAACTACCAATTAGTACTTCTTTATTCCTTTACCATTTTTATCAAACTCCCATCCTTTCTGACATTCCTTAGTGTGTCTTCCAAATCTCTAAGTTTCTTTGTTTTGTTTGTTTATTTTGTTCTTTAGATTCCACATATAAGTAAAATCATATGGTATCTGTCTCTTTGACTGGCTTATTTCACTTAGCATAATACCCTCTAGTTCCATCCATGCTATTGTACATGGTAAGATTTTATTTTTATAGTCAAGTAATATTCCATTGTCTATTTGTACAGTACCACATCTTATTTAGACAATCATCTATTGATGGGCACTTGAATTGATTCCATATTTTGGCTATTGTAAATAATGCTGCAATAAACATGGGGTGTATATATTCTTTCAAATTAATGTTTTGAGGTTTTTTTGATATATACCCAGAAGTATAAATGCTGTGTCATAAGGCAATTTATTTTCAGTTTTTTAAGGAAATTCCACACTTTTTCATAGTGGCTGCACCAATCTGCATTCCCACCAACACTGCATGAGAGTTCCCCTTTTTTCACATCCTCTCCAGCTCTTGTTTGTTGGTTTATTGAGGACAGACATTCTGACATATGTGAGGTGATATCTCACTGTCACTGTGGTTTTAATTTGTATTTCTCTGATACTTAGTGATTTGAGCTTCTTTTCTTTTTAATTTAATTTAATTTTATTGTTTTTCTATTACATTTGTCCCATTCCTCCCCCATTTCTCCCCCCAACCCAGCTCACCTTTTCACCCACAGTCATTCCCCACCCCGTTGTCCATGTCCATAGGTCATTTATACTAGTTCCTTGACTAGACCCTTCCCCTATTTACTCTTTCTCTCCTCCCCCCCGATAACTGATTTTCTGTTCCTTGTTCAAATTTGTTCATTTGTTTGTGTTCATTAGTCTCCCGTATTAAGTGATATTGTATGGTATTTTTCTTTCCTTGCCTGGCTTATTTTGCTAAGTATAATTCTCTCTAGATCCATCCATGTTGTCGCAAACGGTAGGAATTCCTTCTTTCTGCTGCATGGCATTCCATTGTGTAAATGTACCACAGTTTTTTAATCCACTCATCTACAGATGGGCACTTAGGCTGTCTCCAGCACTTGACTATTGTAAACAGAGCTGCTGTGAACATAGGGTTGGGTAGGTTCTTTTGAATTGGAGCTTCAGGATTCTTTGGGTAAGTCCTAGCAGTGGAATTGCTGGCTCAAAAGGCAGTTTCATTTTTAGGTTTTTGAGGTAATTCCATACTGTTTTCCAGAGTGGCTGCACCAGTCTGCATTCCCACCAACAGTGCAGTAGGGTTCTCTTTTCTCCACATCCTCATCAGCACTTGCTGTTTGTTGATTTGTTGATAATGACCATTCTACTGGTATGAAGTGGTATCTCATTGTGGTTTGGATTCGCATGTCTCTGATGGCTAGTGATGTTGAGCATTTTTTCATATGTCTATGGACCCTCTGTGTATCCTCCTTGGAGAAGTGTTTGTTCACGTCCTTTGCCCATTTTTTAAATTAGGCTATTTGTCTTCTTGGTGTTGAGGTGTGTAAGTTGTTTTATATTTTAGAGATCAATCCCTTGTCTGAGGTATCATTGGCAAATATATTTTCCCATATGGTTGGTTCCCGTTTCATCTTGCTAACGTTTTCTATTGCTGAGCAGAAACTCTTCAGTTTGATGTAGTCCCATTTGTTTATACTTTTCTTTATTTCCCTTGCCTTATGAGACATATTGGTGAAAATATTGCTACTTGGGATATCTGAAGTTTTCCTGCCTATGTTTTCCTTTAGGACTTTGGCTTATATTAAAGTCTTTGATCCATCTTGAGTTTTTTCTCATGTGTGGTGTAAGTTGGTGGTCTAGTTTCATTTTTTTGCATGTCCTGTCCAGTTCTCCAAACACCATTTGTTGAAGAGGCTCTTCTCACTCCATTTTATGTTCCTTCTCCCTTTGTCAATATTAGTTGTCCATAGAGACCTGGGTTTATTTCTGGGCTCTATATTCTTTCTTTTTTTTTTATGATTTTAAATATTACCTGTTTATTGTAAAAAATCATTTAATACAAACATATAAATTATACAAAATATGTTTGAATATCTGATTTCATAGTCTAATCACTTATAAGCACTGTTAATATTTTTTAATGTTTTTTATCGATTATATTGTTACAACAGTTCCAATTTTCTCCCCTTTGCTCCCCTCCACCCAGCATCTCCCTCCCCCAGCATTACCCCTCCAAGTCCATACCCCTGGTTCATAAAAAATAACTATCCCCCCCCTCAAATATTAGGACCCTTTGTAATCTTGTAAAGGACAATGGGCGAAGGTCTCAAGTTCCTCTAGCTGCTTCAAGCTGGACGTGGCCGTCGTCCTACCTACCCTTGGGTCCAGAAAACCCTAATAAGAGTGGGGGTGTGGAGGGTAGGGTGGTCTTCCCACATGGGGAAGGATCGTGCAGACTCCAGGTCAGTTGGCTGTCTCCGGTCAACGGCGTGCTTGGTTTAACAGGCTGACATCCTTGTTGTGTTCTGGGGGCAACAGCTTTGGCGAAAAGGGTTAAAAGACATCATTCAATCCATAACTACTAGATGACAAAAGGCAGGGATTAATTTTTCAATGTTCCATATTAGGAGAAAGAAAAAAAAAAAAGGAAAAAAAAAAAAAAAAAAGGGCTTCTTTGGAGGAAGGTGTGCTAGCCACACCTCACCTGTCCAAAACCCTTTTGCCCATTATACTTAGTTTGGGCTGAGGGAAATAGTTTAGGTTTTCCCCCTCTCAGACCTCGGGGCTTTTTCTGTCCAAGCCATTAGGATAGAAAAGAGAAACCAGTTTTAAAGTGAAGCCCACAGACCACCCCATTCTTCCCCAACCCAGCCATATAGTTCAGCCAAACCGTTGAGTCTCAGGAGGCTGCGCTGCAGAGAGGATTAAGTGAGGCTTATGCATACAATCACTCAGGTAATGCAATCATAGGCTTATGTCCTTTGAAAACAGAAAACACGTGTTAATTTATGTAACATAATCCACAAACAAGTCTCTAAATCTGTAAGACTGTCTTATTGGGAAGACATCCAGTTGCAAGGCACTTGACATTCTATTTGCCTGCAACTTGAATATCTTTGATGATATCATAGACATGGTTTAATTTTCAAGTGAAACCATATTTTAAATGAGAAGAAACTTTTAAGATGGTTAGTTGCCCTATTTTATACTCTACTGCTGATCATTGTGATTTTCCTTGAATAATGATTTTTCTCCCTAAGGTTACCCTCCTTTTCTTTAAAGGGACTACATTAAGTCCATTTTTAATTTATCCTGTTCATTTGCATAAACATAACAAGAGCAGCAAATGATCACTTATGATCTTTAGTTCTGCTTTGCTGGAACTTACCCAAGAAATATTTGGGGTGACCCTCAGTCTGTTCTTCAGGGCACAGAAGCTGAGCCACATATCTGGCATTCATCCTTGCCTATACACACCTGTTTTTTCCAAGTCCTTCTGGTTTATCATTGCTCTGGGCTCTATATTCTGTGTCATTGATCTATATGTCTGTTCTTATGATAGTACCAGTTGTCTTGATCACAGTGGCTTTGTAGTACAGTTTGATGTCAGGTATTGTGATTCCTCCTACTGTGTTCTTCTGTCTCAGATTTGCTGTGGCTATTCGGGGTCTTTTTTCGTTCCATATAACTTTTTGCAGTATTTGTTCTAGGTCTGTGAAATATGTCATTGGTATTTTAATAAGGATTGCATTGAATCTATAAATTGCTTTGGGTAGGATGAACATTTTAATGATATTGATTCTTCCCATCTATGAACATGATATTTTCTTCCATTTATTTGTATCTTCCTTAATTTCTTTCTTTAGAAATATGTAGTTTTTCAAGTACAGGTCTTTTATCTCTTTGGTTAAGTTTATTCCTAAGTACTTTATTTTTCTTGTTGCTATGGTAAATGGAATTTCTTAAAAATTTCTATCTCTGACATTTTATTGTTGGTGTACAGAAATGCCTTCAATTTCTGAATATTTACTTGTACCTTGCTATTTTGCCAAATTCACTCATTATGTCGAATAGTTTTTTAGTGGAGTCTATAGGGTTTTCTATGTACACTATCATGTCATTTGCAAATAATGACAGTTTTACTTGCTCTTTTCCAATTTGGATGCCTTTTACTTCTTTTTCTTGTATGATTGCTGTGGCTAGAACTTCCAAGACTATGTCGAATAGGAGTGGAGAGAGTGGACTTCCTTGTCTTATTCCTGATCTCAGGGGGAATGCTCTCAGTTTTTGTTCATTGAGTATGACGTTGGCTTCAGTTTCTTGCATATAGCTTTAATTATTTGAGGTATGCTCCCTCTATTCCCATTTTACTGAGTGTTTTCATCATAAATGGGTGTCATATTTTATGAAATGCTTTTTCTGCATCTATTGATATAATCATGTGATTTTGGTCTTTTATTTTATTTAAATGGTGTATTAAATATATTGATTTGTGAATATTAAACCATCCTTGCATCCCTGGGATAAATCTTACTTGATTGTGGTGTATTAACTTTTTAATGTGTTGTTGGATCCTGTTTACCAATATTTTGTTGAGGATTTTAGCATCTATGTTCATCAGCGATATGGGCCATTAGTTTTTTTCTTTGTTGTGTCTTGACCCGGTTTTTGAATTAGGGTAATACTGGTTGCATAGAAAGTTTGGGAGTTTTCCATCTTCTTGGATTTTTTTGGAATAGTTTCAGAAGGGTAGGTGTTAGTTCTTCCTTAAATGTTTTGTTAAACTCACCTTTGAAGCCATCTGGTCCAGGGCTTTTGTGTGCTGAAAGTTTTTATATTACTGCTTCAATTTCACTCTTTGTTATTGGTCTCCTCAGGCTTTCTACTTCTTCTTGATTCAGTTTTGGAAGACTATATGTTTCTAGAAATTTGTTTATTTCATCTAGGTTGTCAAATTACTTGCCATACATTTGTTTGTAGTAATTCCTTATAATCCTTTGTATTTCTGTGATATCAGTCGTGATTTCTCCTCTTTTGTTTCTGATTTTGTTTATTTGGGTCCTCTCCCTTTTTTTCTTGATGAGCTTTGCTAAAGGCTTTGCGATTTCGTTTATTTTTTCAAAGAACCAGCTCCTATTTTTGTTGATCTTTTGAATTGTTTGTTTAGTCTCTATGTCATTTATTTCTGCTCATCTTGATGACTTCCTTCCTCTACTCACCCTAGGCTTTGTTTGTTGTTGTTGTTCTAGTTCTTGTAGTTGTAGGGTTAGATTTTTTTATTTGAGATTCTTCTATCCTTTTCAGGTAGGCCTGTATTATCATGAACTTTACCCTCAGGACTGCTTTTGAGAGCTTTGCTGGATAGAGTAGTCTTGGTTGTAGGCCTTTGTTTTCCATTGCTTGAAATATTTTTTGCTATTCCCTTCTGGTTTGTAGTGTTTCTGTTGAGAAATTGGTCGAGACCCTTATTGGAGCTCCCTTGTATGCTATTTGCTGTTTTTCTCTTGTTGTTTAGGATTCTCTCTTGTCCTTTTTATATTTCTTAATACGCTTTATTGATTATGCTGTTACAGTTGTCCCAATTTCTTTTCCCTTTGTTCCCCTCCATCCAGTGACCCCTTCCCTCCAGTTGTTCCTGCCACTTAGTTCATGTCCATTGGTTGTGTATATAGTTCTTCTCAACATCTTTCTGTCTACTGCACTCCCTCCTACTATGCTTCTTAATTTCTGTACCATCTCCCTCACATTCATCCCTACTCCCTCCTCGCTGACCTCCCCCCAATATATTCCCCATGCCTATCATTCTTTTTCCGCTCATTTCCTATTTAGTTTGCCTTTGTTTAGTTTCCCTAGCTTCTGTTGTTGGTTGTTGTGATACAGATTTCATTTTAATGTTCATAGTTTTGATCCTTCTTCTCCTAAACAAGTCTCTTTAACATTTCATATAACAGTGGTTTGGATATAATGAACTCCTTCAGTTTTCTTTTGTCCTGGAAGCACTTTCTCTGCTCTTCTATTCCGAATGATAGCTTCGCTGGAAAGAGTAATCGTGGTTGTAGGTTTTTGCTTTTCATTACTTTAAATATTTCTTGCCAGTCCCTTCTTGTCTGCAGACTTTCTTTTGAGAAATCGACTGATAGTCTTATTGGGACCCCTTTGTATGTAATTCTCTTCTTCTCTCTTGCTGCTTTTAAGATTCTCTCTTTATCCTTAATTTTTGATATTTTGATTATAATGTGCCTTGGTGTGATTCTTCCTGAGTCCAGTTCTTTTGGAATCCTCTGTGCTTCCTGGACCTGTAAGTTTATTTTCTTCCCCAAATAAGGAAAGTTCTGCTTCATTATTTTTTTCATATAATTTTTCAATTTCTAGTTCTTCTTCTCCACCTTCTGGCAACTCTATGATTTGTATTTGGCCCACTTCTAGCTGTCCCATAGATTTCTGAGTCTCTCCTCATTTCCCTCACTTTTCATTTCCTCTTTCTGTACTGGTCGACTGTTCCTTCCCTATGTTCCGATTTGTTGATTTGATCCCTGGTTTTCTTTCCCTCACCACTAGTTTTATATGTGTTTTTGTTCATTTCAGCAGGACTAGCCTCCATTCCTTTCCTGTGTTGTTTAACATCTGCTTTAGGTCTGTAAGCATTTTTATTACCAAAGCTCTGAACTGTGCCTTGTAAAGATTTCCTATCTGCTGTTTCATTAGATTAGATATTTGCTGGCTGGTCAGCTGCAACACTGAGATCTCTATCATGATCTTTTGAATCCTACAGCTTTGTGTTTACCTTTGCTTCCTGGCCGGGGCTGTCACACCTATGTTATAAGGGGTGGAGCCCCATGCACTCATCACTTCCGGGTGACCTTTCTCACCACACTGTGGCATTTTCTGTGGGGGTAGCGGTCCAAGGTGGATTCTTGCTGTTCACTCTCTGCTGAAAGACTGGGAGCCTCCTCCTCTGTCCCCACCCACTCTGGGCCTCACAGTCCAAGGCAATGGGGATCTGCCTTCCCTGGCACAGGAATCGCAAGCTAAAGGGTCTGGTCTGCAGCTGGGGGTGCTCCCCAGGTGTTTCTCATCTTTTTTTAAATACGGGTGTATGTGCTTACTGCTATCCTGCTGCAATTGCTGCAGCTGCTGCCGCCAGCACAGCTTGACCTCTCCATCGTGGCTTCACCCCTCCTACATGTTCACACTAGCACCACTTGTTTATAACTTCATACATTGGACTTCTCATTTATTTTTGGAACTTCTGTTTATTTCTGGTTTTGAGTTAGTTTTATTCCTTCTTCGTTGTGGAGGGAGATGGAACTTGTCCATCTAGGCCTCCATCTTGGCCGGAAGTCTCCTCTCTTCGTCTTTAAATGTTGCCATTTTAATTATGATGTGCCTTGGAGTGGGCCATTTTAGGTTCATCTTCATTGGGACCCTCTGTGCTTCCTGGACTTGCATGCCTTTATCTCTCATCAAGTTACGAAAATTTTCTGTTATTACTTTTTCATTCAGGTTTTCTATTCCTTGCTCCTCTTCTTCTTGTATCCCTATGATTCTAATGTTGTTTCATCTCATGTTTCCTGCAGTTCTCTTAAACTCTTTTCATTCTTTTTAAGTCTTTTTCATTTTGTTGTATTGTCTGGGAATTTTTTTCTACATTGTCCTCTAACTCACTGAATCTGATCCTCTGCTTCGTTTAGCCTGCTTTTGATTGATTCTACTGTGTTCTTTATTTCAGAAATTGTATTTTTCATTTTTTCCTGGTTCTTATTGATAGTTTCTATGTCCTTTTTTATGCTGGTGTAATTCTCCGTAACTTTCTTGTAGCTTCCCTGGAGTTCTTAGTAGTTTTCTTGGAGTTCTTTGTAATTCCCCTGGAGTTCGTTGTAGTTTTCTCTAAGTTTGTCAAGTTCATTGAGCTACCTTATAACCATTGTTTTGAATTCCATTTCTGATAGCTTGCTTGCCTCAGTTTCATCTCTCTCCCTCTCTAGGGATTCCTCTTTTCCTTTTGTTGCAGCTACATAGGCGAGATTGAACACTCTGAAGCAGTGTATAAAGTAAGCAAAAGATTTTAATAATTGTCGGCAGTCAGGTAGAGACCCTGAGCTCATCTCTAACAACTCTGACGTGGAATGGGGTTTTGGGACCAGGTTTATAGATGGGTTGTGTACCTTAGTTTCTTCTTTGGAGGGAAGCAGACTTAGGAAGTGGGGGGTTGGGCAGGACTCCAGGGATGTCTTGGCAGTAAGAGGAACAGAGATTCGCAAGGCTATAAGGTTATCTTTAGCTTGCAGCTGCAGCCTTTTAGTTAAGTCAAATTCTTTGTAAACCAATTAATTTTGCAAGAAGGCTAGACACTTTGTAAGACATAACTTTACAAGAGTTATAAACAAGTTACAAGCAAATGGAAGGAGATAGGGGCTAAGCTGGGGTCTTTTAGCTTATAAATCACTGAGTGGCTGTAACATGCTTCTTTTAAGGCTTTTTAGCAGGCTTTTGCTACTTCTTACAAAGAACATCTGAAGCCCCTACATATTTACATATTTAGCAGACCTCTGCAACTTTTTACAGGGAATATTTGGTTCCCCTACACCTTTGTTGGGAGTTTATTTCTGTGTCTCCCCATGTTGTATGCTTCTTGTTTGTTTTTGTTTCTTTTATTTGTCTGCTTTGATTTCCCACCTTTGTGGTATGAGATTCTGTATAGGAGACCTGGGGGATTCAGTGGCGCAGTCTCTGATCTCCTGAGCTTGATGCTCTTGTGATGCCCTTTATATCGTTTGTTTAACCTGTCTGATTACATTTCAGTTACTCTTTGGTGGAACCTACCCCCTGGCTAGTTGATTTGGAGTCACTCTGCCCACCTTGTCTTGAGTTGCCGTTAAAACATGAACACAGCCCTGGCTGCTGTGGCTCAGTGGATTGAGCGTCGGCCTGTGAGCCAAATGTCGCTGGTTTGATTCCCAGTCAGGGCACATTACTAGGTTGCACATTAGGTCCCCAGTTGGGGGCGCGAGTGAGAGGCAACCACACAGTAAAAATGAAAAGAAAAGAAAAGAAAAACCATAAACACACAATGCAGACAAGAAACCTGCAGACTCCAAAATATCCTCCACCCACAATCACACTATCAGTAGCAAATGAGCCAGTATTAATATAGATGTAAAGATGTTAAGATTATTATACTATATGAAAAACTGACAAGAGTTGTTTTAACTGATAGATAATTTTTGAGAGAAAGGATGGTAGAATAATAGTAGTAGCAACTAGGGTCAATGAGAGACAGTAAGTAGTATTTACATTGTATGTTGAAAAAGGGAGGGAAGAATGCAGAATGAAGTGAGAAAGTGGAAGTGTATAGTATTAAGTTTATATAACAGTTATGTGCTATATTTTTAGTGTGAGAGGGAGGATAAACAGACAAACAAACAAAAATTAAAGAAGAAGAATAAGAGGGAGAGAAGGTAGGAAACAGATTAAAGAAAGATTTTTTTTCCACTTCAACCTTTGGGTGCTATCCTTCTTTTTCTGGATCTGTCCCTGGTCAAAATTCCATGGGTTTGAAATCTTACTTTCTAGCTGGCTGGCTGTGAGGAGATCCTGCTGGATTCTGTGGCTGCTATTCTCTGATTCATGGGCCTGCTGTAGCTCCCTGCTGTGAGCTGCACTGAGTTGGGTCTCTCCCCACTTGTCTGGCAGCACCTTCCAGTGCTCCTCTGGCTTGTATAGCAATGCTGTTCTGCTGGCACACCAGTGTGCAAGCCCCTAGTCCCTGCCCAGTCTCAGGTCCTGTCTCCGCTCCTCCTCCAAAAAAGTCTCTGTGTTGCCTCCAAGCTGCAGCACTAGTCTGCATTCCCTACCTGGCGGAGCCTTGTGGTACACCTGTGTGTGCCACTTGCCTGCCTGGGGTCCCTACTGAGAGTGTGTGTTTCTGCTGCAGCTTCCCCATATGGGCCCTCTCCTCAGCTCATTTCTGCTTTTTTGTTTGGTGGAACTGTGCTGTGAGCTTCCAGGGCGCAGTGTTGCCAGCCCAGGGAGCTCCCACCTAGACTCAGTTCATACAATTTCTCACAGTCCGGGCTGTTTACCATCTTCCCACACTTCCTGCTGTTTCAATGAAACCTTCTGGTTGACTACCTCCAGGACTTTGCTGGTCAAAGCACCTATGGCAGGAGGACATTTTTAAGCAGGCCCAGGCTAATGAACAGGTCAGAAGTTGCCCCTTTCGGGTGCGGTGCAGAAGAGACGAGGCTGGGAGGCCCAGCAACTTCTTTTGGAGATTGCGGGTCGAGCTTTCTGCCCTCTTTCATGCCACTCCCACACTCCCGTCCCAGTTCTCACTATCTGAAACCTGCACACTCTCACTCCTTTTTGTGTTTGTACTTCAAGTTCTTCCACGATGGGAGCAAGCAGACAACACTGCTATCTACTTCACCACCATCTTCTTCCTCTGTCTCAGTTTTTTTTTTTTTAAATCTCCTCTTTGATCTCATTGGTAACACATTCATTAGTTAATAACTTGCTATTTAGCCTCCAGGTATTCGAGTGTTTTTGAGTCATTTTATTAAAGTTGGTTTCTAATTTCATGCCATTGGTATCTGAGAAAATGCTTGATATAATTTAAATTTCATAAATTTGTTAAGCCTTGTTTTGTCACCTAACACGTAGTCTATCTTGGAGACTGATTTATGTGCACTTGAAAAGAATATATATTCTGCTGCTTTGGGAGAAAATGTTCTGTAAATATCCATTAATTCAATTTGATCTAGTCTGTCATTTAATGCCACTATAACCTTGTTGACTTTTTATCTGGAAAACCTGTCCATTGATGACTGTAAAGTGTTAAAATTCCCTATAATATTTGGTCAATTTCTTTCTTAAATTCCACCAAGATTTTCCTTATGTATTTAGGTGCTCCTGTATTTGGTGCATATATGTTTACAAGGCTTATATCCTCTTGTTGGATTGATTCCTTTAGTATTATGTAGTAAACTTCTTTATCACTTTTTGTTGCCTTAGTTTTGAAGTCTGTTTTGTCAGATATAAGTATTAATACCACAGTTTTTTTTTTCATTTGCAAAGAATGTTTTTCTCCATCCCTTTACTCTTAGCTTGTGGAAATCTTTTGTTATGAGATGGGTCTCTTATAGACAACGTTATGGGTCATGTTTTCTTATCCATTTGGCTACTGTATGTTTTTTGATTAGAGAATTTAATC
The DNA here is from genome assembly GCF_987537825.1 of Furipterus horrens. Classification (NCBI taxonomy): domain Eukaryota; kingdom Metazoa; phylum Chordata; class Mammalia; order Chiroptera; family Furipteridae; genus Furipterus; species Furipterus horrens. Next base: position 70,293,190 of record NW_028327179.1, on the reverse strand, counting down.
ATGTTACATTTAAGGTCATTATAGATAAGTACTTTTAATTTTACCTATGTTTTTCTCTCTCTGTATTCTTCTTCTCCTTAAAAAACTTCCTTTAATATTTCTTGCAATGCTGGTCTGGTGGTAATGAACTTCTTTCCTCTTTCTTTGTCCTGAAATTTATTTTTTGGCCTTAAATTTTAAATGATAGCCTTGTTGGGTAGAACAATCTAGGTTGCATATTCTTAGCTTCCATCATTTTGAATATTTTCTGCCAGTCCTTTCTGGTCTATAGTGTTTCAATGAGAAATCAGCTAAAATTATAGTGGGCCTCCCTTATATATAACTGACTTTCTCTCTCTCACTGCCCTTCAGTTTCTTCTTTGTCTTTAAACAGCCATTTTAATTATTATGTGTCTTGGCATGGGTCTCCTTGGTTTTATCTTGACTGGGACTTTCTATGCTTCTTGAACTTATATCCCCTTTTCCTTCATCAGGTTAGGGAAGTTTTCTGCCATTATTTCTTCAAACATGTTCTCTATCCCTTGTTCACACTCATCTCCTATGATGCAGATGTGTGACTAGTTGGTTCAAGCTTTGGTGTGGGCTGAAGTCCACCGCTGCTTTTGCTGGTTTTGGCTCCACTGGGTGGGTCAGATACAAGTTGCTGTCAGACATTGTGTGTAACCATTTCTAGGCTACCTCTCTGTAGCTATCAGGCTGTTATTTGTTTTGTTTTGTTTTGTTTTGTTTCTTTGTCTACTGGACCTTTATGTGCATATGAGAGGCCAATCTGTATAAAAGTCATCTTCTTCCTGCTTGGAGCTGGTTCTGTAAGAGCCAAAGCTCCCTGTGGTCTGCCTCCACCTTTCAGCTACTCTGCCCCTCTCTGAGGTTGACTGGTCTTCTTCCTGAGCCATTTGGTGAGTAACTGTGGGATGAGCCCATTACTGTTGAGATAGGGCTAGTGAGTTTCCCACTTGTGGGTCTCACAGTCTATAGGGCACTCAGTGAAAGGAGAGTACCCCATGCTCAGAGCCACCTTTAGTCTCTGCCAGAAACTCTAACACTTGCATCCTCAAGGGGGCTCTTTGCTGACTCAGGATGGGTACATTCAGCTTTCTCCTTTGCAGGAATGGGTTTAACAGCTCTGAACTTCAGGGGATATATCAAAAGGGTCAAGGGCTAAGCTTTCTGGCCCCTTTCCAAGTAATATCTCCCAAGGATCTTACACTTTGAAAGTCCCTCTTCTGAGCTTCTCTTCCCTCTCCTCCACCCCATGGAAATGTACCCAGTCGGGGAATCTGGGATGTGGCAGGGCTGATATGCAGCATTTCCCTATTGTGAGTGGTACTTAAAAATCTGTAGCAGGGTAGGCACTCCTTTCCTTTCCAGGTTAGTGTGAGCTGAGACTGTGTTTGCCTCCCTGCAAAGTATCCAAGCAGCTCAACCCTCACCTATCTAACTCCTAAACAGCAGCCTCAGGAGACATAGTCCTAAGCTCTCTGCTCTGTGCAGCCCCTGGTTTGCCTGAAAATTGAGCTGAGTGGAGCCCCAAAACCCTCTCATTGCCCAATTTTATAATCTCTGTGCATTGCTGGTCTCAGTGGAAAAGAACCCAAAGACCCAGTGTGGCTTGCATAGCTATGGAAAGTTTATAATGGACCAAAATAAATAAATAAATAAAACTGCAGCTCTGCTAGGTTTAGATCTGCAGAAGCAGCAGAAGTGGTCTACAATGTGGGGTAGGTTACCACCTGTATACTTGACAAGGGGGAAAGCAATCCCCTTTCCCAAGACATTTAGTAAGTTCTCTGTTTGGGTTTACACCCTGCACCTTCTTAGAAATCAAAGAGCCCCTTTAAGATGTTGTCTGACACCTTCAGAAGCCCTATCATGGCAGCATGATTTCCCTGAGAGTCTGAACCTGTATAGTGAACTCTTTAGGCTGGCACTGAAACAGTAGAAGCACTTTATGAAGAATGTATGCTCTCTGATTCTCACAGGCATGATTGAACCACACTGTTTTCCACCACTAGAGACCCCACAATCCCCAATCAGGACCCATACCTAGGTTGCAGGTTCTAGCCCCAGCTGGGGCACACATGGGAGGCAACCAATCAATGTTTATCTCACATCAATGTCTCTTTCTAGCTGTCTCTTTCTCTCTCTTTTTCTCCTTCTCTCTCTAAATTAGTGAACATATTATTTGGTGATGATTTTTAAAAAATTTTTTCTTTCTTCTGCTCTGATGTTTATTTTCTGCTACCTTGTCTTCCAAATCACTGATTTAATCTTTGCCTCACCCAACCTACTATTTATTTCTTCTTGTGTATTGTTTATTTCAAATAATTTATTCTTCATTTCTAACTGGTTCATTTTATGGTTTCTATGGTTTTTTTTTTATGTTGTTTTAGTTCTCATTTACTTCATTGAAGATGTCACCGAGTTCCTTTAGCACTCTTACACTCTTATAATCATTTTTTTAACTCTATATCTGGTAAATTGCTTATCTCCATTTCATTTAGCCTTTTCCAAAGAGTACTCCTTTCATTTTGGACATCTTTCTTTGTCTTTCTATTTTGGCTGTCTCTTTGTATTTATTTCTATATATTAGGTAGATATTCTATGGCTCCCAATCTTGGTAGGGTGCTCTTCTGTTGTAAGTGTTCTGTGGGACCCAGTGGCACCGTCTCCTTGACCACTTGAGCTGGGTGCATCAAGAATGACCTTCTGTGGTTTATGTAAGCCCTCTTGTTGTAATTGTATCTTGTTGCTATTGGCTAGTTCATACATGTGATGATCCCTCATGCTGGCTGACTGTGAGGACAGATCAGAGTGTACAAGCAGCTGTGCAGGTGCTGATCACACAAAGTGTAATTTTCCTTAGCAGGGCCTGGTGCCTGTTGAAATCTCCTTTTGGAGGTGTCACTTGTGAATCTAATTGGATACTGCTCTGATGCTGTTTGAAGCCAGCCACTGGGGCCTCTTGGGAGATACTCTAGTGTAGCTTAATATCAGATACTAGCTGTGACTGGTCCTGGGCAACCTGTTTGGAGCTACAAAGCAATACAGTTTGTGGTTGCGTCTGTGGGTGTGCATGGGAAGGACTAAGCTGTGCACCAAGGCCGCTTTTACCAGCAATGGTCCCAGAGCAGGTCAGTAAAAGTCCTCCAGTTGCCTCCACCTGCCAGCTGCCTGTTAAGCTCAGTCACTGAAAGATCCTCTCAAAGTACTGGAGTTTCATGAAGTAGCTTCTCAGTGAGTCACCATGTAGAAGTGACTGATGTTTACCAGACTGATACAGGTTTAAATTCAGTGCCTGTGCTGGTTCTGAGGACACTCTGCAAAAGTCCCATGGTATATCAAGGCTAGCTGCCTCCTGTTGGGTGCAATGAGATCTCAGGGAATGGTCAGAGTAAGGCTAGAAGAGTTTATCAAGTTCAACAAACCAAGACTTGGCCATGTGAAGGGAAAACTCTGCATTGGTTGTTTGTGCAAGGGAAAAATGACCACCCATCATAGACCCACCCAGATTCTGCTGGGTGGCTGAGCTTAGTAGGGTGAGGCCACCAGGTGTTAGTTGGGTGGGATTAGTGGAGCTCCTGTGAGGGAAATGCACTCACTGGTCAGGCTTGAGGGAAGGTAAGGTAGTGGAGCCTGCCCCAGGTCCACACATCTCAGTCTGTCTCGGGTTCTACCTAAACCTCCAAGGCAGGGTGGGGTCACTGGGGCTAGTGTTAGAGGGAAACACTAGTTAGGTTCACAGAAAAGTGAGGGGAATCACTTCTAGCTCCAAAGCCACACAACTCAGTGACCAACATATCCTGAGTCTGCCTAGACCTCTATACACCAGCCCAGGAAGCTGACTCCTTAGCTTGGTATGAGCTCTGCAGAGGCAGAGGAGAATGACAGGGAGACCATAGAGCGCAGTTATTGCATTCCCTCAGGCAGATGCCATAAAATGGGAGTGCTCCACTGAAGAAGGAAGAATCTGCAGTGTAAGAGAGGAACTTAGCTCAGGAATCCTAATGATTATCCCTTCAGGACTCTCCAGGGCCATAAACCCCAGTCTCTCCTCACACAACTCAAGTCTACTTTACCTTTCTTCTGTAGAATCCCTGGGTGAGTGGATGCAAACAAGATTTTGTGCATTGGCCTTTCAAGAGGGCACCTGTCTCTTTAGCAGACTCTTGTCTCTCCCTGGCAGACAGAATCTCTGCTTATTTTCACAACCACATGTAATGTGGGTGCCTCTTTCTAGCTTTTAGTGTTTTGGGGTGGAAGACTGGCATGGGCTTGAAGCTCCACATTCCTCAGGGAAGGGGGTGGGCTTTGCAGCTCAGATATTCTTACAGAACCTAAGTCATCCTTCAGCCCTTTTCATGTCTCCACCCTGCCTATAAGTCTCAATATGGCTGTTTCTGTAAAACTTGGTAATAAGACATATTCAGCTAGTCTTCAGTTGGTTATTCAGATTGCTGTTCTCTATTTTAGATGTAATCTTAGTCTGGCTCTAGGAAGAGGTGAGTGTACCTTTCACTTACTCTACCACCATCTTAGATCCTTATTTGGACCCTTTTCTGCTACATCCCAAGATTTTGATAAAAACAGGAGCAAGACATGTGGAGATCCCCTACCCAAACTTTGAGAATAGACTTGGGCCCTCTAGAACACCTAAAATTGAGAAGAAAAGGAGCTGATATCTTTTTTTTTTTTAGAAAATTTTAGATGAGTAGAGTCATTTTGATGATGTAATATTAACATAATTTTCAAGCTTGAATTTCTAGTCAAGATGCAACTTTGTAGATAAAGGGAAACTCTCTTAGGTGACAGGAGATTGGTGAGAGAGATGATAAAAGTTGCAGCCTGACTTTTTTTTTAAAATCTTGCCAGTGTTTATTAATACCATTTCAAGTTCTACAAATTGGGACCAACTTCATAAGAATGGAAAACTCCTACAGAATTACTCGCACAAATAATCCACACAGATGCTTTGGATTAAATAGGAAAATTAAATTATTCTGTTCACTTTAAAAAGTTTTTAAGGATAATTAACTCTACAAAGTAAATCTTTAAATTCAATACACCATGAATCTTGATGTTTATGGAGCCTTTTCCTCGAAGAGGTAACAAATGAACACTTTTATTTCTCTCTGTGTAGTATAATCTGTCAAACCTGGTAGGAAAGCATTGAAGACAAAGCTTTGGGTGGACTTATGGCCAAGATGGAGGCTTAGGTAGACACACTGCATATTCCTCATAATTAAGAAGGGATTTACAACCACTTCAAAACTTAAAAAATCCAGAAGATTCAGAAAATCAAACTACATGGAAGTTCAGCAAAGAAATAAAAATGAAATATTCAGCCAGACAGGTAGGAAAGATGGAGCCGGGATGGAGAGAATGAGATGCGGCACTGCTGCAGCAGCTGCAGGGGAGGAGGTTGGTGGCAGCAGCTGGCGGCAGCAGTACAGGGGCTGTAGCCACAGCAAAAAGCACAGTCATACATTTTAAATCTGGGAAGCAATCCCAGCCTCAGCCAGCCAGATCCCAGCCCCACACCAGACATTGCAGCTCATGGTTCCAGCGCCAGGGAAAATAGAAGCACATTGCTTCTGACTGTGAAACCAGTGGGGGTTTGGGGCAGAGGAACAAATTGTTGGTCTCTCAATGGAGGCAGCTTGTTGAGTATGGGAAGGGGGAGAAGAGCCTGGAAAAGGGGCAAGTGCAGGCCAAGTAGCACTGTTCCCTCTTAGACCCCTTCTCCACATACAGCTCCACCAAGTGGTGAAACAGGTCCCCAGCACTGATGAATACCTAAGGCTCTGCACCTTATGACATAATAGGTGTGACAGCTCTACCTAAGATACAGAGGCAAACACAGAAAGCTGTCAAGATGAGGAGCCAGAGAAGTACAGCCCTGAAGAAGGGGGAGATCAAGGTTCCAGTGGGAGAAATGAGCAATGGGGAGAGAGCTAACCTAACAGATGCATAGTTCAAAGCACTAGTAATAAGGATGTTCACAGACTTGATAGAAAAGATTAAGTATGACATGAAGAAATGAAGGCTATACTAAGTGAAATGAAGGAAAATCCACATGAAACTAGTGGTGAAGGGAAGGAAACCAGGGTTCCAATCAATGAACTGGAACATAAGGAATAAATAAACAGTCAACAAATACAGAAGGAGGAAACAAGACTTGAAAAAAATGAGGAGAGACTTGGGAACCTCTGGGATAACTTTAAGTGTGCCAACATCCAAATCATAGGGGTACCAGAAGCAGAAGAAGAGCAAAAAACTGAAAAATTATGTGAAAATATGAAAAAAACTTTCATAATTTGAGGAAGGAAATAGACATACAGGTCCAGGAAATACAGAGAGTCCCAAACAAAATATATCCAGGGAGGACCACACCAAGACACATCATAATTAAAATGCTAAAGGTTAAGGATAAAGAGAATCTTAAAAGCAGCAAGAGAAAAGAGTTACCTATAAAGGGGCACCTATAAGACTATCAGCTTATTTCTCAAAAGAAACTTTGCAGGCAAGAAGGGACTAGCAAGAAGTATTCAAAGTGATGAGAGACAAGGACCTACAACCAAGATTACTCTATCTACAAAGCTATCATTTAGAGTGGAAGGGCAGATAAAGTGCTTCCCAGACAAGGTAAAGCTAAAAGAGTATATCATCGTCAAGCCATTATTATATAAAATGTTAAAAGGACTTACTTAAGAAAAAGAAGATCAAAACTGTGAACACTAAAATGACAACAAAATCACAACTATCAACAACAGAATCTAAAAAAAACAAAAAACAAAACAAACCAAAAAAACCAAAAAACTAAGCAGACAACCAGACTGGGAACAGAATCATAGGTAGGGGAGCATGTTGAGGGGTTTCAGCTGGGAGGGGAAAGAGGAAGAAGGAGAGAAATGGTGCAGGAATTAAAAGGCATAGTAGGAAGGTGCAGAATAGACAGGAGGGTGTTAAGAATAGTATAGGAAAGGGTAAAGTCAAAGAATTTATATGCACTACCCATGGACATGAACTAAGGTAGGATGAGACTGCTGGAGGGAGGGGTGGTGCTGGGTGGAGGGGAGCAAAGGGAAAAGAAATTGGGGCAACTGTAACAGCTTAATCAATAAACATACAAAAAAAAACAAAAAGAAATGACAAAGCTTAGAAAATTTAATAGTACGAAAGAGTTTTGCTGCCACCTAATGGAGAAATGAAATATTTTTATTATTCTGAAATAAAAATTTCCTTTTTACCTTATTGAACATTCATATCAAACTGTAATAACCATTTTTACATATACTTGACTTGCCAATAATTTTCTCATTTATATTAGTTTTACTGTTATATGTGTGTTGTATGTATGTGTGTTATGGTAGTGGTAATGCAGTGGCTATGGAGAATGTGAAAATTATTTGACTCATTTTTATAATTTTGTTTAAGTTAAATATACTAAAGATTTAAGGATATAATAGATAGGATATGAAAAATTATCTTTTTTGCTCAATGAACTTTAGGCAATTTTGATAAACCAATTAATAAAATGAAGAATAAGTCATTATACAAAAAGATGCTGGGGAAGTGAAGTTGCTTTTTTCTATTTATAATCTACTTATACTATGTTGTATTTAAATAAAATATAGTCAGGGGTTGATTTTTGTCTCTTTTTCTCACTGCAAAAAATGCCCTTTGTATTTTAAGTGTTAATAACTATTTGGGGGTAAATAATATTTATGTGACTATCTAAACTAGAAAATAGAGGAAACGAAACAAAATCACCGTAATTTTGCTCATAACCCAAACCATATTAGTCTTTTGATGACACATAACTAGTTAACTTGCAGTTCACTAGGCTCCTTCTGCCCCTCCAGTAACCTATGAGAGTCTTTAGAAGATTCCTTTGCAAAAATCTCTCATCTACATATTCTTCTGGAATATTTTTCAAATCCCAGGGACCCTCCCCCCATAGCCAGTTTTCCTTTGGGCTCTAGTATTTTCTATTCATCTTCTGATATTCTGAGGTGTATTTGCCCCAGTATATTAACTCTATTTTTTCATTGGGGCCATAGAACATCTGTATCACCTTATTCCTTCATCTTCCACAAAATCATCACACTTGATTTCCTAAGAATATGTGACTACTTTAAGAGGAGGAAAATTTTAGAAAGGAGTTAACAGGTTGAAAAAACCAAAATTGAGGTCTTAGATAACAAAGTTTCTTTGAATCTCACATTTTAATGAACCTAAATAATTAGAGCTTCCCAGGGATGGGACTTTATGGATGACATCTGTCTGTTCCACCTTCAAAAGGTGCCAGTCTAGTCATCTCCCCTATAGTTCCACACATTTACTTTCTGAACACTCTTCATTAATCTCCACTATCTTACCCTAGAAAAGTACCTCTTCCCATAGAAAAAGCCATCACTCTCTGGATCTACCTGAGGCTTTGGTCTGATGGACATTGACTGCGCAGTCTCCAGGGGGACAGGCTTCCATCTCATAAGGGACAGTGAATGCAGATCCTTCAATTAGAGCTTCCTTTGTAACCCTTTCATGGCAAGAACCATGGGTCTGTTGGTCTCTTTATTAACTGACATTACATAAAGTACCTTTCCCCAAAGTAAATGACTAGGAGTGGTCATGGGAGGTTCAACTATATGCTTTACTATTCAGATCGGTTAGAAAAACAAAATAGTCTTTATTTTCTTTACTTTGATATAAATTTACTTACAAGTCCCCATTTTTGCTTGTAGGGAACTAAAAAGTTCCTCAGCTGAAGTCTTACTAACTGGCATCCTAAAGTTCTGCTTGGCATGGCCTCACCATCCCATAATAGTTGTTTACTCCTTACTAGGGCAACGACCCTCTTTCTGTTCCTGGGATTGTTGTCCTGCGGTTTAACTCATATCTACCAGATAACGCCCAAGCTGCAGCTGCGTTCCCACCGAATGAAAAATTCCTCCTCTCCTGAGCTATAAGAATACTGTTTTGACTAAGAATAAATGAGACTTGATCAGAGCACTGTCTTGTCTCCATTCTTTGTGCCTCTTGCCCCTTTCTCATCCTCACTCCCCCTCTAGGGTCCTCGTTGCTCGACCTGCAGGACGGGTCATTTGCTATTTCGAGGTTTGGGGGATGAACATAAACATCAGCTAAGTAGCTCATGCTCTATTGTTTTAAAGTGGTTACTTTCGGTAAAATTCAGTGTTTCTTTGCTAAGCTCAGTCACTCATACATTTGCTTCTCCTTTCTTTTACTAAACTCCTAGCAGGGCCAAGAAAGAGAATCTGCTTTATATTTTGTTTCTACATATGCCTCCCACAGACCTTGTATTAGGTTCTTTGGGTGTCAGATACTACTCTCATAACTTAAATCACATTTAGTCTTTTGATGACACATAACTATGTAACTTGCAGCTCACTACTGCCTTCACTGAGAACTCTATGTTCACTGCTACCACTTCTAATGTGTCCTTAGGTGGTATAAAGTTGTGATCTGTTATCTCAGCATTGACATGTTGTAGAAATTGCTGCTGGAGAATTTGGTCTCTTCCCCTCTTTGGCCAACTCCTGTCAAGATTCTTTCCAGACTCCAGTTCAATCTCTTACATTGGAAGCTTACCTCAAAGCTCTTTGCTAAAGTTAATTTCCTACTCATCCAGACCCTTCAGGTAAGCTCACTTCATCTACATTCTGTCTCACATAGAAACTTCTGTATCACTTCTATGTTACTCAGGAGGCAAGGGAGAGCTGCAAGAACACCCAGCCCCATGTATTTAGACCTTTTCTCTGCCTTTGCTATTCTACTCTTCCTCATGGTATGAACTGGAGCACCAGCTCAGTTGCTGTCAGATTTATTCTCAAATTATTCCAAGTTTCTATCAGAATTTTTATAAACCACTGGGTCGAGGCCCTTTTCAGGTACATGTAGCTTCCTTACTGTGAACTCTTGTCTCATCCGAATTTTATTCCTTACTCCCTGAACCTGCCAATCCCACCTCTTTCCCCCACCCCCATCATTCTTCCCAATTCTTCATTTGAAACCAATAGGCAGATAGGACCTTCAGGATTTTATGTGCTATCCTGAGTCTTCTCTGCTTATGCATTATAGGAAAAATTTATAGTCAGACCTCCAAGCTTGATATGCAAAGGCAGACTTTGGATTTTAGAACATTGCTCACTATCTCAACAAAGCCTGACTTTCAAGAGTATACTCTTGGTGTGAACTCAAAAATTTAAACTTTGAGTTTCAAAGAGAAACAATAAACATTTTGTTTTAGAATTTTATAACTCTCTTTTCTAGTTCACTGAGTCTTAGTGGTGGAAGAAATGGCCTTTAAAAGAATGAGAACAATAGGATTATTGCAAGAGAAAATACAATATGAGTTATTTAAAAATGTTTTTATTTTCAAATTTGTATTTATTTCTTAAAGCCCAGAATAATCATATTGAGAAAGGATGTGATCCACATTAAGAAGGCTCTGGGATACCTTTGATATAATAAGTTTGTATTAATATGCTGAGGAATTAGGCAAAGTCACAGAAGAAAATCTGTTTGCAGTGGTCACTACTGTTATTACATGAGAAATCATAAGGCCTGCATTGCATTGTTTTGCTTGTGAATCACATTCAGATAGAAGTTGTGGATATGAGATAGTGGAGTATGAATGTACAGCTAATTATTCTTGTTGCTGTTAAAGTCATAGAATAAATATAATTTTGAATTGGAATGTAAATAAAGTTTAATGATAATATAGTAACAACAAAAATTTTTATTTGCATAGTACTTGACAAAATATTTTCATATTATTATGTCATATAGAACCTTCAAAACATTAAAGTTAGAAGTTATGAGTCCTAGTTTACAGATGAGAAAGAGAATCCAGGGAGTATTAAGCTACTTCCTCACATGTATAGATAATAGATGCCAGCTAATGAATGGTGTTAATCCATCCATAATTGTTGATGTTGTTTAAATTATACCATAAACTTCTGCTAATGAATTATATAGTTAATAATAACAACTTTATCTCTTTCCTGCCTGACAACCTTTCACCTAGTTGAAGGTCTTTATTATGTATCTGCATGTTCTCTGATTTTCAGATTTATCTTAGTTTATTGATTTAATTATTTTTGTTTTTCAATTACAATTGTCCCGCTTTTTCCCTCATTGCTCCCCCCCACCCAGCCCACCCTTCTCCCAGTCATATCCCACCCCGTTGTCCATGTCCATGTGTAATTTATACATGTTCTTTAACTATATCCTTCCCCTGCTTACCCCCCTTCTCTCCCACCCACTCACCCCTGATAACTGTTATTCTGTTCCTTGTTCAATTTTGTTCATTTGTTTGTGTTCTTCATTAGTCTCCTCTATCAGGAGACTAATTTTTCTTTCATTGCCTGGCTTATTTTGCTAAGCATAATTCTCTCTAGTTCCATCCATGTTGTTGCAAATGGCAGGAGTTCCTTCTTTCTTTCTGCTGCATGACATTCCATTGCTTAAATGTACCTCAGTTTTTTAATCCACTCATCTACAGATGGCACTTAGGCTGTCCCCAGCACTTGGCTATTGTAAACAGCACTGCTATGAACATAGGAGTGCATAAGCTCTTTTGAATTGGGGTTTCATGATTCTTCGGGTACGATCCTAGCAGTGGAATCACTGGTTCAAAAGGCAGTTCGATTTTTAGTTTTTTGAGGTAATTTTATCTTAGTTTTGATAAGAAAGAAAGGAGGTAAAGAAAGCTGTTAAGACAGGGGGATATTTAAAGTTGGTGAAGGATTCATCATCAAAGGAAGAAGTGTGCAAAACTAGGAAGCTGAGTCCACAAGTCCCATTTCAAAGGTTTTTAACTTCATTTAGAGTCATCTCTCCTAATTTTTCCCTCCACTAAACCAAATCAAATAGAATCTTAGTCTCATAGAATTGGAAGTAAAATTGCAAGGTCAAACTATTCAATGTTGATATTCTATAACACCACTAGTGTAATGATAAATGTTTAACTACTAGGTCTTAGGTGAAAACAAAGTCCATTATTTTTAGTGTTAACATATTTTTGTGGTGTAAATACTCACATGATGACCAGTTTCAACTTATTTAAATAATATTAGCGAACAAGTAGTCTGGAAGAGATGATAATAATTTTATATTGTGGGCTGGTGCAAGCCAGCTCTAACAAACCTCTGCCAGATTGACTGCAACCCTAAACTGCTATCTAGCCTTAGTTTAAACAGTCTTAGCATCCAACACTACCATTCAACTGTCTGATAGTCCTAATTACTATTAGTCTTTTCTGGAATGTTCTTCTAAAATTACTGTTTCACTTTGAATAAGTGGCCTTAGTTCTTCTTGTTTAGTATCATTTTAAACCTTCCCTCTTTGCTCATTAAATCAATATATATGACATTTTTCAGATGTCAAACTATTCTAATAACCCTGCCTTGGAAAAATTTATTATTGTTAGTATTCTTTTACAAATTTGATGTTTATAACTGACCATACAATGTACCTCAGTAGAACTCATCTCCCTTAAGATGGATATTATATTTCCAATATAGACTAAATCTATATTAAGCATTTTTCTTTATTCTAAATTAATTAAATGGTTTATTTTTAGCAGTTCCATCACTGCTTGGTTACTTTACAGCTTGTGATCAACTACTGAAAATACCCTTGGTCTTTTCCATGAAGATGGCTTTCTTTTTTACATGTCTTTCTTGTCCTAATCAACCAAACTATAGAATATTAGCACTAAAGGACCCACTTGTAGATTACTTAGTCCAATCTTCTCATTTCAGAGATGAGAGAACTAGAGGTCATAGATGTTAATTTAAATAGGATTACACAGCTTGTTGGTGACTGAGTCAGGTCTAGGTCCAGATCTGTGGCTTCTACTTCTATACTTATTTCCCTGTATTTTATTACTTCCTCTTCCTCTTGAGCATTGTGAGATAGGAAGAGCAAGTTCTATTAACTTCACTTTATACACAATGGTACAATGTCAGGAATACCAAATTGTGGAGACTGATTTTGTGATCCTAAGTACAAGGCTATTATAATTCTGGTATTGCCCTTTGCATAGACTGTGAGATAACTTAAAATTTTGACTCTGTAATCTAAGTTTTTACCCTCCCTCCCATCTTCTGTCATTTACAAGTACAATAAGCATAAGTTTATGTCAGCCAGGGTCCCAGCATGAAACAAAAGCCAGCTCAGGAGGTTCAAGAGACTCTATCAAAGGTATTGTATTAGTTTCCCAGGGTTGCCATAACAAGTTACTACAAACTCAGTGGCTTAAAGTGAAAGAAATTTATTTTCCCATAGCTAAGGAGGCCAGAAGTCTAAAACTAAGGTGTTGGCAGAGTTGGTTCCTTCTAGAAGTACTGAAGGAATAAATCTCCATGTTTCTTTCCTAGTTCCTAGAGTTTGCCAGCAATCCTTGGCATTCATTGGCTTGTAAAGTCATCTTCACATAGTATTCTGCTTTGCGTAACTTTCTGTATCTTCTTTTCTTACAAGGACACACATCATTGGATTTAATGCTTTCCATAAATTCAGGATGATTTTAAATCAAGATCTTAAACTAATTACATTAGAAAAGATCCTATTTCTAAATAAGGTTATATTCTGATGTTCTGGGTGGACATGAATTTTTAGGCAACGCTATTTGACCCACTACAGGTACCATTTTCGAAACCATGGTAATAAAAGGAAATAAGCAAGAAGGAGAAATCCTTGCCAGCTCTAGGCTTGAAGGGGCAATGAGTGGAAGTTGTGCTCTCAGATCCCAGTGAGCTGAAGCAGTAAAGAAGGGGCCCACACTAGGATTCTATCTGCAGAGAGATGTGCCCCCTGCCTGGGCACTGGGCACAGAATACATACAGTGCAGTAAAAAAAACGCTTTCTCCTCTCCAATCTCCTTCTGATGATTCTCATTAGCCAAATGCAACCAGAAACCAGATGTGTTAATTTTTTATCACTGCTATAAAAATGGCCACAACTTGGTAGCTTAAAACAATTCAAATTTATTATCTTACAGTTCTGTAAAACAGAAATCCTACAGAGGTTTTATTGGGTCAGCAAGGCTTGTTCCTTTCTGGAGGCTCTAGGGGATAATCCATTTCTTTGTCTTTTCCAGCTCCTAGGTGCCATCCATATTTCTTAGCTTACTCCTTCCATGCATCTTTAAAGTCAGCAATGGCATATTGGGTTCTCTTTTGCTATTAAGAACATATTCACAGTTAGGATGTGGACATTTTTGGCAGAGGCATTCTTCTGCCTATTATACCAGTTGACAGTCTGAAGGATTGAGCCTTGTAGGGAGGGTTAGATCCAGGTTATGTGGGGATGAAGCATATACAGTTATGGGAAGCCAGGGTGCCTGGTGGTGGCAAATGTAACTCAGTCCCAGATTTGGAAAACCACTATGAGTGTGGCGGCACACAGGACCCACTCCACACACTGGTTCTTCTGTGGGGAACCAGACCTGCATTTCTATAATAGCTTAAAGGCTTGCTTTCTGCTAAAGGACCCCCTCATCCTGGGCTGAGAACAACAGATGTTCAGTGTGTAACCTTGAAGCAGTTTCGTAGGGCCTATTCTGGGCTGATTTTTAAGAACAGGGCGTGGCTAGATGAGTTATCCTTATCATCCATGCATGTGTAACGTTCTTTTCTCTGTTATATAAAAGTAATAATCATATAAGGCAATAACTGGCAGGGGAAAACTATGCTTTCTCCTCTAGAAAGTGGCCAGTATTGTCCCCCTCTTCTCCACAGGATTCTTGTAGTTCATGTACATTTATTCATTTCACCCACAGTACCATGGACCCTGCTGGTTGGAGGTCTTTGACATACAGTTAGGAGGCCCTCTCTAGGTAAAATAATTAAAAATTATCTTAGTCACAAGACTTGGAAGAGGCAACACCTGAAGCTCTCTGAAGCTGAAATTTCATTAGCTCCACAGTAAATCAGTCTCTACTCTGGGCACAGAGCAAGGCAAAGGAGTACAGAAAATGACCTGGGATGGGGATGAGGCAGATAGGCAAGAATCAGAACAGCATGACTTATAAGTTCCTCCCAATAGATGATTAAAATGTTGACTTGGAATTTGCTGGCATTTCACTAGTGCCTGTACTTCAGAGTGATATCAGTTTTTTTCAACCATAAATCACCTGATATTTGATCATCTTGTTCTCAAAGATAGTATGAGAGAAGGCCAACAGCTTAGTGAAATTGATTTATATCATACCTTCATAAAGGTTGGGCTTCACCCATTTTTTTATTTGTATTGAATTTAAGCAAATGTATAGTAATGCCGTTGGGGTTGATATTATTCCTTTGCCTTTTAAGGCAATAATTTTACTGACACCTTTCCCTCCAGTCTTCTCCTCAGATGACCTGTACAATCATTCATTCACTAATACAGAGAAGGTACAACTAAATCTTTTATTAGAAGTTCAGTCAATAAGTGTCACCTATGGAAATTCCATCTAGTCATAGTTTATTTAATTCTAAGTTTGTGTCTTTCTTGTGACTCTGTAGTGAATTTGATACAAAATTTTTCTTCTAGATTCCCTAAGTCCAGGAACTTTACAATGCAGTCATATAAGAGTGAGTCAGCAGTTTAATTCCACTATCTGCCTCATCACTACCCAGGGACTCTTTAACAAGACCTAAGACTGTTATTAATTATTACCCAAGTAGATAACAGGGATGACATTGATAAGAATAGAAAAGTGAAGAGTGCCAATTGTTCATGTCTTAATAGTTTAAAAAAGAGTAAAATCTACTGTAGATTTTACTTTTTGAAAATAAATCTACTTCCTGAAGAAAGTTCTGTTTGAAGGTATTAGCTTGCTTTATTTGTTTTACCTTTGTATGTTAGATGAAGTCTCTGATTGCCATAATTGTACTAACCTTCTATACAAAAACTGCATTAAAAACAGAAAAAGAAAGTAGTCAACCATTCTGATAGATTGAAGAGGTTAGTATACACAATCTTATGATGGACATTTTGGCTAACGTTCTTTTCTCAGTTTGGGTTCATTGAATTAGCAAGTCACAAATAACCACAAAGGAAGTTAGGTGTGGACCATTTCTAAATTCACAATGGATTTTATTTCTTACAATTTATCAGCCAAGGTCTTTGCTTGATGCTAGTATTTTTTAAAAAGAAAAATTTAATTCTGTAGTGAATATTTCTTAGATTTTCTTCTCTAGGTATTTAAACAAAATATGAAAGAAAATTATTAGTAATGGAGCAAAAACCAAAGAAAATTCAGGGAATGTAAAAATGGTGTTTTTTTCAAGTGCTGGCCCCTTCCAGAAGTTCATTATCTGACTTAAGCAATCCAAGGAGAACAGCTTGATCTTTGAATCAATAGCAGCACTAACACAATGTTACTCAAGACCTCAATTGACTTTTTGGCTCTATCACTTACTAGCTATGTGATCTTGGGTAAGATACTTAAATACTTTAAGCATCTATTTTCTAAGATTTAAAATGAGGATCATATTATCTTCCCTAAAGTTCTGTAAAAATTAGAGGTAATGTGTATAAAATGCTTATTTACCAGCCCAGGCAATTATGCTGCAGTATCACTATTGCATAGAAGTTCATAATTATTTTCTGAACTCTTTTCTTGTATACTTACTTTTAAATAAGAATCAAGATTTAAAAATAATCTCTAACTGGGGAATTACATGCACTCATTTGTTTATGGGAGTAATAATTTAGGGTGAAATAGATAGCATACAACTTTCTCAATCTTTATCAGTCAAAGGGGTTCCCTTCGAGGATATGGTCTGCAACTGTTTATTTAAAATGTCTCTCTTCATTAGTAGAAAAAATGGAGAGCTCAAGTATAGCTAAGTTTTACGTGATATGTTCTACAAATTTTAGTTTTCTAACTCCTGAACCACTGATAATTTTTAAAGTATTATGTGGAAGAATAAAATTATTTCCAACAATATTTTTATAAATACAAAGACTATAAATTATTAAGGAAAATAAGTATATGAATATTGAATCTTTATAGTGATTGATAGCAAGGAAAGTCACTCACTAATTTTCCAGATTTTTCTGAATAAGTTAAAGATAGCATAAAACTATATTTTAGATTTTTATCTATAACACAGGAGAGGTTATCCCATAAATCTCTTCCTCTCAAGTCTCCCATGTGTAACACCTGTTAAGTTTCCTGTAGCAGAATTTCCTAGATGTCAATGAAATACATTCTCCTTTTCTTTCTTAAAAGAAATCCTGAGTTTTAGCAGGATGCATGTCTGCCTGACTCACATTGTTTTACAGTTTTCCTCATAGACTTAGTTCTGACCACGAGGATGGGAGGGGAAGTGATGTGTGCCACTAGTAGATGATGAAACTGGTACAGGCACATTGGCCCAGAGATGGAAGACCTCTGTTGAGAGTGGTAGATTACTCACACCAGTCCTGACACCTCTTATCTTTGTATGATTATATGAGCACAAAATAAACTACCTTGTTTAGGCCACTTCGTTTTAAGTCTCTGTTATAGAAGCTTAGCCTATGCCCTGCTAATTCAGCTCAGTAAAACACGGCAATAACTATAGAAAAAGTAGGTAGTTTCTAGGTAAATATTGTTGTGAAATTTTTATCACACTGAGTGCACACCCCTGACAGCTGGTGGTGGCAGTCAGAAACATCAGAAATCTTTAAAAATTCCAGAGATTTTGTTTTTAGCTGTGGTTTACAGGGCTGAGCTGTTGCTAACATTAATAGTCTCAGTTCTCAGAAGCTATTGGAGCAACTGCTGTCTCCTGGCTGTCTTGACTTCAGGATGTAGGATCAGCAGCCTTAACCTTGCTCCTGTAGTGCTGGACGTGGTCCTGTGGCTTCTTTGCCATGGACTACCCAGATTATGCCTCCTTGCCCTCTTCCTGTTTACCTGGGGCATGACCCCCAATCAACCTGAACAACTGAATTTGTAATTGTCCTTTGAAACTGCCTGGGAATGCAGGTCCCTATTTGGTTTCTCTGGCATTAAACACTGGGCTATATTTTAAGGAGGTCACTTTTGATTGGCTCAGATTAATTAAAATTCAGATAAATGCCTTCCATAGAGAATTTGGGATTTGTAAATGCAAACATTGGTAATAATCCTGCTGGTCATATGTAACAAAGGGAAATTTTCTTGCAACAATAAAAACCAGCATTATGCAAAATTATGTCAGTAATCTCTTGATGTTTTAAGTTTGTCTCTCTCCTTGTTAGCTATGTCTTATGAAGAATTAGGTTGATGTAGGGACTTAGCTTAGACTTCTAGGCTGATTGTACCTGTGTACATTATATGCCTACATTGCCTCTTGCTGGTTATTCTTTCAAAATAATTCTCTTGATATCTATGGGCATAGGTCCACATATATATATATATATATATATATATATATATATATATATATATATATATATATATATATATGTTGCCTCTGTGGTTTTTTTCTTTATTCAGATTGTCTTGACTCCCAATCCTCTTACTGAAGATTATTTTTTGAAAAATAACCAACTTTAAGCAAATATTTATCTCTTAACCTTCTCTTCCCCCCTCTCTTTAGCCTTCTTTTCTTTCTCCTTCTTCTATGCAGACTCCATTTAGGTGCATTTCTGTTTTTTTAAATATGTTTTATTGATTATGCTGTTACAGCTGTCCCAATTTCTTTTCCCTCTGCTTTCCTCCACACAATGACACCCCTCCCTCCAGTTGTTCCCCCCTTTAGTCCATGCCCATTGGTTGTGCATATAGTTCTTCTCAACATCTTCCTGTCTGCTCCTACTATGCTTCTTAATTCCTGAATCATCTCCCTCCCTTTCCCTTCTCCCTCCTCCCTGCTGACCCTCCCCCAATATGTTCCCCATACCTATAATTCTTTTTCCACTCTCATTGCCTACTTAGTTTGCCTTTGTTTCAATTCCCTAGCTTCTGTTGTTGGTTGTTGTGATACAGTTTTCATTTTAATGTTCTTAGTTTTGATTCTTCTTCTCCTAAACAAGTCCCTTTAACATCTCATATAACAGTGGTTTGCATCTAATGAACTCCTTCAGTTTTCCTTTGTCCTGGAAGCACTTTCTCTGCCCTTCTATTCTGAATGACAGCTTCACTGGATAGAGTAATCATGGCTATGGGTTTTTGATTTTTATAACTTTGAATATTATTGCCAGTCCCTTCTTGCCTGCAGAGTCTCCTTTGACAAATCAACTAATAGTCTAATTGGGACCCCTTTGTACATAATTCTCTTTTTCTCTCTTGCTGCTTTTAAGATTCTCTCTTTATCCTTAATTTCTGACATTTTGATTATAATGTGTCTTGTTGTGGTTCTCCATAGGTTCAGTTTGTTTTGAACTCTCTGTGCTTCCTGGACCTGTAATTCCATTTCCTTCCCCAAGTTATGGAAGTTCTGCTTCATTATTTTTTCACATAGTTTTTCAATATCTAGTTCTTCTTCTTCACCTTCTGGCAACCCTATGTTTCAGATGTTGGCCCACTTACAGCTGTCCCACAGGCTCCTGAGTCTCTCCTCATTTCCCTCACTTTTCGTTTCCTCTTTCTGTACTGGTCAACTGTTCCTTCCCTATGTTCCGATTTGTTGATTTGATCCCTGATTTTCCTTCCCTCACCATTTGTTTCATATGTGTTTTTATTCATTTTAGCAGGACTAGCCTTCATTCCTTTCCCATCTTGTTTAAGATCTGCTGTTAAGTCTGTAAGCTGTCTTATAACTACAACTCTGACTAAGCCTCAGAAAGATTATCTGTCTGCTGGTCCGAAAGATCATGTATTTGTTGTCTCATCAGCTGCTTGATTGGGATCTCTATTATGGTCCCTGCCATCCTGATAGTTTTGTTTACCTTTCCTTCCTGGGAGGGGCTGTTATACCCCCTATGCTATAGGGGGCAGAGCCCTGTGCACTCGTCACTGCTGGGCGACCCTTCTCACCACACTGTGGCGCTTTGTGTGGGTGTGGGGATCCAAGATGGATTCCTGCCATTCACTCTTCACTGAGAGACCAGGAGCCTCCTCCTCTGTCCCCATGTCCTCCAGCCCTCACAGTCCAAGGCAATAGGGGTCTGCCTTTACCAGCATTGGAATCGCAAGCTGATGGGTTTTGTCTGCAGCGAGGGGTGCTCCCCAGGCACTTCTCACCTCTGCTTAAATACGGGTGTCTGTGCTTACTGCGCTCCCACCACTGTCACTGCAGCTGCCGCCATCAGCACAGTTTGATCTCTTTGCTCCAGCTTCGCCCCTCCTACCCGTCTGGATGAGCACCACTTGTTTATAACTTCATATGTTGGACTTCCATGTAGCTTTATTTTCTGGAACTTCTGGTTATTTCTTGTTTTGCGGCGGTTGTAGTCTTTCTTAGTTGTGGAGGGAGACAGACCATATCAGTCTAGGCCTCCATCTTGGCCAGAAGTCATTTTTGTGCATTTCTTAAGGCAAAGCAAAGCCCTTTTTTCTTCTGTCCCCATATCAGGAGCCTATTCCTAATATATGTATCCCTGTATGTGCACCAAATTCTTTGGCTGTCCAGTTTGACTCTTGTCATAGTATCGTAGATCTGAGAATGACTGCAGAAAGAAAATCTAATACACATGCAAGTTTTTTTTGTATAAATAGTTTATATATATATTCTCAAACTACTTGGAACTCATTGTCTTACCTGGTTATTTTAGTAACTTTCCCTCTCATCTTCTTGCTTCCATAGTTGATCCTTCTATAATCTATTCTCCACAAAAAAACCTGGATGATCCTTTGAAATGTAAGTCAACTCGTGTTTCTCCTCTGCTCAAAACCTTCTAATGCTTTCTATCTCATTCAGAACAAATTTCATTGTTTATATCATAGCCTGCAAGAAACTTGATTCCTCCTCTACTTTTTGCTCTCATCCCCTTACATTTATGGTCTTGCTCATGTGACCTCAATCTAAATAGATTTATGCTAGTCTTCAAACACACCAAAAATACTCCTGCTTCAGGATTCTTGCACATGCTGTGCCCACTACTTGGAATGCTATTCCCTCAAGTATCTACACGGTTTACATTCCTTCATTGAATTTTTGGCTCAAATGTCCTGATTACTTAATCACCGTTCCCTCTCCTCCTGCCACACACAACCTTTGCTTGTGACTTTTTGTTTCCTTCATCACAGCAAATAATTTGCTTAGTTTGCTTAATTTCCCACTCCTCGGGTGCCTAGAACAGTATCTGGCATGTGATAAATGGATAATAAGTACCTAACACATTAAAAATATTAAAACACTTTGCATTGCTAGTGAAGTATTTCTTGAAAAAATGTTCTCAATTAGTCTATAAACCAAAGTCAGGCATTCATTAAATCTTAAATAATTGTGGAAGAATTTGCCTTTGATTTCTAAACATTTATTTATTATACATTGAGATATGCTTTACTAGGTGATTGAGGATTTAAGTATGAAATATATTTTTATCCTCTAGTACAAGCAATATACAAAACTTGTAAATTATTTTATTTGACATTCAGCTTTGTTATATAGATGGAGAAGCTAATATTGTCTCCATTTTATAAATAAGAAACTTAAGTTTAGTGTGCTTGAATGACTTGACTTGCCCAAAGTAATGAAACAAGTTTGTAAGAAGTCCAAGATTTGCTACTAACTAATTTGCATTACTTTGGACAATTATCTAAATCTCCAAAATTATCCTGCTTTCACTTTATCATGCTGCTATTCTGAATATATTTAGGCAATAGCTCTCACAGGAGTGTGCAGAGGTTTGTTCTTCTACGTGTGGGTAGGTAATGGGACAATACTTTTGAAAACAGAGTAATTATAATTTTATCCCCTGAGCCAGTCAGAATTGGCTGCATTAAAAACATAACCTCTAGACTTCCGGCCAAGATGGAGGCCTAGACTGACATGCTCCATCTCCCTCCACAACGAAGAAGGAATACAACTACTTCAAATCCAGCAATAACCAGAAGTTCCAGAAAATAAATGGAAGTCCAACGTATGAAGTTATAAAAAAGTGGTTCTCGTCCAGACAGTTAGGAGGGGTGAAGCTGAGGAGGAGAAGTCAAGCTGTGCTGTCTGTGGCAGCAGCAGTGACGGCAGCAGGACAGCGGTAAGCACAGACACCCGTATTTAAGGGGAGGTGAGAAGCACCTGGGGAGCACCCTCGGCTGCAGAACAGACCCGTCAGCTTGTGATTCCAAAACTGGGGAAGGCATGCCCCCATTGCCTTGGACTATGAGGCCCAGTGGGGGTGGAGATGGAGGAGGAGGCTCCTGGTCTCTCAGCGGAGATCGAATGGCAGGAATTCATCTTGGACCCCCAACCCCGCAGAAAACGCCCAGTTGTGACGAGTGCACAGGGCTCTGCCCCCTATTGCATAAGAGGTGTGACAGCCCTGCCCAGGAAGCAAAGGTAAACACAAAACTGTTCAGGATGGCACAGATCATAATAGAGATCCCAGTGATGCAGCTGACCAGACAGCAAATTTCTAATCCAACAAAGCAGCAGATAGGAAATCTTTCTGAGGGACAGTTCAGAGCTTTGCTTAAAAGAGTGCTTACAGACCTAACAGCAGATCTTAAACAAGATGGATAAGGAATGAAAGCTAGTCCTGCTGAAATGAACAAAAACACATATGAAACTAGTGGTGAGGGCAAGAAAACCAGGGATCAAATCATCAAATCAGAACATAGGGAAGGAACAGTCAACCAGTACAGAAAGAGGAAATGAGAAGTAAGAAAAATGAGGAGAGGCTCAGAAACTTATCGGACAGCTACAAGTGGGTCAACATCCGCATCATAGGGTTGCCAGAAGGTAAAGAAGAACTAGAAATGGAAAAATTATGTGAAAAAATAATGAAGCAGAACTTCCATAACTTGGAGAAGGCAATAGACTTACAGGTCCAGGAAGCACAGAGAGTTCAAAACAAACTGAACCCACGGAGAACCACAACAAGACACATTATAATCAAAATGTCAAAAATTAAGGATAAAGAGAGAATCTTAAAAGCAGCAAGAGAGAAGAAGAGAATTACATACAAAGACGTCCCAATAAGACTATCAGCTGATTTCTCAAAAGAAACTCTGCAAGCAAGAAGGGACTGGCAAGAAATATTCAAAGTAATGAAAAGCAAAAACCCATAGCCACGATTACTCTATCCAGCGAAGCTGTCATTCAGAATAGAAGGGCAGAGAAAGTACTTCCAGGACAAAAGAAAACTGAAGGAGTTCATCGTATCCAAACCACTCTTATATGAAATGTTAAAGGGACTTGTTTAGGAGAAGAAGGCTCAAAACTATGAACATTAAAATGAAAACTGTATCACAACAACCAACAACAGAAGCTAGGGAATTGAAACAAAGGCAAACTAAGTAGGCAACAAGAGTGGAAAAAGAATTATAGGTATGGGGAACATATTGGGGGGAGATCAGAAGGGGGGAGGGAGAAAGGAAAGGGAGGGAGATGATTTGGGAATTAAGAAGCATAGTAGGAGAAAGCGTAGACAGGAAGATGTTGAGAAGAACTATATGCACAACCAATGGGCATGGACTAAGTGGAGGAAAAACTTGAGAGGGGGTCACTGGAATGAGAAGAGCAGAGGGAAAAGAAATTAGGACAACTGTAACAGCATAATCAATAAAACATATAAAAAAACATAATGTCTAGATTTTAGTAGTTAATAAAATAGTGTCTTTTTTTTATTTATGCTGCAAGCCCAGCATAGGTTATAGGAGGGCTTTGTTCATGAACCAGTTGGAGCCCTGGGTTGATGGAAGCTCCATTTGATCACCTGTTTCCAGGGTCACCAAGGCAGCTGGAAAGGGGGCTGGAAAGCGATGCAAAAGCAAGTGAATGTTTCAAACCCTCTCCTTTCAGTGGCCAGCAGTTCTATTGACACTCCAAACTTTTGTGACTCAGAAGGACAGGAGAATGGAATATGGATGAAAATGGTGAATGTTAATAACGATCCTCTCACCCGCCCACTGACAAATACACACACATAGACACATATGTGTATGTAACAGATTAGTTTTTTTTTTCTTGGATGATAACTCACTTGTCCTGCCAAATCTTTGACTTTGGTAACCAGTGTTTCCTACTTGGGTTTATTGTTGAGTCCTCCAAATGAGTTTCTAAAATCCAGGGAAACAGATGCCAGATAATAATGACAGAGAAACAATTTATTTTCCCCTGGAAACCTTTACCCAACAGTGACAGTGTTGTCCTCATATTAGACATTACAATTTATTCTTGCTTCTTAGTTTTTATCTTAATCACCTCTAACTTTTATTTGTACATAGATAGTTGTTGATAAAACAATAAAATGTTTGATAGAGGAGCGAAAAAATAAAATAAAAGAACTGGGCTATTCTTTGTAAATGCAAATTGTTCATATCAGAATCTGTTATATATTACTAGAGAATACTTTAACATTACAGTCAGACATGTGAAAAATGAATGCAATGCCAAAAAGAGGAACCAAATCATGGTTTATATAGCATAGCCTTTCTTAGTAGTAGAAAAAGTAGAGAGGGAGTAGGAGTAAACAGAAAAATATTCAGTACATAAAAGAAATGGAGAGATTGACTCTCACAGATTATGTTCCTGAGCCTTACTAAAGGTAATTTTTTCCTCCAAGTCATTTAATTATAATGTAAAACATAAAATCACTATATCCAGAGTTTTAGAATCACATAAGTATAAATTTCAACTTAATTTTAAGTGTTTAAGTATTATAAAGATTTAAACTTTACTAACATTTTACTCTAGAAGTTAGAACTAGATACAATTTTTAATGTTAATTTTAAAATTTTTGGTAATATTTGATTTTAATGCTTCAGGGATGAGTTTGATAGAAGAAAAAGAAAATAGTGACTTGAACTGACATGTGAGACCTCCATAATACCATTTTCATTTGACTGTGCAAAAATGATTTCAAATTTTGCTGAAGTTTATAGAGAATTATGTTTATCTCATTTTATGCATATATGTGTTTACAAAGAATTGGTTGAAGATACCATTATATGTAATGTAAGATATATTATCTATTTGTTATCTATCAATCATCTATTCATTTAAAAAAGAGCACCAGAAAGTAAATTATTTTGTAGAATATTTGTTGACAAAGATGTATGCATTATAAATCTGAAATTTTGAAAATTATATTTTCTTGATGTGAGCATAAATAGCTTTGAATTTCATAGTTCAATGTAAGGCATTTATTTCTCATTATTCACTGCAGTAAATAAACTTGCAACTTAGTGCTCATTTCATTTATCCTGCTTAATCTTATTTTAAATAGCCCTTGTAGAGAGAAAATGAGTTATATAAAAATAAAAAACTATTAAAATCACCTGAATTAGCCCTGGCTGCTGTGGCTCAGAGGATTGAGCTTTAGCCTGCGAGCCAAATGTCGCCGGTTCGATTCCCAATCAGGGCACATGACTAGGTTGCACATCAGGTCCCCAGTTGGGGGCGTGAGTGAGAGGCAACCACACAGTAATGTTTCTCTCCCTCTCTTTCTCCTTTCCCCTCTCTCTAAAAATAACTAAATTAAAATAAACAAAGAAACAAATAAATTATTTTTAAAAAATCACCTGAATTAAATATGAATGATATAAAATACAGGTTATTCAAATTTATACTTGTAATGTTGACTTTTATTGTTTAAAGAATATTAATCATGTAAAAATTAATTAGAACAATATGTTATATTCTTTTAGGAATAAAAATAAATATTTATCTTTTGTCTACTTTATATGTTCAATATGAGAAAATACTAAAAATAAAAACAAGTACAATTATATCATTTGCTATAACATGGATGGACCCAGAAGGTATTATGCTAAGTGAAATGAGTCAGAGAGAAAAAGAAAAATACCATGTAATTTCACCTATGTGTGGAATCTAAAGAACAAAATAAATGAACAAACAAAATAAAAACAACCTCATTGATGCAGAGAGCAAACTTATGGTTGCCAGGGGGGAAGGGACTTGAGAGGGATGAAAAAGGTGAAGGGATTAAGAAGTACAAATTCACAGTTACAAAATAGTCATGGGGATGTAAAATACAGCATAGAGAACATAGTCAATAATATTGTAATAATTATGCATGGTGCCAAGTGGATACTTGAATCATCAAGAGGACTATTTTTAAACTGTATAATTGACTAACCAGTACTCTATGTACCTGAAACTACTATAAAATAATATTGAATGCCAACTGCAATTGAAAAATAAAAATAAATAAAATCTTTTCAAATATTGAAAAAAAATACAATTAAGCAAAGAGCAAAGGCCCTCTCCAACTCACAGAGTATCAATGAGGATTTGTGAAATACTATAAAATAGAATTTATATTGCTATTGTATGACAGTAGTATTATATCTTTATAGATATATGCTATCACAAAAGAAAGAAAAAACATAGTTATTATTATCTACTTTCAGCAAGGAGAGCACAGAACTTCATTAAATGTTTTTATAGCTCAGAAGTTAATTTTTTTTTGTTTGGCTATCATTAAAATGTTCATTGCCATATATCTTATTACTTTTGGGGAGATTTGTGTCAAAATTTTAAAAAATTAGAAAATAAATTGCTTAGAGGAAAAAATTAAGATATGTATTTGTTAAAATCTTCTGGAGATATATTTAGTTGCTTATATTACATTAGGCCAACAAGAAATGGGAATACATGCTTCAGAGGTCTGCATATTAGTTCACACAACTAAATAATTTTACTTACTTAGTTTAGACATTTTTTCTGTCTATAATGCTCATGTAAAGCTACAGAGTTTTAGCTGATATTCTTATTGAAAATGAGAGATAAAGTAAAGACATAATAACAAGATATACTATGTAGGCTGTAAGATGAACCAGAAATATCTTTCCATAGAATTATTTTGGAGAAGCTTATGTGTAAGATTTAGGACTAAATTTTAAAAATATTTTTCTGTTGGCTTGCTCATTACCTTTACTCACTTATAGACTTTATATTTCTTTGAATTTATAGTCAAAGTTGTGAAATTCAAATTGTTGTGTCTACATAAGCGAGATTGAACACTCTGGAGCAGTGGATTAAAGTAAGCAAAGGATTTATTTGCGAGTGGTCGGGCAGAGAACTTGTCTCAAACAAAGCACCGACAGGAATGGGATTTTAGGCAGGGTTTATATAGAATTTGGCTCCTTCTCTAGTGAGAAGCAGCTTTTGGGAAGGGGATGGGTTGGGGCAAGACAGAGCTGCAGAAGTGTCAAACAGGAACAAAGTTCTCAGGGCCAAAAGTTCTCAGTGCCATAAATCTATCTCCGGTGGCAGCATAGCTCTCCAGCCAAGGACGAATTCTCTACAAAGCAATTTATCTTCAAAGGGCTAGATATCCTGTAAAATATAACCTCACAAATATTATAAACAAGACACAAGCAAATAGAAGGAGATAGGGTTTGTAAATTACTGAATGGCTGCAACACTCATCCCTTACATTCCTTTCTCTAAGGCTTTTTAGCAAGTCTTTGCTAATTCTTACAGAGAACATCTGAAGTTCCTACATATTTACATATTTAGCAAACCTCTGCAACCTTTTACAGAGAATAGCTAATGCCTCTACAAAATGACACTGTTATTTCCTAGAAGTATGTTATGAGACAAATGAGAAAAATGGTAATGATTGTGAGCCCCACTTACTATTAGAAAAATAAATAAGAATGTGGAAAATGAGGAAATAGTTTAATTGCCAGTGGAAAAGCAAAGAATAAGGGAATACTAAAATAATTTAAAAATCTGAATAATAAGGACTTCCTGAGATCTGCTATGGGTGACCGAAAATGGAGGCTACTACTTCTAGAGAATCGAGGCTTTAAAAATCTTTGAAAATAATTTCCAAGATGTGAGCTGTTGACTAACATTTTCCCTAAATTGTCTTCTGGTGAGATATTCTTCCCCACATCAGAGTAGAAATCACAAAGTGATTTTTTGAATTAGAATAAGGTGCTTTTTTGAAAACGCTCCTTCCATTCAGCTGAACTATAGTGCACCTGACCAGAAACCTCAGATTAGATTTTGTGAGACCATACAAATTGCTTGAAAATGCCGGAAAGACAAGAGCTGTGATATTTCTCAATAGGGGAAAATAAAATAAAATAAAATTTCCCACTCACCAAATCTAGTATCAGTTATTTTGTGGCCTCTTCTTTATTCTTTGGGTTGTTCTCAGATACTATGATTTGCATAGTTCAGAGAAAACATTGTGGAGACTCTCAGTCTGCAGCGGTCCATTTGAAGGAACTGGATCTCAGTGCCCAGTTGTTTCAGATACTATGGGAAACCAGCCACCTCAGAGACCCAGGTCTCTGTGGAACTTGCTACCCTCTTGTTCGACCAAACCTCAAGAATCCAGCTGTCAGGAATTAGGCAATTTGCTTCTTTATCAACTTTCAGCGGTGTTTGGTTTTCACAGAAACCAATTTAACAAAATGTCTGGTTAATTCCCCAGTGCTTAATAAAAACTCAACCCTAGATACCTCACTTTAATCTTGAGGTATTATTTTTCTAATTTTATAAATGAGAAGATTGTAACTAAGGAAAAATTTAAAAATTTGTGTACATTTATGTGACTAGCAAATAAGGGCATAGAATTTGAAACTGGCTACCTGACATGGGCCAGATGAAGGAGCCTGGTATTTAATAGGAAGAAGGACAACAGAGATGCACATGAATGCATCTCACTGTAATGGAAGTTAAAGTGTGCTACTACATTATAATATAAGTGAGAAAACAGAGGAAGAAATGAACAATTCAACATGTGGTACTCAAATAAGGTTTCTAAGAAGAACCAAGGGTTTTGAGAGTTGAGGAACCAACCTTCCAAAGATGGGGACAAGTATTTTGAACTTTTTGCATCTATCATCTCCTAATCACTCCCAACTCCACCACCATCTTATATTTTGTTTTCCACTTCCTGGTTTTCCCCCAAACACCATTCATTTCTTACTAAACATATTTGTCATCGCATATTATTTATAATCACTAATCCATTTCATTTATGGTATATGTTTTCCTTACAGCGTTATTCTATTATATACACTAAATTATTGTGGCACATATAGTATGTATACTATTGAATATAATTCAATTTGCAATGTTATTTGTACTTTTTTATTTGTTCTGAACATTTAGGATCTTCTCAACTGTTATAAGGGATATTAATGAGGGGAAAAAGAGGAAAGTGGGAAACGTGAGCCAAAGAATACGAGAAAATAGAGAAAGAAAATGGGGCAGGAGAAGAAAGAGAGGGAGAGAGAGAAAAGAAAAAACAACTGTCAACAAATGTAACCAGCGCTATGCTAATTCTTCTATGTGCTTGCAAATCTCTGCATGTGAAAGGAAAGCATTCAGATAGAAAATTTTAGAGAATACAATTAAAGGACACAATTTATAAATAGAACATGAACATAAAAAAGTATAGGAAAGATCATGTGAGATGTGTTAGAGATCTAACATGAAATCAAAACTCTTGTTGTGTTTAGAAATCCCCCAATTATTTTTTAAGTTATCAATTTTAGTTAAAGGTATTTCAAAATGCAGTTTTGTATTACACAGAAAAGAGGAGATGAAAAAGAATGCCAGTAAGGCCAACATAAGCTAAGTCTTTCATAAAGTCTAAAATATGTATGTGGAGTAGAACTACTTGATCATAGGATGTGAAAATGGAAAATATATATAAATGACCTTTTAGTCCAAAACCTTCATTTTGGAGATGAGGAGATGAAGAACTAAATACCTTTTTTTTAAGTAAAAAAGGGAGCCATTGGGAGACTTCCCCAGATTCCACATCTTGGGTTGTTTTCCTATTTTTTAATATATATTATTTTACTTTATGTTGTTTAATTACAGTTGTACCAAATTTTCCCCATTGCTTTCCACTGCCCTGATCACCCCTTGCCCCCACTCCTGCAGTCAATCCCCACTCTGTTGTCCATGTTCATGGGTCATTTATACTTGTCCCTTGACTACACCCTTTCCCTTCTTTCCCCATTATCTGCCTCCCACCTCCCTTCTGGTTGCTGTCAGTTTGTTCTTCATGTCCATGTCTCTGGTTCTATTTTGCTCATTTGTTTGTTCTATTCATTAGATTCCACTTATAAGTGAGGTCATATGATATTTGTCTTTTACTGCCTGGCTTATTTCACTTATATAATACTCTCCATTTCCATCGATGCTGTCTGAAGTTCTTTCTTTCTGCTTCATAGTCTTCTATTGTGTGAATGTACCACAGTTTTTTGATCCACTCATTTACTGATGGGCACTTAGGCTGTTTCCAGTACTTGGCTATTGTAAATAATGCTGCTATGAAAATTGGGGTGCACAGGTTCTTTTGAATTGGTGTTTCAGGATTCTTAGGTATAATCGTAGCAGTGGGATCACTGAATCAAAAGGCAGTTCCATTTTTAGTTTTTTGAGGAAATTTCATACTGTTTCCCACAGTGGCTGCACTAGTTTGTTTTCCTATTGAATTGAAGACTACTAACATTGATATGGAATATGTCAGATTTGTGGGCTACACTCAGGAAATATAAAGTAAAGCCATTAAGAAATCAAGTAGAAATTCTAGAGAATCACACTAGAGAGAAAGCTTCAAATACATGTGACCCATTTTTATTCTATGGCCAAACTGTTTGATTCAAGGCTAAGGATAAGTATTTTGCTAACTCTGAATTGATTATAATCTTAGAAGTAAGACTTATAAACAGTTTGAGTAATTTTTTAAATAGAGAGCGTTTCTTGAAAAGTATTTGGAAAAAAAAAGTATTTGAAACCCATAACATATATTTTATAAACAAATAATGAGTTCTAGAAATGATAATGTCTTATATTTAAATTTGTTTATGTAAATATTCTCAATGACCTGTCTTTGAATATGCTTTAAGAGAATTAGTTCTCTCCCTTCTTGCAGTTTTTGTTTGCTCAATGACAGGAGCTTCAAGGGCAGTATAGACAGAGATGTCCTCCTCTTCTCCTAGCACAGGCTATTCCTTTTAGGGTTGGGGCCAGGGAAAGAAGAGGGAGTCACTTGACTCAGGTAAAAAATTTAAGGGGACACTAAAAAACTCAGAAATCAAGACAAATAATATTTTGTGTTTTTCAAAAACAAAATTTTAACAAATAAAACCCTGCTTAATGAACAAAATATTAAAGGATCACTTAACAACATGGTGCCAGGCCATATCGGAGTCTCAGGCAAAAGAAAAAAAATCAATAATACTGACATAAGAGTTGGGGTGGAACAGGGAATCTTTTATAACTGGCAAACTAGATTTGAATTAAGCAACCATGTCTCAAAGAATGCTATAAAAAGGTAGAAAGACAGAAGCATTTATTCAGTCATCCAACCTAATCTTTTTGACATGTTAAGGCTCCTGATTAAATATGTGGTTTGAGGGTAGCAGGTAGGATATGTGTTTGGAAAATGCTTGGTAAAATTAAATGATGAGTCTTTAGTGAGCTGGACATTTCTCTCTGAAAATGTTTTTCCAGGACTGTGAAGTCATTTAAGTTGGTAAAAAGCAAAATATCATTGAGTTTAATAGGATCACATAAAGAATGAAATAACTCTTTGAGTTAATCTAAAGTAGAGGCCCTGGCAGGCTTGCTATATAGGTCAAATGACAGAGTGAGAAGTACAACATGGAAATACATCAACTGTATAGAAAGGAGGTACATTTTGAAGAGCAGCTCTTCTTTGATATCTTAAATTATGTGTATTTGACTATGTGGCTCTGGTTGCTTTCCTTCACCTGGCTAACTTTTTATACTTCAGTACTTAGTTCAAATATTAATTCTTTAAAGGAACTATCTCTGATTGCCCAGTGTAGATTAGATCTCCCATTATGTACGTTCATTGGACCATGCATTAACATTAATCAAAATGATAGGTGTATCAGTCAGGGAAACAGTAATCACATTAGATCTTTCAAGGAGAGTAAATTTAATAGGCAGAATTAGTTATACAAATGGTAAGAGTGTTGATTCCACATCCTGGTTATTTTCCTATTAAACTGGGGTTTATTAAGATTCATATAGAAAATGTCAGATTTGTGAGCTGCACTCAGGAAATGTCAAAGCAAGGTAAAGTAACCCAGACTGGGAGTGTATCTGTGACTCCTTATGGTGTCTAGCAGAATGCCAGAAATTCCAAAAAGAACCATTTGTACTAATGGTTGGGAAATCAGAGCCAAATACGGTACAGAAGGGCAGAGACACCACAAAAAGACAAAGAGAAAGGAATAAATACCTGAGAGAGAGGAAGACCCATGACTTCTCTCCTTCTACCACCTTCCAGTATCATGTCAATGCCTTTCATTGGCCAAACTGGAAGACAGTTGTCAAAGGATTCTGGGAAACGTAGTTAACAGGGATTTCTGGACCCCTGTGATACAGCACAGGATGTGGAAGAAAAGCAAACACCGTTAGTATAATAAATAATTATATATGAATTAGTTATTATCTTTTGCCTGGCTGGTTTGGCTCAGTGGATTGAGCGTCAGCCTGCGAGCTAAGTGTTGCTGGTTCGATCTTCCAGTCAGGGCACATCAGAGAAGGAAAACTCTGACTCCAAAAAACCTCCGCTGCCTTGCGGCATACCTCTTCAGGGGAAAGGCTAAGGGAGTAAACCCCGACAGAAAATCCGGAGCCGGAGTCCCTAAGGCGGTTTGACGTTGTAGTCAACACCGGCAACTCCTGCGGCGCACCTGAAACCAAGCTGTATTGACTCCATCTTTCCCTTGGACTCTTCAGCTGCGAAGAGAGGGGGGGTCTGCTGCATGGGCAACAGCAGACCCTCCATATCACCCTGCCCAGGCTCTGTAGCTTCAGCTTCACTGGAGAGGACACTCCAGCGTCATCGCAAGATGTCGATTCAACACGGGAGGAGACAGATACCGTGTCACTCCCGAGTCGGACTGCACAGCCATTCTCGGCGGTGCAGATAGACTCTTAAGAAGCTACACCATCGTCTCTCGAGACGGACGGCTGCCGACGATGAAACGAGTTATTATCTTGTCAGTGCCCATTTCTCTAGTCAGTCTGTAATTTCCATAGGTCAGGAATGTATCTGCCTTATTCACTCATATATTCTCAGCACATTTCATAGTGCCTGGCCCATAGAAAATTTTAAATAAATTCAAGAATATGTCAATGAATTTTGTCATTACCACTGTATTTTCAAGAGACCTGATCACCACTAAGAGTTATGTGCTTCTTCCAATGCTAGTGTGAACAGGAGCTTTGTTATATATCAAGAAATAACAAAGCCTCCATCTGAAGAAAATGGAGAACAGAGACAGGAGAGAAGAAGTAAAGGAAGTGATTAATAAATGATATAATTTCAGAACTTAGAAAATTTTCTTCTGCTTGAGTCTTAACTACTTTATCCATCTCACCCTCTCATGTCATAGGCCACTCCAGTACATATGTCAACTTGGGAAGATTTTTGTTAGAAGAGGGAAGACAGACATCATGTAAAGAATGTTCAGTTTAGCGAAAATACTCATAAACTAAAGTTAAAGTCCAATCTTCTTAATATCTGTCACAAGACAACATTCAAAGACTGTTCTTTACCATTGTATTAGGGCAAGATCATTCTTCTGTCGTTATGGTTTCATCTAATCCTCTGGTTAAAGGGATGGACCACAGACACTATATTTCAAAACACAAGGACACTTTTCTATTTTAGCTTTCCTTCTATAACTTCAATTATGTGCTTAGTAATCTACTTGAAGTTGAGTTACAACTCACTGATGTCCTTTTAATTATTTTAGACTTTTTCTATGACTTTACTTTTGAATAGTTTCTACTGTTACGTCTTTAAATTCACTAATAGAAGTGTCAAATCTGCAGTTAACTCTATGTAGTTTATTATTTTCTTTTACTTCATTACAAATTTTATTTTGTTTGCTAAAACAGTAAAGGAACAGAGTCTATTTATTTATTTATTTATTTATTTGATGAATTATTACTATTCACTACCAGTAAAGTAAATAAATGATCAGAGAGGGGAATGCCAAACACAAAACAACTACAGTTGTTACTACAACTGTTACACCAAAGAAATAGAAAAAAACCACATTGTTACCATCATTGCTTAATTTGCTCAAAGGACAAGGAATATCAGTGCTATTTGTCCAGTCTGTTAGTGTTTCCAATGGTTGCCTACGTTTTTAGTTCTGAGGCTAGGATTTATATTATTCAATGTCATCTTCATTTTCATTTAGACATTATATGTTCCTTTTAGTTCTGAGGCTAGGATTTATATTATTCAATGTCATCTTCATTTTCATTTAGACATTATATGTTCCTTTTCTAGAATTTAGAATCATGTTTTAAAAAGATCTTTTATGTTTCTTCTTAATAGGCTTATGTTTTCCTCTACCTTCTTGAACATATGGAGTATGGTTCTAGCAGCTGTTTTAATGTGCTTTTTTTACTGTTGCTGTAATCTGTGCCATTTGTTGGTCAGTTTTTATTGAGTAATTTTTCCCACATTATTAGTCATATTTTTTTGTTTCTTTCCATGCCTCATGATATTTTATTAGATTCCCAGCATTATGAGTGTTGGTTCTTACAGTAATTTTTTTCTAAAAACATTTTTAAGCTTTGTTCTGGGGTGTAGTTAAATTGCTTGAAAACATTTTAACTGTTTCATAACTAGCTTTAATCTTTGACAGGTGGAATCAGAGAAGTCTTTACTCTAAGTCTAACTTATCTCCATTAGGCTTTCTGAGTACTCTTCCTGA
Source organism: Furipterus horrens (assembly GCF_987537825.1). NCBI lineage: Eukaryota > Metazoa > Chordata > Mammalia > Chiroptera > Furipteridae > Furipterus > Furipterus horrens. The sequence goes on along the minus strand of NW_028327179.1, from coordinate 70,258,386 downwards.
TGCAAGCTCTGTATATTACAATGTTTCTTGCCTCTTGTTTTGATTTAACTGTTTGTTAACTATTTCTCCATGTTCACCATTCATTTTTAGCCCTTTAAATGTTCATTCTCAGACAAACTTCTCTGTAATTCCTTTAATCAGTGTCTGTTGGTAACAAATTGTTTCAATTTTTATTTTTCTGAAAATGATTTTATTTCATTTTTACTCAGGAAAGATTATTGAAAGGCTTTTTTCTTTGTTTTGTCTTTTCTCCTCAAATCTCTAACACTCCCTCCTCTAGCTTTACTCTCAGCTGATCTTACTTCCTACTTCAGTGAAAAAATTGAAGTCATTAGAATAGAACATGCAGATTCCCAATACCACCCTACCTGCCAAGCATAAGCAGCATTTATACTATACTGTCCTGGTTGAAACTTCAGATGAACTAGCTCCATTCTACCTAAAATCAAACTTTCCACTGAATACTGAACCCTATCCTTTTGCCAACTCCTTCAGCAATTCTTTCCTCATTCTTCTACACAACCACTTTTTCTGGACATTCTCACTTGATACTAGACACTCTTTACTGGACATTCTTATCAGCACACAGCATGTCCTTCCTTCTACAATGTAGTTCTAAAACATATATGACTCAATTTCATGGCTAGCTTCTACAATATTTTCATGCTTCCTCTTTTCAGGAAATCTCCTTGAAATAATTATTATGTAAAGCCTGTTTCCACTTCTTCTCTTGAATAATAACTATCCAATCAGATTTGTGCCCCACAACTCCAAACAAATCACCTTTTTTCAAGATTACATGGCTAAATCCAATGTTAACTTCTCAGTGTCCATTATACTCCACTATCAACAGCATCTGACAGACAATCACTCCTTTTTAATATCACTTGGTTTTGTTCTATCCCATACTCTTTTCAGTGTTTTGTGTCCATTTTTCTAACAATTATAATTTCCCTGGTCAATCCTTGGTTCATTTCTTTTCCTATACTCACACTTCACCTCTTGGTAATCTTAACCGGTATTTTGCCTTTAATTATCATCCATATGGAAATGGCTCTCAAATTCACATAGCTAGTGAAGAGTTTTCTCCTGAACTCCAGACCAAATTATCCAATTTTCCTTTCAACAGCTCCAAATTGATGCTTAAGGAATGTTCCAAAGTCAACAAGCCCAAATCAAATTTCTGATATCATCTTTCTCTCGAAGCTACATCAACCATATTCAGAATGCAGATTGAGGACCCCTATTTTTTCTATTAGCTCAGGCAGAGTATTTCAGTTACCTTGGTTTCTCTCTTGCCCAATCTGTCAGGAAATTTTGTTGATTCTATATTCAAAATAAATCTATAATCTAACTACTTCTCACCATTCTACTTGCTCCCACCTACACCCTTCTAAATTATCTTTATCTTGTACCTGGATTACTTAAAAGTCTCCTAATTGATTTCTTTACTTGCCATTCCCACTTCACCCTTACCTTACCCATAGTAAAATCTCACAATAGTTGGTATGATTCTGTAAAAATTCATCCTGCCACTGTTCACTCACTCCTCATCCTTCATTCCCTGTTTCACTGAGTAAAAAATAAAGGTTCTTAACAGCGGCTCTCAGTGTGTTCCAGCCACACTGGCGTCCTGACTCTGGAATTCTCCCACTACAGGGTTAGTATTACTGCTTGTTTTCTTTCTTTGAAACACTCTCACATGCCAGAGTTCCCTTACAATCAAGTCTTTGCTTAAATCTCACCTTTTTAATGAATTGTATTCTGACAGTCCCATTTAATTTTGTAAACATCTGCCTTCTCAATCCCAATTCCCTTATCTTGGTCCATTGTTTTCACAAAATATTTTACTTATTTACTAAGACTATTATTTATTGACTCTTTCTTTACATATAAATTCCAGGAGAGCATAAATTTTGGGGTGTCCATTTTATTCACTTATAGATCTTAATCATGCCCTGGCTGGTTTAGCTCAGTGGATTGAGCGTCGGCCTGCGAGCTAAGTGTCGCTGGTTCAATCTTCCAGTCAGGGCACATCAGAGAAGGAAAACTCTGACTCCAAAAACCTCCGCTGCCTTGCGGCATACCTCTTCAGGGGAAAGGCTAAGGGAGTAAACCCCGACAGAAAATCCGGAGCCGGAGTCCCTAAGGCGGTTTGACGTTGTAGTCAACACCGGCAACTCCTGCGGCGCACCTGAACCCAAGCTGTATCGACTCCGTCTTTCCCTTGGACCCTTCAGCTGCGAAGAGAGGGGGGGTCTGCTGCATGGGCAACAGCAGACCCTCCATATCACCCTGCCCAGGCTCTGTAGCTTCAGCGTCATCGCAAGATGTCGATTCAACACGGGAGGAGACAGATACTACCATGTCACTCCCGAGTCGGACTGCACAGCCATTCTCGGCGGTGCAGATAGACTCTTAAGAAGCTACACCATCGTCTCTCGAGACGGACGGCTGCCAACGACGAGATCTTAATCATTTAAAAACATTTTTCATGAATAGAATGAATGAATAAATGGGAGATACTTTCACGGAGTATGGGATTTTAGGTTGACAGCTATTTCTTCTCAACACCTTGAAGTTATCACTTTCCAATCTTTTGGTTTTCTTTTTTTTTTTAAGTATATTTTATTGATTATATTGTTACAATAGTTCCAATTTTTTCCCCTTTGCTCCCCTCCGCCCAGCACCCCCCTTCCCCGACAATCCCCTCCCCAAGTCCATGCCCATGGCTCACCCTTTCATATATTCTTCTTCTTTTTTTAAAAAATAATTAATTAATTAGTTAAATATTTTAACAATAAAAAATAACAATCCCTCCCTCTCAGACTTAAGACCCTTTACAATCTTATAAAGGACAATGGACGAAGGTCTCGAGCTCCTCTAGTTGCTTCAAGCTGGACATGGTCGTCGTCCTACCTACCCTTGGGTCAAGAAATCCCTAATAAGAGTGGGGGTGTGGAGGGGAGGGTGGCCTTCCCACAAGAGGAAGGATCATGCAGACTCCAGGTTGGTTGGCTGTCTCTGGACAACGGCATGCTTGGTTTAACAGGCTGGCATCCTTGTTGTATTCTGGGGGCATCAGAGTTAAAGGACATCATTCAATCTGTAACCACTAGATGACAAAAGACAGGCATTAATTTTTCAATGTCCCACATTAGGGAAAAGAAGGGCTTCTTTAGAGGAAGGTATGCCAGGTACATCTCACCTGTCCAAAACCCTTTTGCCCATTATACTTAGTTTGGACTGAGGGAAATATTTTAGGTTTCCCCCCTCTCAGGCCTCTGGGCTCTTTCTGTCCAAGCCATTAGGATAGAAAAGAGAAACCAGTTTTAAAGTGAAGCCCACAGGCCACCCCGTTCTTCACCAACCCAGCCACTTAGTTCAGCCAAACCATTAAGTCTCAGGAGGCAGCAATGCAGACAGGATTAAGTGAGGCCTATACGTATAGACAATCACTCAGGTAATGAGATTGTAGGCTTATGCCCTTTGAAAACAGAAAACACATGTTAATTTATGTAACATAACCCACACACAAGTTTATAGATCTGTAGGACTGTCTTATCGGAAAGACATCCAGTTGCAAGGCATTTGACATTCTTCTTGCCTGTAAATTAAACATCTTTGATAATGCCACAGACATAGTTTAACTTTCAAATGAAAACATATTTTAAATGAAAAGAAACTTTAAAGACGGTTAGCTGCACTACTTTATAGTCTACCACTGGGCATTGTGATCTTCCTTGAATCTTGATTTTTCTCCCTAAGATTACCATCCTTGTCATTAAAGGGACTGCATTAAGTTCATTTTTAATTTATCCTGTTCATTTGCATAAACACAACAAGAGCAGCAAATGATCGCTTATGATCTTTAGTTTTGCTTTCCTGGAACTTACACAAGGAACATTTAGGGTGACCTTCAGTCTGCCCTTCAGGGCACAGAAGCTGAGCCACATACCTGGCATTCAGCTTTGCCTGTAAACACCTGTTTTTCCAGGTCCTCCTGGTTTTCCATTGTGCCTTAAGGTCCCTTCTAGCCATCTTTCAGGAAAACAACCTTCGTTCCTTCCCTGGAAAGATTGCTATGGACCGCTCATCCATCCAAGGTACCAGGCCTTTTATCTCGTGGACTTTTATTACCTTTGAAAGTCAGTCCCAGTTGCTCAGGGCTTTTTGGTAACAACCAAAGCCCAAGCATGTCTCCTTTAGGCATGACATTCCAGTCAAAGTCTTAGTCAAAAAATCATTATTAACAACTGGTCTTATTAGTTTTATGCAAAGAAATTTAGGTCATTACTTACTTCTTTAGAATGCCAACTTCTGGAGGGATCAGATAGGGAGAAAATATATACAGTGTGAAGGAAAATCCTTGTCCTTCTAATATTCACTGAACTTGCATTTCTATTCTTTATATTTTTATTTTTTCCCCCCACTAAAAATTTTCCTGTTTGTTTGTTTTTCCATTACAGTTGTCTCACTTTTTTTCCCCCTCTTGCTTCTCTGCACCCTGTCCCTCCCTTCTCCCACATTTAGTCCGCACCCCGCTGTCCATGTCCATGGATCATTTATACATGTTCTTTGAATAGACCCTTCCCCTTCTTACCACTTCTCTCACTCCCATCTCCCCCTTTGTTACTGTTAGTTTATTCCTCGTTTACATACCTCTGGTTCAATTTTGCTCATTTGTTTGTGTTGTTCATTAGTTTCCTTTAACAGGTGATAGCATAAGGTAATTTTCTTTTGTTGCCTGGCTTATTTTGCTAAGCATAATTCTCTCTAGTTCCAATCGTGTTGTTGCAAATGGTAGAAGTTCCTTCTTTCTTTCAGTACTTATTCATTGTCATTTTCCCCCTTTGTACTCGTGTTCCTCTCTGTCTCTCTCTGTTTCTTCATCTTCTTAAAGCAGACCGTTTAGCATCTCTTGCAATACTTGTTTGGTGGAGATGTATTCTTTTAACCTTCTTTTGTCTTGGAAACTCCTTATTTCACCTTCCATTTTGAATGAGATCCTTGCTGGGTACAGTATTCTTGGTTGTAGGCCTTTGTTTTTCATTACTTGAAATATATTTTGCCATTCCCTTCTGGCTTGTAGTGTTTCTGCTGAGAAATCTGATGATAGCCTTATTGGAGCTCCCTTGTATGTTATTAGTTGTTTCTCTCTTGCTGCTTTTAGGATCCTCTCTTTGTCTTTGAATGTTGGCATTTTAATTATGATGTGTCTTGAAGTGGGCCTGTTGGGGTTCATCTTCATTGGGACCCTCTGTGCTTCCTGGACTTGCATGATTCTTTCTCTCTTCATGTTAGGGAAGTTTTCTGTCATTAGTTTTTCAAAGAGGTTTTCTATCCCTTGCTCTTCTTCTTCTCCTTCTGGAATTCCTATGATATGGATATTATTACGTTTCATGTTGTCCTGCAGCTGTCTTAGAGCCTCTTCAGTCTTGTTCAGCCTTTTTTCATTTTGTTGCACTGTCTGTGAGTTTTTGTCTACATTGTCCTCCAGCTCGCTGATCCAATTTTCTGCTTCCTCTAGCCTGTTTTTAATTCCTTCTACTGTGTTCTTCAATTCAGAGATCGTATTCTTCATTTCCTCCTGGCTCTTATTGATAGCTTCCATGTACTTTTTGATGCTGGTATAATTCTCAGTAAGTTCCTTATAGTTCTTCTGGAGATCACTGTAGTTTTTCTGGAGTTCTTTGTAGTTTCCGCTGAGCTCATTGAGCTTCTCCATAATACATGCTTTCAATTCCATATCTGATAGTTGGCTCCCCTCTATTTCATTTAGCACTCTTTCTGGGGACTCTGCCTTTCCTTTCGATAGGGGGTTGTTTCTCTGTCTCCCCATTTTTGTGACTCCTATTGTTTGTTGGTGCTTCTTAGAATGATCTGCACTTCCTGGATCTACCCCTGGAGGCGTCAGATCCTGTACCAGTCTGGGCCTAGGCAGCCTGTTGGAGACTTCCAGGGATCTACTGCCTTTGTCTGTCTCCTTTAGTTGATAATCTATTCAATCTGTGATTAGCCGTCAGGCTTAAGGACCGTGGGTGTGGCAGCTTAATTTCTGTAGGCAGGGCCTTTGCTTCCCCTCAGGCTGACGCCACTTGGCCAGGGATGGTCTGCCTGCAGTGTGGGGATGAGTCAGCCCTGGGCCCCGGCTGGCCGCTTTCCCAGCTCTCCCCTCAAAGCCACCCACCAAACTCTCCCCAAGCATCTCCAGTCCTCTCTGCCTTTCCTCCGCTTGAGCCCAGGGTAAGTGGGAGCCAAAATATTTTTGTATGTGATCCACTTAAGAGCTCTTTTTCTCCAGCTGTTTCTCTCTGGCTGGCAAGAAACCCTGTGGCTTTTCACTTTTCTCAGCTAGATACTATTTTACTTTCCACTCTATTGCTGTAGGCTGGGAAGTTTAGCTGGGGGTTTAGACCCTGCCCTTCTCAGGGGGAATCCCCAGCTGCTGAGCTGTTTCTCAGTCCCTTTAGCTGCCACCCGTGTGAGCCCAGCCAGCCCTTCTGCGTCTCCGCACTCCCTACCAGTCACGTTGTGATATAGCGGCCTTTTTTGTCTCTCCGTGGTTATAAGACTTCTCTTCAGCTGGTGTTCGGTTGGTTATTCCAGATGATTTCTCCAAAATTGCGTTGTAAATCCAGACTAGTTCTGGGAGGAAGTTAGTGTAGCTTCCGCTTACTCCTCCGCCATCTTGGTTTCCAATCTTTTGGTTTTCATTATTGTCATTAAGAAGTCAGTCACCCATCAGATTGTTCATTTTAGTTAATCTCTCTTTTCCTTTTAGATGCTTTAAAGGACTTTTTCTCTTTGACGTTGTGCAGTTTCATTATTATATGTCTAGGTAAGGATTTATTTTTACTTATGCTAATTGAGATTTACTGAGGTTTCTAAATTTGAGGCTCTGTGTCTCTTATCAGATCAAGAAAAATCTCAACCATTATCATCTCAAATATTTCTTCTACATCTTTTCTCACATTCATTTCTGAAACTCAGATTAGCAGATAGGTTATAATATTTCTATGTTTTTGTCCCTTAACTTTCATATTTTCTGTTCTTTTCATATTTTCTGTGCTCCATTTTGAGTAGTTTATTTATAGATGTCTCAGAATTTACAAATTTCTCTTCACTTTTATCTAATCTGTTGTTTTATATAAACTCTGAGTCCTTAATGCTACATGTCACATTTCTTCATCTCTAAAAATCTCTCTGCTCAATTCCCATAATCTCTTCTTCCTCCATTGTACTTGACAATACTCTCTTCTACTTAGATATATCAAGTAGGCTCATTTTGTACGCTTTTCTTGATTTTTATAAGAGTAACCATTTTTGAGAATCTTATTTGGCAGTTTCTTGATTTATTTTTTGACTCACTTTTAGTTGTTTGTGTTTAGTGACTTTTCACTGTCAGCATTAAATGTGAGACTTTTTGGTGACATCTGTTGAGGTGAGTTTTGTCTCACATTTTTTGGAAACGTGTCTTATGACCAGCCCTGAATTTTTTAATCTACATAGCGATACATGAGTATATATTTTAGATCGTACAAGAAGTGTGAATTCTTGCCTTAGACACCTGAGAATGAGGTTTGTGGTTAAGAATATGAGACCATTAAATCTCTCTGACCCTACTAAGAGGTAAAACTACAACAGACAAGTATCTCTACAGGCTCTGTAAATAGGGAAATTTTTTTTAGGCACTAAGTGTCTTTTTTTTTTTTTTTTGCAGGCTCTGGCTTTGGTGGATATTCTTTGATCCCCTCATATCCCAGATTTTGTCTCTTGTGACCCAACTGAGAGCCTATTAAGTCTAGATCTCTAGTTTGTTAAGGATTGATTGGTAAACAGTCCTGGGCAAACTCCTAGTCTGGAGTGTATTTGTCTGTGTTAATTTGAAGATTTTTGTTGTTGCTACTAGTGTTTGAAGAAATCCTTCACTGTTTTACCTTGTTCAAATAAACATTAAAATGATTTTTTTTATGCTACTTAATTGTTTGAGGTATGCAATACTGGTAAATTTTTTGCTTACTTTAATGTCCTTCAAAGTTGCTAGAAACAGAATTCAAATCTTTCATGTCAGTGATTTCTCTTTTTCTATAACTTTAAATTTATCTTTATTGGTTTTACTTTTAATTTGAATATGTAAAGAAAATGATAATATTGATTTTTTTCATGTGCCATACTTGAATTTTAAAGTATTACTTTTTGAATTGTCATAGGATTTATGATATTTTAATTTTTAAGCAACCTGAGAGGTTTTACCTGCTCCAGTATAACTTTGTTTTTTTTGTGGATGTCATGGGTATTTCGGAAACAATGTGATGGAGGAATTTAGGTCCATATAGTGGGGATTTAACCTACCACCTGGACATAAGTTAATCCAAAGTGAGTTGATTTCCTGGGAGTATTTTTGAAACTGCTGGAGAACCCCTGAGTCCCTTAACAAATACATTTTTACATATTTTTGGCTTCTGAGTCTTGTTACTTGATTGGAAATACTCTGGTTTCTGAGAATTGCCTGTATTTTATTGAGCATCCATTGGGTGAGTCTAGCAGTTATCATTATTTATATATGTGCAGAAAAGAAGGTGGCCTCTGTGGTATGGTTTGATGGTGTTGTCAGACCCCTCTAGACCAAATGATTTTCTTCTATACTTAGATATGGCTCAGAGATAATTTTTTAGCTACTTTACACCAAACAATAAAAGCAGGAGTTACTATTTTCAGGTAGCTCACTCAGGGGAAGACAAGATTTACAGGTATTAGCCTGCTCTCTCCTTACTGTAAATTTGATTATAAGATAGGGTGAATATCATCTTGGAAGGTCAAAACCCTTGGAAAGTCATAGGACAGCTAAATTTCAGGGAAAGAAGAGGAATTATTATTTAATTGTTTGACAACTTATTTTTGTGAAAGGATAAAAATCAAGTTTCCCAAGATCAAGGAGAAGAAGTGGGATTGTTCTTATTGGGATATAGTATTATTTGTATTTATGTTTACTTTTTTTTGCTATAGTAAGCCAGGATTTCATTTATTTTTTACCAGCAATACCACCTGTGTTAAGAGTTCTGAAGAGACATAGGATGTAGATATAGATATAGATATGAAGAAAGAGGGAGGAGGGGGAGGAAGAGGAAGAAGAAGAGGAAGAAGAAGAAGAAGAAGAAGAAGAAGAAGAAGAAGAAGAAGAAGAAGAAGAAAATAAATAAATAAATAAATAAAGAATGAAAGAAAGAAAAGGAGAAAAAGAAGGAGAAGAAGAAGAGAATGAGGAAGAGGAGGTAGGTTGACTTTAAGCAATTGGCTCACATGATTGAAAACACTGGAAAGTCTGAAATCAGTAATGGGTTCCAGCAGGCTGGATATTCAGTTAAAAGTTGATATTGCAGTCTTGAGTCTGAACTCTGTAGGAGAGGCACACAGAACAAAAGCTCAGGCACAGTTCCTATATTACAATCTTGAGGCAGAATTGCTTCTTCTTTAGGAAAACATATTTTTTCTCTTCAGACCTACAATTAACTGATAGATGAAGCCCACTTATATTGTGGAGGCAATTTGCTTTACTCAAAGTCTACTGATTTAAATATAAATCACACATAAAAATACCTTCCTGGCAATATCTAGACTGGTGTTTGAACAAAAGCATGACCATGATAGCTTAGTCATCATGGCACAAAAATTAGTCATCACACAATCCTGTAAAATCTTATTAAACTGCCTGCCAATTTCATTTAATACAATTCCACTTGCTAAAGCCTTATCCCTTTTGCATCATGCCCTTTTGTGTATCCAAATTTAGTAATTCAAATACTCAGATGAACGATATTCATGAAGTTTTTGTACTCACGTGTTTATCTTTTCTAGGGTATTAATGAATCATTGAATGTTTACAAAATACCTGGTTGAGGAAAAATGTCTCAGAGTCCTTCATCTCTTGTTTTCTCTGGGTCTCTTTCTTACCCATAATCTTGTTCTAAACATTATAATTAGATGCATTGTTATATGTTTGTAGAGGGGACAGAAACAGAAATATGTTGGAGAAATATGGAGGGTGGATTTCCCCTCTTCTCTGACTCTTCCTAGATCCTATTTTAATACTCAGGATCCTATAGTTCCATAATAAAAGCACCAATAATATACACAGCAAGGGGTGATATGCAGAACTCAGTCTGGCGTGACATCTATTTATTTCTTGATTTAGTCTTCAGCAATTTCAGTTCATTAAACATGTGTACTCTATCTGCTTTTGCCTGGGAAATCCTAGACTAATGTTTTTCTCATTTATGTTGTACTTCATTGGTTATCATAAAAAGTAGGCTTCACAATTTGCAATTCTCACTCAACAAAGAATTCTCATAAAACATTGTCACCTTTGGTAGGAATATCACTTGAATTTCAAGAGACTACATGTAGGAATTTAACCAACTACTTCTGCCTCACATAGTATGGAGAGTCAGCTTTCATCTTGGGATGAGATTTATTATCTCACATGTACACTCAGCTAACTGCATTTTCTCTGAAGGTCCATTATGGAAACATGTCTGTATTCATTAAGTGAGACTGGTTTTTTGCAACAAAAGAACTCATGATACAGAGGTACAAGTGAGATAAAAGTTTATTTCTCTCTCATGTAGATAGTCCAAAGTTAGGCAGGTGGTCTGGGGAATAATGGTAGATTCTTTTTTTCTGAAGGTCAGCCAGGTACATTGGTTGGTGGGTTGTCTCTGTCATTGCAAATGTGTTCCTTTTTCTCTGATCCAAGGCAGTTGTTTCAGTGGTTACCATTTTCAGCCAGCTAGAAAAGATGCAAGTTCAGGGCAGGGTTCTTATCTAAAGGAGATAACCATAAAGTTACATGCATCACTTCACTCACATCCTGTCATACTGAAATTAGTCATATGGCCATACCTAGCTACAAAAGAAAGCTGAAAAATTTAACCTTTAGTTTGAAAGTCATGTACCCAATTAAAACCCAAGGGTTTCTATAAAAGAAAGCGGAGGAGAAGGAGAAATACTGGGTGACAATCAGTTGGTCTGTGCTACATTTATATCTGTATTAAATTGTTCATTATTGGTAGTTCAGAGTTTTTTATTATAAATACTAGAAATACATCTGAGCTGGCCTTAAATGAAAATAGAGAATTTATTATAAAGATACAGGGAACTTGAACATAAGAATGCCTCTGGACCTCAGGAAGAGACTGGCCACAAGAACTAAAAAATGACAGACCCCTCCTTCTGTTTGCATTTCTGGTTCTCTCTACAGTTCAGATTCATTCTTTTTTCCATTGCCTGTATTTCTGTGATCCTTGGACCATATAGAAAAGAGTATTTACAGAGCCCTTGAGTTAAGAATCACAGTCCAAGTTTCTGGGTGTAGGAATCAGATTGGTCCAGTTCAGGTCAGATTTCTACCTCTGTTGACTTAATTATGGCAAAGAGCTGGGTCAGGTAGTGTAATCATAGCTGATAGGGCCCAGTGATATGTGGTAGTACATTATGAAAAATAAGGAGGGGGTCCCTAAAATGTGTCCACTACCTGTAGCCTTATCAGTATTCTTAAAAATCCATCATTTCAAATATGATCCTTTTCTTTTGTTTCCAGCTCTTCTAGTTTAATGCTAAAGCAAATATTCCTAGACACCGACAGAATTTATAGCTAATTATCATTGGTTGGGAGTTGTGAAGAAAATGGAGAATTCCTTCTGAAGATTTACATTTTTCTTACCATCTGGACAATCTTTTCATTTCGTGGACTCTGACCAGTGGTGACCACAGCATTGTGGATATGACGAACAAAATCATACTGACTGCACTAATCCGGTGGAGAAAAGGGACAGAACAATCACTCTCTCAGTTAGTATGTGAGAGTGCACTGACCCTTGCCTGAATAGGCTTTTATTCCCTTCTGGGTAGATCACATCAAACAAAGTTGCAAATCTCTTTGCTAAGGTTGCTTTAGATGGTTGTTGTTTACAGATAACAAAGAGAAGAGTGTTGCACATGCAAGGAAACAATAAGGATGGGAGATCTGGCCACATCCTGTCCTTAAAACAGTCAGGATAGACCTTGAGAAGTTTACTTTAAAGTTATACACTAAACATCTGCTGTTTTTCAGCTCAGGGTGAGAGAGTTTTAGCAAAAGCAAGCTCTTTGTATCATCATAGATATAACACAGGCCTGATTCCCATGGGAAAGCTAATCTGCAGCTCTGGCTCCTGTGTGTAACCTCACGCCTGTCGGTTTTCCGAACCAGGGCTGAGCTACGTTCGCCATCGCCATATGGACCAGTTCCCTATATTTTCATCACAGAAAATTGTATGTGAGAAAGAGCAGTTATGACATCTGACAGCTGGGAGCTGGCCTGACACTGACAGCTAAGGCCTGGTGTTCTGCTTATCCTAAACAGCACCAGCATCTCCTGAGGGCACTCTCTGAGCTTGACAAAAAAACGGAATCAAAACACTGCAAACCTCAAAAATGACCAAGCAACTCCATATTCTGGCTGAAACGAGTGACTGCTATTTGTTTACCAATTACAGCTTGAGACTCACTGTTTTTCCTAGTTCCTAGAAAATTATTGATACCCAACTATGGATGACATCCAGTGTAGGCTGCTTCTTTGTATCCTCCCTCAAAATCACCAAATACAAGCTCCATTCTTATAATCAGTTCCCCAGGTGCCCTTGACCTGTGTTCCCTAGTTCCTTGTGGATATGGTCTTTCTGGATGTTGGCAAGTAGTCAATCCAACTTTGACTGCAGAGGTGCTTCCATAGTCCTTGGATGATGGTACTTCTTTAAGGTATGTGGTTGAAAGAAAAGCAGAATCAACAAAACAAGACACTCTAAGTATACTCTAAATGCATACACACAGAGACACCCTCTGTGCCTTTTAACTTTTATCCAGTTGAACGAAGCATGATTTGAGGCGAATGAATTGATTTGTTTAGAATATGATTAGAGATATCTATTCTAATTTGAGGAGATACCTATAGGGGACCAGTACGCATGGCAATAGCGAATGTCGCTCAGCCCTGGCTCAGAAAACTGACAGGCGTGAGGCAACACGCAGGAGCCAGGCCCGCTGATTGGCTTTCCTGTGGGAACCAGGCCTGCATTGTCTCTAGACTGCTTGAAAGCTTGCTTTTGCTAAAACTCTCTCAGCCGGAGCTGAAAACAACAGATGTTTAGTGTATAACCTTGAAGTAACTTCTTAAGGTCTATTCTGAGCTGTTTCAAGGACAGGATGTGGCCAGCTCACCCATCCTTATCATTCCCTTGCATGCACAACATTCTCTACTTTTCTATGTATAAGCAATAACCATTTAAAGTAACTTTAATATGATAATTTATGACTCTCTTGGATGTAATCCACCAAGAACAGTAATAAATACCTGTTTAGGCAAGGGTTGATGTGCTCTCTCACCTGGAAAGTGGCCACTCTGTCCCTTTTCTCCACAGGATTCATACAGTCCATGTGAATTTGTTCTCCCTCATCTGCAATGATGCGGACACCACTGACCAGGGTCCATGACAGGTACCTGTTATAATTTGTTGCAAGAGAACATTGTTATAGAAAGGTTTTATTTTATTTTATTTTTTACTTGGTTCTTAATAATTATTAAAAATTTGAAAAAATCCCCATGAAAGTTTACTTGTTGTTCATGGCATTAACATAATAATGAGAAGGCAATAGTGTGAACTACTCCAGCTCTATTTCACAGTTTGATATTTAAAATTACTCAAGCAATTTAAGTTTGTAACTAGCATTTAGCCTTTAATTTTACTTTTTTGGAGTGACATCTTGTCTAATTGATTTGGCCCTCCTGCAAACTCTTGAACAACTTCTGTAGCACTCACTTATTTAGGATACACTATTAATTAGCATGTAATACATATACTTCTGTTTATGTACTACTCTAATTTATTGATTGTCAATTTCCAGAGGATATTCATTCTGTAACAGAGTTTTTTCAAGTCTTTTACAGGGCTTGGTATTTTATATAGAATAATTGTTTTATAAATGGCTGATATCTGGGTGATGGAGGAAATTTGGTGACAGCCCAAAAAGGAAACTAGATTGAAAGTTCCTTGAGGGCATAGATTATGTCATATTCAACATTATGTCTTTAGTGGGTAGCATACTGCTGGCACATCATGGCTGCTCTATAAAATATTTGCTGAATGACAGGAATACTGCAATGCTATGGCCTCAAGAATGTGGAGAGTTTAATGAAGGTCACAAATGGTAAGGGAGCAGTTGAAAATAGTTTTTACCTGACCTATTATTTTGCCTCTAATGCTAGGTCTGTGGACTACCATATTGCTTTAGGTAATATATTTAAAATAGATATTGGCAGTCATGTGTTTTAAGACACTGTCACTATGTAATTGCTGTAGTTTATATTGTACATATCTTTTTTTTGTTATTTCTCTTAGTGATGTAATAGCTTGAAATTATATTAAAGTTGTCCTCAGTAGAAATTCAGGGTATTCAAAGAGATCTACTACTTATTCTAGGCTCTTTCAAAGATGTTGAGATAGTATCTTAGGACATAAAATGTCTTCTCATGAGATAGAGTCACTAAATAGGCACATTAATTGAAATGTGTTATTCATTCTGTGAAATACTAAAAAGAAAGTACAGATTATCTTTGATGAAGAATGTTAAATTGTAGAAACTAAACAGAAAATAGGTTTTCTTTCTAAGATACACTTTTCTTTCATTTATTTCAATTTCCACCACACTTTCATTATTAGATTGTCCTCTTTTTCTATATTCAACAACACATTCTCAGGTCTTGGTCCTTATTGCCACAATTTCAGTTTTTTAATAGCCTACTAATGTGTTTCCTCACAGTCCTCCATCTCTCTTGGTAAACTTTTCCACTGATACCTTGACAGGTTAACCTGCTGTGACTATATTTCTAGAACATTCCTTCTATTGCCTCATGTCTCAATATAAACATTATAATGGCTCTACTTTACTTTTAATTTACATACCTGTTTATCTTGACATTATGTCCATTTCTGTCCAAATGCCTCCGGGTATCTGGTTGGCTGGTTTTTCTTTGTCTTCTGCTTATGTGAGGATCATTTTAGTATCTGTGTCCTTTTATTTGGTGATTTCTCATCTGGTCTCTCCTTTTGCCTTCCTTATTTTTCTCAGTTCACCAAATCCTTTAAGATTTAGTTCAAGTTCCCACTCCCCTATAAACACTTATTTTCCAGGACATCAATATAATCTTACGTGAACTACTGTCATAATCCTGGCCAGGATCTTATAGTTTATCACTACATTGAGTTCTAGTTCTTCCTTATGATTTGGTTGACTTTCCTTACTTTTATTTTAAACTAAATATATTCAAGTCTCAAAGGCTTAAACTTTTTTGACATTACCTACATTTTTGGAATACTTCATAAATAATAATAAAATACTAGACAGATGAAAAGTGAGTTTTAATCAAAGAAAGCATGATAAAGAAGTAGCTGTTTGATGGAGGGGGTTTGTTTAAAGGCTGACGACCATTTAGTAAGCAGCAAGAATGGCTCATTGTTCTCACACTGTGCAGAAAGGAGTGCTGGGCAGTGACTGGAGGCTGTCAACTCTGCTTAGACTTGGTCATTGTTCCTGGCAAGCCTGGTTAGCTAGAGTAAGAGGTAATTCATCAGAATGGTCTTGCATTTTTTCTCTTGCTCTGGGGCAGAAACTGCTCTACTTCAGAGCCTGAACTTTTTACCTTTGCTCTGTGAGGCAGAGACATGCTGCCTGAGTGCTTCCATTTTGAGACACCTTGTAGGAATCCTCATTGAATTGCTTTAGAAGAGATTCTCAGTCTTCTAGTATAGCAATCTGTCACAGCAACCCCAGAGAGTGTTATTTTTCAGTCAGAGGCAGAATCTTCCTTAATATGAGCTCACTGGGCTTTGGGGGGAAAAGACAGCATTTTGCAAGCCTAGTTCTAACTGAACATCTCCATGTTGCAATTATTATATTTCAGTCTTGTAGTCTTTGTTACAGAGGGTTTTGTGTGAGTTAGGTGGGGACGCTTTGGGTGACCATTCAAGCCTTTATTTTTTTTCTTTAATTTATTAAAGTTCAAATTATAGAAGGCTCCTGCTGTTACCAAAGTTTTCTGAACTATTTTGTGTAAATGTTATTCACCCTTTTGAATCAATACAGTTAAAAGTTATATTAAGAGTTCTCCTTTTCAATGCTAAGAGCTCTTTCTCTAAGGATTTTGAACTTGTTTCAGGTCTTTGATTTCTTAAACACATTTCCAAAAAGAAGATATACATGTTCTTTAATTGCTTTTTAAATTGGCAAAGTTACATTCTGTCTCTTAGATAAAAATCTTTAAATGACTACATTTCTCTGTAGATTAGCAGCTTGTTAATTTTGAGGATGAAATGAGCTCAGGAATAAAAATCATTTGACAAGGTATCTCAGGAACTCACTTCAAATAGAAACCGTAAATGCAGATTCTAACGAGGCCACATCTGAGATCAGAGCTCTGTATGATGTACTGGGGACATCTAGTGGACAAAAGTCAGAATAGAACATAGAATGATACACTCATGCAGAATTCTAACTTCAGATAACATTGTGCTTTTATAAAATTGGAAAATATTTCACTGTATCAAAATCAGCATACTTTCTGTGAAGATAAAACGTCATG
This sequence comes from Furipterus horrens, assembly GCF_987537825.1. Lineage (NCBI taxonomy): Eukaryota > Metazoa > Chordata > Mammalia > Chiroptera > Furipteridae > Furipterus > Furipterus horrens. The sequence continues at coordinate 70,241,711 of NW_028327179.1, read as the reverse complement.
TACATTTTAAGTCTTATTTCAGCTTTATTTTGAACTTATTGTGAATATTATGACCTATCTTCCTGAATTAAACTCAATACAGGTTTTTTTGTGACAGTGTCAGACTTTAATTTAATATATCCTATATGTAAACGGATATATCTATCAACCTTGGAGAGGAAGATTTACGTAGAACAAATTAGTGTTGTATTTAGCTAGTTATGTAATCCTGGAAAAGCCGGTATGAATCTCTCTTCTTTCACATGTAAAGTACAAAAATAGATAAATGTTTCTTCTGGTTTGGAAATATGAAATTCTATTTGTATAACATTATTTTCATTTTATACACTATTTGACATTTTAAGAGTTTTTCACAACTGTTATTTCAATTTATTACTAGTAAAAATGTCCAGGTTATTTAATTTACATTTTATAATTTGGTAAGAAGGTAAGGTGATTTGTGTACCGAAGAGTCAGTTCTATTGACACCCTAATAGAAAATTCCAGTGTTGATGCGGTGCAAGTAAGTTAAAAAAAATAATAATTTATTTATTTGTTAGTTTTGTTTATTTATTTATTTATTTCTAGAGAGAGGGGAAAGGAGAAAGAGAGGGAGAGAAACATCACTGTGTGGTTGCCTCTCACTCACGCCCCCAACTGGGGACCTGATGTGCAACCTAGTAATGTGCCCTTACTGGGAATCGAACCAGCGACACTTGGCTTGCAGGTAAATTTCTTAATGTTTGTGAGGATGCAGCTAAACTGTCAACAGATAATAACTACCAGTGGGCATGAACTGTGACCATGTCCTTTGCATACATCATTTTAAATAATCTTAATAACTTTGTATAAAAGGTTCATTAAACCCAATTTTTAGTTGTAAAAGTTAAGAGTCAAAGAAGTGAAATAACTTGCTCAAGCTCACCAGAGGGTTTGTGACAGGGCCTATGTTCTCATTCAGGTCTCTGACTTTATTACACAATGCTGAAAAGCATCTCTTGAGCAATCAAGCCTGTGTGCTATATATGTTTACTTCCCTGTTGGTAGGTGTTCCCAAAGTCTCAAACTTGACCAGTTAAGCATAAATACAACTTAGAGTTAAATATATCAGGAGATTTCTTAAAAATTATTTTAAAAGACAAATCAAAATAACTTGGTGAGACTGTTATCTTAGGGGAAAAGATTAAAAAGATTGCTGGTCATTATGAGATATGTATGAAGAAATAATGTTTAAGATATGACAGAGACAGACTAGGACATGTGAGTAAGTTTAGTATTAAATTAGCCAAAGACAAATTTATGGAAGAAACAATTCTAAATAACAAAATTGATTAAATTTTGGAAATATTACAATATGAACAATAAAAATGAACAATTTATACAAATTCTAATTTTCCATTGCCATTGGGATGAATAATACAATGAACAGTATTCATTAGAGAGCAAACTGAAATAGAGAAAGATGAATTCTTACATGCAGTGACTTAAAAGCTCACATAGTTTTTTTTGATAACATATTGATTTGTTAATTTTACCTTCACAAAAATATTTTAAAATGTCACTAAAATTAAATATTGATCATATCATTAGAAATAATGCCTTTTTGGTATTTCATTTATTTTCATATAAATGTTTGGTTTTACAAATAAATTGAGAAACTATTTGGATGAATTGTACATTTATATAAAATTGTACTCCAGAATCAATTGAATTTTAAAAACTTGAAAACCAATAAATTAACATTTAAAATAACTTAATGTTAATATTAAAATTTCTATTAGGTTTGCAAACATACTGTAATTTGTTAATGGAAAATGTTTACATTATTATATTTGACCTACTTAAGAGAAATCTAGTGTGTTCAGTAACTACATTTGGACAGAATAAATCTTAGAATTCATTTATTAGTTAGAATTTATTTTTTAGGATGTAATTATAAATTTCTCCTCATCTAGATCTATAATCTTAAATGTATGTTGTATTTACAGCCATACCACTGGCTGGATGACATCTACACTAATTTATTCAGTTGTTAGCACATGCCCATATTTGAATTTTATGTAACTCCAAGTTATATATTTTAAAACAATGTTTTGATTATTAAATTATTTGAAGTTCTTCTCATTAATAAAATTCAAAATATTACTGCTTAAAATCATACCTATTAACGCTGTCATAATATTTATTATGGTTCTTCTCACCATTTTTTTTCCTTGAGTAGATTAAAGGCAAGGCTTAAAATTGAACCCTTACACAATGCCTACAATAATCTCAACACCTTCTCAGTAATATTAGGGAAACATGTAGAATGGATTAATATAATTGAACCAAAGAAAGTGTAGGAATATGCAAAATAAATAAATAAGCCATCCGTATACTTAATGATAAGCTTTAAGTAAGTCCTTCTTATATTCACGGTGAGGACCTAATCAGTCTTTGCAGGGAACCCTATAAACTAATTTCCTAAAGTGGTATATCTTTTTCACATTAGTTTTAGTGATCATGAACATTATTAAAAGGTAGTAACTAGGTAAAATTATTTTAGTTTAAATGGATGGAGAATTAGAAATGCAAATTCTCCTTGTACTATATCTATAAGCCCTCATCTCTGTTTTTATGGTAATGCCCTTTTAATGGTTAAGTCTATGAGAAAAAACACTGAAGATTTTTAACTAGCCACTTTGTAGGGGGCAGAAAGGAGCAAAGAAGATTTAGTGGTGAAAAGAGCAAATAAATAGGTGCTTCAAGATTAAAAAGAGGGTAGAAGTGCATGCTGAGCTGTTGAAAGGCCTCTCTGTGTTTAAAGAAAAATATTGTTTGGTGCTTTCACCAGTGCATGATCAAAATAAGAGGTACAAATTAGTTCATGGCTGCTGAAGCTACAAAACATCATGCAGAGCGCTGTCTTTGGGAACGTTTTAATGAGGAGAAGGGGTCATCAGACTGTGACATTGCTTTTCAGAATTCTTCAAGAACAACACAGACTTCCTGTTCTAAATGTGGCAGAGAATAAAACAACCTTAGTAGTAATCCTGCAACTTTTGAACCATGTTCCTTGGAAATGCCGTACAGTGCTCATTTTGTAGCTTTAGTTAGCTATCTCAAAGGAAACGCTTCCATGTTTTCCATGTGCCCTTATTTCAAAAGTACAGTGAAGCAGTGGAGTTTTAACATGGATTATATTTATAAAATAAAGTTTTATTCAGGCTTCTAAGAGATTTTAATGTTTTCATTGCTCCAGGTGAAATGCTACATGGTGGCTCTGTTCATTAACATTTAGCATCAGTGCAAAAAATCAAGGATTACCACATACAGCATAAAAGGAGAGATAGTGTGACTTTGAAATGAAACTCAGTACAATCTTAGTTTTGCCACATTTCAAAACGTGATTTTAAAATGTTTAAGTTGTTCATGACATTCTAGGTCAAATGTTCATAGTCTAAAATCAGTCTTACAGAGACTGGCATTATTCAAATGTGCAAAGTATTTGAACAGAAGCTGAAGAGGTTTTCCTGATGCTTAATAAATATGACATTGGTTTTGGTTTTAAAGACCAGTATTGTAACATTATTTAATACTTCAAGTGTAGGCTGGTGCATTTTTGCCACTCCATCATGAACTACATCATAGCTTTTGTTTTTCCTTAACATGACTACATTTGTAAGATATGTGTAGACAGAGAAAATATGTGTGTCCATATATTTGATATTATGTCCATATACTAAAAAAAAGTAAAAATAACACAGGACTTCTAATCTTTCATAATGTTCACAATCTTATTAATCTCAGTCTTTTCATAATAATCTTTCCTCTCAAATAAGAGATCCAGAAATAATATTTCCTCTTGATGTGTAAAATTTATTATCAACTGTGTGAAAATAATGTCAGAGACGTAAAGGGAAGACTTTGAACTGGAGTTGAGATGGAAGACAGGTCTTTTCTGCATACAGTAATATTTCTGATTAATTTGGAAGTAAGACACTATTCAATTTGTGTACAATTAATTGATTTAGAGGTAGCATTTTTTCATTCCCTTTTTTGTATGTTACTTACTTTTTTATTTTTAGCATAGAACAGAAATTAAGCATAGACTCCATGCTTTATGTATGTAAAAGGTAAAAGCTGTCATTCTAGTTTTACAGTGATACAACTATGTAATTGAAAAGTTTCTGAACTTAAATAAATCATTTACTCCTCTCAGTCTGTTATATTGACTTTAATTCATTTAATATATGCAGTTTTTGTTTTTTAATATTCTTATTTATAAACCAGACAGACACTTTAAGTTGACATCCTTAGCATGTAGAATTTTTCTACATGGACCTAGTGAGGTAATTACTTTTAGCTTAAGGTTTCAGTCTGGTTTGTCTGGACTGCTCTTCTTTGGGTGGTTTGCAGACTTTTCTTGTCAGTGATTGCACATTAGGAGATTGTGTCAATATTTTTTTTTCTTCTGTTGTTGTTTTGGATTATTGTCTTTTAGGACCTATTCTTCTCTTTTACCTGGTCTGTGAATTCAGTAGTATTATACCTCATAAACATTGTTATTAAATCTTAAAGATGTCTTAGGCATCTAATAAACTGCTATCAATGAGGTTTTAGTTAATAGGTTAACTTTGAAATATAACACAAGAAAATGAGAAATAGATAAAAGTAAAAATCTAAAAGTTTCTTTCAATGATTTCAAAGTATAATTCAGTCAGAAAATGAGTGAATTTGGGGGGAAATCAACAAGAGGGGTACAAAAAAATCCTTAATTGAAATGATTAAATTATGTTATATGTTCCAGAAAACATTTATTGGCAAAGGAACTTTTCTAATTAATGAAGAAATTATTTTTTCATTTGCTCAATAAATGTTTGCACTTTTTGTTACCAGAACTCTAAACATAAGGCACTGTAATTTAAACAAAAATCAAGTCACTATTTTTTATAATACAAATCACTGTGTAACTTCTGAAAATTGACAAAAACCTAAAAGATTATAAGCACCTTAAAATTTTATGATAGCTTTGCCCTGGCTTGGTAGCACAGTTAACTGGAGCATTGTTCTGTACAGCAAAAGTATGCAGGTTTTATTTCTGGTCAGGGCATGTACCTCAGTTGTGGGTTTGATTCCTGGTGGGGGCATATATGGGAGGCAAGTGATGGATGTTTCTTTCTTTCTCTCTCTCTATTCATCTTTCTCTAAAATCAATAAAAACTTATCCTCAGGTGAGGATTAAAAAAATTTATGATAGTTTTTATTGCATCAATTTATTTCTCTTCATCCCTGAAAAATTTAAAAATAAATGGACAAAACTCTAAAATTGCATTGTGTGGAAAAAGGAAAAACAAGAAGTGAGATAAAAGACAAAACTAAATATGTTTTTAAATTGGTACATATTATATTGGCTACATTTTAATATAACTATTATATAAACATTCACAATACCATTTAAGGATATTTTGCCTTTTAAAAAAGAATTCTCACTTTTTCCCAGCTACTAATATTCTATGATTTGTTTAAGTGTCGATTAAGTGTTATTGTTCTCAAAGAATGATCCCCAGGGAGTCCACCAGACCCTTTCACAAGGGTCACAGTGTCAAAATTATGTTTATATTAATTGCATCATGTTATCTATCATTTTCACAGTTTTCATATTTTCAGTGATGATGCAAATGCAATGGTCAATAAAATTGCTGGTGCCTTTTTGTGAATCCAGGTAGGCACCAAACTGCTAGCAATGACTATGTTTTTCACTATCATTCTTCACTACCATGTACTCACAGATAAAGAAAAAAAAAGTCAGTTTTAAGAATTGCTTTTGATGAAGCAGTAAAAATTATTTACTTTTAAAAATCCTGACAAGTGAGCAAATTCAATTTCTCATGAACTGTGCTTATTGGTTATATTCCAAGTAACACCTGATATGGAGCTTTAATCTTTTTTTTGCATTTGTATTTTTTGCTTAGTGTACGCCTAAATGACCAAGTACATCATTGCTGTCTAATCCCAAAGAAGCAGCAATTTGTTCAAATACTTAAGAAAACATTAAGAAATGGTATTTTTGAATAGTGTTGTATAAACAACACCAAAGCACACAGCTTATGATTGTTGAAGGGATTTCCATGAGTAACTTTGGATATGTACATTTTTTTGACTCATGAGTCAGCTTTAGTAAGTAACTCCTAAAAACACTGCTGCCCACTGCTCTGCAGTTCACCTCTCACCAGCTGTGCATATCATAATTAAACATCACGTAGATCTAGATTCAACAGTGCGACTCTCTGATAAAAACAAAACAAAATAAAACATTCTGACTTCTGCATCAAATGCTCTCCACAAATTTTTGAAGCATAAAGTGAAGCTTAATGACCTAATGTGATGACAGACAACGAGCAAAAGTAAAACTTCAAAGAAAAATGTTTAGATGTGCTAAAATGGCAACAATGATTAAGTACCTGGACTCTACCATTTATTGTGCCATGTAGCAAAAGCTCTGCTCAAGCCCCTTCATATTTAATACGTGTTACTATTTCAAGGGTACTAAATACTGTAATCATCACTTGCAATGGGTAATTTTAGGGCAGAGACTCTTCTTAATTTTATCATTGCTTGGCAAACTCTTTATGAGTAGTGGAGATAATATAAAACATAGAGAAAATACTTGAGGAAAACATTTTTATCAATTACTTTTATGTTCTCTTAAAAAAAGATGTTTAAATATAAACACTGAACATTGTTAATTAAAATAATTCATTTTTTCTATTTATTTTTTAGAAACCTTTTTATGAGACAGTATTTTGTCTCCAGTTACATAGTATTTACTACATATATAGTATTGCTTATAAGTAATACTGCAAATGGGATTATGTGTCTTAATGTGATGGGTACAATTTTATATTAATACACATTAATGTAAATTATATTAAAGTAAAAAGAAAGTTCAATTATGTGATCATGTCATATAGTTAAATTAGTGTGCATACTACATTTTGGGAAATTTTATCTAGGCAAAAGCTTGGCAAAGTCAATGAAAATGAAGGGGTACATCTTTGAAAAATAATGTACAGAAACAGCAGGGCTGAAGACACATAGGTTAGATCTAAACAGCTTTACAAATGATAAATAGATCTTCCTGTGGTACATAAGTAGAGCTGTCCATTAGTTCATTAAAAATATGATCGTAGGGAGTCAGAGTTGTCACTGGTGTAATACATATTATGTAATATATTTTACTTCATTTGATCTTCACCACAAACCTGTAACTCAGTTACCATTGTCATTCACTCATTGATTTATGTAACAAATATTTATTAAGTGCCTACATGTGCTGATAACTGTTTTAAATACTGAGATGCAATAATTTTTAAAATATGCAAAAATCCATGCCTTATTGAAACTTAGATTCCAGAATGAGAAAAAAAAATGCAGTTTAAAGAAAGATTAAGCTAAGCTAGTAAGTGTGGAGTCCAACTTTAAATCCAGATTTTGTTGTGTGCACACCCTCTCAGGAATAAGTCTGCTCCTTTTCTTTCCTCTTCTTCCCCCAGGCATATTACCTTTGCCTTTCTCTCTCCTAAGGTCCTAGGATCCTTCTTCTGTCTCTGTACTTTGTTTCCTGAGACTGTGCAGCCCGGCTGGCTCATTTTTACTACCTCTGTAACTTTCTAAATAAACTTTCTCTTGTTAAAAAAGGATTTTGTTAGTTTTAAATCTCAATTCTTTGATATTTTCTTTTATAAATAGCAGTCAATACAAATCAATCATATGATGTTGCAGGAGAAAGAGAGAGAAAGAGGGATAGAGCAAGAAAGAGAAAAAAGATTTTTACAATTCCTCTTATCTGCTTTTATCTTCTAAAAGTTTATTTATTTATTTATTTATTTATTTATTTTACTTCATTTTTAGAGAGGGGGAAGGGAGGGAGAAAGAGACAGAGATAAAATTGAGGTTTTAAATTAAGGTCAAAGAACCCAGCAGTGGAGTCAAGATTTTTTTTTTTCACCTACGTCAGCCAGACTCCAAAGCCCACCATATCCCACTCTGCCACCTCTAAGGTAGACATTACTCTGTCCTTGTCCCATGCACTCAAGTTTGCTGTGGAACATTTATTTCATCATGGGGGAAGTGTTTTCTCTTGGTAATTTTCCAAAGAGAAGGGTGGGTACATCTGTGACAACAGATGACTTCAAATAGCCCCGAATGCTTGGATCATGGTGTGGACATACTCATGCAGAATAACACGCACGTGTGACTTTCTTTTTAGGAGATAGCTGTCCCAGTGGTCCACGATGGTGGTGCTCTTTTGACTTTCACCTGTGGTGTGGTGTACACACTCTTGCAATCCATCATCTCTAACAAGTCATGTCCCCAATGGAACATCCTTTCCATGTGCCATTTATGGATGGCCATCTCTGCCATTTCCTGTGCAGTCATTGTCCCTAGTATCCTTTCCACATTGGCCAGTGTCCTTACAAGCTTGACACCTTCTCCTGCCCTCCCCTCTCGTTCTTTCGGTAGTTTTTTCTCACTTTTCTTGTTGTATTTGTGAATTGAAGAAATTCATGTTATCTCTTCAAATATATTTCCTTCAGATGTTTAGCTTGTTTTAGCTGTAAAATTCAGAGCAGACATGTTTGTAGTGTTAAAGGCAAAGTTTCTTGCTGTAGGAAACCTTTTCTTGCTTCTAACTCTGGAGACAGATCTCTAAATATTAAAGTCAGAGAGAGTGTTAGTACAATAAGCATTTCAGGCCTCAGAGTTTCATGTACTATGAGTTCCCATTTCTAGAGGATTCTTATAAGCCATGTCAAGGGGTTGTGGCACTACACAGAAACAGAGTATGTCCCTGTATCACACTAATTCATCCATATGGAAACGTCTTTTGCCTTAAATATTAGCATAGTACTTATATTTTCTTACAAATATTTCAAAACATCTTTAAAATGCTTTTGCTTCTTTTTACCGTAATGTTTCTGTGTAATGGCCTCATTTAACTGTTGAAAAAACTGAGGCACATTAGTATTAGGCTTCTAAGCCCTTCCTGGTAACCTGTCTGTCTTGCACCAGTTCCTATAGCCTTGCCTTCACAAAATAACTAACAGCACAAAGTCCAGGTTCTTTGGTTTGAGACACATGCTCTTAGATTCCCCCAGGCTTGGCTGTTTCCTGTCCTCTCCTTTTGTCCCCTGACCTTCTCCTGGCTGAATACTACCTTCCACCTGGTCTTTCCAGTCAATACAGTAGTCAGGCCACATATGGCTATTGTACACTTGAAATGTGGTTAGTCTACATAGAGACGTGCAGTAATGTAAAATATTTCAATAATTATTTTATACGCTGAAATGATAATTTTTTTCAGTTTATTTATTTATTTATTTGTGGGTCCCCCGCTCTGTAATAATTCCTCCCTCTCAGACTTAAGACCCTTTATAATCTTATAAAGAACAATGGGTGAAGGTCTCATGCTCCTCTAGCTGCTTCAAGCTGGACATGGCTATCGTCCTTCCTACCCTTGGGTCCAAAAACCCCTAATAAGAGTTGGGGTTGTAGAGGGGAGGGTGGCCTTTCCACCTGGAGTAGGATCTTGCAGACTCCAGGTCAGTTGGCTGTCCCCAGACAACAGCATACTCAGTTTAGCAGGCTGGCATTCTTGTTGTATTCTGAGGGCAACTGATTAGGCAACAGAGTTAAAAGGCATCATTAAATCTATAACCACTAGATGACAAAAGGCAGGGATTAATTTTTCAATCTCCCACATTAGGAAAAAAAAAGGCTCCTTTGGAGGAAGGTGTGTAAGTCATGTCACACCTGTCCAAAGCACTTTTGCCCACTATACTTGGTTTAGGCTGAGGGGAATATTTTAGGACACCCTCCCCATCCCCCTGACCTCTGGGCCCTTTCTGTCCAAGCCATTAGGATAGAAAAGAGAAACCATTTTTTAAAAAATATGTTTTATTGATTATACTGTTAGAGTTGTCCCAATTTTTTTCCCTCTGCTCCCCTCCACCCAGTGACCTCCCTCCCTCTAGTTGTCCCCCCTTAGTCCATGCCCATTAGTTGTGCATATATTTCTCAACATCTTCCTGTATATTCCATTCCCTCCTACTATGCTTCTTAATTCCTGCATCATTTCCCTCCCTTTTTCCCTTCCCCCTCCCTGCTGACCTCCCCCCAATATGTTGCCCATACCTATAATTCTTTTTTACCTTCTCATTGCCTACTTAGATTGCCTTTGTTTTGATTCCTTAGCTTCTGCTGTTGGTTGTTGTGATACAGTTTTGATCCTCCTTCTTCTAAACCAGTCCCTTTAACATCTCATATAACAGTGGTTTTTGGATCTAATGAGCTGGAAGCACTTTCTCTGCCCTTCTATTCGGAATGACAGCTTTACTGAATAGAAGAATCGTGGCTGTAGGTTTTTGATTTTCATTACTTTCAATATTTCTTGCCAGTCCCTTCTTGCCTGAAGAGTCTCCTTTGAGAAATCAGCTGATAGTCTAATTGGGATCCCTTTGTGCATAATTCTTTTCATCTTTCTTGCTGATTTTAAGATTCTCTCTTTATCTTTAATTTTTGACATTTTTTATTATAATGTGTCTTGGAATGGTTCTCCCTGGGTCCAAGTTATTTGGAGCTCTTGGTGCTTCCTGGAACTGTAAGTCTACTTCCTTCCCCAAGTTAGGGAAGTTCTGCTTCATTATTTTTCCACATAATTTTTCAATTTCTAGTTCTTCACTTTCTGGCAACCCTATAATTCTAATGTTTGTTCACTTATAGCTGTCCCATAGGTTTCTGAGCCTCTCCTCATAATCCTCACCTTTTATTTCCTCATTCTGCACTGGTTGACTGTTTGTTCCTTCCCTATATTCTGATTTGTTGATTTGATCCCTGGTTTTCCTTTCCTCACCACTTGTCTCATAAGTGTTTTCATTCATTTCAGCAGGACTAGCCTTCATTCCTTCCGTCTTGTTCAAGATCTTTTGTTAGTTCTGTAAGCTGCCTTATGACTATAGCTTGGAACTAAGCCTCAGAAAAAGTATCTATTTGTTGGTCGGTTAATTTGTGTATTTGCTTTCTGGTCAGCTGCGCGATTGGGATCTCAATCATGATTCCTGTCATCCTGACCGTTTTTGTTTATCTTTCCTTCTTGCGAGGGGCTGTCACCCCTCCTATACTATCAGGAGCAGAGCCCTGTGCACTCGTAACTACTGGGTGACACTTCCCACCACACTGTGGCACTTTGTGTGGGGGTGGGGGTCCAAGGTGGATTCCTGCCATTCACTCTCTGCTGAGAGAGCAGGAGTCTCCTCCTCCATTCCCACACCCTCTGGGCCTTACAGTCTGAGGCAATGGGGGTCTGCCTTCCCTGGTGTTGGAATTGCAAACTGATGAGTTTAGTCTGCAGCCAGGTGTGGTCCTCAGGTGCTTCTCTACTCCCCTCAAATACGGGTGTCTGTGCTTACTGGGTCCTGCTGGTTATTGCTGCAAGCCACCAACACAGCTTGATCTCTCTGCCCTGGCTTTGCCCCCCTACCCATCTGGACAAGCACCACTTGTTTACAACTTTATACGTTGGACTTCCATGAAGCTTTATTTTTTGGAACTTCTGGTTATTTCTAGTTTTGCAGTAGTTGTAGTTCTTCTTAGTTGTGAAGGGAGACAGAGCGTGTCAGTCTAGGCCTCCATCTTGGCCAGAAGTGAAAAACCAGTTTTAAAGTGAAGCCCACAGACCACCCCATACTTCACCAACCCAGCCACTTAGTTCAGCCAAACCATTGAGTCTCAGGAGGCAGCTATGCAGACAGGAGTAAGTGAGACCTATACATGCAGACAATCACTCAGGTAATGAGATCATAGGCTTATGCCCTATGAAAACAGAACATACATGTTAATTTATGCAATATAATCCACAAACCAGTCTCTAAATCTGTGAGACTGTCTTATTGGGAAGACATCCAGTTGCAAGGCATTTGACATTCTTCTTGCCTATAAATTAAGCATCTTTGATGATGTCACAGACCTAGTTTAACTTTCAAATGAAAACAAACTTTAAATGAAAATAAACTTTAAAGACAGTTGCACTACTTTATAGTCTACCACTGAGCATTGTTATTTTCCTTGAATTGTGATTTTTCTCCTTAAGATTACCCTCCTTGTCATTAAAGGGACTGCATTAAGTCCATTTTTAATTTATCCTGTTCATTTGCATAAACACAACAAGAGCAGCAAATGATCACTTATGATCTTTAGCTCTGCTTTGCTGGAACTTACACAAGGAACATTTAGGGTGACATTCAGCCTGCCCTTCAGGACACAGAAGCTAAGCCACATACCTGCCATTCCTGCCTTGCCTATAAACACCTGTCTTTTCCAAGTCCTTCAGGTTTTCCATTGTGCCTTAAGGTTCCTTCTAGCCATTTTTCAAGAAAGCAACCTTTGTTCCTTCCCTGGAAAGATTGCCATGAACTACACAACCAACCAAGGTACCTGGCCTTTTTTCTTGTGGGCTTTTCTTACCTTTGAGAGTCAATCCCAGTTTCTCAGGGCTTCTTGGTCACAACCAGAGCCCAAGCATGCCTCCTTTAGGCATGACATTCCAGTCAAAGTCTTGGTTAACAAAACCTCTATTAACAACTAATCTTATTAGATTTATGCAAAGAACCTTATGTCATTACTTACTTCTTCAGAATACCAAATTCTGGAAGGGTAATGTAGGGAGAAAAATATACAGTGTGAAGGAAAATTTTTGTCCTTCTAATATTCACTAATACTGCATTTCCATACTTTACATTTTTTTTGTTCACTTTCCTACATGTGATGTTTGTTTTTTGGGGGGAGGGGGAATTTACTGGCTCATTTATTTATTTATTTTCCTTTTCTTTTTTCCCCCCACTAAAAATTTTTGTTTGTTTTTCTATTACAGTTGTCCCCCTTTTTCTCCATTGCTTCCCCACACCCTGCTCACCCCTTCTCCCATAGTCAATCCCCACCCCTTTGTCCATGTCCATGGGACATTTATACATGTTCTTTGACTAGACCCTTCCCCTTTTTACCTTTCTTCTCTCCCTCCCCCCACCCTTGTCACTGTTACTCTGTTTCTTGTTTACATGCCTCTGGTTCAGTTGTGCTCTTTTTTTGTGTTGTTTGTTAGTCTCCTGTATTAGGTGATATCATATGGTATTTTTCTTTCTTTTCCTGGCTTATTTTGCTAAGCATAGTTCTCTCTAGTTCTATCCATGTTGTTGCAAATGGTAGAAGTTCCTTCTTCCTTTCTGCTACGTAGTACTTTATTGTGCAAATGTACCAGTGTTTTTTGAGTCAATACAAAGCAACCATATGATGTTTCAGGAGAGAGACAGAGATAGAAGGAGAGAGAGAGAGAGAGAGGATTTTTACAATTCCTCTATCTGTTTTTATCTTCTAAAAGTTTAATAAAATTTATATCAACTAATGTTTTCTGTCCTAGTCTCTTATCTTTGGGGATTATTTGCTTTAACTTTCATATTAAACCTGTTCTTAAAAAAAAAAAATTGATTAAAGTGTAGTAAAATTTCAACTACAAATGCTCATTTATTAGAAATTAAGCTTTAAAAATAGTTTCTTAAAGTAATGGACATGTTTTGTTTATAATCATTTCTGATTATATTACATTTTTATCTTTATCTGATTTTATTACATTTGTAACTTTCTTTACTAAAACATGTTTAAGCAGGTTTACTTTTAATGAAAAACTCACTTAAGATTATTTTTTAAATTTATTTATTGTTTTTCTATTAGAGTTGTCCCAGTTTTTCCCCCATTGTTTCCCCCAACCTCACCCACCCTTTCTCCCACAGTCAATCACTGCCCTGTTGTCCATGTCCATGGGTCATTTATACTAGTTCCTTGAATTTTCTCTTTTTTACTCCCCTTTACCCCAATCCCCTGGTCACTCTTAGACTGCTCCTTGTTTACATGCCTCTGGGTCAATTTTGCTTATTTGATCGTGTTGTTCATTAGTGTCTTGTATTAGGTGAGATCATATGGTATTTGTCTTTCTTGCCTGGCTTACTTCCCAAATTCTTTCTAGTTCCATCCATGTTGTCACAAGTGGCAGGAGTTCCTTTTTCTTTCTGCTGCATAGTATTCCACTCTATAAATATACCACAGTTTTTTAAACCCAATCATCTACAGACAGGCACTTAGGCCGTTTCCGGCACTTGGCTATTGTAAATAGTGCTGCTATTAACATAGGAGTGCACAGGTTCTTTTCAATTGGTGTTTCAGGATTTTTTGGGGGTATAATCCTAGCAATGGAATTGCTGGATCAAAAGGCAGCTCTGTTTTTAGTTTTTTGAGGGAATTCTATACTGTTTTCCATAGTGGCTGCACCAGTCTGCATTCCCACCAGCAGTGCACTAGGGTTCCCTTTTCTCCACACCCTCATCAGCACTTGTTGTTTGATGATTGTTGATGATGGCAATTCTGACTAGTGTGAAGTGGTATCTCATTGTCATTTTTATTTGCACCTCTCTGATGCCTAGTGATGTTGAGCATCCTTTCATGTCTATGGACCCTCTGTATGTCTTCCTTGGAGAAGTGTTTGTTCAGTTCCTTTGCCCATTTTTTAATTAGGTTGTCTGTCTTATTGGTGTTGAGACATATAAGTTCTTTATATTTTGGAGAGAGCCCTGGCTGGTTTGGCTCAGTGGATTGAGCGTCGGCCTGCGAGCTAAGTGTCGCTGGTTCAATCTTCCAGTCAGGGCACATCAGAGAAGGAAAACTCTGACTCCAAAAAACCTCCGCTGCCTTGCGGCATACCTCTTCAGGGGAAAGGCTAAGGGAGTAAACCCCGACAGAAAATCCGGAGCCGGAGTCCCTAAGGCGATTTGACGTTGTAGTCAACACCGGCAACTCCTGCGGCGCACCTGAAGCCAAGCTGTATTGACTCCGTCTTTCCCTTGGACCCTTCAGCTGCGAAGAGAGGGGGGATCTGCTGCATGAGCAATAGCAGACCCTCCATATCACCCTGCCCAGGCTCTGTAGCTTCAGCTTCACTGGAGAGGACACTCCAGCGTCATCGCAAGATGTCGATTCAACACGGGAGGAGACAGATACCGTGTCACTCCCGAGT
Source organism: Furipterus horrens (assembly GCF_987537825.1). NCBI lineage: Eukaryota > Metazoa > Chordata > Mammalia > Chiroptera > Furipteridae > Furipterus > Furipterus horrens. Next base: position 70,226,632 of record NW_028327179.1, on the reverse strand, counting down.
CGGACTGCACAGCCATTCTCGGCGGTGCAGATAGACTCTTAAGAAGCCACACCATCGTCTCTCGAGACGGACGGCTGCCTCCAATATTGCTTTTTAATTTCTCTTTCATCATCTGATATCTAATAGAAAAATGTAAATAATGTGTTATATTTTGGGATGGTTACCTGGAAGTTAACATATCTGTTAAACTCAGAATTCTAACACTTGTCTCTTTATTGGAATTTACTCAAGCATTAATTGTGTAGTTTTAATTTTTTGGTTCATTATCATATTGTGATTTTCATTTCCTTCTCTCTGCATTTGATACAATTACTTCCATTTGCTGTAATGTTTGCTTATGTGTTTGTTGTGCTGTCCTAGATTGGCAACACTTAAAAAAGACAGATTAGTTGTTTGCTTTCATGGAATTCATAGTGAAGCTAATGAATTGACAAGAAAACAAACTGTTAGCACTTTACTATAAGGGAAATTTAAATTAAGTTGTAGGGAACTTATAAACAACACAGTGTACCTAACCTATACTTGGGTAGAGGAAATTTCTTATAGATAAGCTTCAAATTTGTAAGTGAACAGAAAGGAGTTTGCCAAGCAAGTTGTGTGTATGTGTGTGCATCCACATGTATGTGTTCTTGCATGTATGGTATAGCACTATTATGATATAGAAAAAATACATAATATATTGAATCATTAAAATTATAATGTGAGGGCAGATATGAAGAGAACTTGGAGTTGAAGGTGGTATGCAACCACCACCAAAGGGGGGGAAAATCAGGAAAATATATCTAATAACCTCTTCTTCGGAATTTGGCTAAGAACTAACTTCAGAAATCATAAAAAGGTGAGAATATTGGGAACCACATGGTTATCCAGAAAAGCAACATACAAAGAAGTTTTGTTCTAGATTTGGCTTTTTCACTACTTTATTGCTGACTTTTGGGAATCAATTATATTATCTTTAATACACAAGTGACACTTAATCTTCTCTATGTGCTTATTGAAATATGGTATGCCAATGTAAAGGCAACATAAGAGAAATAAAATATAAGTCTGTGCTTGTTTCTGTTATATCTCTCAGTAAAAACTCTTCCTTCACATCATATATACATATCATGTTAGGGCTTATCTTTGTTGCCTTCTCTAGACCAGAGACAACCATGTACCACTTTCATATTCTTTACCCACTTGCTTTTAAACAATGTTTTTTTGTTCCATCAAATTATTCTTTCTTACTTAAATGAATATTTGTGTAGTGCTTGGGTTTGTGAGGCTTTTTCTAAGTAAAACCAAAGCCAGAAACCACAAGAAGAGATCTTTAGGTGAACTACTAGAAAAGACACAACTCAAAAGATATAACTTTTCTAGGCCCTTGGCTGCTGTGGCTCAGTGGATTGAGCATTGGCTTGTGAGCCAAGTGTTGCTGGTTCAATTCCCAGTCAGGGCACATGATTAGGTTGCATGTCAGGTCTCCAGTTGGGGGTGTGAGTGAGAGGCAACCACACAGTGATATTTCTCTCCCTCTCTTTCTCCTTTCCCCTCTCTCAAAATAAACAATCAAACAAATAAATAAATTATTAAAAAATATATAACTTTTCTAAAGCACAAACTAAATATACTCTGAATTAAAATACAAAATTGTCAATAAGAAAAATTGAGTATCTTAAAAATGATGAAAATTAGGATAATTGAAGACTTCATTAGCAATAATAGAGGACAGAGTATACTGAAGTAGTAGACAGAAAATAACTATCAATCTAAAATTGTATACTTAACTAAATTATTACTCTAGGGTTAAAGAAAAGTGAATCTATTTTTAGAAATATAATTACTAAAAATTATTTATCAAGAATAAAATTGGTGCCAAGGAAATGTGTGTTTATGATGAGCACAGAAATTATAAAATATAAATATGTCTAACTATTGGCTGTATAAGGTAATTTTATTCTTATAAATCAAGGCTACTAAAATTCTATTCCAGTGCTACTCACAGAATGGTCATCAGATTTGTGCTAGTACATGAACTACTTGTTATTGATCTGCAGGAAGTATAGGAATTAAGAATAATTGTTTGAAACTTTTTTAGACACTTGATTTTACCTCAATGTTATTGATTGAGAAGATTATCCTCACCTCTAAAATTACTGATTATTACATTGCATTAAAAAAAAGTCCCAATATGCATTGTCTTCAAGAGCTCCAAAGTAAAACAAAATTACTCTGAAAGGTTAATATTAAAATAAAAATAATAAGGCAGAAATCTAAATAAAGAAATGTGATAATAATACTTAAATTAGATAAAATTCTCCATCTGAACTGTCCTGAACTCCTAAAATTACTATTTTTCTACACAGAAAGTCTTCTTTTTCTGCCCCTCATCTCCCAATAATTCTTTCAGAAGTTCTCCTTTGTCTTGCTCCACTCTGGAAGTGTTGTTGATGTGTAGACCAGAGCAGTTCTTTAGGTATCTTTTGTTCTCTCCTCTGTTGCATCCCCAGCATTTATTGTTTGAATCCCACTTTCCTCCTTTTTTTGTATACTCCCACAATTGACCAAAGTAGGTTATTCACTAGTAGAGCAGAAAAGTATAACTAAAATGTCAAGATCTTACATGTCTGTGAGAGTGTTTTCCCTACACTATACTTGCCTAATAAATAATTTGGTAAGGAATTCTAGACCAAAAGTTATTTTCACTCAGATTTTGAAGGCTCATCCTTATTTTGTTCTAGCTTTCTGAGTTACTGACAAAAATTTCATCTGCATTCTGATCTTATGTTCTTTTTTTCACTAAAGCTTCTTGATAGTGTGAAATGTCATTCTTTTGGCTAGGAGCTTGATGTCTTTTACATCTGTAAATTGTGTCAGAACATGGCAGCAGCTGGACTGCCCACCTGAATTTTAACATATGCAAATGAACCATATGCAAATTAACCTGGTCCTAGCCCCACCCACATGAAATAAAAATGGACTTTGCTTGTTCCCAGAAGGAATGTTGATGGGCCTAACATGATACATTGATTGGCCTGGTGGGGGGAAAGCAGGGAGATATAAATAACCTGCTCAATGTGTTGATAGGTAAACTCACCCTGACCAAAATGTGTGTTTGGCAAGGTGTGGAGCTGGTGCCTGCATAAGCATAAGCAGGTGATTCCTACTGAGCCATGTGGATGACTGGGAGTCTCCAAACCCCCTCACTCCCCCGTTACTGTACCCCTATCACCATTCTCCTTTCCCTTGCTCTCATAGGCTAGCAAGGTGGACTAGGAGTCACTTTTCCTTTGCTTCTATGGGCCCTTGAGCTGGTCCAGGAGTTTCCTCTTCCCTCCAATCCCCTGTCCCCTCTTCCTTCAATAAACCTGGTGTTTAATCCTAGAATGGTCTCCAGGTGATTTCTCAGAGCAAGGCTACCTGGCAAACTGTACATTGCTGAGCTTCAGTTCTAGAAAATTTTATTTGTACATTGTTATTTTGTTAATCATTTTATTACACTTTTTTTTTAATTTCTAGAACTTTCAGTAGCTTACTTAATGTTGTATTTCCTATTTTTTCTCTCTTATGTTATCACTTTTTAATTTCTGCTTTTTGGGATAGTCCCTTATTTATATTTATTAAGATTATAACAAATTTTTAACAACTTTTAGTACATCCTAATTTTTATTTCAGAAGATATATTCTCTAATCATTTTGAGCTTTTAACTTCAAGCTTTATTATTATTATTATTATTTTACCTCTATACACAGTTTCATTTCCTCTAAATTTCTTTTGTATGCTATTCTTATTGGGCAACTTTTTGTACTTTTTGCTTTAATATTTCTAAATAATGCATCTCCCACCTCTGTCTTAGAAGAGGACTATATGGCAGGTGGGGACATGGGGTGCTAACTACTCATAGTCACTCTTATAATTCTATTTTTACTAGTGGGCCTCTGTGATACTAAATTGGCTCTTCTTGTCCCCCTTTTATACAAGCTCTAATATTTCAATTTGCTCAGTTATTTTACACTCATTCTAGCTCATTTCCAAATCAACTTTAGCTGTGATATTAATTGTCCTATGTTGCAGTTTTCAACTGAATATTTCCTTCAGAAAGACATTTCAGACTGCAAGTATCTCTTAATGAACTCATCAACTTCCCATTGTCACCAACCTTACTCCTATTTTTTTTTGTTTTCAGTTTTTCTAAATGGCATCATTTTGAAATCATTCTCTAGATTACCCTTTGTATGTAATCTAATCAACCATATCTCAGTCAGTTTTATCTCTGTGGAATCTCTTGGAATTGTCTCATTTGCCCTGGTAACTGTTGTACATACTACCAATTTTACTTCTCTAAACTGATGGATTATAGCTTCTTAATGAACTCCCCATGCCTTCATATTCAAGATTATTGTATGCATTGCCATGTGATTAATTGTCCTAAAGCACAACTGTCACTCCGCTGCTCAAAAAATTAAATGACTCCTTGTTTGCTGAAATTGAATGTCTTCCATTGTCTAAGTTCAACCTAGATTTCTAATGTAATTTCCTGTTGTTTCATATAACATGATCTATACATCCTAATAAAAGAAATGAATTACTATTCCATCTTCACCTTAGGTTTACTAACTCTGTGCCTTTGCACATGATAAAATTTCTCTGCCTGGAATGCTTTCTCTAATACCCCTCAACCCTACATATTTAAAGCATTTCTGTACTTTAAGATGAATCACAAATTCCACCATTTCTATCAAGTAGTCTCTTGTTTCTATTTAACATACCTGTCATACACTTCTTATCAGCATACTACTTTCAGGGGTCATTTGAGTAATCTATTCACTTTGTATTTCCAAAATAGCATCTTGCCAATTGTGGATATTTAATATTTGTGGAGGTGTGAAAATATAGACTATCTGCATAATATATGGTATACTTACTTAAAAGCTGAAGCTGAAGCTCCACTGGAGAGGACACTCCAGCGTCATCGCAAGATGTCGATTCAACACGGGAGGAGACAGATACCGTGTCACTCCCGAGTCGGACTGCACAGCCATTCTCGGCGGTGCAGATAGACTCTTAAGAAGCTACACCATCGTCTCTCGAGACGGACGGCTGCCGACGACTTACTTAAAAGTTACCATGAAATTATTTGCTATCTATAACACTGGGGAACACAATTTTCATTGAGTTAGATCTGACACTTGTTTTTGACTAACTTTTGGCATCTGAATCCAAAAATGACCCAGTTTTTCTCTATCACATCAATTTTTTAAGGTACATAATACCCTCCCTTTGTCCCAAAAATCATAAAAAATGTACATACAAAGGAAAATAAAGAAAAAATTACCCAAATAGACTGTTTATCTAGAGGCATTTTATTCATGTGAAGGCTATATATTGCTACTGTAAGTCAAATTGTGTACAAGTAGTAAAGTTATGCTACCAAACATACATATTAAGGTATTTTATCTTTTCAAAAGACAGGCTAGGAAATGTAAAAATTAGATACCTCAGTCTCCTTCAGTTGGCAAAGCTTTAACAGATTGCTTCATGAGACCCAGTTTTATGCGCAGAGGTGGGAATATAATGTTCTTTCTGTCAACAAGTGGCTCATATAGGATGTTTGGATCACCAGGTTTGAGGTCAGATCTTGGGGGCAGTTTGACTCCACCCAATGCTTCTCATGAGCTCTGCTGTCTCACGTACACAGAAAACAGTAATACTTGGTATATCCACGTTGCTGACCAAGAAGGAAACAGACCATTTGAAGGTCAATACAATGATCCAATTATATTTGTGATATTGCAACAGATCAATAACTGTCTTTATGTCTTCATATTCTTCACGAAAACAAACTGAATGGCCAGTTGGGACTGCACCAAATAAATTGCTATTGTGGAGGAGGACACATTTCAAGCTCCACTTTGGGCTATCAATGAGCAGTTGCCATTTAGTTGTGTTATATCAAAATTCCCAATTCCTCCATTAAACCATGTATGTTATGGCAATGCACAAAGCTGCCGTCACTTTTAAAGTACTGCAGAAACGCACTTTTTCTTGATTATAAGTAAGATGCCTTTGCTCATTTTTCAAGCAAGTTTTTCTCATGCAGTTCTGAAGCCTTTTTGGATACTCCCAAATCGCGTGCCAAATCACTTAACTCATGCTGATCAAATCCCTTATAAACTGAGTCATCTTCAATTTCAAAATCTTCATCCTTGCTCTCACTTAGTTCTTCACCATACTCTTGTTTTTCAAAAGAGGGTAGTTCAATGAAAACTGACACTGGGATTTCAACTGAATGAGGCACTAGGCATATAGCTGATGGTAGACTAGGCCCTGGCTGGTTTAGCTCAGTGGATTGAGCGTCGGCCTGCGAGCTAAGTGTCGCTGGTTCGATCTTCCAGTCAGGGTACATCAGAGAAGGAAAACTCTGACTCCAAAAAACCTCCGCTGCCTTGCGGCATACCTCTTCAGGGGAAAGGCTAAGGGAGTAAACCCCGACAGAAAATCCGGAGCCGGAGTCCCTAAGGCGGTTTGACGTTGTAGTCAACACCGGCAACTCCTGCGGCGCACCTGAAGCCAAGCTGTATCGACTCCGTCTTTCCCTTGGACCCTTCAGCTGCGAAGAGAGGGGGGATCTGCTGCATGGGCAACAGCAGACCCTCCATATTACCCTGCCCAGGCTCTGTAGCTTCAGCGTCATCACAAGATGTCGATTCAACACGGGAGGAGACAGATACCATGTCACTCCCGAGTCGGACTGCACAGCCAGTCTCGGCGGTGCAGATGGACTCTTGAGAAGCTACACCATCGTCTCTCGAGACGGACGGCTGCCGACGACGACGAGACTAGGATATTCTATTTTACATTTATTTTTCTTGTTATATTCTGACATTTTCACTATACAAAAGTAAGTCACTTGAATGACCTCTGGGCTCTCGCCAAGCCATAGGTATGCCAAATGGCAATTTATCATGTGTTCCCTTTGTCTAGATCTGTAAACTCTCAACACACTGCTTGCACACATTGTGAGGGGCCAAAAACTTATCTTGATCACCAAGTTTTACTTTAAACTATGCAAAATAGGTTTGCCTGACAAATACACTGTTTGTCTTTTGACTGGGAATGGTGAAACTGCCAGATATAACAAAACAAATCAGGATTGTTTAAGCACTTAAGATGAGACATAGCAGAAGCAGATATGATCTGAAGGAAAGAAAATAAGTACATACGTAAATTAAAAAACAAATTCTGCTAACTCCTTGTATACAGACAAGAACTCAGACTACACTTCAGAATACAATTAACTGTATAGAGCAGCACACAACCTATCACCATACTATCTCATGTGTAACTCAATAGGCTAGACAAGTATGAACCTGTCGCTGGTCTCCAAGGTCATTCCCCACCCCTTCCCACTCAAGGGAAGTTTGCTCTCAGCCAATAGGAGAGCACTAGTGCTTCCCTGGATCCAGGCTAGATCCAGCCTAGAATGGTGGCATTAAGATAAGCTTTAAATAAGGAAAAAAACCTTGATGTGATAGGAGAAAACTAAGTGCAGTTTTGAAATCAGCATGCCTATTTAAGTCTAAAACAGCTGAAAAATTAAACTCACCAGGAATTACAGTATTCCCTCACTTATCGCGGGTATTACATGCTAGACACCCCTCCCCTGAGACAGGTGAAAATCCGGGAATTAGGAACTTTACATTTATTTCAGTATTTATATATATATTAAGGCTTTATAAACCATTCCCACACACTTATAAACTGTTCCCAGTCCCTTATTAATCTTTCTCACTCCCTTATTAACTTTTTCCACACTTTTATAAACACTGCTTATATTCTTAAACATATTCTACACTCTTAAATCTATGTAACTTTAACAACATATGTATACAGTACCACAAAATCCCATGACATAGCAAAAAATCTGAGATAAATAATTAAATATAATATTTTTTTAAATCCCGTAATACAGTGAGGCCTCGATATGTGAACCACGATATAGAGAGCGAATACTGTATGTTAAAAATTGTTACCCTGTGTAATAAATGTATAGAACTCATCCCAATAAGATACTTGAGGACAAGGACTCTGGCATTTATATTCTTTGCTTCTGTCTGCAGTATCTTGAACAATGCTTTGCATATGTATCACTTTTTTGTGGTAAAATATAAATATGTATACCATATAAGTAAATGTCCTGCTGTAATGTCTTTAAAAATATGTTTGACAAATTAGGGGATAAATTTACATAGGAGAAGCATATATTTTTTTTATTTCTCTCCTCAAGATAGTATCATCTGCTTCCCCTTAAAATAGTCTGATTATTTTACTGGAGGTCTAGTTATAAAACTACTTGCAGCTGCACTAGAAATAGAAACCTGATGTCACTTAATGAGATTATCCAAGTCGTCGGCAGCCGTCCGTCTCGAGAGACGATGGTGTAGCTTCTTAAGAGTCTATCTGCACCGCCGAGAATGGCTGTGCAGTCCGACTCGGGAGTGACATGGTAGTATCTGTCTCCTCCCGTGTTGAATCGACATCATGCGATGACGCTGAAGCTACAGAGCCTGGGCAGGGTAATATGGAGGGTCTGCTGTTGCCCATGCAGCAGACCCCCCCTCTCTTCGCAGCTGAAGGGTCCAAGGGAAAGACGGAGTCGATACAGCTTGGCTTCAGGTGCGCCGCAGGAGTTGCCGGTGTTGACTACAACGTCAAACCGCCTTAGGGACTCCGGCTCCGGATTTTCTGTCGGGGTTTACTCCCTTAGCCTTTCCCCTGAAGAGGTATGCCGCAAGGCAGCGGAGGTTTTTTGGAGTCAGAGTTTTCCTTCTCTGATGTACCCTGACTGGAAGATCGAACCAGCGACACTTAGCTCGCAGGCCGACGCTCAATCCACTGAGCTAAACCAGCCAGGGCCCAGATTATCCAAGTACACATCACTTATTCTGCAGAATACTTCATTTGAGTAGATTACTTAATATTTTATTTGTTTCATTATTCACATTTTGGAGGTAAAGTATTTCTGTTCACATTTGAAGTTGGTTGAATAGCATGCTAGAGTTTCAACGCAGAGAACTTTCTGTTGGTCTTATTATTCCCAAGTGTGCAGCTGCCTACCATGTCTATAATTCACATCCTTGGAGTGGGTTTTCTGCTGCTGCACCAGAAATAAAATTTTGTCGTACCTTAGAATGCAAATTAACACTTCCTTATCTGCTTAATAACAATTCCTTTCCCCCTGTATTTCCCCATTTTTTATCTGAGAAGTGAGCTTCTCTCACTGACTGCACCCAAAGCAATTATATTCCACTGCAAAGCTTACTGATTAAATTCCACTATATAGTTTGGAATATGTTTAAATGTATCTTGGCATTTTGAGGGATACTTTTCTATTTAATTTGTCATTGCTATTTTACATGATAAAGGTAGATAGGATTAACCTTTTTTCCATTCATAGAATATAAATCCAAAAATCTTTCTGCACTGTAATCTCCCTCTCTTTTCCTTGTATCCCCAATCAGACCACTAAATGTACTTTAATTACAAGTCTTCTCTATCCCTTTCTAAATGTTATTTATTTATTGCACTCTCATGTTATATTTAATACCATGCTAGTATTTGTGTGAAATACAGATGTATTCACATCATCGGATCTCTTTGCAGACACAAAACACATAAAACAATTAGAAGATAGCTAAATAGTAAGCTTGGTGGTAATACCATGAGTGTAAGAAGTTAGAGAAGAAAGGAGTGAACTTGGAAGGAGTAGTAGAGGAGAACTAGTGGAAAAGGTAGAATTTGAATTGGGTCAGAATACTCAGAATGGGGTAAAAATGGTGGATGTGTTTGAGATTTTGGTGTGCTGGAGCAACAGTGAGGAAAGTAGACTAATGAGCAGGCAATAATTGTGCTAAGTGGACCATGGGGTTATGTGGGTAATGCCAGGCTGATTAAAGGTGATAGCAGGATTCATTTAAGCTTTCAACTTTTTAATAGGGTAGTATGACAAAATGATGTTTAAAGAAATTACATCAAGTATGCCTCTTGGGGGCTTATGGTATATAATAAAAGAAGAGGAACTCAATATGTGACAAAGTAGATAGGTAACTGTAAAGATCAAAATAACAGTAACTGCAAATGTATGCTTTTGTGACAATTTAGACTTAGAAAGTCAGAGAAACCAAGAGCAGAATAAAAGGAAAATGGGAGGTTAGAACCCAAGGGGCAAAAGGAGAAGCATCCATGTTTCCTTACATTCTTGTAACAAACCCCAATATTTTTTAATCTCAATGCACGTTGTTCAAGTGCAATAATCTTGCTTGGACCACTAGGTGGTGGTCTTTGTTAGTTGGTAGCTTGTGATACTTTACAGATTAGAGTTCAGCAATTTCAAGAAAACCCATGCTTTTATTTCATACAAGTCCTGGTATATAACATTTATACCTAAGGATATACATTCATATATGTTTCTGATTTCCCTTTATTCTCTTTGGTCTGTGCTCTCAAGTAAGATAAGGAAGATTGGGAGGAAATAAATATTTAGATTTCAGTCATCATACTTGTTTGGCTTGAACATTATTCCTTGGCATTTCCATTCTAGATCCCTGCCTTAGAGAGCTGTGAGCCAGGAAAAGGTATCTTTTCTTTTGCCAGCCTTTATGGTATTGTCTCCTAGGGGTTTCCTACCTGAAAGCCAGTGTTGGCCACAGGGAGAAGAATTGGGAAGAGGGCACATATGGTTTGGCTGATCGGTAGTTCCCATATCATCATTTTGTTTTACTGGTCCCTAGCCTTCTTTATGTCTACTTGCCCTAAAGCCTCAACCCCTACCCCTGTAGAGAACCCACCATAGTAGAGTTTATAACCTAAGCCCCAGGTACTAACTTCAAATTGAAGGAAGCTGGCTACATGGTAGGTGGAAGGAGAGATGACACTCTCCAACCCTCCCCTTGGGTCCTGCGGGCTGGCACAGGGAAGTGTCCTCATTCACTGGCCCAGGTGTGCAGGGCCGCTCGTCCAGGTGCACCTCGGACACCCCGCAACAGACATAAAATCAGTGCCCCAAGGGGTGCAGAAAGGGCCCGCTGGGCATTCAGAAGACCATGCACAGACACCCTTGGCCAGCCCCAGTGGGCGCCAGGCCAGAGCGCAGACCACTTGCGTGGGCTCTGCTCATGCCTGCCCAGGCGGGTGTGGGAATGGTGGGCGGCTGCAGCGCGGGAACAGCTGGTGGCAATGACTCACAGGCGCTCACTTCCACCATGCACAAGTGTCCGGGGCTGCTCCCCAAGGGGTGAGAGACCAATTCCCAGGGCAAGGCTCGGCAGGCCTGAGGCTAGTGCAAAGGCCACCTTGCATGCACACTTGCGCATGTGCAAAAGCACGCTGGCCAGCTCCAAATGAACGCTGGCCACCACAGGTGCACACCACTGCTGCAAGGAACAGGAACCTCTGGCCCGCCTCATTAGACCAGCTGTGGATCCAGAATAAGGAGATAACACACAAAGGCTGAACTGAGTAAAAACTTTCCTTCTATATATTTTTTAAATTTTTATTTCTATTTTAGTTTTTTTATTTGTATTTGTATTTTATTTTTTTTTTATTTCTTTTTACTTTTATTTTTATTTTATTTTTTTAATTAATTTTTTAAACTGTCTCTTTAATTTGTTTCATACCATCTCTCCTTCTCATCCTTCCTCTTTAATTTTTGTTAATTTGTCTAGTTTAGCCTCCCTTTCACACTAAATAAATAGAATATAACTACTATATAAATCTAATACTATATAATTCCACTTTCTTACTATATTCTGCATTCTTTCCTCTTTTTCTTTTATTATTATTAACAGACAATGTAAATATTGCCTACTATCTTGCATAGTCTTGACACTACTTGCTACTGTTATTAATCTATCATACCGTCTCTCAAAAATCACATTTTTCCTCTTTAAAAATAATTCTTATCTATTTTTCCTATAGTATAAAAGCCCTAATCTCTCTACATTTATATTAATACTGGCTCATTTGCTGACGATAGCGGGATAGGGGGTGGGGGATATTTTTGAGGGTATAGGTTTCCTGCCTGGGCTGTGTGTTTATGTTTTTAACAGCATCTCCACAAAAGAACTCAAGACAAAGTGGACAGAGTGACTCTCAATAAACTAGCCAGAGGGAAGATCATACCAAAGAGCATCTGAAATATAACCAGACAGCATAAACAAATGACATAAAGGGTATCACAAGAACACCAGGCTCAGGTAATCAAAGAGACTGCACCACCAAAAACCCCAGATCTCCTATAAAGAATCTCATACAACAAAGGTGGGAAGTCAAAACAGACAAATCCAAAAAACAAAAATAAACAAGAAGAATCCAACATGTTTAGATGCAGAAACAACCTCTCAATGAAAAGAAAACAGGAATCCCCAGAAAGAGAGGTAGATGGATTAGACATAGCCAAAATGTCAGACATGGAGTTCAAAACAATGGTGGTGAAGAAGCTCAATATACTCGACAACCTCAAAAACAACTATGACAACCTCCAAGGAAGTTACCAACAGCTCCAAGAAAATTACAGGGAACTTACGGAGAACTACACCAGCATAAAAAAGGACATAGAAATTATTAACAAGAACCAGGAAGAAATGAAGAATGCAATCTCTGAACTGAAAAACACAGTAGAATCAATCAAAAGCAGGCTAAACGAAGCACAGGATCGGATCAGTGAGTTAGAGGACAATGTAGAAAAAAATTCCCAGACAATACAACAAAATGAAAAAAGATTGAAAAAATATGAACAAGATGTAAGGGAATTGCAGGTAGCATGAGAAAAAACAGTATCAGGATCATTGGAATAAAAGAGGGAGAAGAACAGCAGCGAGGAATAGAAAAGCTGATAGGAGAAGTAATGACAGAAAATTTTCCCAACCTGATGAGAGAAAAAGTTATGCAACTTCAAGAAGCATAGAGAGTCCCAATGAAGAAGAACCCAAAAAAACCCACTCCAAGGCACATCATAATTAAAATGGCAACATTGAAAGACAAAGAGAGAATCCTAAAAGCAGCAAGAGAAAAACAGCAAATAACATACAAGGGAGCTCCGATAAGGGTCTCGACCAATTTCTCAACAGAAACACTACAAGCCAGAAGGGAATGGTCAAAAATATTTCAAGCAATGAAAAACAAAGGCCTACAACCAAGAATACTCTACCCATCAAGGTTCTCATTCAAAATGGAAGGGAAATAAGGAGTTTCACAGACAAAGGAAGACTAAAAGAATACATCTCTACCAAACCAGCATTGCCAGAGACCTAAGGGAGTGTTTTAAGAAAAAGAAGAGAAAAAGAGGAGAGGAACACTGGTACAAAAGAAAATGAATAAATACATGTCAATAATAACCTTAAATATGAATAGATTAAATGCTCCAATTAAAAGACATAGGGTAATGGAATGGATAAGAAAACAAGACCCACATATTTTGCTGTCTACAAGAAACACACCTCAAAACAAAAGATTTACACAGACTGAAAGTAAAAAGATATAAAAAAGTATTCCAAGCAATCTGACATGAAAAAAAGCTTGGGTAGAAATACTCATGTCAGACAAAATGGATTTCACAGCAAGGGCCATAAAAACAGACACAGAAGGACATTTCATAATACTTAAGGAAACAATCCGTCAAGAAGATGTAACACTTATAAACATATATGCATCCAACATAGGAGCACCCAAATACGTAAAGCAAATACTAGAAGACCACAAGAAGGATATTAACAGCAACACAGTCATAGTAGGGGACTTTAACACTCCATTATCAACAATAGACAGGTCTTTGAAGCAAAGAAACACCAAGGATATACAGGCATTGAACAACACACTAAACCACATGGACTTAACTGATATATATCAAACTTTTCACCCCAAAGAAGCAAAATATACACATTCTTTTCAAATGCACATGGGACATTTTCAAAGATAGACCACATGATAGGACACAAAACAAGCCTCAACAAATTCAAGAAAATTGAAGTCATATTAAGCATCTTTTCAGATCACAATGCCTTGAAACTAGAAATCAACCTCAGAGAAAAAATCAAAGACATCCAAACTCATGGAAAATGAGTAACATGCTGTTAAATAATGAATGGGTTAACAAGGATATCAAAGAAGAAATAAAGAACTTTCTGGACACTAATGATAATAAAGACACGACAGCTCAAAACCTATGGGACACAGCAAAAGCAGTCCTAAGAGGGATACATGCATATCTGAAAAAGAGAGAATCTCAAATAAAAAATCTAATTCTAAAGCTACAAGACCTAGAACAAGAACAACAAACAAAGCCTAGGGTGAGAAGAAGGAAGGAAATCATCAAGATCAGAGCAGAATTGAATGACATAGAGACTAAACAAACTATTCAAAAGATCAATGAAACTAGGAGCTGGTTCTTTGAAAAAATAAACAAAATCGACAAGCCTTTAGCCAGGCTCAATAAGAAAAAAAGAGAGGACACCCAAATAAACAAAATCAGAAACGAAAAAGGAGAAATCACCACTGATACCACAGAAATACAAAGGATTGTAGGAAATTACTACAAACAATTGTATGGCAAGAAATTTCACAACCTAGAAGAAATGGACAAATTTATAAAAACATATAACCTTTCAGAACTGAATTAAGAAGAAGTAGAAAGTCTCAACAGACCAATAACAAAGAAGGAAATTGCAACAGTAATAAAAAATCTCCTGGCACACAAAAGCCCTAAACTGGATGGCTTCACGGGAGAATGTTACAAAACATTTAGGAAAGAACTAACTCATACCCTCCTCAAACTATTCCAAAAAATCCAAGAAGAGGAAAAAATTCCAAACGTATTCAATGAAGCCAGTATTACCCTAATTCCAAAACCAGGTCAAGACACAACAAAGAAATAAAACTACAGGCCAATATCACTGATGAACATAGATACTAAAATCCTCAATAAAATATTGGCAAACAGGATCCAGCAATACATCAAAAAGATCATACACCATGATCAAGTGGAATTCATCCCAGGGACACAAGGATGGTTTAATATTTGCAAGTTAATAAATATAATACATCACCTAAACAAAATGAAAGACAAAAATCACATGAGCATATCAATAGATGCAGAAAAAGCATTTGATAAAGTACAACAGCCATTTATGATGAAAACACTCAGCAAAATGGGAATAGAGGGAGCATACCTTAACATAATTAAGGCTATATATGAGAAACCTGAAGCCAACATTATATTCAATGGACAAAAACTGAAAGTATTCCCCCTGAAATCAGGAACAAGACAAGGATGTCCACTCTCTCCACTCCTATTCAACATAGTCTTGGAAGTCCTAGCCACAGCAATCAGACAAGAGAAAGAAATAAAAGGCATCCAAATTGGGAAAGAAGAAATAAAGCTATCATTATATGCAAATGACATGATAGTATACATAGAAAACCCTATAAACTCCACTAAAAGACTACCCGATATAATAAGTGAATTTGGCAAAATAGCAGGGTACAAAATAAATATACAGAAATCTAAGGAATTTCTGTACACCAACAATAAAATATCAGAGACAGAGACAAAAAAGAAAATACCATTTACTATAGCAACAAGAAAAATAAAGTATCTAGGAATAAACTTAACCAAAGAGATAAAAAACCTGTACTCTGAAAATTACCTAACATTGAAGGAAGAAATTAAGTAAGATACAAATAAATGGAAGCAAATACCATGTTCTTGGATGGTAAGAATCAACATCATCAAAATGGCCATACTACCCAAAGCAATTTACAGATTCACTGCAATCCCTATTAAAATACCAAGGACATGTTTCAGAGACCTAGAACAAATTCTCCAAAAATTCATATGGAACCAAAAAAGACCCCAAACAGCCAAAGCAATCTTGAGACAGAAGAACACAGCAGGAAGAATCACAGTACCAGACATCAAACAATACTGCAAAGACCCTGTGATCAAAACAGTCTGGTATTGGCATAAGAACAGACATATAGATCCATGGAACAAAACAGAGAGTCCAGAAATAAATTTAGAAATATACAGCCAACTAACATTTGATAAAGAAGGAAGGAACACAAAATGGAGTGAGAAGAGCCTTCTTAACAAACGGTGCTGAAAGAACTGGACAGGGACATGCAAAAAAAATGAAACTAGACCACCAACTTACACTACACATGAGAATAAACTCAAGATGGATCAAAGACTTAAATGTAAGCCGTGACATCATAAAAGTCCTAGAGGAAAACATAGGCAGAAAAATTTTAGATATCCCATGTAACAATATTTTCATGGATACATTTCCTAAGTCAAGAGAAACAGAGGATAAAATAAACAAATGGGACTACATCAAACTAAAGAGTTTCTGCTCAGCAAAAGAAAACATCAGCAAGATGAAAATGGAACCAACCATATGGGAAAACATATTTGCCAATGATACCTTAGACAAGGGATTGATCTCCAAAATATTTAGAGCTTATATGACTCAACATCAAGAAAACAGACAACCCCATTAAAAAATGGACAAAGGAACTGAACAAACACTTCTCCAAAGAGGACATACAGAAGGTCCATAGACACATGAAAATATGCCCAACATCACTAACCATCAGAGAGATGCAAATAAAAACAATGAGATACCACTTTACAGCAGTCAGAATGGCCATCATCAACAAATGAACAAACAACAAGTACTGGTGAGGATGTGGAGAAATGGGAACCCTACTGCACTGTTGGTGGGAATGCAGACTAGTGCAGCCACTATGGAAAACACTATGGAATTACCTCAAAAAACTAAAAATGGAACTGCCTTTTGAACCAGTGACTACACTGCTAGGATTATATCCAAAAAATCCTAAAACCCTAGTTCAAAAGAACTTATGCACCCCTATGTTCATAGCAGCCCTGTTTACAATAGCTAAGTGCTGGAAACAGCCTAAGTGCCCATCTGTAGATAAGTGGATCAAAAAACTGTGGCACATTTACACAATGGAATACTATGCAGCAGAGAGAAAGAAGGAACTCCTGCCATTTGCAACAACATGGATGGAACTAGAGAGAATTATGCTTAGTGAAATAAGCCAGGCAAAGAAAGAAAAATATCATATGATATCACCTAATACAGGAAACTAAGGAACAACACAAACAAATGAACTAAATAGCACAAGGAACCGAATAACAGTTATTATCGGGGATTGGGGAGGGAGAGAAGGGAGATAAGTAAAGGAAGGGTTTAGTCAAGTAACGTGTATAAATGACTCATGGGCATGAACAACGAGGAGGAATATGATTGTGGGAGAAAGGCTGGGTGGGTGGGAGCAATGGGGGAAAAATGGGAAAACTATCATTGAAAAACCAAAAAATAAAATTAGAAAAAATGGAAAGAAAGAGAGATGACTTGACAAAAGATCTGAAACATAGCAGGCAATATCTATGCTTATTGAGAGTGATCCAATGATGAGTGAATAAATGAACATTAGTAATTCAGTGGAGGGAAGAGATGATCTAGGTCCCAGAATGCCAAATGAATGTTTCCATAGAAATCTTTTTACGTGTGTGTTCTTTAGTACCATTGGTACAGATATGTATGGATTACCTGGCCCTTTGTACTTTGCTAACATACAGCCCAACCACCATGGCTGAAAATGTTCTGTGGGGAAATGCTTTCTGAGTTCTAAACATTCAACACACTAATGAGCTTTTGTTAACCTGTAACTTTGTAAGAAGTTCTTATTAAGTAAATAATAGCACAGTGCATAAAAGTCATCTTTGAAGTGCTTAGTCACAGCAACATGTACTTAACAGTAAAGGCTCAAAATGCAAACAAGGGTCTTATTTATCCAAACACTTAAGCTTCCTTATGATCTTTAATAAATCCTTACAATTCTAACAACAATTACAACTTTAGTGGCTTCAATAAGTATGAAGACTCTTTCTAAATTTATTTCTAACTTTTCCCTGGATAGAAGAAATTCTGGGCACCTAATTATAGTGATACATTTGTTACCTGTCCTGAAAATTCGGTTGTCAATTTTCTCTTTAGTACAAGGAAGAAGGTTATTTTCTTTCCTCCTAATAGCTAAATTTTAATGATTTTTAAAATTGTACTGATTTATTCTTGAGTGCTTTTTTCTTTCCATTTGACCTTTTGGGCCAATCAAGGCGTTTAGCCAAGGATCAAAGAAATTTGAGTCCTGGCTTAGGCAAATCCCAGATTTACTTCTTTTCCCTTATTTCCTTGCTCTATCTCTGTCTGACAGAGATAATCATCACATAACATTAATCATTTGGAACACTGACATCTGAAATAATGAATCTGTAACATAAAATTTCTTGATAGAAGTCAATACATTTAAATGTTGTTACATTTTTAAAAAGTAATTTACTTTTATTTATTTTTGTGGTGAAATTCACATAACATTCAACATTCTAGCCATTTTAAAGTGTACAATTCAGTGACTTCCAGTACATTCACAATGATGTGCAAACCCCACCACCAGCTAATTCCAAAACATTTAAATCACCCTAGAAAGAAATCCCATAAAAAATAACCAGGCATTCCCTACTCCTCCCTTCCTCCAATCTCTGAGAATTACTCATCTTTTTCTTCTCTCTATGGATTTTTCTGTACTAGAGATTTCATATAAATGGAATTATGCAATATGTGACTTCTTGTTTCTTCTTTTATAAGGTTGGTGCAAAAATAATGTCCTATTTCGGGGTCTATTTTAAAAATGAAAAAGTCCATGATTATGAAAATATTTATTCATTAACATAACCTCCTTTGCTTTCTAGAACCTCATTTCATCTGTCAACTAGCTTGTAAATGCCACACTTGTGAAATTCTTTAGGTTTTGAAGCAAAATATGAACCCAATTCTTTTTCAACCTCTTCTCTTGATGTCAACCCACGACCATCAAAATGGTTCTGCAGTTGCCGAACCAAGTGATAATCAGAAGGAGCAAGGTCAAGAGAATATGGAGAATGAAGCAATATTTCTCAACGAAGCTCTTTCAAGAAATTTTTGGTGAGTTGAGCTGTGTAAGGACAAGCATTATTGTGACGGAAGATAACACCCTTTCTGTTGACTAAGGAGGGTCGCTTTTGGTTCAAAGCCACTTTCAATTGATGAAGTTGTTCACAGTAAAGATTAGCAGTAATTGTTTGATCATTGTCTAACAGTTTGTAATGGAAAATTCCTTCCATTTCCCACCATACATTCAACATGATCTTCTTTGGATGGAGTCCTTCTCTTGGTTGTTGAACTCTTCTTCCTCCTCGACTGATTCATAATTGGTGGCATTTAACATTATGATAAAGGATCCACTTCTCAGCACCTGTAACAAGCTTACCTAAAAATGGTGCCTGAAGGTGTCACGAAAGCAATGATTCACAACAAGCAACACATTGTTGCAGATTCTCTGGAGACAGTTCGTGTGGGACCCATTTTCAACTACTGAAACCTTTCTGATCCTTTTCAGTTGGCATAGCATGGTTGTATGGGCTACGTTAAATTGTTCTTAAGTTCTCTAGAGGTAATGGTGGGGTTTTCTGTGACAGTAGCTTGCAACACTTCGGAATCAATTTTTTTTTGGACGACTCTCTTTTGGCTCATTTTTCAAACTGAAATCCCCACTTCAGAAATGGAAAAACCACTTTCTGCAACTTCTGTCAGTCACTGCATTGTCCCCATAAGTGCTCTGAATAGATTTTGCTGCTGTACTTGCATTGGCACCTTTATGAAATCCATAAAGTAAAACATTTCTAATGTGATCTTTTTTAAAAAATAATTTTATTCATTTATTTATTTTTAGAAAGAGGGGAAAGGAAAAAGAGAAGGAGATAAAAAGGGGGAGAAAAACATCATCTAATGTGGTCTTTAGATGGGACAAACATAAGTGCAAATATTGCAGATGATTATGAACAATACTTAATCTGAAAAAATAAGGTATAAATTAGTCACTGTGACATCAAAAAATTATAAGAAGAGACACAAATTTAATAAATACTATCTAAAACTTTCTTTTAAAAAACTTGGACATTGCTTTTGCACCAACCTGGTGCTTATAGTATTTTCAAGGTTCATCCTTGTTGTAACATATATCAGTACTTCATTCATTTTTATGGCTGAATAATATTCCATTATATGTATATAAAACATTTTGTTTATTCATTCATCTGTTGATGAGCATTTGGGTTGCCTCCATGTTTTAACCATTACAAATAATGTTTTTATGAACATTTATGTCCCAATTTTTGTTGAAACACCTGTTTCCAATTCTCTTTAGTATATACTATGTTTAACTATTTTAGGAACTTACTTTTATTTTATATATTCTAAATATTGGTTATTATTCAGGAAATTATTAAATAAGATTTATTATGCAACCATAAATATTATTTATACATGATGTGTTAGGCTGGAATACTAATCTACTACCTCCTGTCTCCATATTCAATAGTAAGTTTCCAAAGACACAGTAATACAGACAATGTAAAGAAACATGAAATGGAGACTTCCGGCCAAGATGGAGGCTTAGACGGACACGCTAGGTCTCCCTCTACAACTAGAGAGGAATACAACTACTTCAAAACAAACGATAACTAGAAATTCCAGAAAATAAAACTACACGGAAGCCCAACATATGAAGTTATAAACCAGCGGTGCCATTTGGGCAGGTAAGAGTTAAAGAGGGCAGCGCTGTTTGTGGTCAGCGGCAGGGCGGCGAAAAAGCCTGGATCCTGGCAATGCGCGACCCCAGCACTGGGGAAAACAGCCACCGCATCGCCTTGAACAGTGAGGCCCAGGGGGGCGGGAGGACGGATCCCGGTCTCCTAGCTGAATAACTGTGTGAATCCACCTTGGACCCCCGTCCCCAAAGAAAGCACCACAGGGCTGCGAAATAGGTCTCAGACAGGCGCCGGTCACTGAATTGTGACGCGTACACAGGCACTGCCCCCTACAGCCGGCCCAAGAAAACAAAAAGCATCTGTCAAAATGAGGCAGACAACTATAGAAATCCCGGTGACACAGCTCACCAGACAACAGATAGAGAACCTGACAGATGAACAGATAAGAAACCTGTCAGAGGCTCAGTTCTGGGCCATTGTTATCAGGTGGCTTACAGAATTCACAAAAGAGCAGGAAAAAGATATGAAAGAAGCGAAAAACATTCATAACGAAAGGAACAAAACCACATACGAGACAGATGGTGAGGAAAAAAAATCCAGAGTTCATTTCAACAAACTGGAATATGGAGAAGGAACAAGCAGTCAACCAATGCAGAGAGAGGAAATGGGAAGCAACAATGAGAGGATCAGAAACCTCTGGGACAGCTATAAAAGGCCCAACATAAGAATCATTGGTTTGCCAGAGAGTGAGGAAGATGAACTAGAACTTGAAAAATTGAGTGAAAATATAATAAAGGAGAACTTCCCAGACTTGGGGAAGGGAATAGACTTGCAGGTCCAGGAAGCAAGGAGAGTTCCCAAGAGACTGGACCCAGGGAGAACCACTCCAAGACACATTATAATCAAAATGTCAAAAATTAAAGATAAAGAGAGAATCTTAAAAGCAGCAAGAGAGAAGAAAAGAATTATGTACAAAGGGGTCCCAATTAGACTATCAGCTGACTTCTCAAGGGAGACCCTACAGACAAGAAGGGACTGGCAAGAAATATTCAAAGTAATGAAAATCCAAAACCTACAATCACGAATACTCTATCCAGCGAAACTGTCATTCAGAATAGAAGGACAGAGAAAGTGTTTCCAGGACAAAATAAAACTGAAAGAGTTCATTAGTTCCAAACCACTGTTATATGAGATGTTAAAGGGACTGGTTTAAAAAACAGAAGCTAGGGAGATGAAACAAAGGCAAACTAAACAGGCAACGAGAGTGGAAAAGGAACTGTGGGTACGGGAAGCATATTGGGGGGAGGTCAGCAGGGAGGGGGAGTGGGGAGAGGGAGGGAGATGATATAGGAATTGGGGATCATGGTAGGAGGGAATGAAATAGACAGAGAGAGGTTGGGAGGAACTGTATGCACAACTAATGGACATAATCTAAAAGTGGGGGACAACTGGAGGGAGGGGGGCCACCGGGTGGAGGGGAGCAGAGGGAAGGGAAATTGGCACAAATGTAATATTTTAATCAATAAAACACATTAAATCTGAAAAAAAAAAAGAAACATGAAATGGTATTTATTTAATCAAAATTACTGAGGCATTCCTCTCCCCATTATGTGCATTCATTCAGCTCACATTTATTGGGTTTCAACTGTGCATCAAGAACAATTTTAGGAACTGGAAAAAGAAGCAAAAAGACAAAAAAAACTTTTGCCCTAATGGAACAATGTATAAACATGGAGAAATTATTAGATACAGATAAAATAATGCAGAAACTCAGTATAAGTCTCTATCACAGACTATAAAATCAGGGCTTCTCAAATCCAGTGTGCATGAGGATCATCTTGGGATGTTAAACTACAGATTTGAATTTGGTAGGTCTTGGATGTAATGTGGGATTCTGTCTTTCCAACCAATTTACAAGTGATGACCATGCTGTTTTTGGTATGCATAGAAGGCCTTATTATTTAGTAATTGACTTTTCAGCAGGGATGTGAATGTGGAATGTGCATCAGGAGCCAACTAAGTCAAAATCTGGGTAAATAAATTTCCAGGGAGAGAAAAGAACTTTTGCCAAAGCTCCTTGGAGGGAGTAGCCTTAATGTATCTGAAGGAAAATGATATGGAGTAACAATTTCATTTTTTTCCCTGACACATAAGCATAATACAAACAAAATAGGCCAGAATCCCTTGAGCCCCAGCTATATGTCACAGCCCATCAACAAATAAGTGAATCATTCCTAAACCCAAATGTACCTTTGTATCAGCTTCCTTTATCTTGCCCAATACATCTTTGCAAAAATATCTCTTTTATATTTAAATAGTCAGTGAGCAGTCTTCATTTCATTTTCTTTACCCCCACATTAACTGGTAGTATAATCGTTTTTTTTTAACTTTTTATTCAGATATCATCTACATATAACATTCATTCTCTTATACTGATGGAGTGGTTTTCAAAAGTATACTCACAACTATTTGCATGTAATTTTTAAAATTTTGTTAAATTTGTGTTTAAACTAATTTATAATTTTTGTTTTGTTGTTTCCCTTAGGTTTTCTGTATTGTTATTCATATCATTTAAAGGTAATCATGCATTTATTCTATTTAACTAATTTCTCTTTACTGATGTATTGTATTGGCTTGATTCATGTTTTTCTCAATTACTGCTCAGATTATTTTACTACATAATAAAGATGTTTAGAAGCATATATTTTGAAGTTAGACTGGCTGGATTTAATATTTCACTTAGTGAAGGTGTAGCATGGAGCAAATTACTTATGATTGTTTAGTTTCAGTTTTTCCATTCAATAACAATATGGAGTGTTAACAAATAGATTTATTAAAAATGTTGAAGGAGGTAACAGATATAAAGTCCTTAGCAAAGTGTTTAATACATAGTAATGTTGATCCTTTTTTCATGAAATTTAAAAGGCCAGTGCTGCTTAGGAAATAAAACTATGGTAAGATGATGCACAATATAAGACATGCTACTATTAAATTATGTTCTTATAAATATAGCTATTATTGAATAGTTTCTTCTACATATTATTGAGGCAGACTATATCTGCCTTTTCTACACAGATATTTATTTTATTATGTTGCCTACCTGTAAGACAGGGTCCCATTAAGCCAGCTCAGAAATATAACTGTTTATGTCATTAAAAACCTCCAGAGAATCTGCATTCTCCCTTGAATAACTCACAAAGGTGCCTCACAGCCTTTAAGACATAAATTCTTAATACCTACATTAGATACCGCCTACTGTACTTTTGGACTTTTCTCTCTGGCATTGTAATCTTTCATAATATTTAAGTATTGAGTTTGTTTTTGTTAGAAAAAAGACTTTCAGGCTATATTAATCATGTCTAAGTCTTTTAAATATACCTCATTTATTGCAATGAAAGTAATGAAATAACCCTGAACAATTGTGTATAGATGCATGTCTTATCAAGGGGTTAAAAGAAGTGCCAGACTGTCTTAAAATTAATTTCCTTATTAGGAAAAAAAATTCCAGGATGTGGTCAACTGATAAAAATAAAGTTTTTAAACTTTTTCTGATGTGGACATAATCAGCTGGTTACTTTTAATATATAACTGCATATTAAAACAAACATTTTAGTGAGACATGAATAAAATGTAGATTATTCTGGAATTTGCAACACTATTG
Organism: Furipterus horrens; assembly: GCF_987537825.1. NCBI lineage: Eukaryota > Metazoa > Chordata > Mammalia > Chiroptera > Furipteridae > Furipterus > Furipterus horrens. The sequence goes on along the minus strand of NW_028327179.1, from coordinate 70,202,320 downwards.
TCCTGAATGTTTTTGAAATGGAAGTAATAACTAAATAGAAACTTTTAGTGGTCTTTAAATGCCAAGAAATGGTTTTTCTTTGTTTGACTGACCATAAAAAGTGATATAAAACAATGATTCAGAGAAAGGTGAGTGAGATATCTATTTTTGTCCCAAGTCAAGGCATTCATTGAAAACTGCTTCAGGCCATAACTTTGGCATACCATGGGTTAAAAAAGGTCAACTCCAAGTGAAAAATAAAAATCAGTTGATCTTTTGGTGTTAAAGGGGCAAAATAGTTATCATTTTAGATGCTTTTAGTGCTCTCATAATTCAAGAATTTTAGATTTTTTCCCCCTCAACTGGGGATTTTCAGGCTAGTGGTGTCCACAATGAATACAAGTGCCTTGGGGCATTTTTATTGGGAAGAGAAAAAACTTACCACATTTTTAAAAATGTTCTTACCTGTATAGACTCTTGCATATTTAATAATTTATTGCTGTGGCTAGCCCTCAGAGGCTGAGAGTGCTTTTTATATTTAAATTAATCACTAGTCATTTGGAACACAGGTATCTGCAGAACTAGGTTCTAACCACATCTTTGACTCACTATTTCTCTAAAAGATATTAAATACAGACTTGTATTTTACTTTTTAATATTTCTTAATTTATGTGTTTTTGTTAGAGAGGTGGTTAAAGATTGTGGAGGCAGTTTATCAGTCAATGGGAACTCAAGAGCTCCATGTCCCTTTGGGTTTTAATCTTGACCTCATCACATTCTTTACACAACACTTACCTGACAGGGTGTTGAAAAGATTGCCTATGATAGTTCACATGATATGACCGTTACATAGTAAGAGCTTATTAAAGGTCAACTTGAGTTAGAGTTATTATCATTCCCGTTCTGTATCTTCTGCAAAGAAAATACTGTAAGTAGCAAAATTAAATGGAGGGATACCTAATTATCTGCTTAATTCTGACATACACTAAGAGCTGTGTAATAAATGCCATTGGAAGCTGAGTGATGAAGAAGCACATGGTGATGTAGATACTAGGCACATTCTGCTCAGTGTTTGGAAACTTTCTTGAATTACCTGTGCAATTCAGGTAATTTTCCAAAAGCAATCTCCTGTAGGTGAGAGGTAGGTAGATAGCCTTTTAATAATTCCCAGGACAAATCAGACTTAATAGGGTTCTACATTAATTAATTTGTCTGTGTATCCAAAAGAGTAGGTGAAGTTTCTGCATATCTTTGCTGGAGACAATGACAAAGCACAGACTACGGAGAGTTATTTAATCTGTGCCTGAACATTGCAACCAACAAACTGAATGATTACAAAACTTGAGACAGCTATTTTTATTGGTTAATCACAATAACTAAACAGTTTTTTTGTGTGTGTGTTTGTGTGAGCCAGATTTTATCACCATGCAAAATCCAGCATTAGCCTTTTGTGTGGTTTTATGGGGTAACATTAAAATAAATCTATTTCCTCTTTTTAAAAATAATTTGTTTCTTTGTTTATATATTTTTAGAGAGAGGGGAAATGAGAAAGGGAGGGAGAGAAACATCACTGTGTGGTTGCCTCTCACTTGCACCCCCAACTGGGGACCTGATGTGCAACCTAGTCATGTGCCCTGACTGGGAATCGAACCAGTGACACTTGGTTCTCAGGCCGAAGCTCAATCCACTGAGCCATAGCAGCCAGGAATTCTACTTCCTCTTTCACATGAAAGTTCATTACATGTTTTAAGACAGCTGATATGTCCCCATAATTCTTTTCTTCTCCAAATTAAACCACCATTTTTCAGATATAGTGTTTCCAGTTCCCTAAGCATTCCCATTCTTCTTTTCCCTAGTTTTTAAAGTTTTTGGTCAATGTTTTTCAGAGAAGGAAAACTCTGACTCCAAAAAACCTCCGCTGCCTTGCGGCATACCTCTTCAGGGGAAAGGCTAAGGGAGTAAACCCCGACAGAAAATCCGGAGCCGGAGTCCCTAAGGCGGTTTGACGTTGTAGTCAACACCGGCAACTCCTGCGGCGCACCTGAAGCCAAGCTGTATTGACTCCGTCTTTCCCTTGGACCCTTCAGCTGCGAAGAGAGGGGGGGTCTGCTGCATGGGCAACAGCAGACCCTCCATATCACCCTGCCCAGGCTCTGTAGCTTCAGCTTCACTGGAGAGGACACTCCAGCATCATCGCAAGATGTCGATTCAACACGGGAGGAGACAGATACCGTGTCACCCCTGAGTCGGACTGCACAGCCATTCTCGGCGGTGCAGATAGACTTTTAAGAAGCTACACCATCGTCTCTCGAGACGGACGGCTGCCGACGACGGTCAATGTTTTTAACATATTTATTTGTTTTATCATATACCATGTAAATGAATACAAAAAGCAACTGTGACAGCTATCATATTATTTTGCTTAATCCTCACACAAACCATATAAATTAGGGTTTCCCCCAAATAAAACACCTAATGGGCATTATTTGGATTTATAATATCTTTAAATAACCACCAAACCTTGTGCAAGAAACTTATACTTGTGTGTCTCAGTTTTCTCATTAGTAAAATGAGGATTATAATGACCCCCTACCTTGTAAGGCATTTGTAAAGGTTAAATGAATTATTATAAGTAAAACACTTAGAAAAGCATATAGCCAATAAAAATCATAATGTGTTTATGAAACAAGCAAAGCTATATATGCTTTGACTCTATACTATAGTCCCTCCATATAATGTTTCTTTTGAAGTGGGTTTGGTATGCTGAATAAAGTTTGTCCCAAATATGTCTACATCCTAATCCTGGAAACCAATGAATATTACCCTATATGGCAAAAGGGGCCTTGCAGATATGATTAAGTTAAGAATCTTAAAATGGGGAGATTATCCTGGCCCAATGTAACTGCAATTACTTTAAGAGAGAGGCAAAGAAGTCAGAGTCAGGGAGAAAGACATGTGACCTTGAAAGTGGAGATTGAAGTGATACACTTAGAAGATGGAGAAAGAAGTCACAAGCCAATACACGCAACATCTAGAATCTGAATACAAACAAGGAAATTGATTCAATCCTAGAGCCTCCAGAAGGAACCAGCCCTGATGACACCTTGACTTTAGCCCAGAAAAACTATCAGATGTTTGTCCTATATGATAAGATAAATTTTTTAAGGCACCAAATTTTGGGTAATTATTTTTACAACATCCACAGGAAACTAATAATAGTGGTTATACAAAACTTTCTGAAACCTTGTATTGGAAAAGGACTCAAGTATAAAATACCTGAGTTACTTCTATGAAGAATATGACAGGCCTTGTGTCCTAGTCAACATACAGGAAAATACATTTTATGTTCAGAAGGTTCTCAGTTGCATGTGATATTCCTAACAGCCTTGGAAAGAGGTTTCATTAACAAAATGCTACACTTAACAGAATTAGATCTGCCCTCCCCTTTGCCCCACTTTTGGGGTATCACCAGTGCTCAGTGACAATCAGTGTAGGGGAAACTTTTCTCTTTTGTTGGCTTTGTCTTCATCCCTGTCAAATGTCATCCCTTTTCACTTATCTTTGGGGTTTCCTTTGGATCTTTGAGAGTAAAGATGCTCTAATATCTCTTCCTAGCTGGTGTATTCCTTGTAGTCCCTCAAGTGCTTGTGGCCATTCTTTGCACGTCAGACTGCACCGAAGGAGTCTTTAATATTTCTTACTGCTGTTTCATTTCTTGGATGCTACTTTTGTAAAACTTCAGTTGTTTTTAGGGGGCAAAACTAATGTCTGTAACCCAGATCTACTTCTCTTGGCACAGATTTGCACACCTTGGGGATCTATATCTTTTTATTTTGCTGAAGTTTTAATGGGAATGTACAGAAAGCTCTCTATCTCTTTTTGAACTTCACTCAATTCCCTTCACCATGTAGACCATTGTCAAATATAAAGTAGAGAATTGTTGCTTTTAGAAAACCACACCTCTTACCTTCCTTCTCCAAAATTATCACAGGCTTATTAATTTATCACAAGTTCTTACTTTTGTTGTTTGCTGTGTTTATGTTTCTTTTTAAAAGGATATTATTATAATGTATTCTCTTATATTACAAATGAAATTTCAAAATACATTTACTAAGCATTTAAGGTAATATTAAAAGGGAGAAAATTTATGAGAGTTTCAAATAAATTTTCTAAGTTCATAAAAATGTCTACTCTTTATTCCAAAACTTATAAGTTATAGTGCAAAGATAAATATTCTGAATCATTATTTCAAACATTTCTTACCATTATGTCATGTAAATATGTTCATATATATATATATATATATATATATGTATTTAAAAGGCCACTTTGATTTTTTTAATTTTATTTTTTGATTATTCAATTATAGTTGTCCCATTTTTCCCCCATTGCTCCCCCCTCCCAGCCCATCCCTTCTCCCACAATTATATACCTCCCCGTTGTCCATGTCCATGAGTCATTCATACACGTTCCTTGACTAGACCCTTCCCTTACTTATCCCCCTTCTTACTTTGATTTTTAAGATTAACTATGCACAGCATAAATATAAAATTAATAGGGACCTTGGGAATTTTTTACTTGCATCATAGAGTTTTGAAATCCTTTTTACAGATTATTACATTTTTTGCTTAGTTTTTTTTAAGCAGGAGGACAAATTTGCATTATTGAGTTCTATGTTTTTATTTTCTTATTTTTATTTTTTCATTATCTTACTTTATTGTTAGGATGAATTTGCATTATTGAGTTCTATGTTTTAATTTTTTAATTTATTTTTTTTCATTATCTCATTTTATTGTTGTTCAATTACATTTGTGCCAATTTCTCCCCCATTGATCTTCCCTACTCCACATAGCCCCCACTCCCATGCTTCCACAGTCAATCCCTACCCTATAGTTCATGTCCATGGTCCTTTATACTTGTTCCTTGACTAGACCCTTCTCCTTCTTTCTCCAGTTATTCCTCTCCTCCCCTCTGGTAGCTGTCAGTCTGTTCCTTATTTCCATGTCACTGGTTCTATTTTGCTAGTTTGTTTGTTTTGTTCATTAGGTTCCACTTATAGGTGATATCATATGGTATTTGTCTTTCACTGCCTGGCTTATTTCACTTAGCATAATATTCTCCATTTCCATCCATGCTGTCGTGAAGGATAGGAGTTCCTTCTTTCTTTTTGCTGGATAGTGTTCAATTGTGTAAATGTACCAGTTTTTCTGATCCACTCATTTACTTATGGGCACTTAGGCTGTTTCATGCACTTGGTTATTGTAAATAACACTGATATGAACATAGGGGTGCATAAGTTCTTTTGAATTGGTATTTCAGGATTCATAGGGTATAACCTATGCAGTGGGATCACTGGATCAAAAGGAAGTTTAATTATTAGTTTTCTGAGAATATTCCATACAGTTTCCACAGTGGCTGTACCAGTCTGCATTCTCACCAACAATGAACTAGGGTTCCCTTTTCTTCAAATTTTCTCCAGCATTTGTTGTTTGTTGATTTGTTAATGATGGCCATTCTGACTAGTGTGAGGTGGTATTTCATTGTGGCTTTAAAATACCAATGACATATTTCGCTGATCTAGAAAAAATATTTCAAAAATTTATATGGAACGGTGAATGACCCTGAATAGCCTCAGCAATCCTGAGAAAGAAGAACGAAGTAGAAAGGATCATATATCTGACATCAAACTATATTACAAGGCCACTATAATCAAAACAGTCTGATATTGGCATAACAACAGACATGTAGACAATGGAACAGAATAGAGAGCCCAGAAATAAACCCAGGTCTATATGGTCAATTAATATTTGAGAAAGAGAATAGGAGCATACAATGGAGTAAAAATAGTCTCTTCATTAAATGGCATTGGGTGATCTGGACAGCTACATACAAAAACATGAAACTAGACTACCAACTTATAACATACACCCAAATAAACTCAAGATGAATGAAGACTTAATTCTAAGTTACAACACCATAAAAGTTGTAGAGGAAAACAGGCAGTAAAATTTCAGATATCTAAACATAGCCAGTAATATTTCAGATATCCCACGCAGCAATATTTTTGCTGATACATCTCCTAGGGCAAGGGAAATAAAGGAAAGAATAAACAAATGGGACTACATCAAACTAAAAAGCTTCTGCACAGCTAAAGAAACGAAAAGGGAACCAACAATATGGGAAAACATATTTTCCAATGATACCTCAGACAAGAGTTTGATCTCCAAAACATAAAGAACTCATACAACTCAACACCAGGAAGACAAACAATCCAATTAAAAAATGGGCAAAGGAGTTGAACAGACACTTCTCCAAGGAAGACATACAGACAGCCCATAGACATATGATAGGATGTTCAACATCACTAACCATCAAAGATGTTTTATGTTTCCAAGACCATATAAACACAGTTTGGATCGCAGAAGTCACCAAATATATTTGGAATTGATAATGAACGTAGATATTTCCCACCTTATATATATTTAAATTTTGAACCCCAAAGAAATATTGTATATTTTCCACTTAAGTGGGTTTGGCCTATTATTCTATGCTATTACTATTAATGATAATAGTAATTTATTAAGTCTCTACTAATTGTCAACTACTGTTAAGGGTTTAAAGTATTATATTGTTATTGATAATTATTACTAAATAATATTGTTATAATAATTATTAAGATAATATTAACTTTAAAAAATGCTGACCTTGTCATTTTGTGAATGTTATTTCTCCCAACTTAGTTTTCCCCCCATAGTTGAGCAGCATCCATTGTATTTATTTCTCTAACTCCTTTTAAATATGTTAAAACAACAGCAAGTGAATGAAAGGTTCTGTGTCTACCTTAGCAAATGTTACTCAAGGTCAGTTTCCCAAACTCCTGTTTGTCTCCAAAAGCCCTAAAATGTAGACATCTCAGGCTTGAGACATAGTTTCAATATACGAAGGAGAGAAAATTTGGGGAAAAATTGGGTTCATGTTGAATTATTAATCAACTGTCTTTGGAAGTGATACTTTTTTAAAAACTTGTGCCTAACTATTAATAATAATTGAATTCATATAGATTTATTTTTTCTCAGTGAATGCATTATGAGAGACATTGTGAAATATTTTGTTGAAACTAATAGTTATGATACTCCTGACAATCACCTTACAGAGATACATCACTAATTACATTTTATAGAATTGTTTATTGGTTTCCTAGAGCTTTCATAACAAATTACCACAAACTGGGTGGCTTGAAACAACATAAATTTATCCTCTCATAGTTCTGGAGACCAGAAGTCAAAAATAAAGGTGTGAGCAGGGGTCTTTCCTTTTTGGAGGCTCAGAGAGAGATTTCTGTGCTTCTCTCCTGATACAATTCCAATCTCTGACTCCCTCAGCATATGGTGTTCTTCTCAGTGCCTGTCTTCTTTGTGACTCTTCTCCCTCTTCCTATAAAGATACTAGATCTATGGATTAAGGACTTATCCTACTCCAATATGATTACATATTAACTTGCAATTAAATTACATCTGCAATGACTCTATTTCCAAATGAGGTCATATTTACAGGTACCAGGGGGGATAGGAAAACACAATTCAGTGCACAACAAATAGAGAGAAAAAAAAATTATTGAAGTGACTGGTGCATATATACAGAACATGAACCCATGACTTTTGTCTTCATATAATACTTTTTTATTTCCAGCTCTCTTTCTCATATAGAATTCTTTTCTCATTTTTTATTTTTCATGACTTTGTAGACTAGCTATTTAATAATCTGCTGGAAATTTTTATGAGGGCTAAAAATCAAGCAATTTCTTGATTTCCAAATCTATCATTTCCCATTTTTAATAAGTCATTCTTATCATTAACCTTCGTTCTTCAATTACATTTTTTGTTTGTTTTCAAGCTCATGTAATTGCTCTGGACCTGGAAAATTTAATTTATTTAGATTGGTTTGCTGATCCCTTATTAATTTCACTTCTATAATGGGCTTTAATTTAATTGTAATGATTGTTCTATGTATTCTAGTCTAAAGTATACTTCAGAGTTGAGTAGTTCTGCCTTTATGGGAATATACATTTTTTTGAGCTGTAGTTTGTGACAAAAATTGTTGTTCTCTTTCTAGATCCTCCTTGCCTTTACAGTTCTGCTGTCTTCCAGTAAAGAGTTGGCAGTTCAAAGGGCAGTACAAATCGTCAACTGCACAACTATATTTAATTAGTTAAACAATCAACCAATAGATAATTATTGAATTTCTATTATGTGCCAGGAGCTGTATGAAATGGGGATTCTAACAATGTAAGAAACTACATATAAGAAATTTGCCCTAAGGAGCTTGCGTTCCAGTATGGGGGGGCACAATAGAGGAAATAGTTGCAACAGTGTATGGTAACTACTGTGAAAATAGTTGAACAAAGGTGTTGCAAGTAAACAACAAGAGTTTCTTACCCAGCTTTGAAATAATTACTAATATCATACTTTTGTAATTAGCTATATTCTCTCAAATATTGTCCCCTTATAATTCTAGATTGTTATCTACTTTTTGAAAGCACATGCTCTTTTTATGAATCTTACTATGCTTAGGACTGGAGCATCCAATGTATGTTTTTTGCTTTACAATAATGTGCAACACACTAATCAAATTAGAACAATATTATTAGAATTGAGTAATATTAACCTCTTTTTTATTTCCCTTGAGATGCATATTAATGATATATAGTTCTCTTGAGCAAAATCAGAAAGCAAAAGTTGATAAGCTATCTTACAAAAGCTTAAACCAGTTTTTCTAAATGAGTTTACTTAAAGATGTAAATTAGAGCATTAATTCTAAATTCCCTGGGGTGCATTTGTTTAACCTATCTACTTTACATTGTTACAAGGTCTTACGTGATGAGAGAGAATAAAGAAAAAGTGTTTTCCCAGTTATATTGAACAATAATATGGGTGACCATTAGCTACCCGTTCAGTTCCTCTAGCAGCTGTCTCCTTTTTTGTCCATGGATTTTTAGGAGGTTACTTCTAGGACAGCACTGCTCTTCAGTCTGTGATAGCACAAGTCAGAATCAGAGTGGAAGGAGTGCAGTATCTATTGGGGTCTGTTTTTCCACGTGACATTTGTTTCTATTTTGTATTTGCTTCTCCTTTAATGAGGAGACAACTTTCATCTAGGGAGATGTATGGGTCACTTGTTAGTGCACTTAACTTAAATACCCTAAGGCATTCCACCAGTTGGAAATGGTGACTTGCAGCTGAATTATTTTTGCACTGCAAATGGTTTCCTTTTGACATATTTTAATATACTTGCACACTGAGAGCAAGAGTGGGTAAACAGAAAACAGACTGTTTTATTAACCCAGCGGTCACCTTTGAGGTTTTTATATGTTTATTTATTTATTTGCCTTTGTACATAATCCCAAGGGACAGGTACCTGGCTTTGCTCAGAATAACGAAGTCAAACAGAAATCTCCAAACACAATTGTTAACTGAATGCCAACTGTTTCTTCTCATCTTTTTTTTAAAAACTTGAACATTAAGAATTGTGTCTTTATGGGTGAACTATACCATTAAAGAATGAGTCTGTTTTCCTTTCAGATACTTCCCCTAAAATTTACTAAATTTATTTTACAATATGTAATATCAAGTGACAAAATAATTTTTGCATTCTTTTTAGCAGCACTCCTTTTTTCAAATCAATTAATAGTGAGAAGAAGAGAAGAAAAATATGTTACAAGGTTTAACGGGACTGCAATTTCAACTTAAAAAACAATTAGGAGAGACTTCTGGCCAAGATGGAGGCATAGCCAGACATGCTGCATTTCCCTCTACAACTAAGAAGGAATACAACTACCTCAAAACTAGAAACAACCAGAAGTTCCAGAAAATCAAACTACATGGAAGTCCAGCAAACAAAGATATAAAGAAGAAATACTCATCGAGACAGGTAGGAGGGGAAGAACTGGGGTGAAGAGGATGCGCTGTGGTGGTGGCAATGGCAGGCCAGCAGAAAGCGCAATCACACATTTTAAGGAGTCACGAGGGCCACCTGGGGAGTGTTCCTAGCTTCTCACCGGACCTTGCAGCTCACGGTCCCAGCACCAGGGAAAATCAAGCCTCATTGCTTCTGACTGTGCAGACCAGTGGGGTTAGGGTGGAGGCAGAAACTGCCAGTATCAGCAGAGTTTGCTTGCTTAAAGGGCCCCCACAGTCCTAGAACATCCGCAGATGCACCTACTCTGGGAATGACAGCCAGGGCAGCAGCTAGAGAGGCGCCAGTCTGGTGCAGAAGCAGGAGAGGTGCCTGAAACAGGGGCAAGTGCTGGGCAGGCTGCATTGTTCCCTCTCAGATCCCTCCCACACATGAAGCACCGCAACGTAGTGAAACAGATCATCCTGTACTGATGAATCCCTAAGGCTCTGCCCCTTACAACATAACAGGAGCGACAGCTCTACCTAAGATGCGGAGGCAAACAAACACAGGAGCCTATCAGAATGAGGAGATAAAGTATGCTCAAAAGGGAGAATGGATCAAGGTTCCAGTGGGAGAACTAAGTGACAAGGAGATAGCCAACATAAAAGAAGCAGAATTTAAAACACTGGTGATAAAGATGCTCACAGGCTTGACAGATATGCTTGAGTATGGCAAATGCATAAAAGAAGAAATAAAGGCTATGCTAAGTGAAACAAAGGAAAATCCACACAAAACCAATGGTGAAGGGAAGGAAACCAGGGTTCAAATCAATGATTTGGAACATAAGGAAGAAAAAAACAGTCAACAAGTGCAGAATGAGGAAGCAAGAATTTTAAAAAATGAAGAAAACTTCTGAAATTTTGCAAAGGATATGGACATACAGATCCAGGAAGCATGGAGGGTCCTGGAAGAGCTGGACCCAGCGGGGACCACACTAGAATGCAACATGACTGAGAAGCCAAAGGTGAAAGATAAAGACAGAGTCCTGGGGGCAGCAAGAGCTAGGCAGAGAGTTGCCTACAGTGGGGTGCCTATAGGACTATCAGCTGATATCTCAGAGGACACTTTGCAGGCAGGAAGGGCCTGGAAAGCAGTATTCAATGTGATGAAAAGCAAGGACCAACAACCGAGATTACTCTATCCAGCAAAGCTATCATTTGGAATGGAAGGGCCGATGAAGTGCTTCCCAGACAAAGTGAAGCTAAAGGAGCTCATCATCACCAAACCATTATCATATGAAATGTCAAAGGGACTTACTTAAGAAAAAGAAGATCAAAACTATGAACACTAAAATGACCACAAACTCACAACTATCAACAACTGAATCTAAAAAATAAAAACAAAATCCAACTAAGCAAACCAGAATAGGAACAGAATCATAGGTATGGAAATCATTTGGAGGCTTATCATCTGGGAGGCGGGAGGGGGAGAAATGGGGAAGTGGTGCAGGGATTAAGAAGCATAATCAGTTGGTACAAAATAGACAGGGGTATGTTAAGAATAATATAGGAAAGGGTGAAGCCAAAGAACTTATATGCACAACCCATGGACATGAACTAAGGGCGGTGGGATTGCTGAAGGGAAGGGGGATACTGGGGAGAGGGGAGCAAAGGGGGAAAAATTCGGACTACTGTAATGACATAATCAATAAAATATACTTTAAAAAAAAGAAGAACAATTAGGAGAAAAGGAGAGGAGACTTTATCTCGGCCAGGAAGCCAGAGCTCAGCATTCACAGTTTCACATGCAATTTTTATACAAACCAATGTTTCCAAGACTTTTCCCAGTAAGACCAGAAATTACTTTAAGTTAATTATTACCTTTTCCCAGCGTATATATCTGTATACATATATAGCTATAATTTCTAAGTAGATGTAATAAATAATCACCTCTAAAAGACCATACATTTTAATTGTACTGAAAAGTTGAAGAGAAAAAAGAGTAAACATCTAGGGCCTTCTCCCAGTTTCTAGTAAGTGGCTAAAATTCTTAGTAAGTTGCTCATTTAAGAGCATGTTAATATTAGAGCCAGAAAGAATCCAAAATATGTAATTTTATCTTCCCTATCATTGTCATTATCAGGATAAAAATACTACTTGAAACTTGAGAACATTTTATTTTACAAAAAGTTTCATATCACCTTGTTTGACTAAACCATTCACTGAGGTGTGACTCTAAGTAGGAAGATTATTAAGAGCAATAAGCTTTTGAAAGCATCCCAAGACTTCCAAAACATAGTGACTCCGAAAACATAGTGCAGTGTGTAGAGAAGATGCTATCTTTGAGCTAGAATTCTAGGTTTGCATTGCTCTTTCTACAATGTTGGGCCTTTTAAAGCATTGCTCTGTTGAGTGGCTCAGTGTGAATGATAACAATTATGCCAAAAGTGCTTAGGAAGTTTTTTTGAAGATTCCTTTTTGCAGAGGGCCTACTCAGTGTGTCTAGGAACCAACTGTATTTTAGATGTCAATTTTGTACTGTGGTAGGAGGTGAGAGTACATATCTCTGAAGGACAACACAATGAGTATATGACCCTAAGGCAGTAACTTCTTTTTTTTTTTTTTTCTCCCTAAGATTACCCTCCTTGTCATTAAAGGGACTGCATTAATCCATTTTTAATTTATCCTGTTCATTTGCTTGAACACAACAAGAGCAGCAAATGATCACTTATGATCTTTAGTTCTGCTTTGCTGGAATTTATTCAAGGAACATTTAGGGTGACCTTCAGTCTTCCCTTCAGGACACAGAAGCTGAGACAAATACCTGGCATTCAGCCTTGCCTGTACACGCCTGTCTTTTCCAAGTCCTTCTGGTTTTCCATTGTGCCTTAAGGTCCCATCTAGCCATCTTTCAGGAAAACAACCTTCATTCCTTTCCTGGAAAGATTGCTTTGGACCGGACAACCAACCACGGTACCAGACCTTTTATCTCGTGGGCTTTTAATACCTTCGAAAGTCATTCCCAGTTCCTCAGGGCTTTTTGGTAACAACAAGAGTCCAAGCATGTCTCCTTTAGGCATGACATTCCAGTCAAAGTCTTAGTTAAAAAAAAAAAAAAAAGAAAAAAAAAAACCTCTATAAACAGCTGGTCTTATTAGTTTTATGCAAAGAAACTTATGTCATTACTTACTTCTTCAGAATGTCAAACTCTGGAGGTATCAGACAGGGAGAAAAATATACAGTGTGAAGGAAAATCCTTGTCCTTCTAATATTCACTGACTTGTATTTCTATTCTTTATATTTTCATTTTTCCCCCACTAAAAATTTTTTTGTATGTTTGTTTTTCCATTACAGTTGTCTCACTTTTTTCCCCCTCTTGCTTCCCTGCACCCTGCCCCCCCTCCTCCCACATTCAGTCCCCACCCAGTTGTCCATGTCCATGGGTCATTTATACATATTCTTTCATTAGACCCTTCCCCTTCTTAACCACTTCTCTCCTTCCAATCTTCCCCTTTGTTACTGTTAGTTTATTTCTTGTTTACATACCTCTGGTTCAATTTTGCTCATTTGTTTGTGCTGTTCATTAGTTTCCTGTAATAGGTGATAGCATAAGGTATTTTTCTTTCGTTGCCTGGCTTATTTCGCTAAGCACAATTCTCTCTAGTTCCATCCATGTTGTTGTAAATGGTAGAAGTTCCTTCTTTCTTTCAGTACTTATTCATTGTCATTTTCCCCCTTTGTACTCGTGTTCCCCTCTGTCTGTCTCTGTTTCTTCATCTTCTTAAAGCAGACCCTTTAGCATCTCTTGCAATGCTGGTTTGGTGGAGGTGTATTCTTTTAGCCTTCTTTTGTCTTGGAAACTCCTTGTTTCATCTTCCATTTTGAATGAGAGCCTTGCTGGGTAGAGTATTCATGGTTGTAGTTCTTTGTTTTTCATTGCTTGGAATATTTTTTGCCATTCCCTTCTGGCCTGTAGTGTTTCTGTTGAGAAATCTGATGATAGCCTTATTGGAGCTCACTTGTATGTTATTAGCTGTTTCTCTCTTCTTGCTTTTAGGATTCTCTCTTTGTCTTTCAATGTTGCCATTTTAATTATTATGTGTCTGAGATTGGGCCTGTTTGGGTTCATCTTCATTGGAACCCTCTGTGCTTCCTGGACTTGCGTGACTTTTTCTCTCATCAAGTTAGGGAAGTTTTCTGTCATTAGTTTTTCAAAGAGGTTTTCTATCCCTTGCTCTTCTTCTTCTCCTTCTGGAATTCCTATGATACGGATATTATTACATTTCATGTTATCCTGCAGTTGTCTTAGAACTTCTTCAGTCTTGTTCAGTCTTTTTTCATTTTGTTGCACTGTCTGGGAGTTTTTGTCTAAGTTGTCCTCCAACTTGCCGATTTGATCTTCTGCTTCCTCTAGCCTGCTTTTAATTCCTTCTACTGTGTTCTTCAATTCAGAGATTGTATTCTTCATTTCCTCCTGGCTCTTACTGATAGCGTCCATATCCTTTTTCATGCTGGTGTAATTATCAGTAAGTTCCTTGTAGTTTTTCTGGAGTTCCTTGTAGTTTCCGCTGAGCTCATTCAGCTTCTCCATAATCCATGTTCTGAATTCCATATCTGATAGTTTGCTCCCCTCTATTTCATTTAGCACTCTTTCTGGGGATTCTACCTTTCCTTTCGATGGGGGGTTATTTCTCCGTCTCCCCATTTTTGTGACTCCTATTGTTTCGCAGTAACTTCTTTGATGAAACACACCAAGCAATTGGTGGAGGCAAGATTAGAATCCATTTCTTCTGACTTCTGGTACACTTCTATAAGTCATTTTAATTTAAATATTATATTTTGAATAGTAACTATTGAGCAAGTTTTTGAGCTACAAATCATAGGGTGCAAATATGAAAAAGGGAGAACTTTTTATGAAGGTGTTCTAATGCACAAGGGTAAATAAATACAATGAAAGAAAGACTATGTACCATTGTTGTGGTGCATAGTAATTTTACATGGGTTTGGTGATGTCATAAAAGTTTTTATTGTTGTGGAGGCATTTAAATTGACCCCAAGGATTGTTACATCCATTTGCAGGGAATAGCTATATTAGTCATATTTGCTTTAACTTTCATATTAAACCTGTTCTTAAAAAAATATTTGATTAAAGTGTAGTAAAATTTCAACTACAAATGCTCATTTATTAGAAATTAAGCTTTAAAAATAGTTTCTTAAAGTAATGGGCATGTTTTGTTTATAATCATTTCTAATTATATTACATTATTATCTTTATCTGATTTTATTACATTTGTAACTTTCTTTACTAAAACATGTTTAAGCAGGTTTACTTTTAATGAAAAACTCACTTAAGATTATTTTTTAAATTTATTTATTGTTTTTCTATTAGAGTTGTCCCAGTTTTCCCCCCATTGTTTCCCCCAACCTCACCCACCCTTTCTCCCACAGTCAATCCCTGCCCTGTTGTCCATGTCCATGGGTCATTTATACTAGTTCCTTGAATTTTCTCTTTTTTACTCCCCTTTACCCCAATCCCCTGGTCACTCTTAGACTGCTCCTTGTTTACATGCCTCTGGGTCAATTTTGCTTATTTGATCGTGTTGTTCATTAGTGTCTTGTATTAGGTGAGATCATATGGTATTTGACTTTCTTGCCTGGCTTACTTCCCAAATTCTTTCTAGTTCCATCCATGTTGTCACAAGTGGCAGGAGTTCCTTTTTCTTTCTGCTGCATAGTATTCCACTCTATAAATATACCACAGTTTTTTAAACCCAATCATCTACAGACAGGCACTTAGGCCGTTTCCGGCACTTGGCTATTGTAAATAGTGCTGCTATTAACATAGGAGTGCACAGGTTCTTTTCAATTGGTGTTTCAGGATTTTTTGGGGGTATAATCCTAGCAATGGAATTGCTGGATCAAAATGCAGCTCTGTTTTTAGTTTTTTGAGGGAATTCTATACTGTTTTCCATAGTGGCTGCACCAGTCTGCATTCCCACCAGCAGTGCACTAGGGTTCCCTTTTCTCCACATCCTCATCAGCACTTGTTGTTTGTTGATTGTTGATGATGGCAATTCTGACTAGTGTGAAGTGGTATCTCATTGTCATTTTTATTTGCACCTCTCTGATGCCTAGTGATGTTGAGCATCCTTTCATGTCTATGGACCCTCTGTATGTCTTCCTTGGAGAAGTGTTTGTTCAGTTCCTTTGCCCATTTTTTAATTAGGTTATCTGTCTTATTGGTGTTGAGACATATAAGTTCTTTATATTTTGGAGAGAGCCCTGGCTGGTTTGGCTCAGTGGATTGAGCGTCGGCCTGCGAGCTAAGTGTCGCTGGTTCGATCTTCCAGTCAGGGCACATCAGAGAAGGAAAACTCTGACTCCAAAAAACCTCCGCTGCCTTGCGGCATACCTCTTCAGGGGAAAGGCTAAGGGAGTAAACCCCAACAGAAAATCCGGAGCCGGAGTCCCTAAGGCGGTTTGACGTTGTAGTCAACACCGGCAACTCCTGCGGCGCACCTGAAGCCAAGCTGTATTGACTCCGTCTTTCCCTTGGACCCTTCAGCTGCGAAGAGAGGGGGGGTCTGCTGCATGGGCAACAGCAGACCCTCCATATCACCCTGCCCAGGCTCTGTAGCTTCAGCTTCACTGGAGAGGACACTCCAGTGTCATCGCAAGATGTCGATTCAACACGGGAGGAGACAGATACCGTGTCACTCCCGAGTCGGACTGCACAGCCATTCTTGGCGGTGCAGATAGACTCTTAAGAAGCTACACCATCGTCTCTCGAGACGGACGGCTGCCTCCAATATTTTGGAGATCAATCCCTTGTCTAAGGTATCATTGGCAAATATGTTTTCCCATATGGTTGGTTCCATTTTCATCTTGCTGATGTTTTCTTTTGCTGAGCAGAAACTTTAGTTTGATGTGGTCCCATTTGTTTATTCTTTCCTTTATTTCCCTTGTCTTAGGAGATATATCAGTGAAAATGTTGCTATGTGGGATATCTGAAATTTTCCTGCCTATGTTTTCCTCTAGGACTTTTTTGTTGTCACGGTTTACATTTAAGTCTTTGATCCATCTTGACTTTATTCTGGTGTGTGGTGTAGGTTGGTGGTCTAACTTCATTTTTTTGCATTTCCCTGTCCAGTTCTCCCAGCATTATTTGTTGAAGAGGCTCTTTTCACTCCATTTGATGTTTCTTCCCCCTTTGTTCAATATTAGTTGGCCATATAGATCTGGGTTTATTCCTGTGCTTTCTGTTTTGTCCCATTGATCTATATGTCTGTTCTTATGCCAGTACCAAATTATTTCGATTGACTGTTTTGGCTTTGTAGTATAGTTCAATATCAGTTATTGTGATTTCTCCTACTGTGATCTACTTCCTCAAGATTGCTTTTGCTATTTGGGGTCTTTTTTGGTTCCATATAAATTTTTGAAGAATTTGTTCTAGGTCTGTGAAATATGTTATTAATATTTTAATAGGAAATCCGTTTAATCTATAAATTTCTTTGGGTAGTATGGACATTTTAATGATGTTGATTCTTCCTATTCATGGACATGGCATATGCTTCCATTTATTTGTATTGTCCTTGATTTTTTTCTTCAGTGTTATGTAGTTTTCTGAGTACAGGTCTTTTACCTCCTTGGTTAAGTTTATTCCTAAGTACTTTATTTTTCTTGTTGCTATAATAAATGGGATATTTTTCTAGTTTCTAACTCTGATATTTAATTGTTGGTGTACAGAAATGCTTTTGATATCTGAATATTGAGTTTGTACCCTGCTATTTGTGAAATTCACTTATTAGGTCAAGTAGTTTCTTAGTGGAGTCTAGGGTTTTCTAAATACACTATCATGTCATCTGCAAATTATGATAATTTTACTTCTTTTCTGATTTGGATGCTTTTTATTTCTTTTTTCTTATCTTATTGTTGTGATATTAACTTCCAACTATGCTGAATAGCAGTGGAGAGAGTAGACATCCTTGTCTTGTTCCTGATCTTAGGGGGAAAACTTTTAGTTTTTGCCCATTGTGTATGATATTGGCTTCAGGTTTCTCATATATGCCCTGTATTATGTTGAGGTATGTTCTCGCTACTCCTATTTTGCTGAGTGTTTTTGTCATATTTGGGTGTTATACATTATTAAATGCTTTTTCAGCATCTACAGGTATGATCATGTGATTTTTGCCTTTCATTTTTTTTATGTGGTGTATTACATTTGTTGATTTGTGAATATTAAACCATCCTTGTATCTCTGGGATAAATCCCAGTTGATCATGGTGTATGATCTTTCTAATGTGTTGCTGGATCTGGTTTGCCAATATTTTGTTGAGGATTTTAGCATCTATGTTCATCAGCGATATTGGCCTGTAGTTTTCTTTTTTTGTTGTGTCTTCACTGGTTTTGGAATTAGGTTAATACTGACTTCATAGAGAGAGTTTGGGAGTCTTCCCTCTTCTTGGATTTTTTGGAATACTTTGAGAAGGATAGGAGTTAGTTCTTCCCTAAATGTTTTGTAATATTTGCTTATGAAGGCACCTTGTCCAGAGCTTTTGTATGCTGTGTGTTTTTTTATTACTGCTTCAATTTCACTAGTTGTTATCATTCTTTTCAGGCTTTGTGCTTCTTCTTGATTCTGTTTTGGAAGATTATATGTTTCCAGAAATTTGTCTATTTCATCCAGATTGTCAAATTTCTTGTCATACAGTTGTTTGTAGTAACTTCTTACAATTCTTTGTGATTTCTCCTATTTCGTTTCTGATTTTTTTGGGGGGGGTGCCTCTATCTTTTTTGCTTTGTGCCTGGTTAAAAGTTTGTAAATTTTGTTTACTTTTTCAAAAAACCAGCTCCTGGTTTTATCGATCTTTTGAATTGCTTGTTTACTCTTTATGTCATTCAATTCTGCTCTGATCTTGATGGTTTTCTTCCTTCTACTCGCTCTGGGATTTGTTGTTTTTCTTCTAGTTTTCGTAGCTGTAGGGTTAGGTTTTTTTATTTGAGATTCTTCTATCGTTTATAGATAGGCCTGTATTGCTAATAACTTTCCTCTGAGGATTGCTTATGCTGTATCCCATAGAGGTTAGGCTGTTGTGTGTTCATTATCATTTGTTTCCAGAGACTTTTTGATTTCTTCCATAATTTCATTTTTAGCCCATTCACTATTTAATAGCATGTTATGCATTCTCCATGAGTTTGAGTGTTTTTTAGTTTTTTCTTTGCAGTTGATTTCCATTTTCAGGTCTTTGTGATCTTAGAAGATACTTCATATAATTTCAATTTTTATGAATTTATTGAGGCTTGTTTTGTGTCCTACCATGTGGTCTATCTTTGAAAATATTCCATATTCACTTCAAAAGAATGTATATTTTGCTTCTTTGGGGTAAAATGCTTTATTTGTATCAACTGAGTTCAGTTGATCTAGAGTGTTGTTCAATGCCTAAATATCCTTGGTGTCTCTTTGCTTTGATGATCTGTCTACTGTTTACAATGGGATGTTAAAGTTCTCTGCTGAGCATGTTGCTGTTGAGATCCTTCTTGTAGTCTTCCAAGATTTTCCTTATATATTTGGGTGCTCCTATGTTGGGTGCATATATGTTTACCAGGGTTATATCTTGTTGATGTATTTTCCCTTCAGTATTATGAAATGTCCTCGTTTGTCTCTTTTTATAGCCCTTGTTGTGAAATCTTTTTTGTCTGATATAAGTATTGCTACCCCAGCTTTTTTTTCATGTTCATTTGCTTGAAATGCTTTTTTTCATTCTTTCACTTTTAGTCTGTGAAGATATTTTATTTTGAAGTGGATCTCTTGTAGAAAGTATATATATGGGTCATGTTTTCACATCCATTCTGCTACCCAATGTCTTTTTTTTATAATAATTTATTTGTTTGTTTGTTTATTTATTTATTTTATTTTTAGAGAGAAGGGAAAGGAGAAAGAGGGAGAGAAACATCACTGTGTGGTTGCCTCTCACTCATGCCCCCAACTTGGGACCTGACGTGCAGCCTAGTTATGTGCCCTGACTTGGAATCGAACCAGTGACACTTGGCTCACAGGCTGATGCTCAATCCACTGAGCCACAGCAGCCAGGGCTCCCAATGTCTTTTGATTGAAGCATTTAATTCTTTTACATGTAAGGTTATTATTGATAGGTACTTATTCATTGTGACATTTTCCTATTGTACCTGTGTTCGTCTCCCTCTCTCGTTTTTTTCTTGTTCTTAAAACATTTCTTTTAGCATCTCTTACAACATTGGTTTGGTGGAGATGTATACTTTTAGTCTTCCTTTGTTTGGGAAACTCCTTATTTCACCTTCCATTTTGAATGAGAGCCTTGCTGAGTAGAGTACTCTTGGTTGTAGGCCTTTGTTTTTCATTGTTTGAAATATGTTTTGTCATTCCCTTCTGTCTTGTAGTTTTTCATTTGACAAATCAGCTGATAGCCTTTATTAGCTCCCTTGTATGTTATTTGCTGTTTTTCTCTTGCTGCCTTAGGATGTTCTCTTTGTCTTTGAATGTTGCTATTTTAATTATTATGTGCCTTGGAGTGGGCCTCCTTAGGTTCATCTTCATTGGGACCCTCTGCGCTTCCCGTATTTGTGAGACTTTTTCTCTCCTCATGTTTGGGATGTTTCCTGTCAGTTTTTCAAAGAAGTTTTCTATCCCTTGCTCCTCTTCTTCTCCTTCTGGTAGACCTATGGAATGGATATTATTATGTTTCATGTTGTACTGCAGGTCTTTTAAACTTTCTTCATTCTTTTTCAGTCTTTTTTCATTTTGTTGCCCTGTTTGGGAATTTTTTTCTACATTGACCTCTAGCTCAATGATTCGATCTTCTGCTTCATTTAGCCTGCTTTTGATTCCTTCTACTGTGTTATTCAATTCAGAAATTGTATTCTTCATTTCTTCCTGGCTCTTATTGATAGTTTCTATGTCCTTTTTCATGCTGGTGTATTTCTCAGTAACTTCCTTGTAGCTTCCATGGAGTTTTCTGTAGTTTCCCTGAAGTTCTTTGTAGTTCCCCTGGAGTTTGTTATAGTTTTCTCTGAGTTTGTTGGATTCATTGAGCTTCCTCTTTACCATTGTTTTGAATTCCATGTCTGATAGTTTGCTTGCCTCTATTTCATTTATCTCTCCTTCTGGGAATTCCTCCTTTTCTTTTGATATGGCATTTTTTCTTCGTCGCCCTATTTAGGTGGCTCTTCTTGTTTGTTTCTGCTTCTTAGATTGATCTGCTTTTATTTCTTATTTTTGTGGTGTGACCTTTGGGAATCCTTTGGGATTCAATGTACAGGCTCCTTGATCTCCTGAACCCGATGTTCTTGAGATGCCCTTTATGCCTTTTATTTGGACTCTATGTTAATATTTTGGTTTTGTTGGTTGTTGTTGCTTGTTTGTATGGTTGTTGTTGCTCTTTGGTGGGTACTTCCATCCAATTAGCTGACTGAGAGTCACTCTGCCCACCTTGTCTTGTAAACAGTTATTATGCTGCAGCAAGTTCACTCTGAGATGGCCTACTTTGTCACCAGCAGCCCCAAGGCTCAACTCCCACCAATACCCAGATGGTAACTGAGGTGGTTTCTCCACAATCAGCCAAAACTCCAGACCAGTCTGGGGAGAAAGCAAGTGCAGTCTCCACTCACTCCACCACCATCTAAACCACTGAGCCTTTCCAAGTTGGGTTGGACCTGGGGTTACTGGGTTACAACTGTCCTGCAGAGAATCTAATTATTTATTCAGCCAAAGCAGGTGCTCCAAAACATTTAAAGGAAACTCTCAATTTTCAGTCATCCACATTACAATGCAATTTTGTTCCCTGTTCCTAGGATGAGCTAAGATTCCTCCTGGATCTAGATATGCAGGAGGCTATGATCTGAGAAAAGTTCTCCCAGCTCCGCCCTGGGCACACTGGATGCATTCAGTTCTGGCTACTTTCCCAGGAAGAAAAGAGCTTACACCCTTGTGAATAACCTTTGGGGCTCTGACTCAACAGGAGTGCACCAGGGATAGGAAGCGCCTCCATGATGGGCTACAGTGACACTGCAGAAAGAGATCTTGGTGTGCACATCGTGCTTTCACATAAGATTCTGTGTTCTACATTTTTTTGTACTCTTAGTATCATCATAATCATTCTCACTTATCAGAACAATAAATGTTTAGGGCTTAGTAAGCAAGTGTTATGGGAGAGCCATCATGCTAATATGAGAATACATACATTTTTTTTTCAATTACCCAGTAGAGTGCCTTTAAGCCCCATTTTGCAACTAATGAACTGAGACTCAGAGACATTAAGAAATTGACTCAAAATCACACAATTAGCAAGAATGTATTGTTGTATGACCATGATAATGCTGACAGTTATTTTTGTTCACCTAGTTGTAGTTTACACTTCCTCATTAGCTTTATTAGTGAGGACTCAGATGATTTTGAGTAAGAACAGCCCAGCTGAAAGTAGATTAAGCTGCAAAAAGAACTTGTTGACTCCAGTTACTAGGAAGGTTAGCTAATATTGGGTGACTGGAACCAGGATTTCAAATATTGTTAAGAACATGTCTATTTCTCATCTGCATATTGGAGACCAGCTACCCCTTGCAGCAAACTGTAGGCTTTATTCCTCTAGGTTCACATCCTCACACTTGTCACTTAGGGAAAAAAATGAAGCTTATGTTACTCAATTCCAGTGTGAAAAATTTCAGGTAAAGCTGTGCTAAAATCACATTTTCATCCCTTGGCCTGGTCATTAAGGTGATAGTGAGTATTATGTTCAATTTGCATTGGTCAAGTGTTCACTTTTATGGCTGTAGAGAGTGATGAAAGGAATAAATAGTATATTATTAGAATTGGGAGGGGTTGTTCTACAGACCTGGTCTCTAAGAAATTAGCACAAGCCAGGCAGTCATCCAATTTATGACTATTAACTCAGGCAATTATTTTTATTGTTTTAGTTAATTCTTTACCAAGTTAACACACTAACAGATTATATTTGTTAAAACACATCTTCAGTTTGGAGAGGTTTTATCTAATTTTGTTTATTAAGCAAAAATCTGTCGTTTGTTTTAACACATCTGCAGTAGGTGTGACCCAGATATATTTTCTAGATATACTTTCTGGATCTTTGTTATTTTTCTAATGTAGACAATTCTGTTTCTAATTGGGAATAGAATCAGCCTCTAAATTTAGTATAAATAAAAATCAACACATGACAGTTTTCAGACTCTGGAGGCATGATAAATGGACAAACGTGACTTACATATACAATGGGTCCATTTGGATAACTGTATCGTTGGTTTATCACATACCAGAATCTCAGAGCCTGATCAATACTTAGTGATATGATAAAAATTAAATTTCTGAGTTTGAAAAGCTGAGGACTACAGCTTTTTTTTAAATTGAATTTATTGGGGTGACACTGTTTAACAAACTTTTACAGGTTTCAGGTGCACAAATCTACATGTCATCTGGACAATGTATTGTCTGTTCACCACCCCAAGTCTCCATTCATTGCCACTTATTCCCACCCCCCTCTACCCAACTACTCTTGTCCACATCCCTGAGTTTTTAATTTTTTTCTCAATCTCTCCACCCTCCCACCCATCTCCCCACTCCAAACTGCCAGTCTACTCTTTATCTGTAAGTCAGTTACTACTTCATTTGTTACTTCTTTTTGTTCATTGAGTAAAATCATATAATACTTGTCTTTCTCTGACTGGCTTATTTCACTTAGCTTGGTGTAGCCATTGTGGAAAGCAGTATGGAGTTACCTCAAAAAATTAAAAATAGAACTGCTTTATGACCTAGTCATACCACTTATGCGAATTTATCCAAATAAACCTGAAACACTAATTCAAAAGAATATATGCTCCCCTATGTTTATTATCATCTTATTTCCAATAGCCAAGATTTGGAAGTAGCCCAAGTGTCCATCAGTAGATGAGTGAATTAAAAAAGATGTGTTAGAGAGGAAGATGGCGGAGAAGTGAGGGGAGGCTGCGCTCTCAGGCTCCTGAGACCGGTCTGTAGTTTGGACTAATTGCAGACAGAACATCTCAGTGAGCAGCTGGACACTGGCAGGAGTCCAGCCTTGGCACTGCTGGATTAGAGAAAAACCATCTGGGAACAACCTGTTTAGTGATGATAGAGGAAGAAAAGGGGACGAGACGGGATTCCTGACTGGGGTGGCTGGCTGAGCTGTGGCTGGAAGGACACAAAGTCTTTTTGGCAACCACAGGCTTCCCCAGAGGGGAGTCAGGAGGAAAGCAGATCTCTGTCTGCTGGCAGAGACGGGACTCGACCAGGTGGCATTGACGCTGGAAGAAAGGAGACAGCGTGCTGTTGTACAAGTGAAAACATAATTTGTCCTTTGTATTTTTCTCTTGTGAACTGTGGAGAAGGGGGGAAAGTTTGGGGGTGATAGAACATTCTTCAGGAGCGCAGGTGCAGAAGTGTGCTCACCCACTCCCCAACCCTCCCCTTGGGTCATGCAGGCACGCATAGGGGAGTGCCCTTATTCACTGGCCCAGGTGCGCAGGGCTGTGCGGCCAGGTGCCCCTTGGACACACCCCAACAGACATAAGATCAGTGCCCCAACGGGTGCAGGGAGGACCCATTGGACATGCAGAAGACTGAGCGCAGTCGCCCCTGGCCAGCTCCAGTGGGCTCCACGCCGGAGTTCCAGGCCAGAGCACAGAGCACTTGCTCAGGCTCTGCTCGTGCCCACCCAGGTGGGCGCAGGAACAGTGGGTGGCTATGGCATGGGAACAGTGGGCAGCAGCGACTCACAGACACTCACTTCTGCTGAGCACAAGTGTCCGGGGCCCCGCCCTGAGAGGCGAGAGACCGGGGCTCCTGGAGCGCTGCACTGCAGGCCTGAGATTAGCTCCCCTGCCGCTTTGGGCATTCATGGCGTGCACAAGCGTGCAAGCGCAAAAGCACCTGCCAAGCCAATCACTCACTTCCACTGTGCACAGTGTCTGGGGCCAAGCACTGGGAGGTGAGAGACCAACTCCCGGAGAGTGGCTTGGCAGGCCTGAGGTGGGCTCTCGGTGCCTTGTGCGCAGGGGCACCTCAGCTAGCTCCAACGGGTGTCAAAGGAATGCGCTGTGCCGGTCAGGTCACTGCACGCACACTGCTGCTGCAAGGAATAGGAACCTCTGACCTGCCACATTAGACCATCTGTGGACGCAGAAAAAGAAAAGGACACACAAAGGCTGAACTGAGTAAAAACATTCCTTTTTGTTTTTTTCTCCCTTTTCTTTTTCTTCCTGAAGGAAAAAAAAAATTATATCTCTAATTTGTTTCATACAATCCTTCTCATCCTTCCTCTTTAATTGTTGTTTATATGTTTGTGGGTCTAGTTTAGCCTCCCTTTCACTCTAAATAAATAGAATATAATTACTATACAAATCCAATACTATACAATTCCACTTTCTTACTATATTCTGCACTCTTCCCTTTTTTCTTCTATAGTTATTAACATACAATGTAAATATTACCTACTGCCTTGCAAAGTCTCAACTATTATTAATCTATTATACTCTCAAAAATAATATTTTTCTTTCTTAAAAACAACTCCTATCTATTCATCCTATAGTATAAAAGCTCTAATCTCTCTACATTTATATTAATACCGGCTCATTGGCTGATGATAGCGGGATAGAGGGTAGGGGATATTTTTGAGGGTGCGGGTCTCCTGTCTAGGCTGTGTGTTTATGTTTTTAACAGCATCTCTACAAAAGAACTCAAGATAAAGTGGACAGACTGACTCTCAATCAACTAACCAGAAGGAATATCCTAACAAAGAGCATCTGAAATATAACCAGACAGCATAAACAAATGACATAAAGGGTACCCCAAGGACATCAGGCTCAGGAGATCAAAGAGACTGAACCACTGAAACCCCCAGATCTCCCATAAAGAATCTAATACCACAAAGGTGGGAAATCAAAGCAGAAAAACCCAAAAAACAAACATAAACAAGAAGAATCCAACATAGTAAGATGCAGAAACAACCTCTCAATGAAAAGAGGAATCCCCAGAAAGAGAGGTAGATGGAATAGACATAGCCCAAATGTCAAACACGGAATTGAAAACAATGGTGGTGAAGAAGCTCAATATACTCGACAACCTTAAAAACAACTATGACAACCTCCAAGGAAGTTACCAACAACTCCAAGAAAATTACAGGGAACTTGCAGAGAACCACAGCAGTATAAAAAAAGACATAGAAACTATCAATAAGAACCAGGAAGAAATGAAGAATGCAATCTCTGAACTGAAAAACACAGTAGAATCAGTCAAAAGCAATTTAAACGAAGCAGAAGATCATATTAGTGAGTTAGAAGATAATGTAAAAAAAATTATCAGACAATACAGCAAAATGAAAAAAATCTGAAAAAGTATGAAAAAGAGGTAAGGGAATCACAGGATAACATAAGGAAGAACAATATGAGTAATTGGAATCAAAGAGGGATCAGAAGAACAAGGAATAGATAAACTGATAGGAGAAATAATGACGGAAAATTTTCCCAACCTGATGAGAGAAAAAGTT
Organism: Furipterus horrens; assembly: GCF_987537825.1. Classification (NCBI taxonomy): domain Eukaryota; kingdom Metazoa; phylum Chordata; class Mammalia; order Chiroptera; family Furipteridae; genus Furipterus; species Furipterus horrens. The sequence continues at coordinate 70,175,901 of NW_028327179.1, read as the reverse complement.
ATGCAAGTCCAGGAAGCACAGAGAGTTCCAATAAAGGGGAACCCCAAAAAACCCACTCCAAGGCACATCATAGTTAAAATGGCAACATTCAAAGACAAAGAGAGAATCCTAAAAGCAGCAAGAGAAAAACAGCAAGTAACATACAAGGGAGCTCCAATAAGGCAATCAACCGATTTCTCAACAGAAGCACTACAAGCAAGAAAAAAATGGTCAAAAATATTTCAAGCAATGAAAAACAAAGGCCTACAACCAAAAATACTCTACCCAGCAAGGCTCTCATTCAAAATGGAAGGTGAAATAAGGAGTTTCTCAGACAAAGGAAGACTAAAAGAATACATCTTCTCAAAACCAGCATTGCAAGAGATGCTAAAGGGAATGTTCTAAGAAAAAGGAAGAGAAAAAAAAAAAGAGTAGAGGAACAGAGGTACAAAGGGAAATGAATAAATACATGTCAATAATAACGTTAAATGTAAATGGATTAAATGCTCCAATTAAAAGACATAGTGTAACGGAATGGATAAGAAAACAGGACCCACATATTTGCTGTCTACAAGAAACACACCTCAAAACAAAAGATTTACATAGACTGAAAGTAAAGGGATATAAAAAAATATTTCAAGAAAACGGACCTGAAAAAAAAGCTGGGGTAGCAGTACTCATATCAGACAAAACAGATTTCAAAGCAAGGGCAATAAAAAGAGACAAAGAAGGACATTTCATAATACTTAAACTAACAATCCATCAAGAAGATATAACACTGATAAGCATATATGCACCCAACATAGGAGCACCCAAATCGTCGTCGGCAGCCGTCCGTCTCGAGAGACGATGGTGTAGCTTCTTAAGAGTCTATCTGCACCACCGAGAATGGCTGTGCAGTCCAACTTGGGAGTGACACGGTATCTGTCTCCTCCCGTGTTGAATCGACATCTTGCGATGACACTGGGGTGTCCTCTCCAGTGAAACTGAAGCTACAGAGCCTGGGCAGGGTGATATGGAGGGTCTGCTGTTGCCCATGGAGCAGACCCCCCCTCTCTTCGCAGCTGAAGGGTCCAAGGGAAAGACGGAGTCAATACTGCTTGGCTTCCGGTGCGCCGCAGGAGTTGCCGGTGTTGACTACGTCAAACCGCCTTAGGGACTCCGGCTCCGGATTTTCTGTCGGGGTTTACTCCCTTAGCCTTTTTTCAGACCACAATGCTTGAAACTAGAGATCAACCTCAGAGAAAAAAATCAAAGAAACCCAAACTCATGGAGAATGAATAATATGCTATTAAACAATGAATGGGTTAACAATGACATCAAAGAAGAAATCAAGAAATTTCTAGAAACTAATGACAATGAACACACAATAGCCCAAAACCTATGGGACACAGCAAAAGCAGTCCTAAAAGGGAAGTTCATAGCAATACAGGCATATCTGAAAAGGATAGAAGAAGCTCAAATAAAAAATCTAATCATAAAACTACAGGAACTAGAACAACAACAACAAACAAAGCCTAGGGAAAAAAGAAGGAAGGAAATCATCAAGATGAGAGCAAAATTAAATTACATAGAGACTAAACAAACAATCCAAAAAAATCAATAAAACTAGGAGCTGGTTCTTTGAAAAGATATACAAAATCGACAAGCCTTTAGTCAGGCTCATCAAGAAAAAAAGAGAGAAGTCCCAAATAAACAAAATCAGAAATGAAAAAGGAGAAATCACGACTGATACCACAGAAATACAATTGTAAGAAATTACTACAAACAACTGTATGGCAGGAAATTTCACAACCTAGAAGAAATGGACAAATTTCTAGAAACATATAACCTTCCAAAACTGAATCAAGAAGAAGTAGAAAGTCTCAACAGATCAATAACAAAGAAGGAAATTGAAACAGTAATCAAAAATCTCCCTGCACACAAAAGCCCTGGACCGGATGGCTTCACAGGTGAATTTTACAAAACGTTTAGGGAAGAATTAACTCATACCCTCCTCAAACTATTCCAAAAAATTCAAGAAGAGGGAAAAATCCCAAAGTCTTTCTATGAAGCAAGTATTACCCTAATCCCAAAACCAGGTAAAGACACAACAAGGAAAGAAAACTACAGGCCAATATCAGTGATGAACATAGATGCTAAAATCCTCAATAAAATATTGGCAAACAGGATCCAGCAATACATCAAAAAGATCATACACCACGATCAAGTGGGATTCATCCCAGGGATGCAAGGATGGTTTAATATTTGCAAATCAATAAATATAATACATCACCTAAACAAAATGAAAGACAAAAATCACATGATCATATCAATAGATGCAGAAAAAGCATTTGATAAAGTACAACACTCAGTGTTGAAAACACTCAGCAAAATGGGAATAGAGGGAGCATACCTTAACATAATTAAGGCTATATATGAGAAACCTGAAGCCAACGTCATCCTCAATGGACAAAAACTGAAAGCATTCCCCCTGAAATCAGGAACTAGACAAGGCTGTCTACTCTCTCCACTTCTATTCAACATAGTATTGGAAGTCCTAGCCACAGCAATCAGACAAGAAAAAGAAATAAAAGGCATGCAAATTGGGAAAGAAGAAATAAAACTCACTGTATGCAGATGACCTGATAGTATACCTAGAAAACCCTATAAACTCCACTAAAAGACTACCCGATATAATAAGTGAATTTGGCAAAATAGCAGGGTACAAAATAAATATACAGAAATCTAAGGCATTTCTGTACACCAACAATAAAATATCAGGAACAGAGACAAAAAAGAAAATATTATTTTCTATAGCAACAAAATAAATAAAGTACCTAGGAGTAAACTTAACCAAAGAGATAAAAGACCTGTACTCTGAAAATTACATAATATTGAAGAAAGATATTAAGGAAGATACAAATAAATGGAAGCAAATACCATGTTCTTGGATGGGAAGAATCAACATCATCAAAATGGCCATACTACCCAAAGCAATTTACAGATTCAATGCAATCCCTATTAAAATACCAATGACATATTTCACTGACCTAGAACAAATACTTCAAAAATTCATATGGAACCGAAAAAGACCCCGAATAGCAAAAGTATCTTGAAACAGAAGAACACAGCAGGAGGAATCACAATACCAGACATCAAACAATACTACAAAGCCACTGTGATCAAAACAGTCTGGTACTGGCATAAGAACAGACATATAGATCAGTGGAACAGAATAGAGATCCTAGAAATAAACCCAGGCCTCTATGGTCAACTAATATTTGATAACGGAGGAAGGAACATAAAATGGAGTGAGAAGAGCCTCTTTAACAAATGGTGCTGGGAGAACTGGACAGGGACGTGCAAAAAAATGAAACTAGACCACCAACTTACACTACACACAAGAATAAACTCAAAATGGATCAAAGACTTAAATGTAAGCCATGACACCATAAAAGTCCTAGAGGAAAACATAGGCAGGAAAATTTCAGATATCCCACGTAACAATATCTTCATGGATACATCTTTTAAGGCAAGAGAAATAAAGGAAAGAATAAACAAATGGAACAACATCATACTAAAGAGTTTCTGCTCAGCAAAAGAAAACATCATCAAGTTGAAGAGGAAACCAACCATATGGGAAAACATATTTGCCAATGATATCACAGACAGGGGACTGATCTCCAAAATATATAAAGAGCTTATATGACTCAACATCAAGACAACAAATAACCCAATAAAAAATGGGCAAAGGACCTGAACAAACACTTCTTCGAAGAGGACATACAGAAGGTCCATAGACACATGAAAAATTGCTCAACATCATTGGTCATCAGAGAGATGCAAATAAAAACTACAATGAAATACCACTTTACACCTGTCAGAATGGCCATCATCATCAACAAAGAACAAATGCTGGAGAGGATGTGGTGAAACGGGAACCCTACTGCACTGTTGGTGGGAATGCAGACTAGTGCAGCCACTATGGAAAACAGTATGGAATTACCTCAAAAAACTAAAAATGGAACTGCCTTTTGAACCAGTGATTCCACTGCTAGGATTCTACCCAAAAAATCCTAAAACCCTAATTCAAAAGAACTTATGCACCCCTATGTTCATAGCAGCACTGTTTACAATAGTTAAGTGCTGGAAACAGTCTAAGTGCCCACCTGTAGATGAATGGATCAAAAAAATGTGGTACATTTACACAATGGAATACTGTGTAGCAGAAAGAAAGAAGGAACTCTTGCCATTTGCGAACAACATGGATGGAACTAGAGAGAATTATGCTTAGTGAAATAAGCCAGGCAAAGAAAGCAAAATACCATATATCACCTAATACAGGAAACTAAAGAACAACACAAACAAACGAACTAAATAGGACAAAGAGTAGAATAGTAGTCAATAGGGTGGAGGGGGGAGGGCGGAGGAAGAGAAGGGGGATAAGTAAGTGAAGGGTCTAGTCAAGAAACACGTATAAATGTCTCATGGACATGGACAACGGGGAGGGATATGATTGCAAGAGAAGGGGTGGGCTGCGTTGGGGGGGAGCAATGGGGGGAAAATGGGACAACTGTAATTGAAAAACCAAAAAAGAAAAGAAAAATAAATTACTGTAAAAAAAAAATGCAGTGGTACATTTACACAATGGAATACTATTTGGCCCTAAAAATAAGGAAATAGTACCCTTTGGGAGAACGTAGATGGACCTGGAGAGGACCATATTATTCCCTAACTTTGTGAAGGACTGTCCACTTGGAAGGTCTGCTTGAAGTCATCAACTTACACTTTTTACTTAAAATGTTGCAGGATGCTACTGTAGAAAATATTCTAAGTTTTAGAGACTCATATTGTGATAAACACATTTTAAACACTATGATACTTCTTTGTCTTTTATTTCTTAGTTGGATTTTGTTTTAATATTTGAAGTTTAGTTGTTGATAGTTGTGACTTTGTTAGTCTTTTTTTAAGTATATTTTATTGATTATGTTGTTACAATAGCTCCAATTTTTTTTTCCCTTTGCTCCCCTCTACCCAGCACCACTCTTCCCTGAGCAACGCCCCCCAAGTCCATGCCCATAGGTCATACATACAAGCTCTCCCGCTTCACCTTTTCATAAATTCTTCTTCTTTTTATAAAAATTAATTATTTATTTATTTTAACAATAAAAAATAACAATCCCTCTCTCTCAGACTTAAGACCCTTTATAATTTTATAAAGGACAATGGGCGAAGGTCTCGAGCTCCTCTAGCTGCTTCAAGCTGGACATGGTCATCGCCCTACCTACCCTTGGGTCCAGAAATCACTAAGAGTCATTTTAGTGTTCATAATTTTGATCTTCTTTTTTTAAGGAAGTCAGTCTGACATTTCATAAAATAGTAGCTTGGTGATGGTGAGTTCCTTAACTTTACCTTGTCTGGGAAGCACTTTATCTGTCCTTCCATTCTAAATAATACTAAATAACAGCTTTGCTGGATAATCTTTTTTTTTTTTTATCATTTTAATGTTTTATTGATTATGCTGTTACAGTTGTCCCAATTTCTTTTCCCTATGCTCCCCTCCACCCAGTGACTCCCTTCCTCCAGTTGTCCCCCCCTTTTAGTTTATATCCATTAGTTGTGCATATAGTTCTTCTCAACCTCTTCCTGTCTACTCCATTCCCTCCTACTATGCTTCATAATTCCTGTACCATCTCCCTCCCTTTCCCTCTTCCCCCTTCCTGCTGACCTCCCCCCAATATGTTCTTCATACCTATAATTCTTTTTCCACTCTCGTTGCCTCCTTAATTTGCCTTTGTTTCAATTTTCTAGCTTATGTTGTTCATTGTTGTGATGCAGTTTTCATTTTAATGTTCATAGTTTTGATTCTCCTTCTTCTAAACCAGTCCCTTTAACATCTCCTATAACAGTGGTTTGGATCTAATGAACTCCTTAAGTTTTACTTTGTCCTGGAGGCACTTTCACTGCCCTTCTATTCTGAATGACAGTTTTGCTGGATAGAGTATTCGTGGCTGTAGGTTTTTAATTTTCATTACATTGAATATTACTTGCCAGTCCCTTCTTGCCTGTAGGGTCTCCTTTGAGAAATCAGATGATAGTCTAATTGGAACCCCTTTGTACATAATTCTTTTCTTCTCTCTTGCTGCTTTTAAGATTCTCTCTTCATCTTTAATTTTTGACAATTTGATTATAATGTGTCTTGGAGTGGTTCTCCCTTGGTCCAGTTTTTCTGGAACTCTCTGTGCTTCCTGAACCTGTAAGTCTATTTTCTTCCCCAAATTAGGGAAGTTCTTTTCATTATTTTTTCACATAATTTTTCAATTTCTAGTTCTTTTTCTTCGCCCTCTGTCAATCCTATAACTCAAATGTTCGTTCGCATATATATAGCTGTTCCAGAGGTTTTTGAGCCGCTCCTCACATTGCTAATTTTTTGTTTCTTCTTTCTTCACTGTTTCTTCCCTATGCTCTGATTTGTTGATTTGATCTGTGGTTTTCATTTCCTCACCACTTGTCTCGTATGTGTTTTCATTCATTTCAATATGACTGGCTTTCATTCCTTTCCCATCTTGTTCCAAATATTTTGTAAATTCTGTAAGCCATGTTATGACTATAGTTCTGAACTGGACCTCAGAATGATTTCTTATTTGTTCTTCAGTCAGTTTCCTCATCTGCTGCCTGGTGAGTTGCGTAACTGCGATTTTAATCATGGTCGGTTTCATATTGGCAGTTTTGTGCATACTTTTGTTTTCTGGGTGGGTTATAGGAGGTGGATCCCCGTGCACTTTGTGTGTGGGTGGGGGTGATTCCTGCCATTATTCTCCGCTGGGAGACTGTGAGCCTCTTTTTCCATCCCCAGGCCCTCTGGGCCTCACAGATGGAAGCAATGGGGTCTGCCTTCCCCAGCATTGGAATCATGAGCTGACATGACTCGACTGCAGCCAGGATTGTTCTCCTGGTGTTTTTCTGGCACTGGGAGACTGAAGAACTTTTTTGCAGCACTCTGGCGCTTTGTGTGGGGGCGGGGGTCCAAGATGGATTCCTGCTGTTATTCTCTGCTGAGAAACCGCAAGCTTCTTTCTCCATCCGCTTGACCTCCGAGCCTCACAGATGGAGGCAACAGGGGTCTGCCTTCCCAGCATTGGAATCACGAGATGATGGGGCTCAACTCTAGCTGGGATTGCTCCCCTGGCTTTTCTCACTGTCCTGTCAGTATCCCTGCTGCCACCACAGGCAACACAGCCCCGATCCAGTTTCACCTCTCCTACCCACCTGGATAAGCACTGCTGGTTTATCATTTCATACGTTGGGTTTCTATGTAGTTTTATTTTCTGGAATTTCTAGTTATCTTTTAGTTTTGAAGTAGTTGTATTCCAACTTAGTTGTGAAGGGAGACAGAGCATGTCAGTCTAAACCTCCATCTTGGCCAGAAGTCCTAGAGTAATCTTAATTGTATGCCCTTGCTTTTCATCACATTGAATACTACTTACCAGTCCCTTCTTACCTGCAAAGTTTCTTTTGAGAAATCAGCTGATAGTCTTATAAGCACCCCTTTATAGGTAACTCTCTGCTTTTCTCTTGCTGCTTTTAAGATTCTCTCTTTATCTTTCACCTTTGGAATTTTATTTATAATATGTCTTGGTGTGGTCCTTTTTGGGTCTAGCTTGTTTGGGACTCTCTGTGCTTCCTGGGCCTGTATGTCTATTTCCTTCGCAAAATTTGGGGTGTTTTCCTCCATTATTTTCTCACATAAGTTTGCAATTTCTTGCTCCTCCTCTTCCCCTTCTGGCACTCCTATGATTTGGATGTTGGCATGTTTAAAGTTGTCCCAGAGGTTCCCAAGTCTCTCCTCATTTTTTTCAATTCTTGTTTCCTCATTCTATACTGGTTCATTGTGTTTTTCTTCCTTAAGTTCCAAATCATTGATTTGAACCCTGGTTTCCTTCCCTTTACTGTAGTTTCTTGAGGATTTTCCTTTGTTTCATTTAGCATAGACTTCACTTCTTCCCTTATGAATTTGCCATACTCAAGCATATCTGTCAAGCCTGTGGGCATCTTTATCACCAGTGTTTTGAATGCTGCATCTGTTAGGTTGGCTATCTCCTCATCACTTAATTCTCCCACTGAAACCTTAACCCATTCTCCCATTTGGGACATGCTTCTCTATCTCCTCATCTTAACAGGCTCCTTTGTTTGCCTCTGTGGAGACTTCTTGATAACACATTGTGATATACATTTCAAAAAATATTTATTTAAAAAATTAAATTTAACATTTTTCAACTAGCTAAAACTACAGACTTATTTAATCAATGGAACGCTATTTCTTTCTAAGCCATATCATGAGCCAGCCATGTGCTGAATGTGAATGAAGAGAGACATGATATGGGAAGCTCTAGCTTCTTGTAGTGTCTAATTTTATGTTGCTGATAAAGAGTCAAAAGGATAAAAATTACAAGAAAAATGTACTTTTTTTTCATTAAAATTTCAAACAATTTTTGAATTAACCACTGTCCTTCCAATACTTTCAATCTTATCAGAGGATGAGAGTGATAGGAGATGGGGGAGGAGGAAATGGCTAATTGAAAAGAGAATAATGGGATAAAAATGTAACTTTCTAGTGAAATATATTTTGAAGCCTTTCAGTTTAAAGTGGTTGCTTTCAGGTTGAATCTTCTCTATTTGGTAAATAATACTGCCTTTCATGGGTGAGGGGAAGTTTATATGTTTATAAGTCCCCTTAACTGGTTAACTTCCTCTGTGATGCTCCTTGCTTGGCCTCACCATCAATCTTCTTGTTGGATTCAACTGCTGGATCTGTGGCTGAAGGGATCATGGCCTTTTCTCTTGGCAGAGGCACTGTCAGCCACCAGTACTAGTGAGCTTTGGGCCTCAGTCACAAAGATTAAGTTGGATTCTTCTCATCTCACCCTTCATCCACTAGGGTTCTGCAGGAATATTTGTCAAGTTACCATTTCTGATATGCTGAGGTCACTCAACACTATCTATGTGTTAAGTGGGAAGCAGAGCAAAAGCTCCTCTTGTTGATGTTTCTTCCTTTTGCTATTGGTTTATGTCCTTTTAGAAACTATCCACTGCATACATATTAATGGTTTTGTCCCATATGTCTGTTGTCCTCTCTCCTTTTGTTCTCTTTCTATAACAATTTTTTTGTTGTTGTTGGAAACATACTACTTTTTGTTGATTTGCTTTAAAAAATCCTATGTCTTCCATTTCCAGTGTTGGTATTTACTTTCTCTGGGGTCAATGGCAGGAGAGCCACAAGTAAAGGAGCTGGGATACAGAAAAAGAAAAATCCAAGAGAGGTGTATATCAAGGATATTTACTCTAATACAGAAGTAAGACTTAATAAGCAATAAGAGAAGAGAATAAAAACGTCAGAATCACAGAAGCAGTTGCTAGATCTTCCTTGGTTAGGTCCCATGTCTAGTTGTAATTTCGGTGTTCTAAATTTGTTAAATAACCTGTAGGATTTGGTCATTTCCTCCAGATATAAATCTCATTCACATTTACATTGAATGAGCTTTGAAGCTGTCAGTTTGTAAGACCTCTTAAAATCATAGCTCTTTAATTAATTTCAGACTAATAACAAAAAAATATGTCAAGTGGTTTGTGCCACGTATTATACCTTATATATTTTAAAAGTTCCTCTGACTCTAGCATTGATAAAAAGGATGGAAATTACAAAAGCCATAGAGCTGAAAAAGATAAAGTGACAGCTATGCATTCCCTGTAAAAAGTATCCATCCCCGCCAAAAAAAAAAACCCCAGAGAACAGAATCAAGGCATTTATTTCTTCCCAAATTCCCTGTTGTTTTAAATATGAGGAATACATGATTTTGACCTAAACAAAACAAATGTAGTTATTACTGTTTAATTATGAGCAATGGATGAACTGCAATGGTGACTATGGTTTATGCTAAGTTCACTTAAATTATGATTAATTTCATAATCATGAAACCTACAGAAGACACATAATCCTCTTTCTGCAGTCTGAATAACATATTGTATATCTGAGAATCAGCATCTCATACCCTGTGATATAGCTTTGAAGCCCAAGAGCTTACTAATGGAGGAAATTGACTTACTGCAGCCAAGAAGGAAGGACTGGAGTCACCTTTTACTTTAGAGTCCTCAAGGGTAAGAGAGTCTGGCACTGTAATTCTTATTATTCAGTACCTGCTCCTCAGGATCCACCTTCTCTTAGGTAATGAAGCTGAGATGATTATATAATCTTTTGGGTAATATTGCCACATGAGGAGAAATTATAATATTAATGTTCTTCACAATGATTGACCTATAACTTTAGCCTAATTTCCTTTTACTTATCTTGAAACATAAAAATTGGTCACCTTTATAACATCCCTCCACAAATGTGAAAACTTTTTTTCTATTTTTAACTTTTCTTTGTCCCTTTTTTGAATTATTATGACAAGTATTTACCTCTTCAAGTTTCTCATAGCTACTTGAAAATGTGCATTATGGGCATTTACCAAAATTTATTTTATTAGAGTTTTAAGAAAATATGAACTCATAATACCTTATATAAATATGCCACAGCTTTATTCACTTTCAGTTTAAAAAGATAGTTTAATTATCTTAAATTTACACAAAACATTAAATGTGAGAGTTGTTCATGCTTAAAATAAAACAACAATGCAAATTAATTTAACAGTGTTAAGTATATTGACATGATCACCATTATGATTCAAAATGACCACTAATTAAATAACATAAGAATATATGGAGAACTTCTAGCTCACACACATATTATATTCTGGGTTAAGGTTTGATTTGTTAATTTTTCTAAAGCAAATATCTTCTTTTTTGTGGCCTATTGATGAACCAGGAAATCAGTCCATACCATCATTAAATTTTATAGTATCAGTCAAGTTAGAAGATGTTTCTTTTGAAAAGTGACTTTCTTATGGTTTAATAGAATGGCACCAAAACGATAGTCAATAGAAATTAAATATTAAGTCAATATTTCATTTTTGTGTGATGCAATGTTAAAATGGTAAGTAAACATAAAAATTAAATATCGTAAGCACACATACACACACAAAAAAGAATATATGGGGATCCAAGATGGCAGAGGAGTAAGTGGAAGCTACACTAACCTCTTCCCAAGACTAGTCTGGAATTACAATTTAATTGTGGAGAAATCATCTGGAATAACCAACTGAACACTAGTTGGAGAGAAGTCTTATAACCATGGAGAGACAGAAAAGGGCATTTCATAAACAACGTGACCAGTAGGAAGTGAGGATACGTGAAATGGCTGGCTGGGGTCTGATGGGTGGCAGCTGAAGGGACTGAGAAACAGCTCAGCAGCTGCTTCTGAGAAGGGCAGAGTCTAAACCCCCAGCTGGGCTTCCCAGCCTACATCAGCAGAGCAGAAAGTAAAATAGTATCCAGCTGTGAAAAGTGAAAAGCCACAGGGTCTCTTGCTGGCTTGAGGGAAACAGCTGGATAAAAAGAGCTCTTAAGTGGATCACGTACAAAAATATGTTGGCACCCACTTACCCTGGGCTAAAGTATAGGGAGGGAAGAGAGCACTACAGATGCTTGGTGAGAATATGGGACCATGGCTTTAAAGGGAGAACTAGGGGAGCAGCTGAATAAGTCCCAGTGCTGACTCATTCCCCATACTTCAGGAGGACCATTCCCCTCCAAGTGGCATCAGCTTGAGGGGAAGTAAAAGCTCTGCCTACAGGAATTAATCTGCCCCACCCTCAGTCCTTAAACCTGACAGCTGATCACATTTTGAATAGATTAACAAGCAAAGGAGACAGATAAAGGTGTTGATCTCTGGTAGTCTGCAACAGGTTGCCTAGGCCCAGACTGGTACATGATTTGATGCCACCAGGGGCAGATCCAGGAAGTGCAGATCAATCTAAGAAGCAACAACGAATAAGAAGTGTCACAAAAATGGGGAGGCAGAGAAATAACCGCCCATCGAAAGGAAAGGAGGAATCCCTAGAAAGAGTGCTAAGTGAAATAGAGGGAAGCAAACTGTCATACATGGGATTCAAAACATGGATTATAGGGAAGATCAATGAGATCAGCAAGCTAAAAAAAACACACACACACAAAAAAAACCCTACAAAGAACATCAGGGAAACTAGAAGGAACTCCAAGGAAACTACAAGGAACTTACAGAGAATTACACCAGCATGAAAAAGTACATAGAGCTATCAATAAAAGCCAGGAGAAAATGAAGAACACAATCTCTGAATTGAAAAACACAGTAGAAGGAATTAAAAGCAGGCTAGAAGAAGCACAAGAATGGATCAGCGAGCTAGAACACAACGTAGATAAAAATACCCAGACAGTGCAACAAAATAAAAAGAGACTAAAAGAGAGTGAAGAGGTTTTAAGAGAGCTGCAATAGAATATAAAACATAATAATATCTATATCTTAGGAATACCAGAAGGAGAAGAAGAGGACAAGGGATAGAAAACCTGTTTGAAAAACTAATGACAGAAAACTTTCTTAACTTGATGAGAGAGTCACGCAAGTCCAGGAAGCACAGAGGGTCCAAATAAGATGAACCCCAATAGGCTCACTTCAAGACAAATCATAATTAAAATGGCAACATTGAAAGACAAAGAGAGAATCCTAAGGGAAGCAAGAGAGAAACAGCTAAAAACATACAAGGGAGCTCCAATAAGGCTGTAATCAGATTTATCAACAGAAACGCTACAAGCCAGAAGGAAATGGCAAAAAATATTTCAAGCAATAAAAAACAAAGGCCTACAACCAAGAATACTCTATCCAGCAAGGCTCTCATTCAAAATGGAAGGTGAAATAAGGAGTTCCCAAGATAAAAGAAGGCTAAAAGTATACATCTTCTTCACCAAACCAGCATTGCAAGAGATGCTAAAGGGTCTGCTTTAAGAAGATGAAGAAACAGAGAGAGACAGAGAGGAACACAAGTACAAAGGGGAAAAAATTAATAAGTACCTATTGATAATAACCTTAAATGTAAATGAATCAAGTGCACCAATCAGAAGACATAAGGTAGCTGAATGGATTAGAAAGCATGACCCACGTATATGCTGTCTACAAGAGACCCACTTTAGAACAAAAGGTCTACACAGACTGAAAGTGAAGGGATGGAAAAATGTATTTAAAGCTAATGGACATTAAAAAAATCTGGGGTAGATTTCAGAGCAAACATCATAAAAAGAGACTAAGAAGGACATTTCATAAAACTTAAGGGAAAAATCCATCAAGAAGATATAACCCCTGTAAACATATATGCAACCCAAAATAAAAAAGCACCCAAATAGGTAAGAAAACTTTTGAAAAACTTCAGGAAGGGTATAGGCAACAACACACTCATAGTAGGGAATTTTAACACCCCACTGTCAATAATGGACAGGTCTTCGAAGCAAAGAAACACCAAAGAGGCACTGAACAACACTCTAGATCAAATGAACTTAACTGATATATATAGAACATTTCACCCAAAAGAAGCAAAATATACATTCTATTTAAGTGCACATAGAATATTTTGAAAGATAGATCACATGGTAGGACACAAAACAAGCCTCAACAAATTCAAGAAAATTGAAATTATATCAAGCATCTCCTCAGATCAAAAAGGCTTGAAATTGGAGTTCAACCTCAAGGAAAAAACTAAAAAACGCTTAAACTCATGGATGAATAACATGTTATTAAATAATGAATGGGTTAACAATGACATCAAGAAATAAATCAAAAAGTTCCTGGAAACAAATGATAATGAACACACAGCAACACAAAACCTATGGGATACAGTGAAAACAGTCCTGAGAGGAATGTTCATAGCAATACAGGATTTCCAAAAAGGATAGAAGAATCTCTAATAAAAAATCTAACCCTATAGCTACAAATACTAAAGGAACAACAATTAAAAAGCCCAGAGTGAGTATAAGGAGGGAAATCATCAAGATCAGAGAAGAATTAAATGACATAGAGACTAAACAAACAATTCAAAAGGTCAACAAAAGTAGAAGTTGATTCAATGAAAATATTTTAAAAATTCACAAGACTCTAACCAGGCTCATCAAGAAAAAAAGTTAGAGGACCGAAATAAATAAAATCAGAATGAAAGAGGATAAATCACAAACGATATTATAGAAATACAAAAGATTTTAAGAAATTATTACGGAAATCGTAAGAAATTATTACGGACAGCTGTATCATAAGAAGTCTGAAAACCTAGATGAAATGGACAAAAATCTAGAAACATATAATCTTCCAACACTGAATCAAGACGAAGTAAAAAGCCTGAATAGACCAATAACAGCTAGTGAAACTGAAACGGTAAACAAAAAACTACCAGAACACAAAAACCTTGGACTGGATGGCTTCACATGTGAATTTTACAAACATTTAGGAAAAAGACCTAACTCCTATCCTTCTCAGACTATTCCAAAAAATCAAAGAAGAGGGAAAACTCCCAAACTCCTTCTATGAAGCCAGTATTACCCTAATTCCAAAAAACAGGTCAAGACAATAAAAAGAAAGTAAACTATAGGCCAATATTGCTGATGAACATAGATGCTAAAATCCTCAACAAAATATTGTCAAACTAGATCCAGCAACACATTAGAAAGATCATACACCATGATCAAGTGGGATTTATCCCAGAGATGCAAAAATGGTTAATATTCACAAGTCAATAAACATAACACACCACATAAAAAAATGAAAGACAAAAATCACATGATCATATCAATAGATGGAGAAAAAGCATTTGATACAGTACAATACCCATTTATAATGAAAACTATCAGCAAAATGGGAATAGAGGGAGCATACCTCAACATAATAAAGGCCATACACAAGATACCTGAAGCCAATATCAATGGGAAAAACTGAGAGCATTCCCCCTGAGGTCAGGAACAAGACAAAGATGTCCACTCTCTCTATTCCTATTTAACATAGTATTGGAAGTTCTAGCGAGAGAAATTAGACAAGAAAAAGAAATAAAAGACATTCAAATTGGAAAAGAGGAAGTAAAACTGTCATTAGTTGCAGACATGATAGTGTACACAGAAAACTCTATAGACTCCATGAAAAAACTACTTGACCTAATAAGTGAATTTGGCAAAATAGCAGGGTAAAAATTCAATATTCAGAAGTAGAAGGCATTTCTGTACACCAACCATAAAATACCAGAGATAGGAACTAGAAAAAAAATCCCACTCACTACAGCAACAAGAAAATAAAGTACCTAGGAATAAACTTAACCAAGGAGGTAAAAGATCTGTACTCAGAAAACTACATAACACTGAAGAAAGAAATTAAGGAAGATACAAATAAATGGAAGCATATACCATGTTCATGGACAGGAAGAATCAACATCATTAAAATGTCCATCCTACTTAAAGCAATTTATAGATTCAATGCAATTTCTATTAAAATGTCAATGACGTATTTCAAATACCTAGAACAAATAATTCAAAAATTTATATGAAATGAAAAAAGACCCTGAATAGCCACAGCAATCTTGAGGAATAAGAACACAGTAGGAGGAATAACAATACCTGATACCAAACGATACTACAAGGCCACGATAATCAGAACAGTCTGGTATTGGTATAAGAACAGACATATAGATCAATGGAACAGAATAGAGAGTCCAGAAATAAACTCAGGTCTATATGGTCAACTAATATTTGACAAAGGGGGAAGGAACATCAAATGGAGTGAAAAGATCCTCTTAAACAAATGGTGCTGGAAGCACTGGACAGGGACATGCAGGAAAATGAAATTAGACCACCAACCTACACCATACACCAGAATAAAGTCAACATGGATCAAAGACTTAAATGTAAGCCGTGACACCATAAAAGTCCTAGAGGAAAACATAAGCAGGAAAATTTCAGATATCCCACGTAACAACATTTTCACTGATATATCTCCTAAGACAAGGAAATAAAGGTAAGAATAAACAAATGGGACTACATCAAACTAAAATGTTTCTGCTCAGCAAATGAAAACATCTGCAAGATAAAAAGGAACCAACCATAATGGAAAAACATATTTGCCAATGATACCTTAGACAAGGGATTGATCTCCAAAATACATAAAGAACTTATACGACTCAACACCAAGAAGACAGACAACCCAATTAAAAAATGGGCAAAGGACCTGAACAGACACTTCTCCAAAGAAGACATAGAGAGGGTCCATATTCATATGAAAAAATGCTCAACATCACTAGCCATGAGAGAAATGCAAATAAAAACCACAATGAGATACCACCTCACACCAGTCAGAATGACCATCATCAACAAATCAACAAACAACATGTTTTGGTGAGGATGCTGAGAAAAGGGAAGTCTGATGCACTGTTGGTGGGAATGCAGACTGGTGCAGCCACTATGGAAAACAGTATGGAATTACCTCAAATAACTAAAAATGGAACTGCCTTTTGAACCAGTGACTCCACTGCTAGGATTATACCCAAAAAATCCTAAAACCCTAATTCAAAAGAATTTATGCACCCCTATGTTCATAGCAGCACTGTTTACAATAGCTAAGTGCTGGAAACAGCCTAAGTGTCCATCTGTAGATGAGTGGATAAAAAAACAGTGGTACATCTACACAATGGAATACTATGTAGCAGGACGAAAGAAGGAACTCCTGCCATTTGCGACAACATGGATGGAACTAGAGAGAATTATGCTTAGTGAAATAAGCCAGGCAAAGAAAGCAAAATACCATATGATATCACCTAATACAAGAAACTAAAGAACAATACAAACAAATGAACTAAATTGAACCAGAGCAGAGGGTATAAGCCTATAATCTCATTACCTAAGTGATTGTCCATATGTATAGGCCTCACTCCATCCTGTCTGCATTGCTACCTCCTGAGACTCAACGGTTTGGCAGAACTAAGTGGCTAGGTTGGTGAAGCATGGGGTGGTCTGTGGGCTTCACTTTAAAACTGGTTTCTCTTTTCTATCCCAATGGCTTGGGCAGAAAGGGCCCAGAGGTCTGAGAGGGGGAAAATCTAAAATATTCTCCTCAGCCCAAACTAAGTATAGTGGACAAACTGTTTTGGACAGGTGTGGTGTGCCTTGCACACCTTCCTCCAAAGAGCCTTTTTTTTCCCCCCTAATATGGGACATTGAAAAATTAATCCCTGCCTTTTGCCATTTAGTGGTTATGGATTGAATGATGCCTTTTATCACTTTTGCCAAATCTGTTGCCCCCAGAATACAACAAGAATGCCAGCCAGTTAAACCATGCATGCCATGGTCTGCGGACAGCCAGCTGACCTGGAGTCTGCAAGATCCTTCCCCACGAGGAAAGGCCACCCTCACCTCCACACCCCCACTCTTAAGACGGATTTCTGGATCCCAAGATAGGTAGGACGACGACCATGTCCAGCTTGAAGCAGGTATAGGAGCACGAGACCTTCGCCCATTGTCCTTTATAAAATTATAAAGGGTTTTAAGTCTGAAATGGGGGAATTGTTATTTTTCATTGTTATAAAAATTAATTAATTTAAAAGAAAAGAGAACATAGGAAAGGGTGAAGCCAAAGAACTTGTACGCATGGCCCATGGACATGAAATAAGGGGGGTGGCATTGCTGGGGGCAAGGGAGTACTGGGTGAAGGGGAGCAAGGGGGAAAATTGAAACTATTTTAACAACATAAACAATAAAATATACTAAATAAATAAATAAATAAAACTCCTTCAGTTGTAATTTTTTAAAAGTATATTTTATTAATTATATTGTTACAATAATTCCAATTTTTTCCTCTTTTCTACCCTCCACTCAGCACCACCCCTCCCTCAACAATCCCCCCCGAATTCCATGCCCATTGTTCATACATACATGCTCTCCCGCTTCACCCTTTCATATATTCTTCTTCTTTTTTTAAAAAAAATAAATGATTAATTAATTACTTTAATAATAAAAAATAACAATTCCTCCCTCTAAGAAATTAAGACACTTTATAATCTTATAAAGGACAATGGGCGAAGGTCTCAAACTCCTCTAGCTGCTTCAAGCTGGACCTGGTCGTTGTCTTACCTACCTTTGGGTCCAGACATCCCTAATAAGAGTGGGGGTGTGGAGGGGAGGGTTGCCTTCCCACAGGGGAAGGATTGTGCAGACTCTAGGTCAGTTGGCTGTCTCCGGACAACGGCATGCTTGGTTTAACAGGTTGGCATCCTTGTTGTATTCTGGGGCAACAGATTTGACAGAAGGGTTAAAAGACATCATTCAATTCATAATTACTAGATGACAAAAGGCAGGGATGAATTTTTCAATGTCCCTCATTAGGGGAAAAAAAAAGGGCTTCTTTGGAGGATGGTGTTCCAGACACATCTCACCTGTCCAAAACCCTTTTGCCCATTATACTTAGTTTGTGCTGAGAGAAATATTTTAGGCTTCCTTGCTCTCAGACCTCTGGGCCCTTTCGGTTCAAGCCATTAGGATAGAAAAGAGAAACCAGTTTTAAAGTGAAGCCCACAAACCATCCCATTCTTCACCAACCCAGCCACTTAGTTCAGCCAAACCGTTGAGTCTCAGGAGGCAGCGCTGCAGACAGGATTAAGTGAGGCCTATACGTAAAATCACTCAGGTAATGAGATCGTAGGCTTATGCACTTTGAAAACAGAAAACACATGTTAATTTATGTAACATAACCCACATACAAGTCTCTAAATCTGTAAGACTGTCTTATTGGAAAGACATCCAGTTGCAAGGCATTTGACATTCTTCTTGACTGTAACTTAAATACCTTTGATGATATCACAGACATAGTTTAACTTTCAAGTGAAAACATATTTAAAATGAAAAGAGACTTTAAAGATGGTTAACTGCACTACTTTATAGTCTATCACTGATCATTATGATTTTCCTTGAATAATGATTTTTCTTCCTAAGATCACCTTCCTTGTCATTAAAGGGACTGCATTAAGTCCATTTTTAATTTATCCTTTTCATTTGCATAAACACAACAAGAGCAGAAAATGATCACTTATGATCTTTCGCTCTGCATTGCTGGAACTTACACAAGGAACATTTAGGGTGACCTTCAGTTTTCTCTTCAGGGCACAGAAGCTGAGCCACATACCTGGCATTCAGCCTTGTCTGTACACACCTGTCTTTTGCAAGCCCTTCTGGTTTTCCATTGTGCCTTAAGGTTTATTCTAGTCACCTTTCAGGAAAACAACCTTCATTTCTTCCCTGGAAAGATTGCCATGGACCGCACAACCAACCATGGTACCAGGCCTTTTATCTCGCGGGCTTTTGTTACCTTCAAAAGTCATTCCCAGTTCCTCAGGGCTTTTTGGTAAACACCTGAGCCCAAGCATATCTCCTTTAGGCATGACATTCTGGTCAATGTCTTGGTAAAAAAACAAACAAACCTCTATTAACAACTGGTCTTATTAGTTTTATGCAAATAAACATGTCATTACTTACTTCTTTAGAATGCCAAACTCTGGAGGAATCAGTTAGGGAGAAATATATACAGTGTGAAAGAAAATTCTTGTCCTTCTAATATTTACTGAACTGGCATTTCCATTCTTCATATTTTCATTTTTTCCCCCACTAAGATTTTGTTTGTTTGTTTTTCCATTACAGTTGTCTCACTTTTTTCCCCCCTCTTGCTTCCCTGCACCCTGTCCCTCCTTTCCCTCACATTCACTCCCCACTCAGTTGTCCATGTCTGTGGGTCATTTATATATGTTTTGACTAGAACCTTCCCCTTCTTACCCCCTTCTTTCCCTCCCACCTCCCACCTTGTTACTGTTAATCTACTCCTTGTTTAGATATCTGTAGTTCAATTTTGCTCACTTGTTTGTGTTGTTCATTAGTTTCCTGTAAAAGGTGACAGCATAAGGATTTTTCTTTTGTTGCCTGGCTTATTTCGCTAAGCATTTTTCACTCTTAATTTGCATCCATGTTGTTGCAAATGGTAGAAGTTCCTTCTTTCTTTCTGCTACATAGTACTGCATTTTGTAAATGTACCACAGTTTTTTGATCCACTCATCTACAGATGAGCACTTAGGTTGTTTTCAGCACTTGGCTATTGTAAACAGTGCTGCTATGAACATAGGGGTGCATAGGTTTTTTTGAATTGGTGTTTCAGGATTCTTTGGATATAATCCTAGGAACAGAATTGCTGGTTCAAAAGGCAGTTCCATTTTTAGTTTTTTGAGAAAATTCCAAACTGTTTTCCATGGTGGCTGCACCAGTCTGCATTGCAACCAGCAATGCACCAGGGTTCTCATTTCTCCGCATCATTGCCAGATCAAGTTGTTTGTTGATTTGTTGATGGTGGCCATTCTGGCTGTTGTGAGGTGATATCTCATTGTGGTTTTTATTTGCATCTCTCTCATGGCAAGTGATGTTGAGCATTCTTTCACATGTCTATGGACCCACTGTATGTCCTCTTTGGAGAAGTGTTTGTTCAGGTCCATTGTCCATTTTTTAATTGGGTTGTCTGTCTTCTTGGCGTTGAGATGTGTAAGTTCTTTATATATTTTGGAGATCAATCCTTTGTCTGAGATATCATTGGCAAATATATTTTCCTATACAGTTGGTTCCCTTTTCATCTTGCTGATGTTTTCTTTTGCTAAGCAGAAACTCTTTAGTTTGATGTAGTGCCATTTGTTTATTCTTTCCTTTATTTCTATTGCCTTAGGATATATATCAGTGAAAATGTTGCTACGTGGGATATCTGAAATTTTCCTGCCTATTTTTTCCTATAGGACTTTTATGGTATCACGGCTTACATTTAAGTCTTTGATCCCTTTTGAGTTTATTCTGGTGTATGGTGTAAGTTGGTGCTCTAGTTTCATTTTTTTGCATGTCGCTGTCCAGTTCTCCCAACACCATTTGTTGAAGAGGATCTTTTCACTCCATTTGATGTTCCTTCCCCCTTTGTCAAATATTAGTTGACCATATAGACCTGGGTTTATTTCTGGGCTCTCTATTTTGCTCCATTGATCTATATGTCTGTTCTTTTGCCAGTACCAGACTGTTTGATTACTGTGTCCTTGTAGTATAGTTTGATATCAGGTATTGTGATTCCTTCTACTATGTTCTTCCTTCTCAAAATAATCTGGCTATTCGGGCTCCTTTTTCGTTCCATATGTTTTTGAAGTATTTGTTCTAGGTCTGTGAAAAATGTCATTGGTATTTTAATAGAAATTGCATTGAATCTATAAATTACTTTGGGTAGTGTGGACATTTTAATGATGTTGATTCTTCCCATCCATGAGCATGTTATATGCTTCCATTTATTTGTATCTTCCTTAATTTCTTTCTTCAGTGTTATGTAGTTTTCTGAGTACAGGTCTTTTACCTCCTTGGTTAAGTTTGTTCCTAGGTACTTTATTTTTCTTGTTGCTATGGTAAATGGAATTTTTCTTTTAGTTTCTGTCTCTCAGATTTTATTGTTGGTTTACAGAAGTGCTTTTAACTTCTGAAAATTGACTTTATACCCTGCTATTTTGCCGAATTCACTAATTAGTTTGAGTAGTTTTCTTTTTTTTTTTTTTTTTTTGAATCTATAGGCTTTTCTATGTACACTATCACATCATCTGCAGATAATGACAATTTTACTTACTCTTTTCCAATTTGGATGCCTTTTATTTTTCTTTCTTGTCTTCTTTCTGTGGCTAGGACTTCCATGACTATGTTAAATAGGAGTGGAGAGAGTGGACATCCTTATCTGGTTCCTGACCTCAGGTGGAATGCTCTCAGTTTTTGTCCATTGAGGATGATGTTGGCTTCAGGCTTCTCATATATAGCCTAAATTATGTTAAGGTATGCTCCCTCTATTCCCATTTTGCTGAGTGTTTTCATCATAAATGGGTTTGTACTTTATCAGATGCTTTTTCTACATCTATTGATATGATTGTGTGATTTTGTCTTTCATTTTGTTCAGGTGATGTATTATATTTATTGATTTGTGAATATTAAACCATTCTTGGATCCCTGGGATGAATCCCACTCGATCATGGTGTATAATCTTTTTGATGTTCTGCTGGATCCTGTTTCCCAATATTTTATTGAGGATTTTAGCATCTATGTTCATCAGTGATATTAACCTATAGTTTTCTTTCTTTGTTGTGTCTTGAGCTGGTTTTGGAATTAGGGTTATACTGGCTTCATAGAATGAGTTTGGGAGTCTTCTCTCTTCTTGTATCTTTTGGAATAGTCTGAGGAGGATAGGATTTAGTTCTTTCCTAAATGTTTTGTAGAATTCACCTGTGAAGCCATCTTGACCAGGGCTTTTGTGTGCCAGAAATTTTTGATTACTGCTTCAATTTCACTAGTTGTTAGTGTTCTATTCAGGCTTTCTACTTCTTCTTGATTCAGTTTTGGAAGATTATATGTTTCTAGGAATTTGTCCATTTCCTCTAGGTTGTCAAATTTCTTGCCATACAGTTGTTCATAATAATTTCTTACAATCTTTTGTATTTCTGTGGTATCGGTTGTGATTTCTCTTCTTTTGTTTCTAATTTTATTTATTTGGGTCCTCTCTCTTTTTTTCTTAATGAGCCTGGTTAAAGGCTTGTTGATTTTGTTTATCTTTTCAAAGAACCAGCTCCTACTTTTGTTGATCTTTTGAACTGTTAGTTTATTCTCTATGTCATTTAATTCTGCCATGATCTTAATGACTTTCTTCCTTGTTCTTGCCCTGGGCTTTGCTTGTTGTTCTTCCTGTAGTTCTTGTAGCTGTAGGGTTAGATTTTTTATTTGGGATTCTTCTAGATTTTATAGGTAGGCCTGTTTGCTATGAACTTTCCTCTCAGGACTGCTTTCGCTGTATCCCATAGGTTTTGGGTTGTTGTGTGTTCATTATCATTCGTTTCCAGAAACTTTTTGATTTTTTCCTTGATGTCATTGTTAACCCATTCATTATTTAATAGCATGTTATTCATTCTCCATGAGTTTGAATGTTTTTGAGTTTTTTCCTTGAGGTTGATTTCCAATTTTAAGCCATTGTGATCTGAGAAGATGCTTAATATAATTTTAATTTTTTGATTTTGTTGAGGCTTGTTTTGTGTTTTACCAAATGGTCTATCTTTGAAAATGTTCACTGTGCACTTGAGAAGAATGTATATTTTGCTTCTTTGGGGTGAAAAGTTCTAAATATATCAACTAAGTCCATTTGATCTAGAGTTTTGTTCAATGCCTCAGTTTCTTTTTTTTTTTTTTTTTTTTTTGCTTTGAAGATCTGTCCATTGTTGACAATGGGGCGTTAAAATCCCCTAATGAGTGTGTTGCTGTCTATGTCTTTCCTGGAGTCTTTCAAATTTTTCCTTACTTATTTGAGTGATCCTAAGTTGGGTGCATATATGTTTACAAGGGTTATATCTTCTTGATGCATTTTTCCCTTAAGTATTATGCAATGCCTTTCTTTGTCTCTTTTTATGGCCTTTGCTGTGAAATCTGTTTTGTCTGATATGAGTATTGCCACCTCAGCTTTTTTTTTCATGTCCATTTGCTTGAAATACATTTTTCTATCTCTTTATTTTCAGTCTATATAATTCTTTTGTTCTAAGGTAGGTCTCTTGTAGACAGCATATACGTGGGTCATGCATTCTAATCCATTCAGCTACCCTATGTCTTTTGATTGGAGCATTTAATCTATTTACATTTAAGGTTATTACTGATAGGTACTTATTCGTTTTCATTTTCCCCCTTTGTACTTGTGTTCTTCTCTGTCTCTCTCTGTTTCTTCATCTTCTTAAAGCAGACCCTTTAGCATCTCTTGCAATGCTGGTTTGGTGGAAATGTATTCTCTTAGCCTTCTTTTGTCTTGGAAACTCCTTATTTCACCTTCTATTTTAAATAAGAGCCTTGCTGGGTAGAGTATTCTTGGTTGTAGGCCTTTGTTTTTTATTGCTTGGAATATTTTTTGCCATTCCCTTCTGGCTTGTAGTGTTTCTGCTGAGAAATCTGATGATAGCCTTATTGGAGCTCCCTTGTATGTTATTAGTTGTTTCTCTCTTGCTGCTTTTAGGATTCTCTCTTTGTCTTGGAATGTTGCCATTTTAATTATGATGTGTCTTGAAGTGGGCTTGTTGGGGTTCATCTTCATTGGGACGCTCTGTACTTCCTAAACTTGTGTGACTCTTTATCTTCTCATGTGAGGGAAGTTTTCTGTCATTAGTTTTTCAAAGAAGTTTTCTATCCCTTGCTCTTCTTCTTCTCCTTCTGGAATTCCTATGATATGGGTATTATTACGTTGTATGTTGTCTTGCAGCTGTCTTAGAACCTTTTTATTCTTGTTCAGCCTTTTTTCATTTTGTTGCACTGTCTGGGAGTTTTTGTCTACGTTGTCTTCCAGCTCACTGATTCAATCTTTTGCTTCCTCTGGCCTGCTTTTAATTTCTTCTACTGTGATCTTCAATTCAGAGATCATATTCTTCATTTCCTCCTGGCTTTTATTGATAGCTCTATATTCTTTTTCATGCTGGCGTAATTCTCAGTAAGTTCCTTGTAGGTTTTTTAAAGTTTCTTATAGTTTCCCTGGAGTTCTTTGCAGTTTTTGCTGAGCTAATTGAGCTTCTATTTAATCTATGTTTTGAATTCCATATCTGATAGTTTGCTCCCCTCTATTTCATTTAGCACTCTTTCTGGGGATTCTACTTTTACTTTTGATGGGGGGTTGTTTCTCTCTCTCCCCATTTTTGTGACTCTTATTGCTTGTTGGTGCTTCTTAGAATGATCTGCACTTCCTTGATCTGCCCCTGGTGGCATCAGTTCGTGTACCAGTCTGGCCCTGCGCAGCTTATTGGAGACTTACAGGCATCTACTCTCTTTCATTTTATCTTGTCTGTTCCAACTTCTCTCCCCTCCCTTAAAGTATCCCACATATTCCAAGCACAATAACCAGAGGTATCACTGTTTACTTTCTACACACCTTTTCAATGTATCTGAAAATACCTAATCTGTCATGCTGGTTTTTGTTGTTGTTTATTTGTTTACTGGTTATTTTGCTCAACAGCTGAAAATGTAAGCTGCATGGGAGAGTGAATCTAATTTGCCTTAAAGTTGTGTCTCTGAGGACTAGAACATAGTAGGTACTTATAAAATATTTACTCAATAAATAGTTTTCCTTAAATTCAGTTTTTGAGATTCTTTACTTCTGAATTTTTATGCAATCCTCAGGCAAATTTCTCCACTTTAATGACTTTAATAAATGTAAATCTGATCAGCTATAACAGTTTGTTTTCTATTTATAACTTTCATCCAAATATCCAACTGCTTCTACCTAGATACCTCTTCAAACTCAACACAACCCAAACTATATTGGTAATCTAGTGTCTTCTGGTGACTTCACAAACAAACAAAAAACAAAAACAAAAACAAATACCTTGCTCATCCTTCATTGTTTTGTACTTCATAACCAGAACTTATATCTGTGCACTTGCTGAAGGCTTGAAACAGAGATTATCGTTTTAACTTTATCTCTCTGTCATTCCTATTATTGCAAACTCCTGTTGAGTTTCCCATCATCATACCATAGATTCTCCCTAATAAACAGATCTCAGGTCTATCCACTTTCCTCTATTGCTGCTGCCACTACACTAGTAAAGGGCAGACATCATCTTTTCTCGTCTATATTACTACAATGCTCCATATTTTGTGTATTTGCTTTCTGTCTTTCCCTCATCTAGTATTTCTCCACTAGGTATCTCTAGGGATCTTTCACTATATAATTATAATCGTGTTACCCTTCTGCCAAACAAGCAAGCACACCACCAACAACAGGAGTTTTCTATCCCCTTTAAGATAAAGTCTGAACTCCTTAAGCTGTCTGGTGCTGAGTGTATATCTTTACTCTTCTAACCTTTCTTGCTTTGAGTACTTAGAAGAATGAATGATTGAACCTTAGGCAATTTTCCATATATTATACTTTTCTCAGCTGGATAATGCTATAATAAAAATTTTAGATTATATTTCCCAATAAGGGCTTTGTTTTTTTAATAGTATTAACAATTGAGGATGGATTATTAAACTTGAAAACAGAAGAATATGATAGAATTACTACTTTATGATACATAAATATTTCTTAAGATTAAAATAAATAAAAAGGGATACTAGCAAGCAAAGCTTAGAATTTTCCTTAAGAATTATCTTTAGATATGCTCCAGCACATGAACAAATGTTCCACTGAATCACAATTTTCAGACAGTATTGAATGGCCAAATAATTTTTTGTCTAGAAAATTTTCAAAGCACTTATTTCTTGTGTCCAATTATAGCTATAGAAATGTGTCAATAATACCCTTAAGCATTTCTTTATTCTGATATCACCTAATGCCTTTTAATAATGTAAATATATTCATATTGCCTCCCAGCCCCACCCAAAATTTTTTCCTGCAATCAATTTTTTTTGTTTTGTTTTTAAGTAAAAATTCACTTGCTGGGTCTCATGAACAAAAAAAGTCCTTCTCTTTCTCCAATCAATTATTTGGATAGTCAATAAGGTCTGCTATTAGGACAAATAGTTTAAATGTTTTAAAAACTTAAATAATATTGTGTAAAGTGGTAATGCTACATATATGTTAAACTTATTTAAAGTGGTTACTTTCTGATTCTACCTTCATTTTCTTTTCTTCCTTTACATTTGAAGTATATTGCAATTGCCTTCTTTCTTCACTGTTATTAACTTTGCCCTTTTTATCAGAAAAAAGATCTTGCTTTATTTTATTCTCTTATTGATATATTTTAAAAGAAATTTTTCCCCTCTCTTGCTGTCTCTCTCAGGCAAGTCACATATCAATTGTACTTTGTCATTTCATTCATTGTCAGTCTTTGTGTCCATTCTCTTATCCCAGCCTGGTTTTTTTCCTTTTTCTCTTTTTGAGGTGAGTATTGGCACTGGTGTTGGGAGTTTTGTATCAGTTTCAGGCCTTAAGCAAAATACATTTATTTCAAATGGAAAATGAAGTTTGTATCAAAAAGGCAAGATTCCTTTGTTTCAATGAAATGGAGCCTTATGCAACACATACTCATTTAAAGAAATTTCAGTGTAGAACTTCTAAATAATTAATAACTGAAAAAATTCTTATCTTGAGTTTTAGTTACTGAAAATACGGAAAGACATCAGCTTCAATGCCCCCATCTGGCTTTTCCACATGTACTTAAGACTCAGTATTCTTTTGCTCTTTCTTTTATCTATGCCCACCTGCTTTATGCTGTGTTCCTACCCTAATATATTTTCAGACCCTTGCCATAGGGCAGAAGTGCCAAGCAATTATTTGTTGAGATAGATAGCCCACATAATACTGTAAGTGACATCTGTTCTGTAAGAAATCCTTCCCTTGTGGCAGGAATGTCATATTGGCAGTTCATAGGAATATTGGAATTGACATACAGGAACAATTGAATGTTTTATCTTACCCTGAATTCTCACTCAGAGATCATCTAATACCAGATGCTTTAGAGGGTTGTGTAACCCCCTGACTCTTTCTCTTGTTCTCTTTACATCTATGGTAATTGGCAACACTATACTATAGGGAAAACTTCTTCCTGACCCAGCTGGTAGCCAAATTATGCCCTAAAGCATGAGGATTGACACATTTAAAAATTTATTATAGTTAAGATTGTGCAAAATGGGATGTTTTTTATATTAATGCACTTACTAGATAGTTTGATCTAAATAATAGCTTGAATAAGAAGTTTTACAAATTATTCTTAATACCTTATTATTTGGAAAGATTAAAATGAGAGATGAACATTTAATCTTTTAAGAGTGCTGATTCCCATGTTTGACAGTTGGTTCTTCTTGAAACTATTTAAAGCAGATGATAAGAAAAAATAGTTCAAAGTTCGTTATGGTTTAAGACTTCAATCTTTGTATAAAGGTGTATTTGGTAAAACATATTAATTTGTTTTGAATAAACCCTGAATTTACTGATTTTTACTATTTGATGTTAAGAGGGCAGGCAGAATATAGAACCAAAATTGTTATTGGCAAATTTAAAATATAATATACAAGGTAGGTTCTGAATAAATTCACACTTAATTCTAATTTCCAAATCACCTTCACTGATGCTGTTACTATCTTCAGTGATCTCCAGGACACCAAGAACAACTTCAAATTTAAAAAAAAATTTATAATGATGTAATTATGAAAGGTTTTAAAAATTAGAGTTGAGATGGCATTCAACTACATAATTCAACCTATTTACTCAAGTTGAATGAAGATATAAGTATTCAGTAATATTAAGTGGCATTAGTTATGTTTTGTTGCAATACCTACTACTATACAAATTAGTGACCTAAAATAACAACTATTTTACTTTTTTATGATTATCTGAGTCAGCAATATGGGCTGGAGTCATTTTAGTGGTTCTTTTGCTGCTTATTCTAAATAGTCTGATCATTCTCCTGGTGATTGATGGTCTAAAATAACCTTAATCAAAAGCCTGGTAAGTGTTGGCTGTCTGCTAGACCATTTGTCTTTAATAGGATAACTTGACTTCTTCAGGTACAGCAGGGATCTAGAACCAGGAAGAAAGGAGGCCAGCCTTAATGTGGGAATTACTTTAAATTTCTGGCTGCGTGGTGTCCCATCAGCCAAGCCAAAATGACTAAGCCCAGAGGCAATGTAAGAAAAGACTACACAATGGAGTGGATGCAGGAAAGTGTGATATTTTTAGATACTCTAACTAATAATCAACTGCATTTTACTACCAGGATTATCAGTTGACAGAATTTACCTTCCTGAATATCTAACACAGTATAAGCCATCACTAGAACATTGGGCCACATTCTATAAATCTACAAGAGAAAAGAATTGGTTAAATGACATAAAAATCAAACTAATTACTTACTTTATGTGTCCCTCTTTCTTTATATTTTAGATACAAATCCTTTTTGTGTGTGTGGCTTGCAAATACTTTCTGCAAGTCTATAATTTGTTTTCTTATCCTTTTAATAAGACATTTCACAGGATAAAAATCTTTAATTTTGATAAAATCCAATTTATCAATTATATCTTTTATGGATTGTATTTTTGCTGTCATTTTTAAGAATTCTTTTTATACATTGCTAGATTCAATTTGCTAATATTTTGTTGAGGATTTTGCAATTAAGTTCATGAAAGATATTGATCTGTAGTTTCTTTTCTTTTTGCACTGTTTTCATCTGGTATTGATATCAAGATAATGTTTGATATTGGAAAATGTTATTCGTCATATTTTGGGGGGAGAGATTATATAGAATTGGTGCTAATTCTTGTTTAATGATTGGCAGGTTCTTTTGTTGAAGCCACCTGAGCTTAGGAATTTTTAAATAAGTTTTTAAATTATAAATATAATTCATTTAACAGTTATGAGGTGTTGAAAACCCTAATTAAAGCTGTGGACTTGCCTATTTTTCTTTCAGTTTTTGAGCCTATCATTTCTTTTTTAACATTTATTTTGATGCTCAACAGCTTGGTGCATACACATGTAGGGTCATTATGTCTTTTGGTAGATTAACCCTTTTAGTATTATGTAATATCCTTCTTTGTTGTGGTAATTTTCTTTATTCAAAAGTCAGTTTTCATAATATCAATAGAGCTACTTTTGCTTCTTTTGAAAAAGCTTGGGTTTGCATTGTCTACCTTTTTTCTATCCTTTCGATATGCCTATACCATTTTGAAGTAAGTTTCTTGTAGATAGCATATAGTTTACTCATGTTTTTATGTAATCTCTATCTTTTAATTGATATATTTAAAATAGTTATAATTAATGAAGTTATTGATATGTTAGAGAATATCTTTCATTTATTATTTGTTTTATATTTGTACCCTCTATTTTTCATCCTTCTGTTTCTTTTTTCTTCCCTTTCTATGAGTAGTTGTACATTCTTTTAGAGTTTCACTTTATTTATTTACAGTTATTTTGAGTATATATCATTGTATAGTTTTTTAGTTGTTGCTCTAGATATTACAGTATGCATACATCTACTGTTAGAGACTACATATGTAATAGTCTACTGGTATTGACATCTTACTACCTTGAGTAATGTTTTAAAAAATTGACATCCTTTTATCCTGCCCAATTTTAAAATGTGATTTTTTAAATTAGTTTTTCTACATACTTTAAGCACACATCAGATAGCATTATAACTTTCGTTTGAATCATCAGATGTGATTTTAAACTCATGAAGAAAGAACCCATAAACCTCAACAATAATAAACTAAATGGCTCAATTACAAACTGAACAAAAGCTCAGAAGAGATAACCACAATTTCAATGGTATACTGAGGTCAAATAAGTGTATTAAAATGTGCTCAATATCTTACATCATTAGGGAATTTTATATTTTAAAAAAATTGAGACTTTCAGCCAAGATGGAGACCTAGACTGACACACTCCGTCTCCCCCCACAACTAAAGAGGACTACAACTACCACAAAAACAGAAATAACCAGAAGTTCCAGAACATAAAACTACAGGAAGTCCAATGTATGAAGTTAAAAACAAGTGGTGCTTGTCCAGATGGGTAGGAGAGGTGGAGCTGGGGTGAAGAGATCAAGCTGTGCTGGCGGCTTGCAAGGACGAGTGGTGGGACCCAGTAAGCACAGACACCTGTATTTAAGGGTAGGAGAGAAGCACCCAAAGACCACACCTGGTTGCAGACTAAACCCATCAGCTCATGATTCCAACACCAGAAAAGGCAGATCCTCATTGCCTCAGACTGTGAGGCCCAGAGGGCGTGGGGACAGAGGAGGAGGCTCCTGGTCTTTCAGCAGAGAGTAAATGGCAGGAATCCATCTTGGACCCCCACCCCCACACAAAGCATCACAGTGTGGTGAGAAGTGTCACCTAGTAGTGATGAGTGCACAGGGCTCTGCCTCCGATAACATAGGAGGAGTGACAGCCCCATCCAAGAAGGAGAGGTAAAAGATAACTATCAGGATGGCAGGGATAATGATAGAAATCCCAATCATGCAGCCGGCCAGAAAACAAATACATGATTTAACAGATGAACAAATAGGCAATCTTTCTGACGCTCAGTTCAGAACTATAGTTATAAGACAGCTTACAGAAATAACAAAGGATCTTAACCAATATGAGGAAGGAATGAAGGCTAGTCCTGCCGAAATGATTGGAAACATATACAAAACAAGTGGTAAGGAAAGGAAAACCAGGGATTAAACCAACAAATCAGAACATAGGGAAGGAATAGTCAACCAGTGCAGAAAGAGGAAACAAAAAGTGAGGAAAACGAGGAGAGGATCAGAAACCTCTGGGATAGCTATAAGCAAGTGAACACCTAAATTATAGGGTTGCCAGAAGATGAAGAAGAACTAGAAATTGAAAAATTATGTGAAAAAATAACGAAGCAGAACTTCCCTAACTTGGGGAAGGAAATAGACTTACAGGTTCAGGAAGCACAGAGAGTTCCAAATAAACTAGACCCAGGGAGAACCACACCAAGACACATGATAATAAAACTGTCAAAAATTAAAGACAAAGAGAGAACCTTAAAATCAGCAAGAGAGAAGAAGAGAATTATGTACAATTAGACTATCAGCTAATTTCTAAAAGGAGACTGCAGACAAGAAGGGACTGGCAAGAAATATTCAAAGTAATGAAAATCAAAAACATACAGCCACAATTACTCTATCCAGCAAAACTGTCATTCAGAATAGAAGGGCAGAGAAAGTACTTCCAGCACAAAGTAAAACTTAAGGAGTTCATTAGATCCAAACCACTGTTATATGAGATGTTAAAGGGACTTGTTTTGAAGGAGAATCAAAACTATGAACATTACAATGAAAACTGTATCACAACAACCAACAACAGAAGCTAGGCAATCGAAACAAAGGCAAACTAAATAGGCAACAAGAGTGGAAAAAGAATCATAGGTATGGGGAACATACTGGGGGGTGGTCCACAAAGAAGGGCGAAGGGGAAAAGGGAGGGAGATGATGCAGGAATTAAGTATAGTAGGAGGGAGTGGAGTAGACAGGAAGATGTTGAGAAGAACTATATGTATAACCAATGAGCATGGACTAAGTGGGGTGGACAACTAGAGGGAGGGGATAGGTCACTGGGTGGAGGGGAGCAGAGGAAAAAGAAATTGGGACAACTGTAACAGCATAATCAATAAAACTTATTAAAAAAAATAACCCCCCCCAAAAAACAATGAGATACCACTATATACCTATCAGCATGACCAAAATCTAAAACACTGACAATACCAAATAGTGCCAAGAATGTGGAATAGCAGAACACTTATTATTGCTTGTAGAAGTGCAAAATAATATAGTCACTTTGGAAGGCAGGTTAGTGGTTTTTTAAAATAAGTTAATCAAACACTTTCAGGTTTTCTACATAGATGACTATCTCATTTGTGAACAAATACAGTTTTATTTATTTCTTCTCAATCTGTATTTTTAATTTCTTTTTCTTATGTTATTGAACTAGCTAAGATTTCCAAGAGGATGCTGGAAAGCTTTGGTGAGAAAAGACATCCTTACCTTGTTCTTGATATTACTGAGAAATCGTAGGTTTTTTATACATCTTCTTTATCAAGTTGAGGAAGTTCCCCCTAATTCTTAGTTTGCTGAGAGTTTTTGTCATGAATGGGTATTTGGTTTTGTTAAATACTTTTTTTTTTACACTTATTGATGTGTGTATGTGATTTTTCTTCTATAGTCTGTTGAAGTGATGGATTTTATTAATTGATTTTCTAATGTTTCACCAGACTTGGATGCCTGGGTTAAATCCCACTTGGACAAGGTGTATAATTATTTTTACACATTATTGGATTCAATCTGATAACATTTTGTTGAAGATTTTTTTCATCTATGTTCATGGGAGGTATTAGTCTACAGT
The DNA here is from genome assembly GCF_987537825.1 of Furipterus horrens. NCBI lineage: Eukaryota > Metazoa > Chordata > Mammalia > Chiroptera > Furipteridae > Furipterus > Furipterus horrens. The sequence continues at coordinate 70,143,102 of NW_028327179.1, read as the reverse complement.
TTTATTTTCTCACAATGTCTCTCTGGTTTTGGTATTAGGGTAGTGCTGACTTCATAGAATGAGTTAGGAAATATTCCCTCTACTTCTATCTTCTGAAAGAGATTGTAGAGAATTGGTATAATTTATTCCTTAAATATTTAGTAGAATTCACCAGTAAGCTGATCCAAGTCTAGTGCTTTCTGTATTGAAAGATTGTTAATTACTGATTCAGTTGCTGTAATAAATATATATCTATTGACATTGTCTATTTTTTTCTGTGTGAATTTTGGAAAATTGTGTCCTTTAAGAATTAGTTAATTTGATCTGTGATAATCTCTGTCTTGTAATTGGTGCATATAGATCATTAATTTTCAAAGTGGTTATTGATGTGGTTCAATTAATATTTACCACATTTTTTACTCTATCTTTGTTGTCTTTGTTTCTGTTTTTTTTTTTGTTTGTTTTCTGCTCTTTTTCTGTTATTTTTTTCCCCAGTGAGCATTTTATGATTCCACATTCTCTCCTTTCTTAGCTTACCTATTACATCTCTTTAAACTTTTTTAGTGTTTGCCTTAGAGTTTGCAATATACATTTACAACCAATCCATTTTCGAATAATCCTATATCACCTCACAGTAGGGCATGTAACTAATAATAACAAAATAATTCTAATTTCTACCCTTTTGTTCTCTGTATCATTGTTGTCATTTATTTCACTTGTATGCAAGCCTATAGATACACACAAGCATAAAGAATTAAATGCATTGTTACAATTATTATTTTGAAGGATTTGTTTTATGTTATATCAATTAAGAATAAAAAATTAAAGCTTTTTTTTTACCTCCTCTTATTCTTTTTTCTGATGCTCTTCCTTTCTTTATGTAAATATGATTTTCTGACTATACCATTTTCTTTCTCTCTAAAGAATTTCTTTTAACATTTCTTACATGCCAAATCTACTGGAAACAAAAATTCACTCAATTTTTTGTTGTTTGAGAAATATTTTTTTTCTCTTTCACTTTTGAAGATTAAATTTGCAGTTACAGAATTCTAGTTTGGTGTTTTTCTCTCCCAAATCCTTAAATATTTCACTTAACTCTCTTATTGCTCACATGAGTTTTGAGAAGTCAATGTAAAGATTATTTTTTCTCCTCTATAACAGATATTATTTCCTCTGGCCTCTTTCAAGAAGTTATCTTTATCTTTGATTTTCTACAATTAAAATATGTTTAAGTGACTCTTTTAAGGATTTACCCTCCTTGATTTCCTTTAAGCTTCTTCGATCTCTGGTTTTGTGACTACCATTAATTTGGAGAAATTCCCAGTTGTTATTGACTGTTTCTTTTTCTTTTTTTTTAATCTTTTGATATTTCCATTATATGCATGTTATTATATCTTATGTGGTTGTCTCACAGTCTCATAGTTATTGAATTGTCTGCCCTGCTTTTTTCAGTCTTTGTTCTTTCTTTTTTTTTAGCTTTGGAAGGTTCTATTTTCATATCCTTAAATTTAACTGAGATTATTTTCTCTGTTCTATCCAGTTTAATAATAAGCCTATCAAAGCATTTTTATTTCTGTTACAGTGTTTTTGATCTCTAGCATACTTTGATTCTTTTTTAAGATTCCATCTCTTTGATTATATTATGTATCCATTTTTTCATATTGTTTACCTTTTCTACTAAATCCCTTAGCATGTTAATTGTTGCTCTTTGTTGGTTTTGTTTTTAATTCTGGGATTTATCATTTCCACACCGCTGCTCTATCTTACTCTGGTTCTGATGTTCAATCTCTTCAAGTGTGTGTGTGTGTTTTGCCTTTCAGTACGTCTTGTACTTTTTTGTTAAAAAGTGGACATGATGTATTAGGTAAAAGAATAAGCTGTAAATTGGTCTTTATTAATATAGTGGTAAATTGTGGGGGAAAGAAGAACATTCTATAGTCTTGTTATTAGGTTTTTTCTTCTTTTTTTTTTTTTTTTTTTTTTGATGAGCTGGTGCCTTTGGACTGGGAACTTCACAGCTTCGCAATCCCTACTTCCACATGACTTAGGTAGGACAAGGATACCTGATGAAGCTGAAATTGGGTATTTCCTTTACCTAGGTAGTTAGGGTCTGATAAAATAGTTTCTCTTGAGACAATGTTTTGTTAAGAATAATAGAATTCTCTAGTATATTTATAATTGGTTAATTTTCCCTTCCCTCTTTTAAAAGCAGGAGAAAATTTTTTTCTGATTATTTGTTGTGAAAACCTGGTAGAGTTCTTGGAAGTAAATTTCATAAATGTGGAAGAGTCTCATTCATCTGGGTACCCCTAGAGCTCTTAACTCAGTCTTGTCCTCATTGGGCCGCTAGCAATTCATCAAAGTTTAAGTTTTCCTACCATGGTACTAGTTCCCTAGGGTTTTTTTGCTTATGGATTTCTGCTTGGATAAGTTGTAGTCCTCTTATGTGCCTGTTTATCTCTCCAATTTGAGGGCAACAGCTTGTCCTCTAATCTCACTGTTCTGGTAGATCTGAGATGAATTGTTGACTTTTCAATTTGTTCATTTTTTATTTGTTTTTAGGGTAGAGTGACTACTTCTAAGCTCCTTACATTCTGGATTAGATACCAGAACTCACACACTTACTTTTGTTTTTTGCAGTTGGTATAGTGGGATTAGTGAAATATTTTTCATTTCCAATAAAACAGAAACACTTCACCAAGGAAATAGGATTTAAGGTGAGATAAGGCAAGACAGTTTTGAAAATTCAGTGGATTTATGGCTAAATAGTACACTTCATTTTGAAAAGGTCAAACTCTAAAAGGAATATTTTTATTTATTTCTTTATTTATATATTTATTTATTTTATTATTTAGTTTTTCAATTACAGTTTTCCCATTTTCCCCCATTGCTCCCCCCATCTAGCCCACCCCTTTTCCTGCAATCATATGCCCCCCCATTGTCCATGTTTCTGAGTCATTTATACACATTCCATAACTAGACCCTTCCCTTACTTATACCCCTTCCCTCCCTCCCCCCTCCCCCCTACTAACTACTATTCTACTCTTTGTCTTATTTAGTTCGTTTGTTTGTGTTGCTCTTTAGTTTCCTGTATTGGGTGATATCATATGGTATTTTGCTTTCTTTGCCTGGCTTATTTCACTAAGCATAATTCTTTCTAGTTCCATCCATGTTGTCGCACATGGCAGGAGTTCCTTCTTTCTTTCTGCTACATAGTATTCCATTGTGTAAATTTACCACAGTTTTTTGTTTTTTTTTTTAAATTTTATATTTTGTTATTCAATTACAGTTGTCCCATTTATCCCCCATTGCTCCCCCCTCCCAGCCCATCCCTTCTCCCACAATTATATCCCTCCCCGTTGTCCATGTCCATGAGTCATTTCACTAAGCATAATTCTCTCTAGTTCCATCCATGTTGTCGCAAATGGCAGGAGTTCCTTCTTTCGTCCTGCTACATAGTATTCCATTGTGTAGATGTACCACTGTTTTTTTATCCACTCCTCTACAGATGGGCACTTAGGCTGTTTCCAGCACTTAGCTATTGTAAACAGTGCTGCTATGAACATAGGGGTGTATAACGTCTTTTGAATTAGGGTTTTAAGATTTTTGGGGTATAATCCTAGCAGTGGAATCACTGGTTGAAAAGGCAGTTCCATTTTTAGTTTTTTGAGGTAATTCCATACTGTTTTCCATAGTGGCGGCACTAGTCTGCATTCTCACCAACAGTGCAGTAGGGTTCCCATTTCACCACATCCTCTCCAGCATTTGTTGTTTGTTGATCTGTTGATGATGGCCATTCTGACAGGTATGAAGTGGTATCTCATTGTGGTTTTTATTTGCATCTCTCTGATGGCCAATGATGTTGAGCATTTTTTTATGTGTCTATGGACCTTCTGTATGTCCTTTTCGGAGAAGTGTTTGTTCAGGTACTTTGCCCAATTTTTAACTGGGTTGTTTGTTTTCTTGAAGTTGAGTCATATAAGCTTTTTACATATTTTGGAGATCAGTCCCTTTTCTGTGATATCATTGGCAAATATGTTTTCCCCTATGGTTGGTTTCCTTTTCATCTTGCTGATGTTTTCTTTTCTGAGCAGAAACTCTTTAGTTTGATGTTGTCCCATTTGTTTATTTTTTCCTTAATTTCTCTTGCCTTAAGAGATATATCTGTGAAGGTATTGCTACGTGGGATATCTGAAATTTTCCTGCCTATGTTTTCCTCTAGGACTTTTATGGTATCATGGCTTACATTTAAGTCTTTGATCAATCTTGAGTTTATTCTGGTGTGTGGTGTAAGTTGGTGGTCTAGTTTCATTTTTTTGCACGTCCCCGTCCAGTTCTTCCAGCACCATTTGTTAAAGAGGCTTTTCTCACTCCATTTCACGTTCCTTCCTCCTTTATCAAATATTAGATGACCATAGAGGCCTGGGTTTATTTCTGGGCTCTCTCTTCTGTTCCACTGATCTATATGTCTGTTCTTATGCCAGTACCAGGCTGTTTTGATCACAGTGGCTTTGTAGTATTGTTTGATGTCTGGTATCGTGATTCCTCCTGCTGTGTTCTTCTGTCTCAAGATTGCTTTTGCTATTTGGAGTCTTTTTTGGTTCCATACGAATTTTTGAAGTATTTGTTCTAGGTCAGTGAAATATGTCATTGGTATTTTAATAGGGATTGCATTGAATCTGTAAATTGCTTTGGGTAGTATGGCCATTTTGATGATGTTGATTCTTCCCATTCATGTACATGGAATTTGCTTCCATTTATTTGTATCTTCTTTAATTTCTTTCTTCAATGTTGCATAATTCTTAGTGTACAGGTCTTTCATCTCTTTGGTTAAGTTTATTCTTAGGTACTTTATTTTTTTTCTTGCTATAGTAAATAGTATTTTCTTTTTTGTCTCTGTCTCTGATATTTTATTGTTGGTGTACAGAAATTCCTTAGATTTCTGTATATTTATTTTGTACCCTGCTATTTTGCCAAATTCACTTATTATATCGAGTAGTCTTTTAAGTGGAGTTTATAGGGTTTTCTAGATATACTATCATGTCATTTGCATAGTGAGAGTTTTATTTCTTCTTTCCCAATTTGGATGCCTTTTATTTCTTTTTCTTGTCTGATTGCTGTGGCTAGGACTTCCAACACTATGTTGAATAGAAGTGGAGAGAGTAGACAGCCTTGTCTAGTTCCTGATTTCAGGGGGAATGCTTTCAGTCTTTGTCCATAAAGTATGATGTTGGCTTCAGGTTTCTCATATATAGCCTAAATTATGTTAAAGTATGCTCCCTCTATTCCCATTTTGCTGAGTGTTCTCATCATAAATGGGTGTTGTACTTTATCAAATGCTTTTTCTGCATCTATTGATATGATTGTGTGATTTTTGTCTTTCATTTTGTTTAGGTGATGTATTATATTTATTGATTTGTGAATATTAAACCATCCTCGCTTCCTTGAGATGAATCCCACTTGATCGTGGTGTATGATCTTTTTGATGTATTGCTGGGTCCTGTTGCTCAATATTTTATTGAGGATTTTAGCATCTCTGTTCATCAGTGATATTAGTCTGTAGTTTTCATTCTTTGTTGTGTTTTGACCTGGTTTTGGAATTAGGGTAATACCGGCTTCATAGAAAAAATTTGGAATTTTTCCCTCTTCTTGGAATTTTTGGAATAGTTTGAGGAGGGTAGAAGTTAGTTCTTCCCTACATGTTTTGTAAAATTCGCCTGTGAAGCCATCGGGTCCAGGAATTTTGTGTGCAGGGAGATTTTTGATTACTGTTTCAATTTCCTTCTCTGTTATTGGTCTGTTAAGACTTTCTACTTCTTCTTGATTCAATTTTGGAAGTTGTATGTTTCTAGAAATTTGTCCATTTCTTCTAGGTTTTCAATTTTTTTGCCATATAGTTGTTGCAGTAATTTCTTGCAATTGTTTGTATTTCTGTGGTTATCAGTCCTGATTTCTCCTCTTTCATTTCTGATTTTGTTTATTTGGGTCTTCTCTCTTTTTTTCTTGACAAGTCTGGCTAAAGGCTTGTCGATTTTGTTTATTTTTTCTAAGAACTAGCTCCTAGTTTTGTTGATTTTTTGGATTATTTGTTTAGTCTCTATGTCATTTAATTTTGCTCTGATCTTGATGATTTCCTTCCCTCTTCTTGCCCTAGGCTTTGTTTGTTGTTGTTATTCTAGTTCTTGTAGCTTTAGGATTAGATTTTTTATTTCAGATTCTTTAGTTTTTTTCTGATACGCCTGTATTGCTATGAAGTTCCCTCTTAGGATTGCTTTTGCTATGTCCCATAGGTTTTGGGCTATTGTGTGTTCATTGTCAATAGTTTCTAGAAATTTCTTGATTTCTTCTTTGATGTCATTGTTAACCCATTCATTGTTTAATAGTGTGTTATTCATTCTCCATGAGTTTGGGTGTCTTTGATTTTTCTCCCTGAGGTTGATTTTTAGTTTCAAGGCATTGTGGCCTGAAAAGATGTTTGATATAATTTCAATTTTCTTGAATTGGTTGAGGCTTCTTTTGTGTCCTATTATGTGGTCTATCTTTGAAAATGTCCCATGTGCCTTTGAAAAGAATGTATATTTTGCTTCTTTGGGGTGAAAAGTTCTATATATATCAGTTAAGTCCATGTGGTTTAGTGTGTTGTTCAATGCCTGTATATCCTTGGTGTTTCTTTGCTTGGATGATCTGTCTATTGTTGATAATGGAGTGTTGAAGTCCCCTACTATGAGTGTGTTGTTGTTAATATCCTTCTTGTGGTCTTCTAGTATTTGCTTTATGTATTTGGGTGCTCCTATGTTGGGTGCATATATGTTTTTCAGTGTTATATCTTCTTGATGAATCGTTCCTTTAAGTATTATGAAATGCCTTTTTTGTCTCTTTTTACTGCCCTTTCTTTGAAATCTGTTTCGTCTGATATGAGGACTGCTACCCCAGCTTTTTTTTTCAGGTCCATTTGCTTGGAATATTTTTTTATATCCCTTTACTTTCAGTCAATGTAAATCTTTTGTTTTGAGGTGTGTTTCTTGTAGACAGCAAATATGTGGGTCCTGTTTTCTTATCCATTCCGTTACCCTATGTCTTTTAATTGGAGCATTTAATCCATTTACATTGAACGTTATTATTGACATGTATTTATTCATTTCCCTTTTGTATCTCTGTTCCTCTACTCTTTTTTTGTTTTTTTTCTCTTCCTTTTTCTTAGAATATTCCCTTTAGCATCTCTTGCAATGCTGGTTTGCTGGATATGTATTCTTTTAGTCTTCCTTTGTCTGAGAAACTCCTTATTTCACCTTCTATTTTGAATGAGAGCCTTGCTGGGTAGAGTATTCTTGATTGTAAGCCTTTGTTTTTCATTGCTTAAAATATTTTTGACCATTTTCTTCTGGCTTGTAATGTTTCTGTTGAGAAATCAGTTGATAGCCTTATTGGAGCTCCCTTGTAAGTTAGTTGCTGTTTTTCTCTTGCTGCTTTTAGGATTCTCTCTTTGTCTTGGAATGTTGCCATTTTAACTATGATATGCCTTGGAGTGGGTGTTTGGGGTTCCTCTTTATTGGAACTCTCAGTGCTTCTTGGACTTGCATAACTTTTTCTCTCATCAGGTTCGGAAAATTTTCTGTCACTATTTCTCTTATCAGTTTTTCAATTCCATGCTCCTTTTCTTCTCCCTCTCGTATTCCTATGTTCCTGATATTATTATTTTTAATGCTATCCTGTAATTCCCTTACAGCTTTTTCATAGTTTTTCAATCTTTTTTGTTTTGCTGTATCATTTGAGAAGTATTACCTACATTATCCTCTAACTCACTAATCCGATCCTCTGCTTCGTTAGTCTGCTTTTGACTGATTCTACTGTGTTTTTCAGTTCAGAGATTGCATTCTTCATTTCTTCCTGGTTCTTGTTGATAGTTTCTATGTCTTTTTTTATGCTGGTGTAGTTCTCTGCAAGTTCCCTGTAATTTTCTTGGAGCTGTTGGTAACTTCCTTGGAGGTTGTCATAGTTGTTTTTGAGGTTTTTGAGCATACTGAGCTTCTTCACCACCATAGTTTTGAATTCCATGTCTGACATTTGGGGTATGTCTATTCCATCTACCTCTCTTTCTGGGGATTCCTCTTTTCTTTTCATTGAGAGGTTGTTTCTGTGTCTTACCATGTTGGATTCTTCTTGTTTGTTTTTGTTATTTGGATTTGTCTGCTTTGCCTTCCCACCTTTGTGGTATGAGATTTTTTATGGTAGATCTGGGGCTTTCAGTGGTGCAGTCTCTTTGATCTCCTGAGCCTGATGTCCTTGGGGTACCTTTTATATCATTTGTTTATGCTGCCTTTTTATATTTCAGATTTTTTTGTTAGGATATTCCTTCTGGCTTGTTGATTGAGAGTCACTCTATCTACTTTATCTCGAATTCTTTTGTGGAGATGTCCGTTTTAGCCTTGGTGTGTCGCCCTCTTTTTCTGCATCCACAGCTGGTCTAGTGTGGCGGTTCAGAGGTTCTTGTTTCTTGCAGCAATGATGTGCGCCCACGGTTGCTGCAATGGTGCGCGAGCGTGGTTGCCGGCACGGCACGCTCTCTTGCTGCCCGCCTGAGCCAGCTGAGATGTTCCTCCGCGAGTCCCTACACGCACTCAAGCTGCCGAGAACTTGCCCCATGATTGGCACCTATTGTCCCCGGGCTGAGGTGTTTTAGTGCTCGTGTGCCTGTGACCTTAGTCCCGCTGAGCCGAGCTCCAGGAGTTGTTCTCTAGTCTCTTAGGGCAGGGCCGCGGACACTGTGCTCAGTGGAAGTGAGCATCTGTGAGTAGCTGCCACCCGCTGTTCTGGCACCACAGCCGACTGCCTACCCTCACCCGTCAGGGCCGGCACAGGGCCGGCATGAACAGAGCCTGTGCTAGTGGTCTGCTTTCTGGCCTGGGGCCCGGCACCCACGGGAGCTGTCTAAGGGTATCTGCGCATGGTCCTCTGCATGTTCAGTGGACCCTCCCTGTGCCCATTGGGGCACTGATCTTACATCAGTTGGGGAGTGTCCGATGAACGCCTGGACTGACGGCCCTGCGCACCTGGGCCAGTGAGTGAGAGCACTTCCCTATGCGTGCCCCCGCGACCCAAGGGTAGGGTTGGGGAGTGGATGAGTGCACCACTGCACCTGCACTCCTCAAGAATGGCCTACCACCCCCAAATTTTCCTCCCCTCTCCACCGTCCACTAGAGAAAAATATAAAGGAGAATTATGTTCTCACTTGCCCGGCAGCGCGCTGTCTCCTGTCCTTCGGTGCCAATGCCACTTGGTCGAGTCCCGTCTCTGACAGCGGGTAGAGATTCGCTCTCCTCCCAACTCCTCTCCCGGGTAGCCTGTGGTCACCAAAAAGCCTTTGTGTACTTCCATTTCGTCCCCTTTTCCTCCGCTATCCTCACTAAACAGGTTGTTCCCAGATGGATTTTCTCTAATCCGGCAGTGCCAATACTCTACTCCTGGCAGTGTCCATCTGCTCCCTGAGATGTTTTGTCTGCAATTAGCCCAAAATTTTGACAGGTATCCGGAGCCTGAAAGCGCAGCCTCTCCTCACTACTCCGCCATCTTCCCTCTGTACGGGATTGCACTTAATCTATAAATTGCTTTGGGTAGTGTGGACATTTTAATGATGTTGATTCTTCCCATCCATGAGCATGGTATATGCTTCCATTTATTTGTATCTTCTTTAATTTCTTTCTTCAGCGTTATGTAGTTTTCTGAGTACAGGTCTTTTACCACTTGGTTAAGTTTATTCCTAGGTATTTTATTTTTCTTGTTGCTATGGTAAATAGGATTTTTATTTTCAGTTTCTATCTCTGAGTTTTTATTGTTGGTGTATAAAAATGCCTTCAATTTCTTAATATTGACTTTGTATCCTGCTATTTTGCCAAATTCACTTATTAGGTTGAGTAGTTTTTTTGTGGAATCCATAGGGTTTTCTATGTGCACTATGATGTCATCTGCAAATAATGACAGTTTTACTTCCTCTGTTCCAATTTGGATGCCTTTTATTTTTCTTTCTTGTCTGATTGCTGTGGCTAGAACTTTCAAGACTATGTTGAATAGGAGTGGAGAGAGCGAAAATACTTGTCTTGTTCCTGATCTCAGGGGGAATGCTCTCAGTTTTTGCCGAATGAGTATGATGTTGGCTTCAGGTTTCTTGTATATGGCTGAGAGTTTTTATCATAAATGGGTGTTGTACTTTATCAAATGCTTTTTCTGCATCTATTGATATGATCATGTGGTTTTTTTCTTTCATTTTGTTTATGTGGTGTATTACATTTATTGATTTGCAAATATTAAATTATCCTTGCATCCCTGGGATGAATCTCACATGATCGTGGTGTATGATCTTTCTAATGTGCTGCTGGATCCAGTTTGCCAATATTTTGTTGAGGATTTTAGCATCTATGTTCATCAGCGATATTGGCCTGTAGTTTTCTTTCTTAGTTGTGTCTTGACCTGGTTTTGGAATTAGGGTTATACTGGCGTCATAGAACGAGTTTGGGAGTCTTCCCTCTTCTTGTATCTTTTGGAATAGTCTGCGGAGGATAGGACTTAGTTCTTTCCTAAATGTTTTGTAGAATTCACTTGTGAAGCAATCCGATCCAGGGCTTTTGTGTCCTGGGAGTTTTTTTATTACTGCTTCAATTTCACTGGCTGTTATTGGTCTATTCAGACTTTCTGCTTCTTCTTGATTCAATTTGGGAAGATTATAGGTTTCCAGGAATTTTTCCATGTCCTCTAGGTTGTCAAATTTCTTGCCATACAGTTGTTCATAATAATTTCTTATAATCCTTTGTATTTCTGTTGTATCAATTGTGATTTCTCCTCTTTCGTTTCTGATTTTATTTATTTGGGTCCTCTTTCTTTTTTTCTTGATGAGCCTCTTAAAAGCTTGTCAATTTTGTTTATCTTTTCAAAGAACCAGCTCCTACTTTTGTTGGTCTTTTGAACTGTTAGTTTAGACTCTATGTCATTTAATTGTGCTCTGCTCTGGATGATTTCCTTCCTTCTACTTGATCTGGGCTTTGTTTATTGTTCTTCCTCTAGTTCTTTTAGCTGTAGGGTTAAAATATTTATTAGAGATTCTTCTAGCTTTTTTAGGTAGGACTGTATTGCTATGAACTTTCCTCTCAGGACTGCTTTCGCTGTATCCCATAGGTTTTGGGTTGTTGTGTGTTCATTATCATTAATTTCCAGAAACTTTTTGATTTCTTCCTTGATGTCATTGTTAACCCATTCATTATTTAATAGCATGTTATTCATTCTCCATGAGTTTGAATGTTTTTGAGTTTTTTCCTTGAGGTTGATTTCCAATTTTAAGCCATTGTGATCTGAGAGGATGCTTGATATAATTTCAATTTTCTTGAATTTGTTGAGGTTTGTTTTGTGTCCTACCATGTGGTCTATCTTTGAAAATGTTCCATGTGCACTTGAGAAGAATGTATATTTTGCCTCTTTGGGGTGAAAACTTCTATATATATCGACTAAGTCCATTTGATCTAGAGTATTGTTCAGTGCCTCAATATCTTTGGTGTTTCTTTTCTTCAAAGATCTGTCCAGTGTTGACAATGGGGTGTTAAAGTCCCCTACTATGAGTGTGTTGCTGTCTATATCTTTCTTGGAGTCTTTCAAAATTTTCCTTATATATTTGGGTGCTCCTAAGTTGGGTGCATATATATTTATAAGGGTTATATCTTCTTGATGGATTTTTCCCTTAAGTATTATGAGATGCCCTTCTTTGTCTCTTTTTATGGACTTTGCTGTGAAATCTGTTTTGTCTGGTATAAGTATTGTTACCCCAGTGTTTTTTTCATGTCCATTTGCTTGAAATACTTTTCCATCTCTTTACTTTCAGTCTGTGTAGATCTTTTGTTCTAAGGTGAGTCTCTTGTAGATAGCATATATGTGGGTCATTCTTTCTAATCCATTCAGCTACCCTATGTCTTTTCATTGGAGCGTTTAGTCCATTTACATTTAAGGTTGTTACCGATAAGTACTTATTCATTGTCATTTTTCCCCTTGTTACTCGTGTTCTTCTCTGTCTCTCTCTATTTCTTTATCTTCTTAAAGCAGACCCTTTAGCATCTCTTGCATTGCTGGTTTGGTGGAGATGTATTCTTTTAACCTTCTTTTGTCTTGGAAGCTCCTTATTTCACCCTCCATTTTGAATGAGAGCTTTGCTGGGTATAGTATTCTAGGTTGTAGGCCTTTGTTTTTCGTCGCTTGGAATATTTTTTGCCATTTCCTTCTGGCTTTTAGTGTTTCTGCTGAGAAATCTGATGATAGCCTTATTGGGGCTCCCTTGTATGTTATTAGTTGTTTCTCTCTTGCTGCTTTTAGGATTCTCTCTTTGTCTTTGAATGTTGCCATTTTTAATTATGATGTGTCTGGAGGTGGGCCTATTGGGGTTCATCTTCATTGGGACCCTCTGTGCTTCCTGGACTTGCGTGACTCTTTCTCTCCTAATGTGAGGGAAGTTTTCTGTCATTAGTTTTTCAAAGAGGTATTCTATCCCTTGCTCTTCTTCTTCTCCTTCTGGAATTCCTATGATATGAATATTATTACGTTTCATGTTGTCTTGCAGCTTAGAACCTCTTCAATCTTGTTCAGTCTTTTTCATTTTGTTGCATTGTCTGGGAGTTTTTGAGTACGTTGTCCTCCAGCTCGCTGATCCGATCTTCTGCTTCTTCTAGCCTGCTTTTACTTTCTTCTACTGTGTTCTTCAGTTCAGATATCTTATTCTTCATTTCCTCCTGGCTCTTATTGATAGCTTCTATGTCCTTATTCATGCTCGTGTAATTCTCTGTAAGTTCCCTGTATTTTTTCTGGAGTTCCTTGTTGTTTCCCTGGAATTCTTTGTAGTTTCCACTGAGCTCATTCAGCTTCTCCGTAATCCATGTTTTGAATTCTGTATCTGATATTTTGCTCCCCTCTATTTCATTTAGCACTCTCTCTGGGGATTTTACCTTTTGTTTGATGGGGTCTTGTTTCTCTATCTCCCCATTTTTGTGATTCCTATTGTTTGTTGGTGCTTCTTAGAATGATCTGCACTTCCTGGCTCTGCCTCTGGTAGCGTCAGTTTGTGTACCAGACTGGCCCTAGGCAGCCTATTGTTGACTTCCAGGGATCTACTGCCTTTGTCTGTCTTCTGTAGTTGTTAATCTGCTGAATCTGTGATTAGCCATCAGGCTTAAGGACCGTGGATGTGGCAGCTTAATTCCTGTAGGCAGGGCTTTTATTTCCCCTTTGTCTGATGCCACTTACAGGGGAATGGTCTGTCTGCTGTACTGGGGCTCAGTCAGCACTGGCTGGTCTTTGGAGGAGGTTAGTGTAGCTTCCACTTACTCCTCTGCCATCTTGGATCTCCGTCTGTGTTGTCCTTGATGTTATTTGCTTAATCTGTCTGGTTGTATTTCAGATACTTTTTGGTGGGTCTTTTTCTCTGGTTAGTTGATTGAGAGTCACTCTGCCCACCTTGTCTTGAGATCTTTTCTGGAGGTGCTGCTAAAACATAATTACACAACCCAGGTAAGAAACCCACACCCTCCAATATCTCCCCCAACTACAATCTCACTATAGGCTGCAAATGAGCCCATATTAATACACTTGTGGAGATATTGGGACTCTTATTTCGTAGGAGAAACAGATAGGAGTTGTTTCAAATGAAAGAAGGGTAATTTTTGTGCTGGAAGTTGATAGGGTAATAATATTAGCAATTGGGATCAAGGTTATGTAAGACAGCAATTAACATTTACACTGTATGTTTGAAAAGGAGGAGATGGTTATAGTATGGAGTGAGAAAGTGGAAGTGTATAGTATTAGGATTATATAATCGGTATATGCTTTATGATTAGGGTGGGAGGGAGGATAGACACAACAGACATCCAGGCAGACAGACAGCCAGAAATTGAAAGAGAGGGCCTAGGAGGTTAGAAGGTAGGAAACAGATTGAGAAAGAATTTTTCAAGAATAAAAATACAGAGTAGAAAATAGCAAGACAGGAAGGGAGAGAGGAAAGAGAGAGAGAAAGTAGAGAAGAGAAGGGTAGAAGAGAGAACGAAAGAAGAAGGGGAGGAAGAAGAGGGGGGACTGGATTAAAATTTTTAAAAATTATGTATTATAAAAAAAGATTAGGAGATTAAAACATGATATAAAATTGCAAGATAGAGGGAAAGAGAGAATATACAGAGAGGAATAAGAGATGGGAAAGCAAGAGGATGGAGGAGGGAAAGAACACAGAGGAGGGAAGGAAATCAGGAGGAAGAGGAGATATTAGAGAGGGAAAGATTGAAATTGAAGAGTTGACAAACGATAGGATCAAGGAGAGAAATACAAGAGGGAGGGAGAGAAAGAAGTGAGGGGATGGGGTGGAAAGAGAGAAGGGGTAAGAATGGGAAGGTGAAGGGAGAGGGGGATAGATTAGAATTATAATTTGAATATTAAAAGATTAGAATATAAAGTGGGCTAGGGAGAAAGAAAGAGAGAGAGAATATTTATAGGGAGAGAAGGAAAATAAAGGCAAGGGATGAAAGAAAAACGAAAGTAGACTAAAGGGGGACAAAATAAAGAAAGAAATTTAATAAAATTGAAGGTGCTTAGTGCAGAGAAAGGAGAGAAAGAGAAAGGGAGGGAACTTAAAATTAAAAAATTAACTGAGAATAGGATGCAGGGAAGACATGCTAAGGGGAGAGAAGTGAGGGAAGAGGAGGGGAGAAAAGGAGAGAGAATAAGAAAGGATGGGAGGGGCAGTTAGAGAGAGAGTGAGACACAAAAGAATGAGAGGATTTTAACTCAATTCAACTTTTAGGCACAGTCTCTGGGTATTTTTGGTTTGTTTTTTTTTTTTTTTTCTTTTTCCTTCCTTCCTTCCTGAGTCTGCCCCTATTCAAAATGCCATGGGTTTCAAATCTTTTCTGGTTGGTTGACTGACCTGTGAAAGGGTTCTGCTTGATTCTGGGATTGCTAGTCTTTTATTCGTGGGCCTACTGCCGCTCTGCTGTGAGCTGCGTTTAGTTGTCCCCTCCTGAGGCACCCTTAGCCCTCCTCAGGCTTGTCCAGCTACTCCTTCCCACTGTTGGTCCAGCCTGTGCCTGCCAGCAATCCCTGCCCTGCTTCCAGTCATGACTCTATTCCCAGGCTACAGCTTCTGCTCTCTTCCCTGTCTATATGCTTGCGCACCCTACCTCTCTCCGTGTCTCAAGATCTTCCCTTTGTTCTGCAGGACTCTGGCACAGTCCGTCAAAGCGCCGGGCCCAGTGGCACTTTCCTGCCCAGGGCCTCTCCCCTAGTCTGGAGCTCTGCAGTGGCTTTCCTGTGTGGGCTCTTCTCCTTGCCCCAAAACTGTCTCTATTCCGAGCTACAGCTTCCGCTGGCTTCCCTGTCTATAGGCCTGCACGCTCTATCTCTCTTCCTGCCCCAGCACCTCCCTTTGTTCTGCAGGATTCTAGTTTGGTCAGTCAGCGCAGCGCTCTCCTGCCCAGGA
This sequence comes from Furipterus horrens, assembly GCF_987537825.1. Lineage (NCBI taxonomy): Eukaryota > Metazoa > Chordata > Mammalia > Chiroptera > Furipteridae > Furipterus > Furipterus horrens. Next base: position 70,127,633 of record NW_028327179.1, on the reverse strand, counting down.
GCTCTCTCCCAGTCTGGAGTTCTGCAGCAGCCTTTCCCTGCGGGCCCTTCTCCCCACCCTAAAACCGTCTCCACTCTAGAACCACCACCTCTGCTCTCTTCCCTACTTACACACCCTGCATGTCCTATTTCTCTCCTAACCCCAAACCCGCCTTTTGTTCTGTGGGATTCTAGCGTGATTGTTCAGGAGTTCTCTCCCAGTCCGGAGTTCCACAGCAGCTTTTCTGTGCGGCCCGTCTCCTTGCCCCAAATCTGTCCCTTTGTTCTGTAGGGCCCTAGCGCAGGTGCTGTGTGTGCCCGGAGTGCTGAGCTTTCGGTCGGAGGTTGCAGCTGAGGAGGTTTCCCTTTAGACTCAGATCACACAGTTTCTCCCAGTCCTGGTTGTTCACTGTTCTCTCCCTCCTCTGGCTTTTTCGGCCAAATCCTCTCCCTAACTCCCTACAAGAATTCATTTATCGGTGTGCCCCTAGCAGGGAGAGCCTCCAAGCAGCTCTCGGCTAGTGAGCTCTCCGGCTTGGTATTGCAGACGCACTGGGTCCCAGAATGACTCAGCCTGCAGTGTGTGGTGAACCCCTCCACCCCCCTCCACATTGCTCCCACACTCTCCTCCCTGTTCACGCTATCGGAGATCCACACTCACTCAGTCACTCCTCTCCGCATTTGTTCCTGGAGTCTCTCCTTAACAGGAGGGAGCTGAGAACACTGTCCCTATTCCACCGCCATCTTCCCCCTCCGATTTTATGTCTTTTATCAATTATTGAGAGAGAGTTATTAAAATCTCTGACTCAAATTGTAGTTGGGTACAAGAGCAAATAGAGTCAGCTTCCACCTCCCTGACCACCATCTTTGTTTCCTGTTTCTTATTTTAACTCTATTATATATTTTGAATCTCTGTCATTGGTGCATAACTTTAAAACTGTTGTGTTCTGTAAATGATTGACACTTTTGTTCATGTATAACGACATTATTTATCCCTGCTAATAGTCCTTTCTCAAAAAGTTACTTAAACATACATTAATATAACCACTCCAATTTTCTTTTCACTAGTATTAACATGGTATAATGTTTTCCATCATTTCACTTTTAACTTATTTATTAGTTATGATTTGAACTGCATTTCTTGTAGAAAGCATATTGTTGGGTCATAATTTTCTTTTTAATACAGTCTTACAATCTTTGCCTTTTAGTTGAGATAATAATACCATTTGCATTTAATGTCATTATTAATTTGACTTGTTCAAATCTATCACCTTAATGTTTGTTTTCAATTTTTCCCATCTATTCTTTGCTCTCCTTTTCCATTTTTCTGCCTCCTTTTGAATTAGTCAAATTAAATAAATATTGTTTGTGATTTCATTCTATCTCCTTTGTTGGCTTATTCACTATAACTCTTTGTTTAGTTATTTTAATCATTACTTTAGGGTTTATAGCTCATGTCTTTGACTTATCACAATTTACCTCCAACTGATACACTTCTGTTAGAGCCTTACAATAGTAGACTTTCATTGCTCCTTTCTCCATTTTTTATACTAGTTTCCATTACTTTTACAAGTATCAAAAACTTATATTGCATGATTATTTTTTGTTAAATAGTAAATTACGTTCGAGATTTAAATAATAATAAAAACCATATGTATTCACTCATAAATTCCTAATTTTGAATTCTCATTCCTTTAACATACTTTGTAATATGGGTCTGCTGGTGATGACTTTTTTTAGTTTGGTGTCTAAAAAAGTATTTCACCTTCATTTTCAAAATATATTTTTGTTGAGTTTAGAAATCTAGGTTCACAACTTTTATCTTTCAATACCTTAATGATGTTATTTCTCTGTCTTTGTTGACAAGAATCTGTTGTTATCTTTATTTCGTTACTCTGTATGTCACATTTTTTTTTTGTCTCTGGTTACTTTTAAGATTTTGTCTTTATCACTGGCTTTCAATAATTTAATAATAATATACTATGAGGCTTAAGTGTTGGGGTTAATTGAGCTTCTTGGATCTATGGGTTTATAGTTTTCATCATATTTGAAAAGATTTTGGCCATTACTTCTAGCATTTTTTTCTGTCCTCCCCTCTTTGAACTCTGGGGACTACAATTACACATATTTTAGGCTACTGGAAGTTATCCACACAGATAATTGACACTGTGTTTATCTTTATTTTTGTTACTCTTGATTTACTCTGTGTTTAATTTTGCATTATTTTGTTATGAATTTAAGTTTTCCAATCTTTTCTTTCTCTGGGCACTATGTAATCTATTGTTATTCCCATACAGCATACTTTGCACCTCATACATTGTAGTTTTCATATATAGAAGTTCAATTTGAGTCTTTTTATGTCTTATAGGTCTTTACATAATTTTTCATATATATGCAATACAATTACACAGGGGAACGATTTTTAGCATAATTTCTGTTGAGTTCGATTTTTCAGCTGTTTTAAACTTAAATAGGCATTCTGATTTCAAAACTGCAGTTAGCTTTCTTCTATTACGTCAAGTTTTTCTGTACAGCTTATTTTAATATGACCACTGTAGGCTGGATCAAGCTTGGATTGAGGGAAGCACTAGTGCTCTCGTATTGGCTGAGAACAAACCTCCCTCAAGTGGGGAGGGGTGGGGAACAACCTTGGAGACAAGCAACAGGTTCATACTTGTCTAGGCTATTCAGTTACACATGAGACAGTGTGGCAAGAGGTTGTGTGCTGCTCTATATAGTGAATCGTGTTCTGAAATGTAGTCCAAGTTCTTGTCTGTATGCAAGGAGTTAGCAGAATTTTTTTTTTAATTTACATACACACTTATTTCTTTTTCTTCAGATCATGTCTTCTTCTTCTATGTCTCGTCATAAGTGCCTAAACAACCCCAGTTTGTATTGTTATATCTGTGGCAGTTTCACCATTCCCAGTCAAAGGACAAACATCAGCGCATTTGTCAGGCAAGCCTATTTTGCATATTTTAAAGTAAAATTTGGTGATCAAGATAACTCTTGGGCCCCTCACAAGGAGTGCAAGCAGTGTGTAGAAAGTTTATGGATGTGCATGAAGGGAACATGTGATAAATTGCCATTTGGTATACCTATGGTTTGGTGAGAGGCCAGAGAGCATTCAAGTGATTGTTACTTCTATATAGTGAAAATGTCAGGATATAACAAGAAAAATAAATGTAAAATAGAATATCCTAGTCTACTATCATCTATACACCTAGTGTCTCATTCAGCTGAAATCCCAGTGCCAGTTTTCATTGAACTACCCTCTTTTGAAAAACAGGAGTATGGTGAAGAACTAAGTGACAGCAACAATGAAGATTTTGAAATTGAAGATGACTCAGTTCATAAGGATTGTGATCAGCATGAGTTCAATGATTTAGCATCAAGACTGCATGAGAAAAACTTGCTTGAAAAAGGAGCAAAGGTATCCTACTCTCGATCAAGAGAATGTGCATTTCTGCAGTACTTTCGAAGAGAAGGTGGCTTTGTGTATTGCCCTAACATACATGGGTTAATGGAAGAATTGGGAATTCCAATCTATAACACAACTGAATGGTGACTGTTCATGGATAGCTCAAAGTGGAGCTTGAAGTATATTCTCCTCCATGGTGGCAATTTATTTGTTGCAGTCCCAATTGGCCATTCATTTTATTTTTGTGAAGAATATGAAGACATAAAAATAGTCATTGATCTGTTGCAATATCTCAAACACAATTGGATAATCTGTGTTTACCTTCAAATGATCTGTTTCCTTCTTGGTCAGCAATGCGGATACACCAAGTACCCCTGTGCCACAACCCACACAGCCTGATGTCGAAACCCAAGGTACATGAGAGGGGGGCGACATGGAGATTAAAAGAGAAACACAGATGCAAGATAAATGCAAAGCTGGGGTCCGGTGGTCCATTGCTCTCAGATGGAGAGACAATGACACTGGCCTGAGTCCATCAAGTTTATTTATAATGTTCCATTACATCAGCTACTGACACCATCAGTCAAGAAGTAAAACTAACAAGTGAAATTTCTAAGAAATGAAACTGATGATAAACTAATGAGAAAGCTGTAGGCAGAGTTTTCTCAGATATCTTGCAAGCAGCTCCTGTTATAATCTAATAGTCAGGATGTTTCCTGCTCCTACCCCATTTCCAGCTCCCATGTCTCCAGCTTTCATTATCAAAAGGCTACTTGTTGCAGACATATTCAATCAGGCAAGACCTTGCAAATACCTGATCCTAGACAAGCAAGTTGACCTTCCTTTTGTAACTTCAGTTTTCACCATCCCCTACATCTTTGTTTTCTGTGTATGTGGGACAGCAGAGTCCATGAGAAGCATTGGATGGAGTCAAATTGGCCTCAAAGAGTCTGCCAGTTCCTGCCTGGGTTTACTTTTTTTGTACCATAGCTTGGAAACTCTCTTGTCAATAAGCTAGGAGAATAATTAATCTCACTTTTTCCTTGAATGTTGCTCGTCTTTCAGGAACCTTTCTCTTTTATTGTGCAATGTCCAGTCTCTTGAGAGCTAGTGTTTCAAATATTTTGTCTGTATTTTGGTTGTTTGTGTTAGGAGGGCAAACGTTTTTTTAACTCTATCTGGTCAACTGTAGTAACATTCAGTTTATGTTTTCTTATGATATTTTTACTACTGTTTTAGTGAGATTTTAACTATGTGCTAGTAATAATTATAAAGTGAACTTTAATAACTATTAATTATCGTATCTATAAAAACAAAAACAGTATGGTACAGTATGCACTAGATAAGAGCATCTGAGGATGTAGGTTATTATAGTAAAAGATTACAGATACAATAATAGAAATATCTGGTCTTTGAATTAAACTTGCCACATGTTAGCTTTTCAGGTTTTAAGCTTTCTGTTCATTCTTGATTTTTTTACTTACAAAAAAAGAGATTAGTACAGTTATACTACCTTCTTCACAGAATTGTAAAACAATTGGCATGATGGCTGTGAAGTTACTTTGAAAAATAAACATTTTATGTAAATATAAGATCTCTTTAAAAGTTTTGAAATCTACTTTTATATAAAACATTTATTTAAAATATTTTTGAATTATATAATAAATATGTATTTCCTACATTACTTACATGTTTTTCAGAAAAAAATCCATAATATGAAATCACTAAAAAATCCTAATAGACTATAAATTCAGCATGTAAAAAAGAATTTGAAAATATTTGTATGTTTAATTCATTGGGAGTTATTTAGATTTCTATTCTTTTTATATACATATGTTCCTACATTTCTTGAATTTTGTCTACAAAAATCTTTGAATAAGGATTTGAAGATGAAGTAGCATAACATAGCATTGAAAAAAAGAAAAAAAGGAGCCATATTTAAAGGATAGCATTATTTATACTATAGCATTTATTCCAAACTGGGGCCTCCTGCTTCTAAAAGCATAACTTCAAACACAATGCTATCTTTGTTTTAAATGTAACTATGTAATTACTGAGAGGAATATTTTCCCATAATGTCAAAGATGAAAGATGATTTGTGATTATGCATAGCTATTTTCCTGTCATCATAATTGACCTTACTTGCTAAACTAAATTAACAACAGAGATAATTGAGGAGCTGTCCCTAGAAATCTTATTGTATATATAACTAGTGATAAAACTTTACAATTGAAGTTTGTGCTTTTGAAATACTTTTGCTTTTATAAAGTGTCATATACATTTATGTTTTCATATAAATAAAATATCTTAAGATCATGGAATGTATTTACTCTCATTTAGTAAACTAAGACTATAATATTTACTTGGTAAGACTTATTCATTACTTTATTTACTTACATTAATACTAGTATATGAAGTTTAGGAAATCAATCTGTGAGTAGGACAAATCTAAATTTGGATGCTGGATCAATTAGTAGATTTGCAGATAAAATATATCCAACTACTTTTGAGCTTTAGTTGAATAATACATATTTTCTTTTTGGTTTATGTATATGTCATACCATATTTGGGACATACTTACTAAAAATTCAGTTTTTTTTAATGTGCCTTCTTCAGTAGTCTTTTTCTTAAAGCATATTTTATTGATTATGTTGTTACAGTAGTCCCAATATTTCTCCCTTTGTTCCCCTCTGACCAGTAGCCCCCATTCCCTCCAGCAATCCCAACCCCCTTAGTTCATGTCCATGGGTCATGCATATGTTATTCAGCTTCACTGTTTCCTATATTATTCTTAACTTCCCCTGTCTATTTTGTACCAAAAAATTATGCTTCTGAATCTCTGCATCATTTCTCCATTTCTTCCCCTTCCCTCTCCCAGCTGATAACCCTCCAAATGATCCCCATACCTATGATTCTGTTCCTATTCTGGTTTGCTTAGTTGGATTTTGTTTTATTTTTTAGATTCAGTTGTTGATAGTTGTGAGTTTGTTGTTATTTCAATGTTCAGAATTTTGATACTTTTCTTAAGTAAGTCTCTTTGACATTTCATATAATAATAGCTTGGTGATGATGAACTCCTTTAGCTTTACCTTGTCTGTGAAGCACTTTATCTGCCCTTCCATTCTAACTGATAGCTTTGCTGGATGGAGTAATCTGGTTGTAAGTCTTTGCTTTTCATCACCTTGAATACGTCTTGCCAGTCCCTTCTTGCCTGCAAAGTTTCTTTTGAGAAATCAGCTGACAGTCTTATAGGCACCCCTTTGTAGCTAACTCTCTGCTTTTCTCTTGCTGCTTTTAAGATTCTTTCTTTACCTTTAACCTTTGGCATTTTAATTATGATATGTCTTGGTGTGGTCCTTTTTGGGTTGAGCTTATTTGGAACTCTCTGTGCTTTTTGGATTTGTATGTCTATTTCCTTCACCAAATTTGGAAAGTTTTTTTTTTTCTCATTGTTTTCTCACATAAGTTTTCAATTTTTTGCCCTTTCTCCTCTCCTTTTGGCACCCCTATGGTTTGGATGTTGGCACATTTAAAGTTGTCCCAGAGGTTCCCAAGCCTTTCCTCATTTTTTAAAATTCTTGTTTCCTCATTCTGTACTGGTTGACTGTTTTTTTCTTCCTTATGTTCCAAATCATTGATTTGAACCCTGGTTTCCTCCCCTTCACCATTGGTTTCTTGTTGATTTTCCTTTGTTTCATTTAGCATAGCTTTCAATTCTTCCCTTGTGTATTTGCCGTACTTAAGTATATCTGTCAAGGCTGTGAGCATCTTTATCGACAGCATTTTGAACTCTGAATCTGTTAGGTAAGCTCTCTCCTCATTTGTTAGGCTGGCTACCTCCTCGTCGCTTAGTTCTCCCGCTAGAATCTTGATCCATTCCCTCTTTTGGGCCATACTTCTCTGTCTTCTCATCTTGACAGGCTCCTGTGCTTGTTTGCCTCTGTGTCTTAGGTAGAGCTGTTGCTCCTGTTACATTGTAGGGGGCAGAGCCTTAGGTATTCGTCAGTACAGGGTGACTCATTTCACCACATTGTGGTGCTGTTTGTGGGGGACAGGGTTCTGAGAGGAAACAATGCAGCTTGCTCAGCACTTACCCTTTTTCCAGGCACTTTTCTCACTTTGTATGGGACTGGCTCCTCTCTAGCTGTAGCCCTGGCTGTGTTTCCCACAGTGGATAGGTCTGTGGTTGTTCTAGCACTCTGGGGGCCCTTTTAACAAGCATACTCTGCTGAAAGACTGGCAGTTCCTATTTCTACCCCAACCCCAATTGGTTTTACAGTCAAAAGCAATGAGGCTCTATTTTCCTTGGTGCTAGGACCATGAGCTGTGTTGTCTGGTGTGGTGCTGGGAGCGCTCTCCAGGTGTCCCTCCTGACTTTTTTAAATGTGTGATTGTGCTCTCCGCCAGCCTGCCACAGCAGCTGTTACTGCCGCCACTGCCACACCGTATCATCTCTGCCCTGGCTCTGCGCCTCCTACCTGTCAGGATGAGTATTTCTTCTTTATATCTTTGTTGGACTTCGATGCAGCTTGATTTTCTGGAACTTCTGGTTGTTTCTAGTTTTGAGGTAGTTATATTCCTTCTCAATTGTGGAGGGAGATGCAGTGTGTCTGTCTAGGTCTCCATCTTGGCCAGAAGTCCTGGGAATCCTATATTTTTCCTTGTTAAATCGAGAAACTTTATTCATCAGTCAACATCTCAGTGTCAATCCTCTTTTTTGTCTGAGCACTTAACCTCTGGATCCATGACATTATTCCTACAACTAGTTCTGTTTTAGTGATTCCAATACCTCTACACATGATATCTCCAATATTTTGGTTTCTAAATTTCTGAATCTTTTTTCCTCCAGGAATATTGGACACTATTACAGTAACCATCCTTTTACATGATTATATTCTAGAGTCTAGACCCACTGCAAATATAGACACATCTTAAATATTAAGAATTCCACTCTACATCTAACACTATTTTTTATTTTGTATCATTGAAGACTCCCAACTGTGGCATTTGTTCTTTTTCCTCCACTGTGACCTACAGTCCATTGATTATTCCACCATTTTATTACCTCAAGGCTCTAAATTCTCTCTTTATTCAATGGATTTGATTTTCTTTATGGATTATTGTTACAGGGAGCCAGACTACCTAGAATTAAATGCTGCCTTCACTATACTAGCCACAATCTTCATAATTTACTTAGTCTTTTTGACTCAGCTAACTCACTTATAAAATGCCAATAATAATGAAACTGAAAAAGCTGGTGTTCATGCTGCTTGTCACCCACCAGACCCAATAAACAGCGACAGGGGTTGAATTTTTATGGGTGCTTTATTCAGATTGTAGGCGATCTGCGAAGAGGGCAGGTTTGTACCTCAACAGACCACCTTAATTTCCATTTTCAACAGACCTCTTTTTAAGAAGAAAATTATAGCTAAGGGGTTTGGAGTTCAGCGGAAAAGTTAATCAGATAAAAGCTGCAGCATTCTTTCATCTGTGTCCTGGACAGTGGTCTTTATTTGTGCCCTGGGTGGAGGTCATCTCACCTTAGAGTACAATGACTCAGATATGATCTTGATTGCTTGCAGTCCTCCTAAGACATAAGGTGGAACTGCTTATGGTCTCCTGGAGCCATGGTGGGTCATATGTTCAGTTCCTAAAAGAATAGCTTTTTACATACACTGACTACTAAGTTTATTAGCTATTACCTGAAACTAAAAATTTTCCAACATTTGAGTCCCCCATCAAAAGTACACATGTCACATAAGGTTATTGTGAATAAAATAACTTATATAATGTGCTTAGAACCTTCTTTAGAACCTTAGTTCCTATTGGTACCTAATGTTAGCTTTTGTTACCACTGTCACCATCATTAACATTGTCTCCATTGGCAATATCATAATACCCTTATTTATACTCTCAAATCCTTTTTTCATCTATTCTTCACCTTACTTTTCTGGCAAAACCTCCATTCTATAAAATTCAACTGCACTCTGTACATTCACATAGAAAGTAGATAGAAAAAATTCAAAACAAATAAGCTATCTGGTTATACTTTATTATTATTATTTATTTATCATTTGGTTTTTCCATTACAGTTGTCCCATTTTCCCCCATTGCTCCCCCCTACCCAGCCCACCCCTTCTCCCGTAATCATATCCCTCCCTGTTGTCCATGTCCATGAGTCATCCATACACATTCCTTGACTAGACCCTTCCCTTACTTATCCCCCTTCTCTCCCTCCCTCCTCCCCCCTATTGCCTACTGTTCTACTCTTTGTCCTGTTTAGTTCATTCGTTTGTGTTGTTCTTTAGTTTCCTGGTTACACTTTAAATTAATAACTGTGAACTTCAAATTGGCCCAGAAATCCAATTACATGTTCAAGATTCATTCCATCTCTTTCTCGCACTTCTCCTTTCTCACTAACCTCCAATGCTTCTCCTCACTCTTACATTCTATTTACTGAGGAAATCTGAGCCATCAGAAGGGAACCATCAAAAACCTCTAACAGAATTCTTTGGGTATAATCCTAGCAATGCAATTTCTGGATCAAAAGGCAATTCCATGTTTAGTTTTTTGAGGAAATTCCATATTGTTTTCCACGGTGACTGCACTAGTCTGCATTCCCACCAGCAGTGCACTAGGGTTCCCTTTTTTCCACATCCTCACTAGCACTTGTTTCTTGACTTGTTAATGATGGCCATTCCGACAGGTGTGAAGTGGTATCTCATTGTGGTTTTAATTTGCATTTCCCTGATGGCTAGTGATGTCGAGCATTCTTTCATGTGCTGATCAGCCCTCTGTATGTTCTCCCTGGAGAAGTGTCTGTTCAAGTTCTTTGCCCACTTTTTAAGTGGATTATCTGTCTTCTTGGTGTTGGGTCATATAAGTTCTTTATATATTTTGGAGATCAAACCCTCATCTGAGTTATCATTGGCAAATAAGTTTTCTCACATGTTGGGTTCCCTTTTCAACTTGCTGATGTTTTCTTTCACTGAGCAGAAACTCTTTAGTTTGATGTAGTCCCATTTGTTTATTCTTTCCTTTATTTCCCTTGCCCTATGAGATACATTGATGTAAATATTGGTACATGGGATACCTGAAATTTTATTGCCTATCTTTTCTTCTAGGACTTTTATGGTGTCATAGCTTACATTTAAGTTTTTTATCCATCTTGAGTATATTCTGGTGTATGGTGTAAGTTGGTGGTCTAGTTTCTTTCTTTCTTTCTTTTTTTTTTGTATGTCCCTGTCCAGTTCTCCCAACATCATTTGTTGAAGAGGCTACTTCCACTCCATTTTATGCTCCTTCCCCCTTTGTCAAATATTAATTGACCATATCCAAAGAATCATAGAATCCTGAAACACCAGTTCAAAAGAACCTATGCATACCTATATTCATAGCGGCACCATTTTCAATAGCCAAGTGCTGGAAATAGCCTAAGTGCCCATCAATGGATCAGAGGATTGAAAAACTGTGGTACATTTAAATAATGGAATACTACACAGCAAAGAGAAAAAAGAAATGCCTATCTTTTGCTACAGCATGCATGGAACATGGGAGTATTATGCTAAGTGAAATAAGCCAGGTGGCAAAAGATAAATATCCTATGATCTCACCTAATACAGGAAACTAATGAACAAAGGAAAGAAATGAGCAAACTAGAACCAGAGGCATGCAAACAGGGACCAGACTGACAGTGACCATGGGGGAGAGGAGGAGGGGGACAAGTGGGGAAAGAAGGGGAAGGATATAGTCTAGGAAGTAATATGAATGACCTAAGGACATGGACAACTAAATGGGGATGGACTGTGTGAGAGGGGGGAGGTGGGTAGAGCAGGGGAGAGCAAAGGGGGAAAAATGAGATAACTGTAATAGAAAAACATTAAAAATAAATTAAAATAAATAAATAAAGAAACACAACATCTCACAGAAATGCTTCCCAGGCTTTCTGAATCTGTCCATACTCTCTTGTTTCCCACTTTTCACTGTGACTCTCAGTGCAACTGGCCATGAGCAATCATCTCCATTTGTGGACCGCTTCTCCTATTTGTATTTGGATATCTAATAGGCACCACAAAGTTAACATATCTACACCGGTAATTCCTCCAACAGATAATCCCATCAACAGGAAATGGCAGCTCCATCCTTACAGTTCCTCAGCACAAACCACTTGGCTAAACCCTTCCTCTTATACCACACATCCTTTTTTTTACAGTATCTGTTGGCAGCCGTCCATCTCGAGAGACGATGGTGTAAGCTTCTTAAGAGTCTATCTGCACCGCCGAGAATGGCTGTGCAGTCCGACTCGGGAGTGACACAGTATCTGTCTCCTTCCGTGTTGAATCGACATCTTGCGATGACGCTGGAGTGTCCTCTCCAGTGAAGCTGAAGCTACAGAGCCTGGGCGGGGTGATATGGAGGGTCTGCTGTTGCCCATGCAGCAGATCCCCCCTCTCTTCGCAGCTGAAAGGTCCAAGGGAAAGACGGAGTCAATACAGCTTGGCTTCAGGTGCGCCGCAGGAGTTGCCGGTGTTGACTACAACGTCAAACCACCTTAGGGACTCCGGCTCCGGATTTTCTGTCGGGGTTTACTCCCCTAGCCTTTCCCCTGAAGAGGTATGCGCAAGGCAGCGGAGGTTTTTTGGAGTCAGAGTTTTCCTTCTCTGATGTACCCTGACTGGAAGATCGAACCAGCAACACTTAGCTCGCAGGCCGACGCTCAATCCACTGAGCCAAACCAGCCAGGGACATTTTTTTTTTAAGTATATTTTATTGATTATGTTGTTACAGTAGTCCCAAATTTTCCCCCCTTTGCTCCCCTCTGCCCAGTATCCCCCTTCCCTCCAGCAATCCCACCCCACTTAGTTCATGTCCATGGGTTGTGCATATAAGTTCTTTGGCTTCACCATTTCCTATATTATTGTTAACTTCCCCCTGTCTATTTTGTACCAACTGATTATGCTTCTTAGTCCCTGAACCATTTCCTCATTCCTCCACCTCCTCCCTTGCAGCTAATAACACTGCAAATGATCCCCATACCTATGATTCTGTTCCTATTCTGGTTTGCTTAGTTGGATTTTGTTTTATTTTTTAGATTCATTTGTTGATAGTTGTGAGTTTGTTGTCATTTTAGTGTTCATAGTTTTGATCTTTTTCTTAGGTAAGTCCCTTTGACATTTCATATAATAATGGCTTGGTGAGGATGAGCTTCTTTAGCTTGACCTTGTCTGGGAAGCACTTCATCGGCCCTTCCATTCCAAATGATAGCTTTGCTGGATAGAGTAATCCTGGTTGCAAGTTGCCTTTCATCACATTAAATACTGCTTGCCAGTCCCTTCCTGCCTGCAAAGTGTCCTCTGAGAAATCAGCTGATAGTCCTATAGGCACCCCCCTGTAGGCAACTCTCCACCTCTCTCTTGCTGCCCCCAGGACTCTGTCTTTCCCTTTCACCTTTGGAATCTCAATCATGATGAGTCCTAATGTGGTCCCCTCTGGGTCCAGCTCGCCTGAGACCCTCTGTGCTTCCTGGACCTGTATGTCCATCTCCTTTGTAAAATTTGGGAAGTTTTCCTCATTTTTTTTCAATTCTTGCTTCCTCATTCTGCACTGGTTGACTGTTTTACTTCCTTATGTTTCGAGTCATTGATTTGGACCCTGGTTTTCTTCCCTTCACCATTGGTTTGGTGTGGATTTTCCTTTGTTTCACTTAGCATAGCCTTCACTTCTCTTATGCGTTTGCCATACTCAAGCATATCCGTCAAGCCTGTGAGCATCTTTATCACCAGTGTTTTGAATTCTGCATTTGTTAGGTTATCTCCACATTTGTTAGGTTGCCTATCTCCTTGTCACCTAGTTCTCCCACTGGAACCTTGATCTGATTCCCCTCTTAGGCTGTACTTCTCTGTCTCCTCATTCTGACAGGCTCCTGTGTTTGTTCACCTCCACCTCCCAGGTAGAGCTATCGCTCCTGTTACGTTGTAAAGGGTAGAGCCTTAGGGGTTTGTCAGTGCAGGGCACATGTTTCACCACATTGTGGCGCTGTATGTGGGGGAGGAGCCCACTTCTGCACTGGACTGGCACCCCTCTAGCTGCTGTCCTGGTTGTCGTTCCCAGAGCGGGTGGCTCTTCGAACATTATAGGACCATGGGGTTCCTTTAAACAAGTGGACTCTGCTGAGCCTGGCAGTTTATGCCTCCACCCCAACCCTCACTGGTCTGCACAGCCAGAAGCAATGAGGCTTGATTTTCCCCAGTGCTGGCACCATGAGCTTCGAGGCCTGGTGAGGAGTTGGCAACCCAGGTGTTCCTCTTGACTTTTTAAAATATGTTACTGCGCTTTCCACCAGCCCGCCGCTGCTGCCACCACACCGTGTCCTCTCCAACCTGGCCTCGCACCTCCTACCTGTATGGTTATGAGTATTCTTTACATCTTTGTTCACTGGACTTCCATGTAGTTTAATTTTCTAAAACTTCTGGTTGTTTCTAGTTTTGAGGTAGTTGTATTCCTTCTTAGTTGTGGAGGGAGACACAGCGTGTCTGTCTACATCTCCATCTTGGCCGGAAGTCCCACACATTCTTTGCATGAGTCTCCAAAAACCACCTGATGTTTCAAAAAATTAAGTTATCCAATTTGTAGTTTTATAACCTAAAAAAAGTAGAGGATAGCCAGTAGTAGCACCTGTCAAAAATGAAGAAGAATTAAACTAATAATGCATGAAAAATGTTGACCACAGTATCTTGTGTGTAGTAAAAATTCAGTAAATGTTTGCAACTATTTTTACTATTATTAATACTGCTCATTTTTGTGCTTCTCCTTCTCTAGACTATATTAATGTAGATAATTACACACACATGCACCTGAATATAAAACACCATGGGCTTAATTGTCATCATATATATATTAGTACAAAATGGATGATTTTAGCTGTGCTTAAAGTGTGGGGAATATAATCAATATCAAGTGACTGTCAATTTCACTCATTCAATGGAGAGCTCTTAATCACTAATTATATCTTATGCGCTAAGTTTGTAGTGGGGTACAATGGTGAGTAAACTGAAAAGATTTCTGTCTTTGAACTTATGATACAAAATCGGAGATAATTTTCACATAAATTACTATAAGTTCAATGATTTCTCTTTGATATGTGTGTTGGATTAAGGATCCAACCAACTTGTATCATAGGGTGCCACAACACTGGGATATATTGGAAATAGCATGCTACTTTTCTCAAGTTTCTGCCACCCTATTCCTTACGTAATTGGTAAGATCTAATTTGGTCTACCTTCCACTAAAGTAAACAGTGCTGCCCAGAGCAAATAAATAGTTGTTGCAAACAAACAAACAAAAAAACTGAAGAGAACACACAGCCATTTAAGAAGTTAAAATATGTTTTGCTGATACAGTAGCCAGAAGCCATAAACTTACATTCACATGAGTTTTGTTTTGTTTTTTTAATTATAAAATAGATGTAAGTTAGTTACTGTGAAAGAAATAAATTTGGAAAAGAAAAACCTCTTCACAGTTGCTGGTCTATTCCAGTTAAGCATTTTGCATTTCACATAGGCAGGTTCCAAGTGGAACTACATATTATGCTTCAGAGCCTAAGGCAGGCAGCCATCAGATGCCTGAAGTTGGCAGGTGTAAGCAGTGAAAATGCTCAAGAAGAGAATGATGCTCAGCATCTAGCCATTTACCAGAAACCAGTGATTCAATTTATCACCTAATATTTACCCCTTAAATATGTTTCCCAAATAGTTGTTGCAAAAAATATGAAGAAAATAATATTCCAAGTATTTAAAAATTTATGTTTAGAGCATGTAATCAGTATCTTATTTTGACTATAAAGAAGCATACTATTAGTACTAATTAAGAGTAAAGCTTACTCTCATTAAATAATTTTTTACAAATACCTTAAAATATCAGTCAGAAGGATTGAACACATTGTTAGCCTTTGTGGTTGCCCATAAGAATTTCTATGACTATAATAAAGCATGTGTGTATGAGAACTTTAGAAATTTGATGAATTCCATTTCTATCTGCTTTGGGGCAAGTCACTGTTTAATATTCACAGGCCCAAGTTTACAACTCCTGCATGAAACTTTTACATTGGTCACATTCAGTGACAGATTCTAATTCTGCCATAAATTTAAATGATATAATTTTAGAGATTGTAGAATAATTTTTTTGGTTTTGAGAAAATAACTAGGCATAATGTGTTAGATGAGAGTCCCCCAAATGGGATATCAGTGGCTTTGTAGTCACATTTACAGGAAGGCCCCTTAAAGAACCCAGAAGAGTCTTCCTTTAGAGCATTACCATTCCCACCCATATATTCTACTTCATTAACTAAAGAGCTCAATAGTGATTGGGTCATAAAATAATCCCTAAGTAGACCTGACTATGTATAAGAAATGAACTTTGGATTTATCAGTAAATGAGAGAACTTGGTGACCTCCCATGATGTTTCTTATTAGTAGCATCTGAAATGGTCACACTGCATTAAATACTAAGACATGAATTTTCATTTAGGTTTCCTTTTATCCACTGTTTGCAGGTAAGATTATATTTTAATATTTTTGAGAACAAGAAGTGGTTTATTTTAAAAACATTTTTATAAATGTGAATAGATATCTCAAAATTGATCATAGCTTGCTTGGCAAGGTTTGTTAAACAAGAGCTCCCTATTTTTAATTAAATCCTTGTGTACTGTGATTCAGTTTTAACAATTCATGTTTTAGCTCCACCATTTTCTCACAAGAATTTGAGGGGGGATTTTTAAATGACTTTTTTTCATTTATAAGCTAATTTCTCTTTGTATAACTTTCACTTACACTGCCTATAGCTTTTCAAACATTTTGGATCTCTGTTTGTAGAGTGTGAGACATCTCTTATTAATGAAATATTGGTGAATTTTTTTTCTGAATTGTCTTGAGAGAAAAATGTTCTCAAACCCAGAAAAAGTCCTTTAGAATGATGTATTCTTATAAAAAAATCATTATATCCACATATGGTCATAAGATACTCTGTTAAATTTAGTAGTCCCATCACATGTAAGCTTCAGATATTGTTGCTTTAATGCATTCCCTCACTACTTTGATAAAAGCCTTAAGATGTTGCCACTAGTTCTTTGATGATTTTCTCAGATGTTACAGTACCCTTATTTTTTTCTCCAAAAAATCTGTTTTGCATAAATATGAGTCAAGATAGAGTTAATAAAAAGCTTCAGGTTTTAGTAACAGAAATACTTATATGTGTGATCAATTCTCCCACATATTATATATAGTCTTATCTCTAATTGTAAGAAAAGTTTATTTTAGATTTCTGCAAAGTATGAATCATTAGCTTCAAAAGAAGCCCAAATATGTTATTCAAGTTCATAAATTTGAGGTTATACAGCTCTTTCCCCATTGAATTAATGAGGTATATTAATGGATTTTGCAGGATGAAAAGTCATTGACATAGATATTGATTTATTCTTCTTAATTTTCTTCATCATCCCTACTTGACTTCTGAATGAGTTTTGCATTCTTTTCAATTTATATATGGAGATTATAGACACACACACACACACACACATACACAAATTCTAGCTTCCAAATCATTTCGTGTCAATTACATTTAATAAAAAGCCATTGTGAATTACTTATTATGTCTACTTAGGTTTAGCCCTGGCTGGTTTGGCTCAGTGGATTGAGCGTCGGCCTGCGAGCTAAGTGTTGCTGGTTCGATCTTCCAGTCAGGGCACATCAGAGAAGGAAAACTCTGACTCCAAAAAACCTCCGCTGCCTTGCGGCATACCTCTTCAGGGGAAAGGCTAGGGGAGTAAACCCCGACAGAAAATCCGGAGCCGGAGTCCCTAAGGCGGTTTGACGTTGTAGTCAACACCGGCAACTCCTGCGGCGCACCTGAAGCCAAGCTGTATTGACTCCGTCTTTCCCTTGGACCCTTCAGCTGCGAAGAGAGGGGGGGTCTGCTGCATGGGCAACAGCAGACCCTCCATATCACCCTGCCCAGGCTCTGTAGCTTCAGCTTCACTGGAGAGGACACTCCAGCGTCATCGCAAGATGTCGATTCAACACGGGAGGAGACAGATACCATGTCACTCCCGAGTCGGACTGCACAACCATTCTCGGCGGGGCAGATGGACTCTTGAGAAGCTACACCATCGTCTCTCGAGACGGACGGCTGCCGCCGCCTACTTAGGTTTAACATTCCTGTAGGGGTGAACTATTAGCATTAATAATGAAGTTAAGTTCTGCTTTAACTGGACTATAGTTAATAATATGGCATCAAGTACTTGAAATCTGCTGAAACTAAATATTGTGTCCTCACCATAAAAGAAGTTAACTATGTGATGTGAAGTAAGTGTTGATTATCTTTATTGTGGTAATCATTTCACAGTGTGTATGTGTACTGAGTCATTATGTTGTACACTTAAAAATATCCAAGTATATTTATCAATTATTCCTCAATAAAGCTGGAAAACAAAAACCCTTAATATTCAGAATTAAATTATATTAGTCAATCAACTCTGAACTTACTTGTGATATGGGATGCTATCTCATATTACTTCTCTTTTTGTCAATGTCTGGACAAACTCTTCTATACTGTTAATGTTTCCCTGAGCCTATGTAACCCATTTAGTTGTTTATTTTTCATAAGCAATGTTGTGCTACCTATATTCTGTGAATTGAAAACACATACCTCTAAAATCTAACTGTTGTATCTGACACTTTACTCTGTATTTTTTTCTCTTTAAAGTTAAGATGACTAGGCACCACTTTCCCTATTCTTCCTTGCTTGTCATACCTATTATATTTCTCTATTAATATAGCTTTATATCAGCTTACCAGCGGGTGAACAGTTGTAGATATGCATATTGTATGAGAGATTCATCTTTTGTCCATTTTTTTCAGGAACTGGTTGATCAGAAATCTCTTCCCAGAGGAGTCAGCTTCACCAATATGCATGTGTGTATGTGCATGCATGCCTATGTGTGTATATTTGCTTCAGAATTGTCATCCTAAACAGGGAGAGGATAACAGAGAGGCTTGAAACCTGTGGGATTTTGGACTTTAAACAATTTTATTTACTTATTTTTAGAGAGAAGGGAAGAGAGGAAGAAAGAGAGGGAGAGAAACATTGATGTGAGAGAAATATCAATTGGTTGCCTCTCATATGCATCCCAACCTAGACTATACCTGCAACCCAGGCATGTGTCCTGACCGGGAATTGAACTGTTGACTTTTTGCTTTGCAGGATGATGCCCAACCAACTGAGCCACACTGGTCAGAGCAGATTTTGGAGTTTTTCAAAGCTCAGCTCTTCCTGCTATGAGTTGCAATAAGAGTTTTCTACATGATTAGCAAGATTTATGCATAGGAGAAAATAATCACTTCTGAACACACCATTACGTGTTACAGATTTTCAGATATACCAACTTGATCACTGCCATTTACCAGCTGTCTCTCTCTTTTTCTTATTACACATAGGAAGTTTTTAAGGGGTTTAATGTTCTGATCTAACTTTATACTTAAAAAAAAAATAACTACATTCCATTATCTATGCACAGTTCCTGGCACACAATATGCACGCTCTAAATTACTTGAATCCTAGAGCTGATATGTGAATAGAGTAGTGCCTGGATTTCATAATAGTTGGCCATCTCTAGCATTTAATTGGATGTCTTTTCAATTCTTTTTTCCTTTTTCCTCATTAGTTGATAGCACAACAAAAGAAACCATTATCATATACCACATGTAATACTTACAAATGTGAATTAAAAGATAAGGCAACTTACACCCAGTGTAATTAGTATGTTTATATGCTAGTCTAGATAGACCCAGTTATTTACATTCTTAGAAATATTTCAGTTAACACATTTAACAAATCCGTCTCATTTCAGTGTCATGACAGGAGATAGATATGCAACTAAGTATCCTGGGAAATTCAATATTAAAAATTCCTTGAAGGAAACCTCTATTTACTAGGAATGTATTTAATTTTAAATTTCCTAAGCCATGATAGTGTATCTAATTTATCTTGCTATTTGAATTCTGTCAAAATAAAATTAAATAATCCAATGTTAATTCTTTACCATTTGGCATAAAAAGCAGAATTCTCACAAATTCAAAATAGAGTATGGTATACCTGGGTTAAATCATATCAGATTAATTTCAGTGGCAAAGGTGGGCTTGCAAAGGAGGTTTAGAAAGTGCAAGAAAGTTTTTATTGACCAAGATGTTAGTGGGTTGAGATTGTGACTGCATGTTTATGTTTGCCAGGTTCAATGTCACTGGTTAAGGCACTCAAAGCTGATTATCACAACACTGTACAATTTAGACATGATAATGGATTTTTAATCTGGGGAGAAAAAATAAATAAAAATGTAGTACTTAAAAATAATTGTAAAATAAAAATAATATTAAAATAGGTCTTTCTATTTGTAATTTCTATTTTACGTGTCTTTATAAAAACTTGAAAGAGAGGATATTTCAAATGTTAATGATTTATTTTGTCTCCTCTCTTCTGAGCCCAAATGAGATTAAAATTTTTGTTAATAGAAGATATTAATCTTTTCTTTTTACTTATATATATATATATATATATATATATATGTGTGTGTGTATGTGTGTGTGTTTCTTACATTAAGAAATAATGGATCATCTTGGCTACTTTCTAAGATACTATTAATTAAAAAAAGACTAAAGTTGTGGATGAATTCATTTTCTTTAGACTTGTTGACATCTTTATTGAAGTTCTATGAGTCTTTTATTTTCCTTTGTTCAATTACCAAGCCATGAAACACTTACTGATGAAAGTGAATTTAGACACACCTATATTTCTTGTCAACAAGAGTATGAGTTATCCCTAAAAGAACACTTACACCTTGCTTTATTCTACTCCTTTGTAGAGGCCATATCTAGATTTTGTTATATTTTTGCATATTGCATCCTCTTTCAAGAGAAACAAGAGTCTTACACCCACTCTCCTCCTTCTTGTACTTCTTACTTTGTCAGAATATAGTTTTATCAGAGTTAAATAAAATAAAAAATTATGTATTAAAATAAGGCATTCTCATTGGTGCTTCTTATGCATGCATGGGTATTTTTTAAACCTCTAAAAGAATAAAAACTATGAAAAATATTTCTACATATTTATTTTTACATCTCTGATCTTTTTTAAAGTATATTTTATTGATTATGCTGTTATAGTTGTCCCAAATTTATTCCCTTTCTCCCCTCCACCTAGTACCCTGTTCCCTCCAGCAATCCCCACCCTTAGTTCATGTCCATGGGTTGTGCATATAAGTTCTTTTGCTTTTCCATTTCCTTTACTATGCTTAACATCCCCTTGTCTATTTTGTACCTACCAACTATGCTTCTTAATCACTGTATCTTTTCTCCCATTCTCCCTTTGCCCCTCCCCAATGAAAAACCTCCATATGATCTCTATATCTATGATTCTGTTCCTGTTCTAGTTGTTTGCTTAGCTTGTTTTTATTTTTTAGATTCAGTTGTTGATAGTTGTGAGATTACTGTCATTTTACTGTTCATAATTTTTATATTCTTTTTCTTAAATGTGTTCCTTTAACATTTTGTATAATAAAGGTTTGGTGATGAACTCCTGCCCTTCCATTCAAAATGATAGCTTCGCTGGATAGAGAAATCTTGGTTGTAGGTCCTTGGTTTTCATCACTTTGAATACTTCATCTCAGTCTCTTCTTGTTTGCAAAGTTTCTTTTGAGAAATCAGCTGGTAGTCTTATGGGAAGCCCTTTGTAGGTAACTCTCTTCTTTTCTCTTACTGCTTTTAAGATTCTCTCTTTATCTTTAACTTTTGGCGTTTTAATTATGATGTGTCTTGGTGTAGTCTTCTTTGGCTCCAACTTGTTTGGTATTTTCTGTGCTTCCTAGACTTGTATGTCTATTTCTTTTGCAAAATTAGAGAAATTTTCTTTCGTTACTTTTTCAATTTCTTGCTCTTCCTCTTCTGTTTCTTCTCTTTCTTGCATCCCTATGATTGGGATGTTGGCACTTTTGGTGATGTCCCAGAGTCTTCGTATTCTTTCCTTATATTTTTCGAATTCTTCTTTCTTCATTCTGTACTGGCTTACTGTTCATTTCTTCCCTATATTCTAATTCACTGATTTGAACCCCAGCTTCCTTCCCTTCACTATTGGTTCCATGTGGATTTTTCTCTATTTCACTTAGTGTAGCCTTCATTTCCTCCCTTATGCATTTGCCATACTCAATCCTCTGAGCATTGTTATCACCAGTGTTTTGAACTCTACTTGTGATAGGTTGGCTATCTTCATTTCACTTAGTTCCCTTTCTGGAGTTTTGATCTGTTCTTTCATTTTGGCCATACTTCTTTGTCTCCTCAAATTGACTGCCTCCCTCTGTTTGCTTCTGTGTGTTAGGTAGGGCTGCCACACCTGTTATATTGTTAGGGGCAGAATCTTAGGTATTTGAAAGTGTGGGGTGTGATTGGTTTCACTGTATTGTGATGCTGTATTGGAGGAGGGGTCAGAGAGGGAACATGCCACTTGCTTGGCAATCGCCCCCTTTTCCAGTCAATTTACCCACTTCCTATATGCGACTTGCACCTCTCTACCTCTTTCTCTGGTTATTATTCTCAGAATGAATAGGTTTGTGTACATTCTAGGGCTATGGGGGTCCTCTAAATGGACTCTCCTGAGAAACTGGCAGTTTCTTCCACCACCTCAATCCCCACTTGTTTTCACAGCCAGAAGCTATGAGGCTTTATTTTCCCAGTGCTGGAACCATGAGCTGTGCGGTCTAGCCTAGGGCTCAGATTGCTCCTTTGGTGTCCCTCCTGGCTTTTATCTGCCACACATGAATGTGGGACCACTGCCTTGCCACCGCTGTCTTGCCTCTGCCACACCGTGTCCTCTACACCCTGGCTCCCCATCTCCACTCTTTATACCCAACTGGATGAATATTTTTCTTCAAATCTTTGGTTGTTGGGCTTTCATACAGTTTGCTTTTATGGCAGTTCTGGTTGCTGTTGTGGTTGTTTGTTTTGAGATATTTGTAATCCTTATGGTTGTGCAAGGGGGCAAAGCATGTCTACCTATGCTTCCATCTTGGCTGGAAGTATATCTCTGATCTTATTACTCTGTCCAAATTTTCATCCTTTAACAATAACTATACTGACCTTGGCTGGGTGACACAGCTGATCTGTGTGTTGTCCTGTATACCAAAACGTTTCAAAATTGATCCCCAGTCAGGGAACACATGTAGGTTGCAGGTTCGATCCCTGGCTGGGGCCACAAATGGGAAGCAACAGATCAATGTTTCTCATGTCGATATCACTCTCTCTCTCTCCCTTCCTCTATTTCTAATAAAATAAAATAATAAATGAAGTCTCAGGTGAGGATTAAAAAATAAGAAAAAATAAAATAGTAAAATATTTGTTTTATTTCTCATAGCTTTCTCAGGAAAACTATGTAGCAAAATTTGAATTTGTGAAATGTCTCATATTTTTTCTTTTTTTGTTAAGTCATTTTTTATTCTTATTCTCTACATTTCTCTCAGTTTTTCCCCCTTTGTGCTCCTCTGCCCATCCCAATTCTCGCTCCCATAGTCAATCCCACACGATTGTCCATGTCTGTGGGTCATTCATACATGTTCTTTGTATATTCCCTTCTTCTTCTTTCCACCATTATCCCTCTCTTCCTCTTCTCTGGTAACTTTCAATCTGTTCCATGTTTCCATGCCTGTGGTTCTATTTTTCTTGTTAGTTTGTCTATTCAATTCTTCTTACAGGTAAGGTCATATGATATTTGTCTCTCACTGACTGGCTTATTTCACTTAGCATAATGTTCTCCAGTTTCCTTCTTTCTTCTGTTGCATAATATACCTTATGTAAATGTGCCAGTTTTTGTTCTACTCATTTACTGATGGACACCTAGATAGTTTCCAGCACTTGGCTATTGTAAATAGCGCTGCTATGATCAGAGGGGTACATAAGTTCTTTTGAATTGGTGATTGAGGATTCTTATGATATATTCCCAAGAGTAGAATTGCTGGATCAAAAGGCAGTTTCATTTATAGTTTTTTAAGGAACATCCATACTGTTTTTCCACAGTGGCTGCACCAGTCTGTGTTTCCAGCAACAGTGTCCTAGGGTTCTGTTTCCTCCAAAGATGTTCCCCTTGCATAAAAATTATACTCTTCTTGCAGATAAATTCTGGAAGGTATGTTTAGTATAGACCTTAAGAACAGAAATCATTATACTGATAAGCCTATATCCTCTTACATAGAGCATGTCTTCTAGTCTAGTTCTTGTCTCCCCAAATCATGATAATCAAAATTATCATCTTCAGTTATTTGTTTATGTACTCACTCTCCTATTCCTGTGCTTACTCCCCCTTCTTGTTTGTATTTATGTTAAAATCATTGAATAAAGCTCATAGTTTACTATTGCATGGACTGAGTTTGTTTCTTAGGTGACATTATAGAAGAACTAATCTTTACTAAAGAGTGATTCCCTGGGAAAATTTGATAATATTAAGAGCTATTAGGAGAGTGTTATAGTCATTGGTTTTAATAACCAATATCCTAGTCTTCTCTTCTCAACACATGGTAGAATTGCAGGTTAATTCCCTTTGAAGTAGGTATGGGCATTGACAACTTTAACCAATGAATGATGAAAAGAATTTATGAGTACCACTTTCTGCAGAAGCTTTAAGAATTTGCATATACTTCTCCTTATCCTGTTTCCCTGCCTCAGTGGTGTGGAGATGGGGCCTCCAAATCCTGGGACCCTGAGTAACTATGTGGAACAGAGCTCCCCAACCATTCCATATTGGGCGTGTAGTGTATGAATAACATTTTGTTTAGAATGTTTTGTATTTTTTAGGAGTTGTTTGTTATGACAGCATAGCCTATCCTTCCCTGTCTGACAGAGAGAAACTGTACAATTTTGGCAGACTGTAGAAGTCTTGTCATTTTTCAAATCTCTAGGGAGCTTCAGTGTCAATCATGGCAGATGCCATCTCATTCAGAACATTCTAACATTGCAAACGAAGAAGCTTTATAATTTTATATATGTTGTAGATAATACATTATCTAGTCTGAGTGTAGCAGTGCTCGGATTAGATGGCAGTCTCCATGGAATATTTTTGATTTCCCAAATTTTTTATATAATAATCCCTCCTTAATTTTAATACATCTCCCTTTCTTTACCTTAAAGATTCATAACCCTTCAAATGCAAATGTGGTTGGGAGGGAGAATATTTTGTCTCATCAGTCATTTATAACTTAGTGAATAATGTGTATAATGAATTAATTTTAGAGTTTTCTAAAAATAGTTGTCGATAGTGGCGAAGTGAGATGATACAGCATCATGGCATCTGTCTGGCAAAAGGGAAAAGGACATAGAGATTTCATGCTAAAGACAAATTTTGCCTACTTCATAAATTTCAGAAGGGCTAACTCTTTGTTTAATATTCGAGTGTATGCCAAGATTAAACAAACTCTAGAGAATTCTTAAAGCTCTTGGCATCATAGAATAGTTACATTATATTAATATATTTGAGGTTTCTAGGGACTCCTTGTTCTTCAAAACTGTGTTGGAGACAAACTTAAGAATTTGATTCTTTTGATTGAATTTACCCATTTCTCACAGAGCAATGAGAAATCGATGCATTACTGCTTATATAGGTGGATTAATGACTTGAGATTTCTTAAGTTCACTGCAGTAGACCAAGAGCATTTCAGAAGTGAAAAAGCACTACTATTGCAATTATATAGTGATGTGCACATTTTGCATGTGTTCCACAACCTCATATCTGGTGTGCATCTTGTTAAAGACATTAAACTTGATAGAATAAAACAAGTGCAGTTTTAAAAAATATTTTTAAAGTTTACAAATACTATAGTGTGTTAGTAAAATAGTTGAAATTTAGATACATTTCAATGTTACCATTTTAGTGAGATCAAATCCTATATGTTAGATTTATGTAATACTTAAATGATGCTGAATTCAAGATCAAATATGACATTCAGTGTTTTATCAAAAATTCTATTTAGGCAGAATCTGGAGTTATATAAAAACAGGAAACATCCACTTTCTAACTTCTGCACTTCCCAATACTGGTAATGAAACCAGAGTTTTGAATAGTCAATATCGATTATTTGCCAAGTGACTTCATTATAATATAATCTCTCTAGAAGTGCGATTCATATTCATGAGTGGCATATAAATCTTATGCTCATATCTAATTTTATTTGCTTGTTTTCTTTGGTAATAGTGAGCTTGGGCTTCCTTTCCAAACTTCTTAAAAGGGATATATCTTTTCCTTTGACTTACTTGATTTCTTTTTAAAAAAGCTGGAATTTTTCAGTATTTAACAGATTGGTACTTTTTCATAAATTAGTGATTGTCTTTACTTGGCTACTTGTTGGTAAGATTAAGGACATATTAATGGACATAAAGACTCAATATCCCAGGTGTGTATATATGAAATCAATTGCCAATAAAATTTTTTAACAATAACCTTTTATATTTGAGATTTCTATGAAAGCAATCTGAATAACAAGTGTATTGTTTTTCCTTTTTGAAGGGCTAATATTCTATCTTCTGTTTTGCTTCTTACTTACTTGTAGAACTACTTTTAAAGTTAATTTCTAAAAATGTGTCAGCTGCCACTTTGCAAAAAGCAATTTTTTCCTGCATGAAATGTTAGTATTTTTATCTTAGACTTTATTTATTATTTATTACTTTAGCATGTATGAATGTTTGACTTTAGAAACCAAACAATCCCTACTTTCATTGTATTTCTAACTTCAATATCTTATTTTCTCCTAAAATTATATAATATTCCTTATATTATTTTGTTATTTCATATATTATCCATTATATTACTATTTTTTCTGTCTTTAATTTAAATTTATCTCCCAAATTACATTAGATTTTAATCTCCTTCAGGGTAATAACCATAACTGTTTGTCTTTGTCTCCAAGTGCCTGATACATGGTAGATATTCAATAGATGTTTATTAATAAATTAATGAATGAATGAACAAATAAATATGGTATTAGTTCTGATGGAGAGGTTAATCTAAAGAACATTAAGCCTTAGTATTTAATGTGCCAGGATCAATTCTAAATACTTGGAGTAGATGCTATTGGTGCTCTGACTATACTTTCCTTATCCATCATCATTTCAGCGAATGAGAGCTTGTCTTCCAATAGCCTTCAATGAAAGTTTTGTCAGAGGGCTGCCCTCAACATGACAGAATTCACTCAGCTGATGTGTAACTTGGGTAGGATGAGCAATTTTTTAAAACTCAAAGGCAAGAGAAATTTAAACCTTTGCGTGAAACTTCAGTACTTAATATTGTGAGAAACGCTCACAATAAAAACTGGGACACAGGACTTGAGCAGTAAAGCGAGGCCTTTATTCACGAGTCTGCAGAGCCGGGCGCACCCTCATAGCCAGGAGAATGTGCGCCCCAAGTAGACAAAGGAACCTGGTTTTATAGTCTTAGCTTCCCCACCCTAACGCAACTAGTTTCCCCTCCCCTCTCCTCCTTCCCCGTTTCTCCATGACTGGATACTCCGGAGGTACAATCTAACGCGTTCATCTAAATGCCCCTATTGTGATTTGTGAATATGCTAATGTTATCCACTCCCTTCTCAGAGATCCTTTAATTACATTTGCCCTTAAGACCCTTCAATTACATTTGCCTTTTGTTACCAATGACTTTGCTACTGGTTTGGGAGTCACTATGACCTTGTTTCTAACAATATGAACATTTTGCTTCAAAAATAGTGTTTTTAAATATAAGTAAAATAAAATGGTGTAACTGTTACAGAACGAAGGCAGATTTTCACAGCACAAATTATAGCTTGGGAAGAAAGTTGTATCTTTAGATTTTGTAAGTTTATGCAGATAACTAATATATAAAATGAGACTTCTTTATAAGTTTCCTTTGTAAAGATGGTAAAAAAATGTCCACATCCCTTAAAAATACTGGGTTATGAAAATAAATAAATATTAGAAATCTTATTAGCTGAATTGTATACCTTCCTTCTACATGGGAAGATAAAATATTCTTGGACAAGATGAATATTATCCTAGGATCACATTGAGAGCAAAATTATATGTAAGGAAAATGTGATTATATGAAACATGGGAAATTTGATGGCCTTTAGTAAAATCTCAAAATCTGTTAATACTCTAAATAAAATTGCAGTTCTTCAAAACTGAAAAATTGGTGATTAGTTTGTTAAAGAAATGTTAAATGTGACACTTAACATGCTGCAATACATGTGGGTTCTTAAGTTCATTTTGCTAACAATCATATAATGCTTGTGTATATCCTGGGAAGAAATATTACTTATGGAGTAATAAATGAAACGAGAGCTTTTACTGTGGCCACAGTACTGTGGTGGAGTTTTGTTGGATTGCTGTTTCTCAAATTGGTAACATATTTTAGATAAAGAAAGGAAGTTCCCTTACTTGAAACTGCTGTGTCATTTCTTCTTCCTTAACTGAAATTCCAACCAAGGTTCAGGAAATGCCCTAATGAGCCACTTCCTCTTTTCTTTTTCCTCTATTAAGTGGATTCCAACCAGCCCAAATTATTCATGATCACATCTTTTACTTTGGTTATCTCTTTGGCATGGTGCTTATGTTATGGAAAGAGGGATGATCCTTTGGTGCTGTTTGTAGAAGTGATAACACTGATAGAATCCAATCATTGCTGGTAGGTAACTAAACTGGCAGGTTAATCTTATGTACTTTAAAACAAATTCTGAGTGTAATCAATACCTGTTTTAGTTTGATATGTGTAGCTTGCTTATAATTATGGTTTTATTTTGATCACTAGGTATCAAAATATTAAAGTAGTCAACTGTGATTTGCTGTAATTTGGGTAAAATATATTTTAAACTCAACATCTTAATCAATGGAGAAATCATTGTTTTAGTTCATGATAACCAAAGCTATTCCTTCTTCCAGTTTAATATTCTCAAATATTTACTAAATTGAAACATGATTTAACATTTTATTGCATCTTAAGTGTTATTTTGAGTAAATATTAGTTTCTGTTTACAATTTAGCAATATATATTTCACTGGCTTTTAAATATAGAAAAATATTACTGTTCATAGCAGAAATAACAGATAGTACTTTAGTATATGTTATTTTTCCAGGGTTAAACATTCTTTTGGGTTTTTTAATGAAGATTTGGATCCAGAAAGTTTGTTTAGGAGATGTCAAGTATCCCAAAACAATAATTTTTATAGTAAGAGTTTTCAATTGTACTAATTAGAGTAGAGACTTGAGTTATTTATCTGAAAATATCACACACTTATCTGCACAAATTTATATATATATGTTTATATAAATTAATTATAATCTCATACTTTCAATATTATCCTAAAACGTTTAATCCTAAATAGACATTTTGAGAAAAATAAACCTGAGGTAATCTTTAATCAGGGAACTTATTAGTGACTTATTTACTAAAAACTTCATTTAATGTTTAAGAGACCAGAATAAACTTCACAGCTCTTCCCTGTTCAGAGACTGTGTCAACAAAACAAAATAAAACAGAATGTGGAGTTTATTGCCAAGATTATTAACACAATTTTGCTTTAATTTTATTTTAAGTGAATCTGAGCATAGCTTTATACTTTTGTGTAGCTTTTGAATTAATATTAAATGTTTTACTTTTTGGGGTGGAAGCTATCTTAAAGAAGCCAAACTTTGTGATATCCATTTTCAGAATAAAAAATTTTTTTTAAAGTTATAAAACAAATGGAACCCATAGAATTTTCATTGTATCTATTTCTTTGGTTTTGATTATTTTCAATTAATTTTTAATTTTCAGTTTCATTCCAAAGCAGTAGAATTTTGTTGAACTAAACTTGGAGCTAAAATAAAAAATAAAACAAGCTGAAAAATGATTCTTAAAATTCAAATTAATTTTAATGACTGTGACATGAGGGTTTGTTATTAAGTTCCATATACAAAAATAATTATGAGGCTTTTAAATATGATGCACATTCCTTGCATAAGTAAAATTTTTAGAAATTATGGCAATTAACACAGTAGAAGTGGAAAATAATTTTGAAAACAGTGGTTTGAATAGCTAGAAAGAAGAAATAAGGAAAGGAAAAACTGAAAAAAAGAAATATTCTTACACAATAATTTCCAATAAACTAATGAAATATGTTTCAAAGGGAAAAATTATGGCTATGGATAAAATAAGAAACATATACATGTGGAAATACAATCAATCAGTTCACAAATAAATTATATTAAATTAGCTAGACATGCCAGATTATTCATGGAGATAAATTTAATTAAGTCCTAAAGTAAAAAAAAAATTAGATTAAGCAATGGGGTGATAGCAGACCCAGAGAGGTAGTGTTTACAAATAGTAGATTGCAAATTTTATATTACTTGGCAAAACAAAGTAAGTTTATAATGCAAAATATAGTTTCTGTGTAGGTTTTACTGATTATGTCTACTAAGATCAGAAAGAAGAGTCAATGAGGCGTAGAGCAGATGTATGAAGAAAGCTGTAAGAATCACGTGTCCTCAAAAACATAATCTATGAGGGTAGAGCTTAACAGTTTTTGTAGAAAAAATGAATAACAAAAAACTAACGTACAGAGTATTTATTTTATAAAGTAATGAATTACCAGCCAGTTAAGGAATCTGTGGGTTGGGATGCAGGTGTTTGGAGGCATATCAACATTTGGCAGATGCTACTTTGCCTATGAGAACTTAGTAGGTGATAGATAATTTTGTGATTCTATTAAATTATATTTATTGGAGCTTAGAAAGCCTTGGTGACTTATTGATGAAAATAGAATGGCAGAAGAATGTATTACAGGTAATTTATGTTAAATATTAGGAAAATTGGTGGAATTGGTATTATTGAAAAGTAAAATAGTAAGATAGATTGTGGATTTCCTCAGGTGAAAGCCCTTGTTCCCAATTTTGTAATTGCTCTCAGGATACAGTGAGAGGTTGAGCTTAATGATCTTAAAGACCCATTAAGTTATTGTTTTTCTTTTTATAATATCTCTTCAGTTTTGAAAGAATAGGTGAGAATTCAAAAACAATTTAAAAGGGCAATTAAAGGAAATGAATTTAGGAAATAGGGACTGAATTTTAATAAGGATTCCCATGTCTCCTTATATTCATTCCTAAGAGTTACCATGGAAGAGTATTTCCAGATCATCCCTTGCCTTTCCTGAAACACTCCTCCTTATCCTGCATACTAGAACAGAGTGTAATTCACTTTCTAATTTCTTCCACTGGGCCAGAGAATCCTTTCATCGCAACCCCCCTCTTTGTTTCTTGTTTTTACTTCTTATTGTGTGAACATGTTTCCAATACATAAGTTCATATGCATATGAACAAATAACGTGCTGAAAGATATTTAGCTTCCTTAGTTGTATTTCCATTCAGGGAAAATTTGAGCCAGAACTTTCTGTTTAATTTTATGCTTTGTTATATCCTTTTCCCCCTTGCCAAAAGTCATTCTCTCAAATATCTTTCTTCAGTTCCCCCAAATTTAGACCAAGACCTACTACATTGAAGATCTGGCAGCTAATAATCTCAGCTAGTGTCTGTAGGGAATTTTTCAGCAGCTAAGATGTTTACACTCTCTGCTCCTTTTGATCCTGTGCAAACTGAAATGGATTTGAACCTATTAAACAATGTGAGGTCTGCAACAGTTTTGTAAACAGCATTTTTTTTTACCATCAGACTTTAAATTCTGGTAAACTTTTAGGTTTCTTAATCTTAGTCTAAGAGGCATCTAATCCTTTAGTTATACTCTCAGAGGTTTCTCTCCATTTATCCATCACTTCTCCTGTTCTGTAGCTTATTACTGTCCTTCACACATGCAAGGCACTTTTCACATGATGGATGATTTTCTTATTCCATCAGAATTATACCTACCATTAAATGTTATTCCTATAAGCATATCAATCAACCTTCTATACTTTCTCTCTGCTCTCACATTTTCAAACATCAATTGTTTTTATTGCCCCACCCCATTTTTTTTTTAGCCTTTTGAATGTTTATTGTGGACATGTTGGGGTATAGTGTTTGGCAAATCCTGAGCATATCCATTCTTAAGTGTAGAAACAAGCCAGGTATTGAATCTGCACAGTGAGATGACTATAACACCATCCTCTGGAGAATATAGAAAATGTGTGATTTTGCTTTGATCAGTCACTTAGTTAATAATTACATAAATTTTGTTAAGTTGAAGATTTATATGTGTAAAATACGTTACCTGCCAATGAACAACTGCATTTCACCAATTAATCACACTGGAAAGTGTTATAATGAAAGTATATATGAATTTGTTATGAGTCTGGGGTTTTGCAAAGTGTTCAAAGATATCATGGTTGAAGAAACTCTTGAAAAATAATTAGCTATTCTCTAAGCAGGCAAAGGGTAGCAGAAAAGCAT
Source organism: Furipterus horrens (assembly GCF_987537825.1). Taxonomy (NCBI): domain Eukaryota; kingdom Metazoa; phylum Chordata; class Mammalia; order Chiroptera; family Furipteridae; genus Furipterus; species Furipterus horrens. The sequence continues at coordinate 70,095,765 of NW_028327179.1, read as the reverse complement.
CAAACCAAAAACTAGAGTGTACGGAGTTCAGAAGTGCATGGCACATTCAGGAGTCTTTTATTAGAGCTTGGTGTCTTCACAAGGGGAATAGCATGATTTGATTGTGTTTTAGCAAGATACCTCTGGCCATTTGGAACACATAGTGGAGGGATGAAAGACTGGAGTCATTAGTTTTATGTTTTTATTGGAGAGTGTATCTGCTTTTAAGGAAATAAAGACAAGTATGTGTCTCTGGGTAATACTTTGCAAAGTGAATATACCTCTGGCAAGAACAAAAGATAACTATTTTGCTAAAAATATGGTGGACTATGTTATTTTTCATTGTAGAAATAAGCACTTAAACTGAACATGGACTGGCTCCCAAAGCAGTAGGCCAAGCAAATATTTGCAAGTGATTCACTGATTTCTTTGTGGTTGTTTGGTTTAGTGCTGATATAACACACTGTGAAATAGGAAGTCAGTTCAGCATTTTTAGCTTGTTACTAACTTGACATGTGATTTGAGTAAGTCTCTCTGTGTATCTCTTTTGTGTGTGTTTGTGTATTTGTGTATGTTTGCTGAATATTTTAAGTTAAATTCATATCTAGTGTAGTGAGTGAAGGATTGAGATCCAGACTGAGTGTGAAGAAGGGGCATGATGGTGTTCAAGTTTAGGTCTCCTGTGCCTAAATTTACATTAGATGTGGGGGCTCTCAGTTTGAAAATCCAGTTCAGAGCCTAAATGTAGGACCTCTCTCCTTCTTCCTTTGGGGTTCATGATCTCACATTTCAGACAGATTTTCAGAGCATGAAAGATAATCATGAACTACTATTTCATGTGTCTGGCTTTTCTTTCTCTGATGTTCTCTCCTGGAAACAGCCTCTGAGCATTTTGCCTTAAGACAAAACTCCCAGAGCAAAATGAAGTATAGAATGAAGTGATTCTTTGCATAATTTGGAAAGTAACCTATACTTTATTTATTTTCATAGGTCCTCTCTACTTTTTCATAATTTCTAAAAGTTATTGCCCAATTAATTACATTCCTGTTTGTTTCAACACAAAACACTTGTACTAATTTGTATCTAAGTTCAGTTATATTTAGTCCTACTGCATACATTCAGTGAAATGTATGACAAAACTTGATCATTTTGCTCCTTCTAACTTATGTTTCTAAGAGCCTATAATGTAACAAATATCTAATTAATAGTACCATATTCCTGGTTTTTCCAGCAAAGAAGAGTAGTTGATACTGCCGATTTTTTGCTTAAGATGTATTTGTCTAAAGACAAAACAAACACCACCAACAGCAACAAAATAGCAAGCAAAGATATTTCAGGATCTATTAGTTGGAAAGGATTTAGAACATAAATGCATTAGCTAAAATATTAAGTCCTCTACTGGGGAATAAATGGGAGTCAGTAAATGTTAACTACTCTGCTTGAGTAGCAGTCATCTTAGAAGACTTTTAATAATATCGATATCAGCTCTATTACATAAAATCTTTTTTCTTCACCAGTTAATAATAGCTAACATTGATTGGGCTCTCAACAGGTACTAAAAGACTTTACACATATCACCTCATTTGAGCCTGACAATACTTTTGAGGGAAAAGCTGTTATCTTTATTGTTCAAAAATGTGAGGTTTTTGAAGGATAGGCAACTTTCCCAAGGTGACCAGTGAGTAAGTGATGGAGCAGGGGCTTGTATGCTTGCTTAGACATAAGTAAATTATACAATATTTTTTTAAGCACTTTTAAATTTAACCGTTATCTGTATTGTTCTAGTTCATTCATTTTAAATAAGATCCTATCTTTGTAGCACGGAAGGAAAAATGGTTGAAGAGAGAAAGTTTGGGGAAAATCAGAAAGCACTGCTATGCTAAAAATGGTTCCTAGGCTTACATATGGATAATGAGGTCTTTGACTGTGTTACTTTTGCAAAAATAGCAGTTGTAGATGTAACAAAAGACCAGAATAGATGGCTACATTTCATAAAAGAAAGGGGCAAAGTGAAGAGACTCATTAATGTTGAAGGAGTAGATGGATAACCAGTGACAAATATCAAGTAGATTTGCTTCAGTTTGGTCATAGAAAGGTCATTGATTATTTTTGGTTAAACTGGTTCACAGAGGCCAGGTCTCCACTAAAAAAGGGAATTAATTGCTTCCATTTCCCACTAATTGCCTCAACATTTCCCTTTGCTTTGTCTTTGGAGATTTTGTCAGAGAGGCAAAAAGTCAAAAGTCAGAGTTTGATGGAGTCTACATAAAAAGGGAATCTGAGGAGACCAAATTATGGCATTTGGTATAATAATGATAATGATAGTTAGCATTTTTCCCTGGAAGTGCTGTAGATTTTTAGAGACCTTTTCAATTTTTAATCAGACCATAGGGCACATTTAAGAGAGTTCAGTGTTTTTATTTCCATCTAGAGGATTAGGCATCACAGAGAGATGAACTGACCTAGGGCAAGTCTCCTGAGATATTAATCCTGTATATTGGATTATAACCTTCTATGTTGAATTTTATCTGGAAGCTTGGACTCTTCCCCTAGGTAACATTCATTCATGCTTTCAGTTTTTAGGCTGTCTGTATGTTATTGTCTGAGATTACAACCTCTATCAATGACAGAATAATCAACCAAGAAACAGCATGAAAGGTTTTGATGTCACAACAATTGCTTAGTTTGTAAGCTATTGGTGCTCCAGCTACATCAGTTAATGAGACATTCTACTTTGTATTTGCTTAATTAACCAGTATTTGAAGTCTTGTTCAGCTCCACGCACGTCTTTTGAAATATATGAGTTTTATATTCCAGACATTTTGCTTTATTCTTTTGGAACATGAAGTGGCAATAAAGAAGGAGGAAAGAACATGTGCTCTGGATATGACAGGTCAATGTTCAATCATTTTGGCTTGTCTGATTTACTTGCAATATCTTCAGAGGCCCAATAGACAAATTCTCTTAAGGAAGTTCCAAATCTGCAGTATCAACTGTAAGAATGGTGTCGCTCTGAGAACCATAAGGATGCAGTGAGCTGAAGAAAAGAAGTTTTTGAGAGAAATAAGCAAGCAGAGAGGAAGCTATGCTGCGAATAGCCTGACTCCAGGTTCCTAGGAAAGGAGGGGGCTGTTTTATAGGGGGAAGAAAAAAGAAACGATTGAATTTAGTCGTTATCTTGCAGCTGTGAGCCTAGGGCTGTTCAAGGCCAAACGGAGCTCGGGTAGATGCACCCTACTATCATGGGAAACTCCCAGGCAGCTGCAAGCAGACAGGGGGAGTGGGGGTGGCATGGGAACTGAGACTGTCACCAACTACTCTTCTTTTCTGAAAAAACCAGAAATATAAGTTATTATTAATTAGATATTTATTACATTATAGGCTCTCAGAAACATAAATTAGAATGAGCATAGGTTTTAAAGCAAGATGGTTAAATTTCAAAACAAGCTCTGTCATAATTTTTGATCCCAGACAGTTCATGTAATTTGAAACTCAATTTCTTAATGTAAACCTGATATACTTCATTAGGTTTTACGGTTATTATATGTGAAAGTGAAAATAAAACACCTAGCTCAATGCTTGCATAGATGGGTTCCTAGAAAGTTTAGTCATATGCCTCTTAATGTTGTTATTATAAATTATAAAATTATTAAATGATAACTATTAATTGGAGCAATACCAAACATAAGATGCTAATATGAAAGAAGCTTAGTACTATATATAAAAATATTTTATTAACACTATAGTGATCACGTGTAGGGGAGGGAATAAGTATAAGTGGAAGAGGTATAGTGTGGGTAGATGGTAATGGAAAAATACAATAAAAATAAACTATTCAAAAAAAATGCTCTCACAGTTATGGTGAACTTGAGCTGGACTATCCTCCTGTGATCAGTTGCCTCTCTGCAGCAAGTCCCCTTAACCTACCTTATTAAAAGTGCTGTGCTCACATGAATTTACTTAGTAATCAGAATAGTCTTAGAAACTGAGTAGTAGTATTGCACTCATTGTAAGGATATTTATATCCTGGGAGGGAAATATTTGTCCCAAAGGCACACAGCCTGTCAGTGAGTAATTGAGGTCTAAAGCCAGGTGGACTAATTCCCAAACCTACAATCCCAATTGCTGCTCTACCAATGCTTTTGAAATATTAAACTGCAATTCAAGGTTGTCATTTGTGCAAGCTGAGAAATTAATTGCCCTCACCCTCCTTTTTAAATCAATTAAGGGAATTCTTAAAGCTTATTTTTCTTCTGACAAACATGGCTATTCATACTAAGAACAAAAAGCCATTATCAACAGAGACATCTATGTCACCAAACCCTACACTGAAATCCTCCTAAGGGTTTAAATTTAATCTCGAACAGTACAACTAGCCCATTTCCTTGTCAGGACAATATCTCAGTCCTCTAACCAAGAACTCTAAGAAACTCTATGGTTCCTTCCTGCTCACATGTTATTTTCTTTTGTCTGTCTCTCTCCCTTTCTTGCCTTATGTAGCTCTCAGGCAGGCCAAGTGAGCCTTTTCTCCCCCATGCTGAAGCTGAGGACCAGTGCAGAAGAGAGCTCCAATTATCACACTAGTTGTTCATAACTTTTTGGTTTGTTTCTCTTATAACTTAATAAAACTCCTTTCAAATATATAAACAGGGCACACCTACAAAAACAGAAAGAGCTAAGACTGTATACATGGGAAATATGGTTAGACTGTTTTGATTAACTTGACTACTCAAGTCACTCAAAAAGTAATCACTAGTTAAGCAAACCATTTTGACAGATTTTTTGGCCCATTGTGACTGCTTATTTGACTGGCTTGCCTGTCAGGTTTAAGTGGTCATATTGACTGGAGACAATCTAACTGGAAAATTTAACTTTGGAGGATGTGGGTGTCTGTATACCAGAATCTACTTTAAATAACTTTATTTGAAATCTGTGCCTATTTTCTTGGGACCAGGAAGAGAAGTTTGAAAGTGACACATTGCAGCATTTGAATTTCAAGAGTGAGATGTCTTTCCACTTGCTAGGGCTGGCAATATATTTATAGGCTACAAAACAATCACATATTCTGTGTGCACATAGGGTTCAATAAGATTGAATCTCTACCGTAACTTGGCCAAGTACTAATAAGGCATCATATTCTCTTACTCTTCTGAAGGGTTGATGATAGACATATGACAGCAAATGACTTCTCAGATATCAGGTTACTAATTCAGTCATTAGCGACTTGTGGTAAGGAAAAATTGACCTTGCTACCAGTAGTAGTCCTAAAAAAAAAAAGAGCTTGAGACCAAAGAAACACCAAAACAAAGCACAAAAAAAGCCTTTGCTGAGGCAAGAGAATCTGGTTGTCATTATTATTTGAACTGCTTTTTAAAAGCAAGCCCCTTTATATACATCCATGCTTATTTTCCTTTAGGAAATTTACTTTGAAGTGAGCTCCCAGGTTTGGGAAAGACAAAAACACCACTATAACGATAGAGATAATGCTTTATTCTCACATTTATGAGATGAATATAACAAGGTTATTGTCTGCCATAAGCACATTGTTATAAGGTTTGGCATATGTTGGTTGAGTATCCTGGTTCATTTACATTGATAATTTGAAATACCCTATTATTGATTCTGTTATTGATTGAAAGACATTCGTGAACTGCTTTATAATGCTCCTAAAATTTCAACGTTTTTGATGAAAATGTTTTGTAAATATTCAGGACTTAGATGCTATTTCATGTTTTTATTAAATAAGTTCAATGGGAAGATTGGGTCAGAGTGTCAGTAGTGAATAAAATGACACTCTTCTCAAAATAGCTTACTTAGTAATCCTAGCCTCTCTTGTGTTAGAGTTACTTAATGTATCATTCTAATTAAAATTTTTTTTGTTTGTTTAATAGAAGTAAAGAAAGCTTAGTTTAGCTTTGCTTTCAAAGTTTTTGCTTTTTAGTTAGTTATGATTGTTTTTAGCTATAAAGCCCTTTGACCTGAGTAAAAGTAAGAAGTTAAGTTAAAGCTCACAGTTGGAAGAATGCTATAGAGAGGCCATCAGGATATATACTATTCAAATATTATATGTTCTCTACTTTGTGGAATCATTAAAAAGTTCTCAATGATCATCTTAATGCTTCAAATATTTTACATATTGAAGATTACTTCCTTAGGCTATGAAAATGTATAAATTTACTTCCTGGCAACAACTCTTGCTGGTGCTTGTTGCATTGTTTGTTCTTCAGCACTAGGTATTATCATTTAAAAATATTTGTTAATTTGAATGGTAAACAGCTTCATTTGAATAATCATCCTGATGAAAAACAAAAACTCAGTAGAGAGACCAATAAGGATTTGAAATCACACTTTGCTTCAGAGCCCTTTGATCTATGCATTCATTATCTCCACTTTTTCATGTGTAGTGCATAGAGAAGAAGGCTGCTCACCTCACTGGCTTGTTGTGAGGGTTACAATGCTTCGAGCTCTGTGCCTGACATAAAGCAATCTTTCTACACTTACCAACAATGAGTGCTATTATTAACACTATGATTATTATCATAGATTTTACTTTAAAAAGAGCATCATAAAGAGATAAGCAGGGTTGGATGGGCTAATTTTTAACTTTGTGCTACATTAATAAGTTGATTAACTTCTCTGAGCCTTAGATGGTTCAGCAATAAAATGTATCAAATAGGGGATCATATCATAAGGGATCAAATAAGAGATCGCAAAAGGGATCAATGGATAAGAAAATGCTGTGTAAATTCGGTAATATTGTATAAAATACATTATTCTGTAAGTCTTATTCTTTTATTCATTTTTGTCCCTGGTTTTCATGCCAGTTGTCTGCTTTCCATATAATCTTGTGGCTGCATATTTAAAAATTCAGTTCCATTGACAGAGAAGAAACACAAACTATGACACTGATGATGGAAGTTATTAAAAGTGGAAATGTTTAAAAATCAAATTGTTCATGCCATGCATCACTTTTTTTAAGTGTTCATAACATTTATTGTATTTATTGTGCTTACTTTTATAGAATTTATATCCAACTTTGCCCAGTAGTATAGTTTGCTACTTATTTCTTAATGTCAATTTCTTGAATTTGGAGCCATATTTTATTTTATTTTATTGTATTACAGTATTCCTAATTTTTCTCCCTTTGCCCTCCTCCACCCAGCTCCACCCACCATTCCCACAGTCAATCCCCACATGGTTATACATGTTCATGGGTCACTCATAAATGTTCTTTGACTAGTCCCTGCCCAGTCACTGCCCCTTCTTTCCACCATAACCCCCTCTCTCTCCCCCTCTGGTCACTGTCAATATGTTCCATGTTTTGGTGCCTCTGGTTTTATTTTGCTTGTTTATTTTGTTCATTAGATTCCTCTTATTGGTGAGATCCTATGGTATTTGTTTATCACTGAATGGCTTATTCCACTCAGCAAAATCTTTTCTAGTTTCATCCATGATGTTACAAAAGGCAGGAGTTCCTTCTTTCTTTCTGCTGAATAGTATTCTATTGTGTAAATGTACTGCACTTTTTGGTCCACTGACACTTAGGCAGCACACTTAGGTTGTTTCCAGAACTTGGTTATTGTATATAGCACTTCTATGAACACAGGGGTGCTTAAGTTCTTTAAAATTGGTGATTATGGATTCTTAGGATATATTCCAAACAGTGGAATTGCTAGGTCAAAGGCAGTTCTGTTTTTAATTTTTTGAGAAAATGTCATACTGGTTTCCACAGTGGCTGCACCAGTCTGCATTCTCACCAACAGTGAAATAGGGTTCCCTTTTCTCCACATCCTGGCTGGCACTTGTTGTTTGTAGATTTGTTAATGATGGCCATTTGAAAGGTGTGAGGTGATAATCTCATTGTGGTTTTAATTTGCTAGCAATTTTGAACATCTCTTCATATGTATATAGGCCCTCTGTATGTCCTCCTTGGAGAAGTTGTTTGTGTTCTTTCCCCATTTTTTAATGGGATTGCTCATCTTCCTGGTGTTGAGTCACATGAGTTCTTTATATATTGTAGAGGTTAAACCCTTGCCCTATGTATCATTGGTAAATATGTTCTCCCATACAGTTGGTTCCATTTTCATTTTGATGATGATTTCTTTGGCCAAGCAGAAGCATTTTAATTTTATATAGTTCTATTTATTTATTTATTTTCCTTTATTTCCCTTGCCCTAGGAGATATATTGTCAAAAATATTGTTACATTGGATATCTGAAATTGTACTGCCAATGTTTTTCTCTAGGACTTTCATGGTGTTGTGACTTATAGTTAAAACCTTTATCCATTTTGAATTTATTCTGGTGTATGGTGTAAGTTGGCAATCTAGTTTCATTTTTTTGCATATACCAATCTAATTCTCCCAACACTATTTATTGAAGAGGATATTTTTACTTCATTGTATGCTCATGCTCCCTTTGTCAAATATTAATTGACCATAAAGAATGAATTTATTTCTAGGCTCTCTATTCTATTCCATTGATCTATGTGTCTGTTTTTATGCCAGTACCAGACTGTTAAAAGTATAAGCTGATATTAATATTATGATCTTTCCTACATTGTTTTTCTTTCTCAAAACTGCTGAGGCTATTCAAAGTCTTTTTAGATTCCATATAAATTTTTTGAAGTATATGTCCTAATTCTGTGAAACAAGGCATTGGTATTCTAATAAGAATTGCATAGGACCTATTGATTACTTTGGGTAGTATAGACATTTTAATGATGTTAATTGTTCCAATACATGAACATGGTATATATTTCAACTTATATGTATCTTCCCAATTTCTTTCTTCAGTATTCTACAGTTTTCCAAGTCTTTTACCTACTTCATTAAATCTATGCCTAGGTACTTTATTTTTCATGTTGCAATAGTAAATGGGATTTTCTCCCTATTTTCTGATAATTCATTGTTGATGTACAGAAAAGCCACCAGTTTCTGAATAGTAACATTGTATCCCACTATTTTGCAAAATTCACTTATTAGGTTGAATAGTTTATTGGTGGAGACAATAGGGTTTTCTATGTACATTTTCATTTCATCTATGAATAATGACAGTTTTACTACCTTCTTTCACCCTGGCTGGTTTGGCTCAGTGGATTGAGCGTCGGCCTGCGAGCTAAGTGTCGCTGGTTCGATCTTCCAGTCAGGGCACATCAGAGAAGGAAAACTCTGATTCCAAAAAGCCTCCGCTGCCTTGCGGCATACCTCTTCAGGGGAAAGGCTAAGGGAGTAAACCCCAACAGAAAATCCGGAGCCGGAGTCCCTAAGGCGGTTTGACGTTGTAGTCAACACCGGCAACTCCTGCGGCGCACCTGAAGCCAAGCTGTATTGACTCCGTCTTTCCCTTGGATCCTTCAGCTGCGAAGAGAGGGGGGGTCTGCTGCATGGGCAACAGCAGACCCTCCATATCACCCTGCCCAGCCTCTGTAGCTTCAGCTTCACTGGAGAGGACACTCCAGCATCATCGCAAGATGTCGATTCAACACAGGAGGAGACAGATACCGTGTCACTCCCGAGTCGGACTGCACAGCCGTTCTCAGCGGTGCAGATAGAGTCTTAAGAAGCTACACCATCGTCTCTCGAGGCTCTGTAGCTTCAGCTTCACTGGAGAGGACACTCCAGCGTCATCGCAAGATGTCGATTCAACACGGGAGGAGACAGATACCGTGTCACTCCCGAGTCGGACTGCACAACCATTCTCGGCGGTGCAGATAGACTCCTAAGAAGCTACACCATCGTCTCTCGAGACGGACGGCTGCCGATGACGATGACTACCTTCTTTCCAATTTTCTTTTTCTTGTCTAATTGCTGTGGCTAGAACGTCCAGTACTATGTTGAATAACAGTGGCAAAAGTGGACATCCATGTCTTGTCTCTGACCTTAAGGGGAAAGCTTTTATTTTTTGCCCTTTGAATGTGATGTTGACAGTAGGTTTCTCATATGTGGCCTTTATTATGTTGAGATATGCTCCCTCTATCCCCACTTTGCTGAGTGTTTTTATCATAAATGGGTATTGTACTTTATCAAATGCTATTTCAGCATCTATTGATATGATGATGTGGTTTTTGTCTTTTATCCTGTTTATGCGGGGTATTATGTTTATTGATTTGCAAATATTAAACCATCCTTGCATCCCTGGGATGAATCCCACTTGATCGTGGTGTATGATTTTTCTAATATGTTGCTGGATCCGGTTTTCCATTATTTTGTTGAGGATTTTAGCATCTATGTTCATCAGCGATATTGGCCTGTAGTTTTCTTTCTTTGTTGTGTCTTGACCTGGTTTTGGAATTAGAGTAATACTGGCTTCATAGAAGGAGTTTGGGAGTCTTATTTCTTCTTGGATTTTTGGAATAGCCTGAGAAGAATAGGAGTTAGTTCTTTCTTAAATGTTTTGTAAAATTCAACTGTGAAACCATCTGGTCTTCGGCTTTTGTGTTCCGGGAGTCTTTTGATTACTGCTCCAATTTCACTAGTTGTTATTGGTCTGTTCAGACCTTCAGTTTCTTCTTGATTCAGTTTTGGAAGATTATATGTTTCCAGAAATATGTCCATTTTATCTATGTTGTCAAATTGTAACAGAACCCCTGGACTGCTGCAATTGAAAACAAACCCACGGGCTCTTTAGTTAGGGGTCCGATTGCCTGCCGCCAGAATTACAACTCTTAATAGTTCAGTTGAGTGAAAAGAAAATTGTTTATTTAACAGTTACACATAATCTTTGCCTCCCCCCTACCAAACCTAGCCAGTGTTAGGAAGGTCAGAAACACCGTTTCCCTACTTCCCAAACATAGTTCAGCTTTACCAGCAGCTGCCAATCATTCAATCTGATTGGGGAGGTCCTTTCTGTGCTGTGGTGCCCTTCAGCTCTCAATACAAAACTGCCGGGATTCTCAGCCTCCTTGCAAACTGTCTTCTTTCTGTAAACCGTGTGGATCTCCTCTCCTTCTCCAGAGCACCCCTGCAAACACCCGCCAGTGAGGGAGACAGCCCCAGAGAGTGCCCCCCTAAAGTGTTCGCAGCTGCCTATATATCCCTGACTGCGTCCTCTGATGCAGTGGGTGTTGCCAGCAGTTCTGACCATGCACAGAACCCCATGTAGGCTCTGTGTGCTTTCCATACCGTCCCCTGGTTCAAGACTTCTCCCATCCACCTGAGGCCTTGAAAGCATCCAAGCAATTTTGCATAATGAAAGACACCAGCCAACAGCCACCAGCCTCAGGTGTGTGGAGGCATTCTGAAAGCTGCTTCCTTCTCCCTATCCCCCAGCCACAAACTCTGGGGATTTTTGGACTCCCCTGTTTCTGTAACAAAATTTGTTGCCATACAGTTGATTGTAGAAATTTCTAACAATCCTTTTTTATTTCTATGGTATCAGTTGTGATTTCTCCTCTTTCATTTCTGATTTTACTTATTTGGGTCCTCTCTCTTTTTTACTTGATGAGCCTGGTTAAAGGCTTGTCAATTTTGTTTGTTTTCAAAGAACCAACTCCTGGTTCTATTAATCTTTTGAATTGTTTGTTTAGTCTCTCTGTCACTCAATTCTCCTCTGATCTTGATGATTTCCTTCCTTCTACTCGCTCTGGGCTTTGTTTGTTGTTCTCCTAGTTCTTGTAGCTGTAGGGTTAGATTTTTTATTTGGGATTCTTCTATCCTTTTAAGGTAGGCCTGTATCGCTAAGAACTTTCCTCTCAAGACTGCTTTCACTGTATCCCATAGGTTTTGGGTTGTTGTGTGTTCATTATCATTTGTTTACAGGAACTTTTTGATTTCTTCCTTGATGTCATTGCTAACCCATTCATTATTTAACAGCATGTTATTCATCCTCCATGAGTTTGAATGTTTTTTGAGTTTTTTCCTTGAGGTTGATTTCCAATTTTAAGCCATTGTGATCTGAGAAGATGCTTGATATAATTTCAATTTTCTTGAATTTGTTGAGGCTTGTTTTGAATTTGTTGAGGCCATGTGGTCTATCTTTGAAAATGTTCCATGTGTACTTGAAAAGAATGTATAATTTGCTTCTTTGGGGTGAAAGTTTTATATATATCAGTTAAGTCCATGTGGTTTAGTGTGTTGTTCAATGCCTGTATATTCTTGGTGTTTCTTTGCTTCAAACTTCTGTCTATTGTTGATAATGCACTGTTAAAGTCCCCTACTATGAGTGTGTTGCTGTCTATATCCTTCCTGAAATCTTTCAAAATTTTCCTTACATATTTGGGTGCTCCTATGTTGGGTGCATATATGTTTACCAGGGTTATGTCTTCTTTATGGATTGTCCCTTAAGTATTATGAAATGTCCTTCTTTGTCTCTTTTTATGGCCTTTGCTGTGAAATATGTTTTGTCTGATATGAGTATTGCTACCCACCTTTTTTTCATGTCCATTTGCTTGAAATACTTTTTTCCATCCCTTCACTTTCAGTCTGTGTAGATCTTTTGTTCTAAGGTGGGTCTCTTGAAGACAGCATATATGTGGGTCATGCTTTCTAATCCATTCAGCTACCCTATGTCTTTTCATTGGTGCATTTAAACCATTTACATTTAAGGTTATTATTGATAGGTACTTATTCATTGTCATTTTTCCCCTTTGTACTTGTGTTCCTCTCTGTCTCTCTCTGTTTATTCATCTTCTTAAAGTAGACCCTTTAGCATCTCTTGCAATGCTGGTTTGGTGGAGATGTATTCTCTTAGCTTTCTTTTGTCTTGGAAACTCCTTATTTCACCTTCAATTTCAAATAACAGCCTTGCTGGGTAGAGTATTTTTGGTTGTAGGGCTTTGTTTTTTATTGCTTGGAATATTTTTGGCCATTCTCTTCTGACTTGTAGTGTTTCTGTTGAGAGATATGACGATAGCCTTATTGGAGCTTCCTTGTATGTTATTGGCTGTTTCTTTCTTGCTCCTTTTAGGATTTTCTCTTTGTCTTTCAATATTCTCATTTTAATTATGATGTGTCTTGAAGTGGACCTGTTGGGGCTCACCTTCACTGGGACCTTCTGTGCTTCCTGAACTTGCATGACTTTTTCTTTCATCAAGTTAGGGAATTTTTCTGTCATTAGTTTTTCAAACAGGTTTTCTATCCCTTGGTCCTCTTCTTCTCCTTCTGGTATTCCTATTATATGGATATTATTTCGTTTCATTTTGTCCTGCAGCTCTCTTAAATCCTCTTCATTTTTTTTCAGTCTCTTTTCATTTTGTTGCGCTGTCTGGGAATTTTTTTTTACGTTGTCCTCCAGCTCACTGATCTGATTTTCTGCTTCCTCTAGCCTGCTTTTAATTCCTTCTACTGTATTCTTCAATTCAGAAATTGTATTCTTCATTTCCTCCTGACTCTTATTGATAGCTTCTATGTCCTTCTTCATGCTGGTGTAATTCTCAGTAAGTTTATTGTAATTTCCCTGGAGTTCCTTGTAGTTTTCCTGGATTTCTTTGTAGTTTTCTTTGAGCTTGCTTATCTCATTGAGCTTCCCTATAATCCATGTTTTGAATTCCATGTCTGATAGTTTACTTTCCTCTGTTTCATTTAGCACTACTTCTGGGTATTCCTTCTTTCTTTTCGCTGAGGGGTTGTTTCCCTATCTCCCCATTTTTGTGACCCTTCTTGTTTGTTGCTGCTTCTTAGATTAATCTGCACTTCCTGGATCTGCCCCTGGTGGCATCAGATCATGTACAAGTCTGGGTCTAGGCAGCCTGTTGGAGACCACCAGAGATCTACTGCTTGTCTGTCTCCTTTAGTTGTTAATCTATTCAATCTGTGATCAGCTGTCAGGCTTAGGCACCAAGGGTGGGGCAGATTAATTCATGTTGTCAGAACTATTGCTTCCCCTCATGCTGATGCCACTTGGAGGGGAGTGGTTTACCTGCTGTATGGGGAATGAGTCAGCACTGGGACCTGGTTGGCTAGTCTGTCTGTTCTCTCCTCAAGCCACTGCCCCAAATTCTCCCCAAGCATCTCTAGTCATCTCTGACCTCCCTCTGCTTGAGCCCAGGGTAAGTGGGTGCAAAATATTTTCGTACATGGTTCACTTAAGAGCTCTTTTTCTCCAGTTGTTTCTTTCAAGTCAGCAAAAAAAACCCTGTGGCTTTTTGCTTTTTGCAGCTGGGTGCTATTTTACTTCCTGTTCTGTTGCTGTAGGCTGGGAAGCCCAGCTGGGGGGTTAGACCCTGCCCTTCTCAGGGGGAACCCCTGGCTGCTGAGCTATTTTTCAGTCCCTTAATCTGCCACCCATGGGAGCCCAGCCAGCTCTTTCATGTCTCCACACTTCCTACTGCTCATGTGATGAAGCGGCCTTTTCTGTCTCACCATGGTTATAAGACTTCTCTCCATCCAGGTAGTGTTCAGTTGGTTACTCCAGATGATATCTCCACAATTAAGTCTTAAGTCCAGATTGGTCCTGGGAGGAGGTTAGTGTAGCTAACCCTTACTCCTCTGCCATATTGGATCCCTTAAATTTTGCCATTTTAATTATGATGTGTCTTGGAGTGGGTGTCTTTGGATTATTCTTGATTGCAACCCCCTTTGCTTCCAGGGCTTGTGTGACTTTTTCCCTCACCAAATTAAGAAAGTTTTCTCTCATTACTTTTTCAAACAAGTTTTCTATCTCTTGTCCCTTTTCTTCTCCTTCTGGTATCCCTGTGATGCGAGTATTATTGTTTCATGTTGTCCTGCTTTTCCCTTAAATTATCTTCGTTCTTTTTGAGTCTTTGTTTGTTTGTTTTGTTTTTTTCTCTTGCTCTATCTGGTTGTTTTTTTTTTTTTTTCTTTTTTTTCTACCTTGTCCTCTAATTGCTGTTTCAATGCTGTGCTTTATCTTCCCTGCTTTTAATGTTTTTACTGTATTCATCTTTTCAGATATTGTACTTTTTGTTTCTTCCTGGCTCTTATTAATAATTCCTATGTCTTTTTTCATGCTGATGCAGTTTCGCCTAAGTTCCTTATAGCCACCATAGAGTTACTTGAAATTCTCACTGAGCTCCTTGAGCATTATTACTACCATTATTTGGAACTCCATATCTGATAGATTGCTCACCTCATTTCATTTAGCACTCTTCCTGAGGATTTCTTCTTTACTTTTGATCGAGGGTTAGTTCTTTGTATCCCCATTTTAGTTGCTCTTTTTACTCTTTCCTGCATATTAGATTGATGTTATTTGATTCCCTGTCTTTGTAGGGTGGCCTTCTGTGATAGGAGACCTATGGGACTCAGTTGTACAGTCTCCTTAATATCCTGAGTTGGATTCTCTTGGATGTCATTTGTGCCATTCATTTGGACTTTCTTGTTATAGTTGGGTTTTGGTTATTTTTGGGTCATCCTTTGGTGCGTTCTTTCCTCCACTTGACTGACTGAGAGTCACACCACCCACCATGTCTTCTATGCTGTTGTACAGGTGCTGCCAGAACAAAACAAACAAAACAAGGAAAAAACACACCAGCAAAATTAACCTGCAACAACTACCATACTATCAAAAACAAATAAGTAAATATTTAATAATGTGGAAAAATTAAGATTATGATAAGGAAAAAATGAATATGAGGTGACTAATGGGAAAAATTATTTTGAGTGGGTCGAGTGAGGAGAAATAATAAGAGTAAGGGAAGAAAATTTACATAGTAAGTAAAAATGGGAGAGAAGAATGCTAAATGGAGTAAGAAAAGGGAAGAGAATAATATAGTTTAAAAATCTTTTTAAAATAGTAAAAAATAGGACCTAAATGAAGAAAAACACCCAGCACAGAAATATCAGTGACAATTGAGTGAAGATAAAGGTGGAAAGGGAATAAGAAGGAAAAAAAAGAATGAAAAAATTGTGAGATGTGTAAAGGTAAAAAAAATGTTTTGAGAGGATAGAGGAAGAATAAGTGATAAGAATGAGGAATAAAACCAGGCTAAGAGAATGAAAAAAATGAAATTTAAAATGAAAGAAAAAAAAGGCAGAAGGAAAGCAAAATGGAGTAAAAGAGGGGAACAGGAAAACTCGAGATTTGAAATACAAAAATAGAAGATTAAAATAGAAGAAATGCAACAACCACCATCAAATCAACAACCAACAAGCAAAGATTAATGAAGGTGGAGAGAATAAGAATATTATAAGAAAGGGAAAAAAATGTGAGATGACTAATCATGAGAAAAGAATGGTTTTGAGAGACTTAAGGGAGGAGAAATAGTAAGAGTGTGGAATAGAAACTAGGCATAGAAAAGGAAAAATAAAATTAAAAGAAATAAGAAAAGTAAGGAAGGTGGCAAAAAGGAGTAAGAGAAGCAAGGAGTAAAATAAGATTTGAAATAAACTAAAATATAAAATAGTAAAATAGGAACAAACTTGAAGAAAATGGAAAAAAAAAGTTAAAAAGATATGCAGGTGAAAAAATAATTAAAATAATGAAGAAGACCATGGTGAGATTCTTCTCCACAGAGCCCAGTGTTTGCTACTGTTTTTTCTTCCTGGATCTTCCCCTGGTAATGTCAGATGGTGTCCTAGTCTTGCCCTAGCAGCCTGTCTGAAACTACAAGTAATCCACAGTCTCTGGCTCTCTCCTTCAGGCTGGCTGATCCCTATTGTTCTGCCCTGTGTTGGTTTTCCATCAGCACAAGGTCCAGGAGTGGTTCATTTAATGTCTGAGAACACTGCCAGTACCACCTCCACCTGACTCCAGAGGGGGTCTCTGGTGTGTTTGGGAGGTTGGAATTCCTGAATCACCCCCAGAAGGCACTGTTCAGTCTTCAGGGAAGATTGTAGAAGTGTTTCCCCACCCCCTGCCCCTTGTCTTGGTCTGTCCCAGATTATTTTCAGTAATGTATAGTTTATGATGAATTAGCTGTCCATTTCCTATGAGGGGTCAATCTGTGTAAAAGGGGCAGCTCTTTCCTGCTTCACACTGATGGCAGCTTTGTATAAGAGCTGAGGCTGGGTGAGGCCCTGAACACTCCTTGTTGCACCTGCCTCTAATCTCTCTGTTCTGCTGGTTTTGATGAATCAGGGCCTGAGGAACCAGTACAGCTCGTAGCATCTGATAGAAGTTCAGAAAGAGCCATTTTAGAACTTCTTCTTTTCCCTGTGGATATGCAATGAACACGAGGTTCCTGAGCCTGGCCTCACTGATCTCCAGAGCCTGCAATCCCATAGTTGGGGCTTGGGCTTGCCTGCCTGTGAAGGGACCTGACTAGCTACAACAAATCTCAGGCATTTGGTTCCTGGCCATCTAGTCCCCAGACTGCTACTCTCACAGGACATTCAGGTCCAAACTTTCCACTCTGCTGAGCCCCCTCCTTGGCAGCCATGCCACAATGGGTCCCACAATCCCTTCACCATGACACTTTCTGTTATTCCTGTGCATATAGACTCAGTGGGACCAAACTGCACTTTCACTCTGGCTTCTTTATTTCTTTCTTTTTTTTTAAAGATATATATTTATTTATTTTTAGAAAGGGGAAGGAAAGGAGAAAGAGAGAGAGAGAGAAATATCAATGTGTGGTTGCCTCTTGCATACGCCCAACTAGGGACCTGGCCTGCAACCCAGACATGGGCCCTGACTGGGAATCAAACTAGTGACCGTTTGGTTCATAGGCCAGTGCTCAATCAACTGAGCCGCAGAAGCCAGGGCTTATTCTGGTTTCATTGTTGGCAGAGCTTCTGTGCATATGTGTGTGAGTACAGGTTCCATGCCTGATCTTGCTTCAGCTTTCCTTTTAAAAGAGTCTCTATGTGGCCCCCACAGTGCAGCACCAAGCCCCATACCAGTTCTCTGCACACTCTATTTTCCCCCAAAGCAAAAAAAATCTCTCTTGGTTAGGGTTGTCTACAGCCTGCAAGTGCCTCCTACAGTTTTAGGAAATAGAGTTTCTCTCTGGAAATCTCCCAGTTGGTACCGCAGCTATGGACATGTTGGTCACTGTGTTTGTGTAGCCTATGTCTCCCAGAATTTGTATAACATTCCAGGTCTCTTCCAATTAGGGTTGGTGGGTTCCCTCTGTGGGACCAGGACCTCCTTCAGGAGGGGAGGGAGTCACTAAGCTGTGTTTGTCTGATCTTTCCTCCGTTGCAGGCTCCATGCTCAGGGCATTTCCCCCTCAACTTATAAAATTTCTTACTGGATAGTGCAAAGCATCCTCTGTACTCCTTGGTTTCAAAAATTCAGATAATCTGAGATATAGTTGACTAGTCAGGTCACTTGTTAGAAGATCAGCCAAGAGTCCATGCTTGGGGCACAAGCAGTGAGCTCAGCTTCTACTTACTTGACTGCCATCTTCTGAATCCCTGGTTTTTTTTTTTTATTAAGTCTCATGAAAACATCATATTTTAAGTTAAAAAAAGGCCACTATCTTTTCACTGTAAAATATTCTCCAAACAGTAAGAAGAGGATTAAAACCATGTTTGATGCTCCACTTTTTGGAGATAATTTCCCATAACGAAGAGGGAGCCAAAAGACAAGTATATATTGCCAGTAAATCTTTTATGGTAGAATTTCTGCCACCACCAAACAAGTGGTCAATGTTAACAAGCATATGTATTTATGAGAATTTTGAGTGGTTTCCTAAGGCAGAGTGTTAGTGAGCAATAAAAAAGGATAAAAATGTAAAAGTCAGTGGAGGGTAGGTTGTGTAGCACATTGTTTCCCAGGGTTAGGAACTTTCAGAGGATGAGCCAATGTCCTGGGGCTGGGACCACAGCTGTCAGCCTTCTACTTCTCTTGCTCTTTCATGCTTTGTACTTTCTATTTGGTCTGAATGAGTCTTCTAATCCATTTGTTAATCAATTTTCTCACCCTTTGGTCTTTGTTCCCGTCCACATCCAGCCTTTACTCCACTCATTTCAGTCATTTTTTGCCCCATTGATTTTCTATTATATCTATTATTGACCAGTACAGCCTGTTAGCTCAGCCTCCAAACAGCTGTCACAGAAAAAAGTCCAGGAGAATATGCAGATTGAGGCCTTTACAACTTAGTGATCTTCAGTCTTGGCTGGATCTCCCACTTCTCTTTCATGCCATTTAGTAAATTTTGTACATTTTATTTATCTAATTAGAAATTACACTTCATCACCTCTGCCCACAAAGTCAGCAGATGAATTTACCTACAACTTTACTGAGAAACTCTAACTAAAGAAGAAGAAATTTCAAATCTCTTCCCAGAAATCTAAAAATATTCTTATTAAAGCATGTTTCTTTTTTTCCTGTTTCATAGAAAAAGAATGTTTTTGCCAAAATAGATCCCACTCAACATCTGTTTTCTGAGTCACCTAATCAGTCATTCTTTCTTCCTTATATCTACTACTTCTCCTTAATTAAATGTTACCCTCTACATGTAAACATGGCGATGTATCTCCACTTATACACACACTTGCAAACACACAAACACTCCCATTTATTAACCCTAGAGCCAACTATAATAGTTAAAGTCCCCTTAGATTACTCTTTTTATGCTTAAGCATTCTGAAATTTTTAAAGCTGATTTAGAGTGCAAACTCTGGATTTAGACTTTTTAGGTTTAAATTTTGGCACTACTAGCTCTGTATCCTTTGGAATATTACTTACCTCCTCTTTGACTAATTGTTTTCATCACTGAAGTTGGGATGAGAATAGTTCTTACTGCACAGGATTGGTGGGAATATTAAAAATTAATATATGTAAAATGTTTGGAATAGTTTTGTCACGTAGTAAGCATCAATATGTGGTAGTATTATTATTTGGTTTTGTTCTAATTCACTCATTTGTTTATTTTAAAAGTATTTATTGAGAACCTATGATGTACTTGGTGCTATGTGCAATATTGGATGTCTAATTATAAGTGAAAGGGAAAAAAAATCTTTGTCCTAAAACAGCTTAGAATGCAGTCAAAACATAGGTAATAAATAATGACATGAATAACTAGTTAGAAAAATGCCAACACTATAAAGGATTTCTAAATGGCAAATATTAAGGAAATCATTTAAATAAAGTGATCAGGATGCTTTAAAATCAAGTCTTGAGAGATGAGAAGGCAGTCCTTTAAAAAATCCAAGAAAAGATAAACATTCCAGGTAGGAATAAAAGTATGTCTGCGGGCTCTAGGGATAGGAGGAGATAGTGCTTAGCTTACTACAATTTTATTCTAGATAAAATGAGAAGAGATTGAAAGATTTTAAGCAGGAGAGAGAATAATCCATTTTATGATTTTTTAAGTTTATTCTGAAGGTATATGAAGAATGGTTGAGGAGAGCAATGAAGAAAGCTGGAAGAACAGTAGAAGAGGACTCTCAGTTAGGGATGATGGTGGCTTGGACTAGAGCTCTGGCAGTAAAGATAAAAATAGGTTTATTTGAGATACTTTTGAGATCTAGCATGTACAGGGTTGATAATATGTTGTGGTTAAGGACAGTGGAAAATCCAAGGAGGACTGCTCAGTTTCTGATTTGAGAAATTGGATGAATAATGATGCCATTACCTAAGACTGGGGAAAAACAGGTTTGGGGGGTATTTAGATATGTAAACTTTACATTTTGAGATATTTGTAAGTTATCTCTATCTTTGTGTCCCACTCTGGCTTTATCCCCTCTCCCTCATAAATAGATGATAGATAGATAGATAGATGATAGATAGATAGATAGATAGATGTTAGATATAAATAGATATAGCTGGACCTACAGAGAGAGAAAATTTAGGATTTATGTTCTGTTAGTATGTAAATGGCATTTATAACTGTGGGAATAGATGATATCATCTACATAGACAAGAGGAGAAGGTGCCTAGTGTGAAGTCTTGTGGCATCTCCAATTCACTTCTCAAGTCACTGCATTCTGGGGTCCATACTCATAGGCCATCTGAAACAGAAATGAAAACTTAAGGGTCAGGGATGTTGGTAGTATTTGAAATCATGATAACAGATGCTTCCTCTGAGAGTATATAGAGAGAAGAAAAAGTGCCTAGTGCTGAACCCTGAGGTCTTCTCATTTACAGTTTACAATGTACTTCTTGTCCCTGAAGAGTGACTTCCCTTCTCACTTAAGTCTCTGAGATCATTCTCATGAGGAACAACAGTGACCCAATTATTTCCCAGTCTGCCAGCAATATCTTCCGCTTTTTCTCTTTCCTCATCCTTGACTTCCAGCCAAGATGGAGGCTTAGACTGACACTCTGTCTCCTTCCACAACTAAAGTAGGAATACAACTACCTCAAAACCAAAGATAACCAGAAATTCCAGAAAATAAAACTACGTGGAAGCCCAACATATGCAGTTATAAACCAGCGGTGCTCGTCTGGATGGGTAGGAAGGGGGAAATCGGAATCAGGGTGGAAAGGTCGGGCTGTGCTGTCCGCGGTAGCAGCGGGGATAGTGGCAGGACTGCAAGAAACACCAGGGGAGCAATCCCAGCTGCAGTCGAGACCCAGCAGCTTGTGATTCCAATGCTGGGGAAGGCAGACCCCCCATTGCCTTAGATGGTGAGGGCATGGGGAAGAAGCCTCCCAGTCTCTCAGCTGAGAGTAGCAGCAGGAATCCATCTTAGGCCCCCACCCCCACACAGTGCCACAGAGCAGTGAAAAAAGTCTCTGGTTGCCAGGTAGTGACGAGTGCACAGGGCGCCGTCCCCTACAGCCCACCCAGGAAACAAAGGTAAACAGGAAAGTGACAGGATGAAACAGACCATGGTTGAAATCCCCGTGATGCAGCACACCAGGCAACAGATGAGGGACCTAACCGATGAGCAAATAAGAAATATTTCCGAGGCTCAGTTCAGAGCTATAGTCATAAGGTGGCTTGCAAAATTAATAAAAGATTTGGAACAAGACGGGGAAGGAATGAAAAAGCTAGTCTCACTGAAATGAATGAAAACACATATGAGACAAGTGGTGAGGAAATGAAAACCAGAGATCAAATCAACAAAACGGAACATAGGGAAGGAACAAACAATCAACAGTGAAGAAAGAGGAAACAAAAAGGAAAGAACATGAGGAAAGGCTCAAAAATCTCTGGGGCAGCTATAAGTGAATGAACATTTGGATTATAGAATTGCCAGAGGGCGAAGAAGAAGAACTAGAAATTGAAAAATTATGTGAAAAAATAATGAAACAGAACTTCCTGAACTTTGGGAAAAAAATAGACTTACAGGTCCTGGAAGCACAGAGAGTTCCAGAAAAACTGAACCAAGGGAGAACCACTCCAAGACACATAATCAAATTAAAGATAAAGAGAGAATCTTAAAAGCAGCAAGAGAGAAGAAAAGAATTATGTACAAAGGGGTCCCAATTAGACTATCAGCTGATTTCTCAAAGGAGACCCTGCAGGCAAGAAGGAACTGGCAAGAAATATTCAAAGTAATGAAAATAAAAAACCCACAGCTACAAATACTCTATCTAGTGAAACTGTCATTCAGAATATCTAGTGCAACTGTCATTCAGAATAGAAGGGTAGAGAAAGTGCTTCCAGGACAAAGTAAAACCAAAGGAGTTCATTAGATCCAAACCACTATTATATGAGATGTTAAAGGGACTGGTTTAGAAGAAGGAGGATTGAAATTATGAATATTAAAATGAAAACTGTATCACAACAACCAATAACAGAAGCTAGAAAATTGAAACAAAGGCAAACTAAATAGGCAACAAGAGTGGAAAAAGAATTATAGGTATGGGGAACATATTGGGGGGAGGTCAGCAGGGAGGGGAAAGAGGGAAAGGGAGGGAGATGGTGCAAGAATTAGGAAGCATAGTAGGAGGGAATGTAGTAGATAGGAAGAGGTTGAGAAGAACTATATGCACAACCAATAGACATGGACTAAAAGGGGGGAACAGCTGGAGGGAGGGGGGTCACTGGGTAGAGGGGAGCAGAGGGTAAAGAAATTGGGACAACTGTAACAGTATAGTCAATAAAACATATTAAAAAAATGTCCATCCACTCCTTATTTTGGCAAATACCATCTTCTCTACTACTCCTTCTTTCAGATGGAAACATCATATATGACTACCTCTTCCCCTTTATTACTTGTATAAATCAATCAGAAGTCCTACACATATTCTTATTTAATTCTATATTAGGAGTAATATCTCACCTATCTTTTTAGTAATAAATACTATTGCCTTATGTTGGGCCCTCTATTTCTCCTCTCCTGTAATATTACTGAAAACTCTTAAATGTTCTTTTTGTGCCTGGTCTGTTTTTTCCATAATTCAGTCTCCATATTGTTATCTGAGGGATATTTCTAAAATACTAGTTGGTTATGTTACTACCCTGCTAAAAGCCTTTTATGGCACATCAGGGCTACAAACTTAGGGTGATATTTATTTCTCTTTATGAACTTGGCTTCAGTTTAGTTTTCTATTTTCATCTGTCCTCACCTATACTTTCTTCAGATCATACTGAGAAAGAAATGAAAATAAAGAAAGAAGAAAAGAGAAAGGAAGAAAGAACATTTTGTTTTTTATATCTTCTATTGCTGGAGCATTTAATAACATTGTGAAGTTAATTAATGGTGTTAGATTTAGGAACCTGACCTCATTTAGAACTTAGCTCAGATGACTTCAGCTATGATAAAGAATTCCCATACTACCAACATTTCAATGCAGGGAGTTTCTTAAAAGCCACCAGCAAAATTCCTAAAAGAATGAGAAAATAAAAATTGGAATTAAGTTAGAAATGAGTATATATTAGTTCTCTCTCATTGCTGTAATAAAAATTCACAAACTTAGATACTTAAAAAACACACATTTATTATCTTATAGTTTTAGAGAAGTCTGAAATTATTTTCACTAAACTAAAATCAAAGTACCATCAGGGCTTAGTTTATATCTGGAGGCTGCATGGGGAGAATCTGATCCCTTGTCTTTTCCAGCTTTTAGAGGCTGCTTGCATTTTCTGGATCAGTGTTTATCACTGTGATATCTACTTCCAGAGTCATAGCTCCTTCTGTTGCGTTCTGACCCTCCTGTCTCCCTCTTATAAGGGTATGCCCTTGACATTACATTGGCCCTTTCAGAAAATTTGAAATAACCTCCCTATCTAAAACTCCTTATTTTAATCAACCCATAAATTCCCTTTTATAATGTAAGTTTACATGTCCATAGTTCTGGGGATTAATATGTAGATATCTTTGGTGAGGAAGGCAATATTTTATGTAACACAAAATAATTATAAATAATTGATAAATGTTTAAAAGGCTAAAATATATTTTCTAATAAATTTTCTTTTTTTCCTTTTAGTTTTCAATGAAAAAAGTTTTATTTTAATTAGTTAGTCTACTAAAATTAAAATGGAAAATAGAATACTGGATCATCTCTGAAGTAACAATAAAATATTTTCCACATATTTCAAAGCTACAATATTAAGTACCACATTGATTTTTTCTTTATTTTTTAAAAGTAATTGACACAAAAGAAAGTTCTTACAAGGGACTTTTTGCTACTTTTTTTCCTTTCTATTGAGTTTATTGGGGTGACTCTGGTTAACAAAATTATACAGGTTTCATGTGCACAATTTTATAACACATCATCTGTACAATGCATTGTGTGTTCACCACCCCAGATCAGGTCTCCATCCATCACCATGTATTTCCCCTATACCCTTCTATACCCTCATCCACTTTCCCTCACCTCCCACTCCTGGGGCAATCACCACATTGTTGTCTGTGTCTATGAGTTCTCTCTCTCTCTCTCTCCTTCTCTCTCTCTCTCTCTCTCTCTCTCTCTCTCTCTGTTCAATTCCTCTACATCCCCCTCTTATCCCCTCACCCCTTGACAGGTGTCAGCCTGCTCTCTATCTATTAGTCTCTATTTTGTTGTTAGTGCATTTTGTTCATTAGATTCCACATATGAGTGAAATAATATGGTACAGTATTCCCTCACTTATTGCAGGTATTATGTTCTAGACCCCCCTGCAAAGTAAGAACCTTACATTTATTCTATGCTCTTAAACCTACGTAACTTTAACAACACATGTATAAAGTACCGAAAAATCCCATGATATAGTGAAAAATCCATGATAAATAATTAAATATAATATTTTTAAAAATCCCGTGATACAGGGAGGCCGCGATGAGAGAACCGCGATAAAGAGAGGGACTACTGTGCTTATCTTTCTCTAACTGGCTTATTTCACTTAGCATAATGCTTTCCAGGCCCATCCATGATGTTTCAAAGGGTAAGAATTCATTCTTTTGTATAACGAAGTAGTATTCCATTGTATAAATGTACCACAGTTTTTTATCCAATCATCTACTGATGGACACTTGGACTGCTTCCAAATTTTAGCTACTGTAAATAATGCTGCAATGAACATAGGTGTGCATATCTTTTCTCAAGTTACTCTTTTGAAATGTTTCTTTGGATATACTCCCAGGAGTGAAATCTCTGGGCCATAAAGTTCTGTTTTTAATTTTTTGAGGTAAGTTCATCCTGCTTTCTACAGTGGTTACACCAATCTGCATTCTCAATAACTGCATAAGAGTTTCCTTTTGTCCACATCCTCTCCAGCACTTGTTTGTTGATTTCTTGACTATAGGTATTTTAACAGGAGTAAGAGGATATCTTACTGTGGTTTTAATTTGCATTTCTCTGGTGATTAGTGACATTGAGCATCTGTTTATATGTCAATTGGCCATCTCTATGTCCTCTTTGGAGAAGTATCTATTCAGGACTTTTGCCTGTTTTTAAAATTGGATTGTTTATTTTTTGGTGTTGAGTTTTATAAGGTCTTTATAGATTTTGGATATTGACCCATTATCAGATGTATTGATGAATACGTTCTTCCATTTAATGGGTTGTCTTTTCATTTTGTTGATAATTTCCTTTGCTATCCAAAAAGCATTTTAGTTTGATATAGTACCATCTGTTTGTTTTGTTTGTTTGTTTGTTTGTTTGTGTGTGTGCCTTGACCAAGGAGACATATCATAAAAAAAATATTGCAACATGAAATCTTGATATTTTACAGCCTATGTTTTCTTCTAGGAATTTTATGGTTTCAAGTCTAACATTTAAGTCTAATTAATTTTGACTTTATTCTTTTTTTTTTTTTAATTTTTTTATTTTGGTTTTTCAATTACAGTTGTCCCCTTTTCCCCCAATTTCTCTCCCCCACCCAACCCACGCCCTCTCCCACAATCATATCCCTCCCCGTTGTCCATGTCCATGAGTCTTTCATACAGGCTCTTTAATTAATCCCTTCCCTTACTTATCCCCCTTCTCTCCCTCTCCCCTCCCCCCTATTGACTGCTATTCTGCTCTTTGTTCTATTTAGTTCCTTTGTTTGTGTTGTTCTTTAGTTTCCTGTATTAGGTGATATCATATGGTATTTTTCTTTCTTTGCCTGGCTTATTTCACTAAGCATAATTCTCTCTAGTTCCATCCATGTTGTTGCAAATGGCAGGAGTTCCTTCTTTCTTTCTGCTACATAGTATTCCATTCTGTAAATGTACCACAGTTTTTTGATCCACTCATCTACAGATGGGCACTTAGGTGGTTTCCAGCACTTAGCTATTGTAAACAGTGCTGCAATGAACATAGGGGTGCATAAGTTCTTTTGAATTGGGGTTTCAAGATTCTTCGGGTATAATCCTAGTAGTGGAGTCATTGGTTCAAAAGGCAGTTCCATTTTTAATCTTTTGAGGTAATTCCATACTGTTCTCCATAGTGGCTGCACCAGTCTGCATTCCCACCAACAGTGCAGTAGGGTTCCTGTTTCTCCACATCCTCGCCAGCACTTGTTGCTTGTTGATTTGTTGATGATGACCATTCTGACTGGTGTAAAATGGTATCTCATTGTGGTTTTTATTTGCATCTCCCTGAAGGCTAATGATGTTGAGCATTTTTTCATGTGTCTATGGACCTTCTGTATGTCCTCTTCGGAGAAGTGTTTGTTCAGGTCCCTTGCCCATTTTTTAATTGCGTTGTTTGTTTTCTTGATGTTGAGTCGTATCAGCTCTTTATATATTTTGGAAATCAGTCCCCTGTCTGTGATGTCATTGGCAAATATGTTTTCCCATATGGATGGTTTCCTTTTCATCTTGCTGATGTTTTCTTTTGCTGAGCAGAAACTCTTCAGTTTGATGTAATCCCATTTATTTATTTTTTCCTTTATTTCTCTTGCTTTAGGAGATGTATCCGTGAAGAGATTGTTACGTGAGATATCTGATATTTTCTTGCCTATGTTTTCCTCTAGGACTTTTATGGTGTCACGGCTTACATTTAAGTCTTTGATCCATCTTGAGTTTATTCTCATGTGTGGTGTAAGTTGGTGGTCTAGTTTCATTTTTTTGCAGGTCCCTATCCAGTTCTCCCAGCACCATTTGTTAAAGAGGCTCTTCTCACTCCATTTTATGTTCCTTCCTCCTTTATCAAAGATTAGTTGACCATAGAGGCCTGGGCTTATTTCTGGACTCTCTATTCTGTTCCACTGATCTATATGTCTGTTCTTATGCCAGTATCATACTGTTTTGATTACAGTGGCTTTGTAGTATTGTTTGATATCTGGTGTTGTGATTCCTCCTGCTGTGTTCTTCTGTCTCAAGATTGCTTTTGCTATTCGGGGTCTTTTTTGGTTCCATATGAATTTATGGAGTATTTGTTCTAGGTCTGTGAAATATGTCATTGGTATTTTAATAGGGATTGCATTGAATTTGTAAATTGCTTTGGGTAGTATGGCCATTTTGATGATGTTGATTCTTCCCATTGAAGAACATGGTATTTGCTTCCATTTATTTGTTTCTTCCTTAATTTCTTTCTTCAATGTTATGTAATTTTCAGAGTACAGGTCTTTTATCTCTTTGGTTAAGTTTACTCCTAGGTACTTTATTTTTCTTGTTGCTATAGTAAATGGTATTTTCTTTTTTGTCTCTGTCTCTGCTATTTTATTGTTGGTGTACAGAAATGCCTTAGATTTATGTATATTTATTTTGTACCCTGCGATTTTGCCAAATTCACTTATTATATTGAGAAGTCTTTTAGTGGAGTTTATAGGATTTTCTAGGTATACTATCATGTCATCTGCATATAATGAAAGTTTCACTTCCTCTTTCCCAATTTGGATGCCTTTTATTTCTTTGTCTTGTCTGATTGCTGTGGCTAGGACTTCCAACACTATGTTGAAAAGGAGTGGAGAGAGTGGACAACCTTGTCTAGTTCCTGAGTTCAGGGGGAATGCTTTCAGTTTTTGTCCATTGAGTATGATGTTGGCCTCAGGCTTCTCATATATAGCCTTAATTATGTTAAGATATGCTCCCTTTATTCCCATTTTGCTGAGTGTTTTCATCATAAATGGGTGTTGTACTTTATCAAATGCTTTTTCTGCATCTATTGATATGATCATGTGATTTTTGTCTTTCATTCTGTTTAGGTGATGTATTATATTTATTGATTTGCGAATATTAAACCATCCTTGCATCCCTGGAATGAAGCCCACTTGATCATGATGTATGATCTTTTTGATGTATTGCTGGATCCTGTTTGCCAATATTTTATTGAGGATTTTAGCATCAATGTTCATCAGTGATATTGGCCTGTAGTTTTCTTTCTTTGTTGTGTCTTGACCTGGTTTGGGGATTAGGATAATACTGGCTTCATAGAAAGAGTTTGGGATTTTCCCCTCTTCTTGGATTTTTTGGAACAGTTTGAGGAGGATAGGAGTTAGTTCTTCCCTGAATGTTTTGTAGAATTCGCCTGTGAAGCCATCCGTTCCAGGGCTTTTGTGTGCCGGGAGATTTTGGATTACTGTTTCAATTTCCTTTTTTGTTATTGGTTTGTTGAGACTTTCCACTTCTTCTTGATTTAGTTTTGGAAGGTTGTATGTTTCTAGAAATTTGTCCATTTATTCTAGATTGTCAAATTTCTTGTCATACAGTTTTCTGAAGTAATTTCTAACTATCATTTGTATTTCTGAGGTATCAGTCGTGATTTCTCCTCTTTCATTTCTGATTTTGTTTATTTGTGTCTTCTCTCTTTTTTTATTGATTAGACTGGCTAGAGGCTTGTCGATTTTGTTGATTTTTTTGAAGAACCAGCTCCTAGTTTTGTTGATCTTTTGGATTGTTTGTTTAGTCTCTATGTCATTTAGTTCTGCTCTGATCTTGATGATTTCATTCCTTCTTCTTGCCCTAGGCTTTGTTTGTTGTTGTTGTTCTAGTTCTTGTAGCATTGTGGTTAGGTTTTTCATTTGAGATTCTTCTAGCCTTTTCAGATATGCCTGTATTGCTATAAACTTCCCTCTCAGGACTGCTTTTGCTGTGTCCCACAGGTTTTGGGTTGTTGTGTGCTCATTATCATTAGTTTCTAGAAATTTATTGATTTCTTCTTTGATGTCATTGTTAACCCATTCATTATTTAATAGCATGTTATTCAATCTCCATGAGTTTGGGTGTCTTTGATTTTTTTCTCTGAGGTTGATTTCTAGTTTCAGGGCATTGTGATCTGAAAAGATGCTTGATATGATTTCAATTTTCTTGAATTTGTTGAGGCTTGTTTTGTGACCTATCATGTGGTCTATCTTTGAAAATGTCCCATGTGCACTTGAAAAGAATGTATATTTTGCTTCTTTGGGGTGAAAAGTTCTATATATATCAGTTAGATCCATGTGGTTTAGTGTGTTGTTCAATGCCTGTATATCCTTGGTGTTTCTTTGCTTTGATGATCTGTCTATTGTTGATAATGGAGTGTTGAAGTCCCCTACTATGAGTGTGTTGTTGTTGATATCCTTTTTGTGGTCTTCTAGTATTTGCTTTATGTATTTGGGTGCTCCTATGTTGTGTGCATATATGTTTTTCAAAGTCATATCTTCTTGATTCATTTTTCCTTTAAGTATTATGAAATGTCCTTCTTTGTCTCTTTTTATTGTCCTTGCTTTGAAATCCATTTTGTCTGATATGAGAACTGCTACCCCGGCTTTTTTTTCCGGTCCGTTTGCTTGGAATATTTTTTTATATCCCTTTACTTTCAGTCTGTGTAAATCTTTTGTTTTGAAGTGTGTTTCTTGTAGACAGCAAATATGTGGGTTCTGTTTTCTTATCCATTCCGTTACCCTATGTCTTTTAATTGGAGCATTTAATCCATTTACATTTAAGGTTATTATTGACATGTATTTATTCATTTCCCTTTGTACCTCTGTTCCTCTCCTATCTTGTTTTTTTCTTCTTTTTTTCTTAGAACAGTCCCTTTAGCATCTCTTGCAATGCTGGTTTGGTGGAGATATATTCTTTCAGTCTTCCTTTGTCTGAGAAACTCCTTATTTCACCTTCTATTTTGAATGAGAGCCTTGCTGGGTAGAGTATTCTTGGTTGTAGGCCTTTGTTTTTCATTGCTTGAAATATTTTTGACCATTCCCTTCTGGCTTGTAATGTTTCTGTTGAGAAATCAGTTGATAGCCTTATCGGAGCTCCCTTATATGTTATTTGCTGCTTTTCTCTTGCTGCTTTTAGGATTCTCTCTTTGTCTTGGAATGTTGCCATTTTAACTATGATGTGCCTTGGAGTGGGTTTTTGGGGGTTCCTCTTGATTGGAACTCTCAGTGCTTCTTGGACTTGCATAGCTTTTCCTCTCATCAGGTTCGGAAAATTTTCTGTCACTATTTCTCCTATCAGATTTTCAATTCCATGTTCCTTTTCTTCTCCCTCTTGTATTCCGATGATCCTTAAATTATTTTTCCTAATGCTATCCTGTAATTCCCTTACATCTTGTTCATATTTTTTCAATCGTTTTTCATTTTGCTGTATTGTCTGGGAGTTTTTCTCTAAATTATCTTCTAACTCACTAATCCGATTCTCTGCTTCGTTAAGTCTGCTTTTGACTGATTCTACTGTGTTTTTCAGTTCAGAGATTGTATTCTTAAGTTCTTCCTGGTTCCTGTTAACAATTTCTATGTCTTTTTTTATGCTGGTGTAGTTCTCTGCCAGTTCTCTGTAATTTTCTTGGAGCTGCTGGTAACTTCCTTGAAGGTTGTCATAGTTGATTTTAAGGATGTCGAGTATATTGAGCTTCTTTACCACCATTGTTTTGAATTCCATGTCTGATATTTGGGCTATGTCTATTTCGTCTATCTCTCTTTCTGAGGATTCCTCTTTTCTTTTCATTGAGGGGTTATTTTTGCGTCTTACCATGTTGGATTCTTTTTGTTTTTATTTATTTATTTATTTATTTATTTATTTATTTATTTATTTATTTTGGGGGGGGTAGTCTGCTTTGACTTCCCTCCTTTGTGGTGTAATATTCTTTATCGAAGGTCTTGGAGTTTCAGTGGTGCAGTCTCTTTGATATCCTGAACCTGATGGTCTTGAGTTACCCTTTATGTCGTTTGTTTATGCTGTTCGGTTATATTTCAGATGTTCTTTGATAGGATCTTCCTTCTGGCTACTTGGTTGAGAGTCACTCTATCTGCTTTGTCTTGAGTTCTTTTGTGGATATGCTGTTAAAGACATAAACACACAGCCCAGGCAGGAGACCCACACCCTCAGAAAGTATCCCCCACTCTATCCTGCTATCGTTAGCCAACTAGCCCGTATTAATATAAATGTAAAGAGATTTGAGCTTTTATACTATAAGAAGAATAGATAAGAGTTGTTTTGGGGGAGGAAAAATATAATTTTTGATAGAGGGGTTGATAGATTAATAATAGTTGAGACTGTGCAAGCCAGTTAGTAATATTTACATTGTATGTTAATAAAAACAGAAGAAAAGGATAGAAAAATACATAGTATAGTAAGAAAGTGGGATTGTATTGTATTTGGGTTTATATAGTAATTATATTATATTATTTAGAGTGATAGGGGGGCTAAGCTAGACACACAAACGAATAAACCACGATTAAAGAGAAAGGATGAGAAGGAGAGGTTATATGCAACACGTTAGAGATAAAGTTTGTTATTATTGGAAGAGGTGAAGGAAAAACACCCCCCCAAAAAATCCCCAAGAAAATAGAAGAAAGAAAAGAAGAGAGAAAGAGAAGAAAATAAAAAATTTACCCCAAAACCCCCCCTAAAAAAAAAACCCCAAAAGGGAAGAAAGAAAGGAACAAAGAAAGATAGAAAAGAAAGAATAAAGAAGAAAGAAAGAAAAAAGAGAGAAAAAAAAAATTAAAAAAAAATATACCCCCCAAAAAACCCCAGGAAAAGAATAAAGAAAGAAGGAAAGAAAAGAAATAATTAAGAAAAAAGAAAGAACAAGGGAGAAAAAATTTGGGAGAAAAAATTTGGAAAAAAAAAATCGATGTTTTTACTCCGTTTTAGCCTTGGTGTGTTGCTTTCTTTTTCTGGGTCCGCAGCTGGTCTAGTGTGGCAGGTCAGAGGTTCTTGTTTTTTGCAGGACAGGTGTGTGCCCCCGGTTGCCGCTATGGTGCGCGCCCGCGGTTGCCGGCACGCCGCGCTCCCTTGCTGCTTGCTGGAGCCAGTTGAGGTGCCCTTGCGCGCAAGCCCCTGCGCTCTCGGGCGGCCCGAGAGTTTGGCCCACGGTTGGAGCCCACTGCTGCCGGGCCGCGGCGGTTCCCAGTTCGCGCCGAGGTGCCCCTGCCCGCGCGGGCGGCCTGAGCGCTTTCCCCGGGATTGGCTCCTGCTTTCGCTGGGCCGCGGCGGTTCCCCATTCGCGCCGAGGTGTCCCTGCCCGCGCGGGCGGTCCGAGCGCTTTCCCCGGGATTGGCTCCTGCCTTCGCTGGGCCGCGGTGGTTCCGCATTCGTGCCGAGGTGTCCCTGCCCGCGCGGGCGGCCCGAGTGCTTTCCCTGGGATTGGTGCCAACTGACCCTGGGCTGAGGTGCTTTTGCGCTCGCGCGCCGCCCCGTGCCCTCAGTCCCGCTGAGCCGAGCTCCGGGAGTTGGTCTCTCGCCTCTTAGGGCAGGGCCAGGGACACTTGTGCTCAGTGGAATCGAGCGTCCGGGTCGCCGCCTCCCGCTGTTCCCGTGCTGCAGCTGCCCACCTTCCCTCACCCGCGGGCACAAACAGAGCCTGCGCTAGTGGTCTGCTTTCCGGCCTGGGGCCCTGCGCCCACGGGAGCTGTCTAGGGATGTCTGTGCACAGTCCTCTGCGTGTTCAGTGGGCCCTCCCTGTGCCCGTTGGGGCACTGATCTTATGTCCGTTGGGGAGTGTCCGAGGGACGCCTGGACTCACAGCCCCGTGCACCTGGGCCAGTGAATGAGAGCACTTCCCTATGTGCGCCCCTGCGACCCAATGGTAGGGTTGAGGAGTGGATGAGCGGGCCTCTGCGCCTGGGCTCCTCCAGAACGGCCTACCACCCCCAAACTTTCCTCCCGTCTCCACCGTCCACTAGAGAAAAATATAAAGGAGAATTATGTTCTCACTTGCCCGGCAGCACGCTGTCTCCTGTCCTTCAGCGCCAATGCCGCTTGGTCGAGTCCCGTCTCTGCCAGCGGGCAGAGATCCGCTCTCCGCCTGACTCCTCTCTGGGGTAGCCTGTGGTCGCCAAAAATCCTTTGTGTGCTTCCCGCCACAGCTCGGGCAGCTGCCCCAGTCAGGAATCCCATTTCGTCCCCTTTTTCTCCGCTATCCTCACTAAACAGGTTGTTCCCAGATGGATTTTCTCTAATCCAGCAGTGCCTTGGCTCAACTCCCGCCAATGTCCAGCTGCTCACTGAGATGTTCTGTCTGCAATTAGACCAAACTGCAGACGGGTCTCTGGAGCCTCTTGACTTTATTCTTATATATGGTGTAAGAAGGTGGTCTAGCTTAATTTTTTTGCACTTATGTGTCTAATTTTCCCAACACCAATTATTGAATAGATTATTTTATCCCGTTGTATGTTTTTGTCTCTTTTTGAGTATTAATTGTCTATAAAGGCATGAGTTTATTTGGAGGTTCTTTATTTTGTTTCTTTTTCCTATATGTCTGTTTTTTTTTAAATTTTATTTTTTCAATTACACCTAATACAGGAAACTAAAGAGCAACACAAACAAACTAAATAGGCAAAGACTAGAATAGTAGTCAGGAGGGGGGAGGGGGGAGGGAGAGAAGGGGGATAAGTAAGGGAAGGGTCTAGTCAAGGAACGTGTATATATGTCTGTTTTTATGCCAGTACTATGTTGTTTTAATTATTATGGCCTTACAGTATAGTTTGATATTGGGTAGAGTGATTCCTCCAACTTTATTTTTCTTTCTCAAGATCGTTCTTGCTATTTGGGGTCTTTCATGGTTCCATATAAATTTTTGAAATAGTTGTACTAGTTCTATTAAGTACACCATTGGTATCTTGATAAGAATTGCATTGAATCTATAGATTGATTTGGGTAGTATGGACATTTTAATGATGTTAATTCTTCCTATCTATGAACACAGTATATGTGTCCACTTATTTAAATTTTTTATAATTTCTTCAGTGTCATAATTTTCTGAGTACAGGTCTTTTACATACTTGGTTAAATTTATTCTGAGGTATTTAATTACCTTTGAAACAATAGTTTCCCTTTCTGATAGTTCATTATTGATGTATAGAAGTGCAAATGGTTTCTGGATATTCATTTTGTATCCTGCTAGCTATGTTACAAAATCGCTTATTAGTTATAGCAGTTTTCTGGTGGAATCTTTGGATTCTCTATATACAGTATCATTTCATCTACAAATAATGATAGTTTTCCTTTTTAATTTTGATGTAATTTATATTCTCTTGTCTGATTATTGTAGCTAGGACTTCAGTATTATGTTGAATAAGAATGGTGAAAGCAGACATCCTTGTCTTATTCTGAATCTTAAGGGAAATGCTTCTAATTTTTGTCCATTGAGTGTGATGTTGATTGTGGGTTTACCATATATGGCCTTTATTACATTGAGTTATGTTGCCTCTATTCCAAATTTGATTTAACTTTTTTTTTTTTTAGCATAGATGGGTGCTGGATTTTATCAAATACTTTTCTGCATCTATTGATATGATCATGTGGTTTTTATTCTTCATTTGGTGTATGTGGTGTATCATATTTATTGTTTTACAGATCTTGTACCAATATTGCATCTTGGAATAAATCCTACTTGATCATGGTGTATGATCTTTTGAATGTACTGTTGGACTATATTTGCTGATATCTTGTTGAGAATTTTAGCATCTATGTTCATCAAGATATTGACCTAAATTTTCCTTTTTAATAGTGTCTTATCAGGTTTGAGAATTAGGATAATGCTGGCCTCATAAAAGGAGCCTGGGGGTTCTTCCATCTCATGAATTTTTTGGAATAGTTTGAAAATAGTTCTTTGAATGGTAAATTTCACTTGTGAAGCCATTTGGTGTAGGACTTTTGTTTATTAGGAGTTTTTTGATTACTGCTTTAATTTCACTAGTTGTAATCTGTCTATTCAGATTCTCTGATTCTTCCTGATTCCATTTTAGAAGATTGTATGTCTCTAGGAGTTTATCCATTTATTTCAGTTGGTCCCAATTTTTTCACATATTTTTGTAATTATTTGCAATTTTTAAAATTATTTTATATATTTATTTGGTATCAGTTACTACTTTCCTTTCCTTTCTGATTTTATTTATTTGGATTCTCTCTCTCCCTCTCTCTCTCTGTCTTTCTCTAATATGTTTAATGCTTTGTCAGTCTTGATTATCTTTTCAAAGAACCAGCTCTTGGTTTTATCGATCTTTTTTATTATTTTTCTCTAGATTCTATTTTATTTATTTCTGCTGTGATCTATATTAATTTTTTTTCTACTCACTTTGAGGTTTGTTTGTTTTTCTTTTTCAAGTTCTTTTAAGTTTACAATAAGATTATTTATTTGATATTTTTCTCATGTCTTGAGATATGCCGGTAGTGCTATACATTTCTTAAAAGAGCTTTTGCTGTATCCCATAACTTTGGTTTTGTTTTGTTTTCATTTTCATTTATTTCAAGGTCTCTTTTGTTTTTTTCTTGAGCTCATCATTAACCCATTCATTGTTTAGTAATGTCTTATTTAGCCTCCATGTCTTTGTGTGTTTTTCAGTGTTTTTTCTTGTGATTGATTTATAGTTTCATACCCTATGGTCAGAAAAGATGCTTGCTATTATTTAAGTCTTTTAAAATTTATTGAAACTTGTTTTGTGTCCTTCCATGTGGTCTATTTTAGAAATTATTCAATGTGCATTCCAAAAGAATATATAGTCTGCTGGTTTGGCATGAAATGCTCTGAAGGTATCAGTTAAATCCACCTGAATCAAGGCTGCTGTTTCCTTGTTTATTATCTCTTTGGAAGATCTATCACTTGATGACAGTTATGTTTAAACTTCTATACTCTGACTGTATTATTGCCCATCTCTTCCTGATTTTAATTAAGATTTGCTTTTCATATTTAGGTTCTCCTGCGTTGGGTGCATTTATTTACAAGGGTTATATTCTCTTTTTGGAGTGTTTTCTTTGTCATTATGTTGTGTCCTTCTTCGTCTCCTACTACAGACTTTGTCTCTCTTTTTTTTTTTTTTTTGTATGTTATATTGGTCATGGTGTTGCAGTTATCCCAATTTCTTTTCCCTTTGGTCTCCTCCACCCAGCAGTCCCCCTCCCTTCATCAGTCCCTGACTCCCCTTAGTCCATGTCCATGGGTCATGCATATGAGCTATTCTTACAATCCCCCTGTCCATTCTGCATCCTCCTACTATGCTTCTTAATTCATATACCATTTCCCTCCCTCTACCTCTCCCCCCTCCCAGATGACCTCCCCCTAAATGCTCCCCATACCTATGATTCTGTTCCCACTCTGGTTGTCTGCTTAGTTTGTCTTTGTGTCCATTCCCTAGCTTCTGTTATTGATAGTTGTAATACTGTTTTTATTTTAATATTCATAGTTTTGATCTTCTTTTTCTTAAATAAGTTCCTTTAACATTTCATATAATAATGGCTTGCTGATGATGGACTCCTTCAGCTTTACCTTGTTTTGTCTAAAAAGCACTTTCTCTGCCCTGCCATTCTAAATGATAGCTTTGCTGGATAGAGTAATCTTGGTTTTAGGTCCTTGCTTTTCATCACTTTGAATACTTCCTGCCAGTCCCTTCTTGCCTGAAAAGTTTCTTTTGAGAAATCAGTTGGCTGTATTATAGGTACCCCTTTGTAGGTAATTCTCCTCTTCTCTCTTGCTGCCTTTAAGATTCTCTCTTTATCCTTAACCTTTGTCAATTTGATTATGATGTGTCTTGGTGTGGTCTTCCCTGGGTCTAGTTTGTTTGGGACTCTGTGCTTCCTGGACCTGTATGTCCATTTTCTTCCCCAAATTATGGAAGTTTTCCTTCATTATTTTTTCACATAATTTTTCAATTTTTTTCTCTCCCTCTTCAACTTTCTGGCCCCTCTATGATTGAATATTGGCACATTTAAAGTTCTCCCAGAAGTTTGTAAGCCTCTCTTCATTTCTTTTTTCAATTCTCATTTCTTCCTCTGTACTGCTTGACTGTTTATTTCTTCGTTATGTTCCAATTTGTTAATTTGAACCCCTAGTTTCCTTTCCTTCACTTGTTTTGTGTGGATTTTCTGTCATTTCACCCAGGATAGTGTTTATTCTTTCCCCATCCTGTTTTACCTTTACTTTCAAGTCTGTGAGCATCTTTATCACCAGTGCCTTAAACTGTGCATCTGTTAAGTTTGCTATCTGCTCATCTGTTAGGTTTTCCATCTGCTCGCTGCTTAGTTGTGTCACTGGGACCTTGATCTGCCCCCTCTTCTGTGCCATGCTTCTCTGTCTCCTCATCTTGAAAGCTTTCTGTGTTTGCCTCTGTGATTTGCATAAGGCTGTCATACCTGTTACATTATAGGGGGTGGAGCCTTAGGTATTTTTCAGTAAGGGGGACTCATTTCACCATGTTTTGCCACTGTATGTGAGGTAGGGGTCTGAGAGGGAACAGTGCCAGTTACCGCTGCTTTTCCAGTCGCTTCTCCCCCTTCCTATACTAAGCAAGCTGCCTCCTTTTTGAGACTGGTGGCTTCTTCCTCCACCCCAACACCCATTGGCTTTCACAGTCAGAAGCAATGCAGTTCTATTTTCCCTGGTGCTGGAACCACAAGCTACACAGTCTGTTCTCGAGTTGGGATCCACCTGGTTTGGGACTGGGATCAATTCTCAGATTTAAGTTGTATGACTGTGTTTTTTGCCATGGCTATAGTCACCGTACTGCTAGCCATACCTGCCAGCCACACTCCTGCCAATCACCACTGCCTCTAGCCATATTGCCTGCCAAGCACTGCCCCCTCAGCAGCTGCTCTCCTCCTCTTTCTTTCCATCCCTTCTCCACCCCCCCCTCCTACCTTTCTGGGTGATTATGTCTTCTTTATTTCTTTGCTGATCTTTCCTATAGTTTCAATTTTCTGGGTTTTCTATTTGTTTGTTTTGTTTTGTTTTTTGTTTTTTTAGTTTTGAAGTGGTTGTAAATTCCTTCTTAGTTGTGAGGGGACACATTGTGTTTTTATGCTTCCATCTTGGCCAGAAGTCCTATAGCCTTTGTCTTGAAGTCTATTTTTTCAGATATAATAATTGCAACCCTGGCTTTTTAAAATGTTCATTTGCATGAAATATCTTTTTCAATCCCTTTTCTTTTAGTCTGTATGTATCTTTCATTTTTAGATGAGTCTCTTGTAGACAGCATATACATATATATTGTCTTGTTTTTTTATCTATTTAGCTATATTATGGTTTTTAATTGGAACACTTAAGTCAATTGCATTTGAAGAGATTATTGATAATGTATTTATTGCCATTTGTTCTTTTAACTATGTTTCTCTGTTTCTTCATCATCACCTTCTTCTTCATTATGGTTTTTTAAATTTCTTGTACTACTTCTTTGGTGGTAACAAACTCATTTAGCTTTTCCTTGTCTGGGAAGTTCTTTATTTCTCTTTTAATTTTAAATGATAGCCTTTCTGGGTAAAGTAGTCTTGGTTGTAGGTCCTTGCTTTTCTTTTCTTTTAAAAAAAGTTTTTTGATTTACTTATTGTTTTTCTATTACAGTTGTCCCACTTTGTCCCCCATTTCTGCCCCTCACCCAGCGCACCCCTTCTCTCACAGTTAATCCCCTCCTCGTTGTACATGTCCATGGGTTATTTATATTAGTTCCTTTACTAAACCCTCCCCTTACATACTGCCCTCCTCTCCTTCTCCCCCTCTCCCATAGTAACTATTAGTCTGTTCCTTGTTTACAAGCATCTGGATCACATTTTCCCATTTGTTTGTGTTGTTCATTAGTTTCTTGTATTAGGT
This sequence comes from Furipterus horrens, assembly GCF_987537825.1. Classification (NCBI taxonomy): domain Eukaryota; kingdom Metazoa; phylum Chordata; class Mammalia; order Chiroptera; family Furipteridae; genus Furipterus; species Furipterus horrens. The sequence continues at coordinate 70,056,694 of NW_028327179.1, read as the reverse complement.
GATATCATATAGTATTTGTTTTTCATTGCTTGGCTTATTTCACTAAGCATAATTCTCTCTAGTTCCATCCATGTTGTTGCAAATGGGAGAAGTTCCTTCTTTCTTTCTGCTACGTAGTATTCCATTGTGTAAATGTACCACAGTTAATTGATCCACTCATCTACAGATGGGCACTTAGGTTGGTTCCAGCTCTTGGCTATTGTAAATAGTGCTGCTATGAACATAGGGGTGCATAAGATCTTTTGAATTAAGGTTTCAGGATTCTTCGGGTATAATCCTAGCAATAGAATCGCTGGATCAAAAGGCAGTTCCATTTTTAGTTTTTTTGAGATAATTCCATACTCTTTTCCATAGTGGCTGCACCAGTCTGCATTCCCACCAACAGTGCACTATGGTTCCCTTTTCTCCACATCCTCACCAGCACATGTTGTTTGTGGATTTGTTGATGATGGCCATTCTGACTTGTGTGAGGTGGTATCTCATTGTGCTTTTTATTTGCATCTCTTTCATGGCAAGTGATGTTGAGCATTTTTTTCATACGCCTATAGAACCTCTGTATGTCCTCTTTGGAGAAGTGTTTGTTCAGGTCCTTTGCCCATTTTTTAATTGGCTTGTCTGTCTTGTTTTTGAGATGTATAAGTTCTTTGATATTTTGGAGATCAATCCCTTATCTGAGGTATCATTGGCAAATACGTTTTCCCATATGGTTGGTTCCCATTTTACCTTGCTGATGTTATCTTTGGCCAAGAAGAAACTTTTTAGTTTGATGTGGTTCCACTTGTTTATTCTTTTCTTTATTTCCCTTGCCTTAAGACGTATATCGATGAAAATGTTTCTACGTGGGTTATCTGAAATATTCCTGTCTATGTTTTCTTGTAGGACTTTTATGGTACCACGGCTTACATTTAAGTCTTTGATCCATCTTGAGTTTATTCTGTTCTATGGTGTAAATTGGTGGTCTAGTTTCACTTTTTGCACATCCCTGTCTAGTTCTCCCAGCACCATTTGTTGAAGAGGCTCTTCTCATTCCATTTTAAGCTCCTTCTCCCTTTGTCGAATATTAGTTGACCATATAAATCTGGGTTTATTTCTGGGCTCTCTATTCTGTTCCATTGATCTATATGTCTGTTCTGATGCCAGTACCAGACTGTTTTGGTTACAGTGGCCTTGTAATATAGTTTGGTATCAGGTACTGTGGCTCCTCCTACTGTGTTCTTCTGTCTCAATATTGTTGTGTCTAATTGGGGTCTTTTTTGGTTCCATATAAACTTTTGAATTTTTTGTTCTAGGTTTGTGAAATATGTCACTAGTATTTTAATAGGGATTGTGTTGAATCTATAAAATGCTTTGGGTAGTATGGACATTTTAATGATGTTGATTCTTCCCATTCATGTACATGGTATTTGCTTCCATTTATTTGTATCTTCCTTAATTTCTTTCTTCAGTGATATGTACTTTTCCAAGTATGCGTCTTTTATCTCTTTAAGTTTATTCCTTGGTACTGTATTTTTCTTGTTGCTACAGTGCATAGAATTTTTTCCTAGTTTTTATCTCTGATATTTTATTTTTGGTGTACAGAAATGCCTTCAATTTTTGAATATTGATTTTGTACTCTTCTATTTTTCCAAATTCACTATTAGTTTGAGTAGTTTCTTCATGGAGTCTATAGGGTTTTCTATACACTATAATGTCACCTGCAAATAATGACAATTTTATTTTCTCTTTTCCAATTTGGATACCTTTTATTTCTTTTTCTTGTCTGATTGCTGTGGCTAAAACTTCCAAGACTATGTTGCATAGGCGTGGAGAGAGTGGAAATCCCTGTCTTGTTCCTGATCTCAGGGGGAATGTTTTCAGTTTTTGTCCATTGAGTATGATGTTGGCTTCAGGTTTCTCGTATATAGCCTTAACTATGTTGAGGCATGTTCCCTCTATTCCCATTTTGCTGACTGTTTTCGTCATAAATGGGCGTTGTACTTTATATAATGCATTTTCAGCATCTATTGATATGATCATGTGATTTTCTCTTTCATTTTGTTTATGTGGTGCATTACATATATTGATTTGTGAATATTAAACCATCCTTGCATTTCTGGAATGAATCCCACATGATCGTGGTGTATGACCTTTTTAGTGTTGCTGGATCTGGTTTGCCAATATTTTGTTGAGGATTTTAGTATCTATGTTCATCAGTGATATTGGCCTGTAATTTTCTTTCCTTGTATTTTGACCTGGTTTTGGAATTAGGGTAATACTGGCTTCATAGAAAGTGTTTGAGAGCCTTCCCTCTTCTTGGATTTTTTGGAATAGCTTGAGAACGGTAGCCATTAGTTCTTTCCTAAATGTTTTGTAAAATTCGCCTGTGAAGCCATCGGGTGCAGGGCTTTTGTGTGCCGAGAGTTTTTTTGATTACTGCTTCAATTTTCTCTCTTTGTTATCAGTCTATTCAGGCTTTCTCTTTCTTCTTGATTCAGTTTGGGAAGTTTGTATGTTTCTAGAAAATTTTCAATTTCATCTAGGTTTTCAAGTTTTTTTGCCATACAGTTGTTTGTAGTAATTTCTTACAATCATTTTTATTTCTGTGATATCGGTTGCGATTTTTCCTCTTTCATTTCTGATTTACTTATTTGGGTCCTCTACCTTTTTTTCATAATGAGCCTAGCTAAAGGCTTGTCGATTTTGTTCATTTTTTCAAAGAACCATCTTCTAGTTTTATTGACCTTTCAATTGTTTTTTAGTCTCTCTGTCATTTAATTCTGCTCTCACCTTGTTGATTTTCTTCCTTCTACTCACTCGGCTTTGTTTGTTTTTGTTCTTCTAGTTCTTGTAGCTGTAGGGATAGATTTTTTATTTAGGATTCTGCAATCCTTTTTAAGTAGTCCTGTATTACTGGGATGTTAAAATCCCCTACTATGACTGTATTACTGTTGATATTTTTGCTGTAATCTTCCATGATTTTCCTTATATATTTGGGTGCTCCTGTGTGGGTGCATATATGTTTATCAGGGTTATATCTTCTTGATGGATTTTTCCCTTAAGTATTATGAAATGTCCTTCTTTGTCTCTTTTTATGGCCTTTACTGAGAAATCCCTTTTGTCTGATATAAGTATTGCTGTCCCAACTTTTTTTTCATGTCTGTTCGCTTGGAATACTTTTTCCATCCCTTCACTTTCAGTCTGTGTAGATATTTTGTTTTCAGGTGAGTCCCTTGTAGACAGCATGTATGTGGGTCTTGTTTTCATATCCATTCTTTTGACTGGAGCATTTAATCCATTTACATTTAAGGGTATTATTGACAGGTATTCATTCATTTCCCTTTATACCTGTGTTCCTCTCCCTCTCTTTTTCTTGTTTTTCTTATATCATTTCCTTTAGCATGTCTTGCAATGCTGGTTTGGTGGTATTGTATTCTTTAGTCTTCCTTAGTCTGGGAAACGCCTTATTTCACCTTCCATTTTAAAGGAGAATTTTGCTGGGTAGAGTATTCTTGGATATAGGCCTTTGTTTTCATTGTATGAACTATTTTTTGCCATGTTCTTCTCCTTGTAGTGTTTCTGTTGAGAAGTGAGCTGATAGTCTTATTGGAGCTCCCTTGTATGTTGTTTGCTGTTTTTCTCTTGCTCCCTTTAGGATTCTCTCTTTGTCTTTGAATGTTGCCATTTTAATTATAATGTGCCTTGGAGTGGGCCTTCTTGTGTTCATCCTCATTGGGACCCTCTGTGCTTCCTGAACATGTGAGACTTTTTCTGTCCTCATGTTCCAGAAGTTTTGTATCATTACTTATTCAATCAGGTTTTCTATCCCTTGCTTCTCTTCTTCTCCTTCTGGTATCCCAATGATACAGATTGTGTTACATTTCAAATTGTCCTGAAGGTCTCTTAAACCTCTTCATTCTTTTAAAGCCTTTGTTCATTTTGTTGCAGTGTCTGGGAATTTTTTTCTACATTGTCCTCTAGCTCACTGATCTGGTCCTCTGCTTCATTTAGTCTGCTTTTGACTGCTTCTACTGTGTTCTTTAGTCAGAAATTGTATTCTTCATTTCTCCATGGTTTTTGCTGATAGCTTCTATGTCCTTTCTCATGCTGCCGTAGTTCTCAGTAAGTTCCTTGTATCTTCCCTGGAGTTCTTTGTAGTTCCCCTGGAGTTTGTTGTAGTTTTCTCTGAGTTTGTTGAGTTCATTGAGGTTTCTCTTTACCATTGTTTTGAATTCCATGTCTGATAATTTGTTTTCCTCTACTTCATATATTCTGCCTTCTGGGAATTCCTCCTTTTGTTGGGGTGTTATTTTTCCTTCTCCCATTTTGAGTGGGTCTTCTTGTTGTTTCTGTTTTAAGATTGACCTGATTTTATTTCCTACCTTTGTAGTGTGACCTTCTTGTATACAGTTGTTGAGCTGCTGCCTCCAGCTAATGTCACTTTGAGGGGAGTAGTCTGCTTAAGAGATTACTCCTGTAGCACTGGGGATGATTCTGCACTGGGATCTAGTCCGCTGCTCTCCCAGCTTTTCTCCAGAGACAGCACCCAAAATTTTTTACAAAGTTTCTTGAGTTCATTTCATCCTCCTTTGACCTCAGCCAGCAGTGAGTGTGCTCCCTTGTGCAGACCAGGTGTGGAGCAACATGTTGCACACCGGAGTGGGTGGGTCACAGGCTCTTCTGCACACTGGCACTGGGCCCGGCAGTGGACGGAGTGGTTGCATGTCTGGGTGGGCATGCCAGGGGCACTTCTGCATGCCTGCCAGCCAGTTGGTTGTGTGCCTGGGCCAGTGGGCTGCAGGCGCCTCTGTGCATAAGCTGCTGGGCTAGTTGTGCACCTGGGTCAGCGGCCCGGGACACTTCCATATGTGCACTCAGCAGCCTGGGGGGAGGTTTGGGGAATGGGTGAGTGCACTTCTGCACCTATGTTCCTCACGAATCTCAACCCACTTCTAACCTTTCCTCCCTTGTCTGCAAAAAACAATCAAAAGAGAGAGAGAGAAAAAGAAAACACGTACACACACACACACACACACACACACACACACACACACAAAATATGCTGTTCCTTGCCTCTCAGAGCCAGATGCCACCTGGCTCGCACCTGGTTCACTCCTGGTTCTGCCAGTGGGAAGAGCCTCGCTCTCCATCTGACTCCTCTCAGGGGAAATATAGGGTCACTAAAAAAAAATCTCTTCACACTCCCAGCCACAGCTCCGGGAGCCATACTAGCCAGAAATCCCATCTCATCACTTTCTCCCCCACTATCCTTACCATACAGGTTGATCCCAGATGGTCTTCTCTGAGCCAGCAGCGCCAAGGCTCAACTCCTGCCAGTATCCAAATGTTAACTGAGATGCTCTGTCTACAATTAGCCTAAACTACAGACAGGTCTCGGGAGCAAGCAAGCACAGTCTCCCCTTGTTCCTCCTCCAGCTTCGATCTTTCCTTGTTTTTCATTAGTTTCAATATTTCATGACAATTCCCTCTGACCTGAAATATTTCTGTTGAGAAGTCAGCTGACAATCTTATGGGAGCTCCCTTGCAGATAACTAATTATCTTATTTGTGTAGCTTTAAGATTCTCTGTCTTTAAAACTTGTCATTTTAATTATGATGTTTCTTGGTGCGAGCCTATTTGTGTCCATCTTGTTTGGACTCTTTGTGATTCCTGGAATTGTGTGTCTTTTCCCACCAGTTTAGGGAAGATTTTAGTCATTATTTCTTTTAATAGGCTATTGATCCCTTGCTTTCTCTCTTCCCATTATAGTACCACTTTGATTCAGATGTAATTAGCTTTATGCTGTCCAAAGTTCACTTAAACTGTCCTCACTTTTTAAGTTTTTTATTTTTATTTTTATTGCTCTTATTAGGCTTTCTTTTCTATCAGTCTTTCAAATGCTGATTCAATCCTGTGCTTCATTCAACATACTGTTTATTCCTTTCAGTATGTTCTTCATTTCAGATACTATATTCTTCATTACTGACTGGTCTTTTTTTATGGTTTATATGATGTTTTTTATGTTCTTGAGCAACCTTACATCCATTGCTTTGACCTCTATATCTGATAAATAGTTTACCTCTATTTTATTTAGATTTTTTTCTGGAATTTTCTCCTTGGTTTATTTTTATTTTTATTTTTATTTGGGACTTGTTTTTCTGTATCCTGTTTGACTGCATCTTTGTGTTTATTTCTATATATTGGGTAGATCTTCTATGATTCCCAGTATTTCATAGTAGTTTTCAGGGTGCAGTTTCCTTGATCACCTGAGCTGGGTGCTCCAGGAATGCCCCTTGTTTGTGTTATGTGGGCCTTCTTGTTGTAATTAAGTCCTGTGTTTGGGATCAGCCTACAGGCCGGACAACTGTGAGACTCATCCTCTACCACAGCTTGTGAGTTGCTCTGCAGGTCCTGACCACATGAAGTGAAATTTGCCTCAGCAGGGTTTTGTGTCTGCTAAAATCTCTCTTTAGATATATGTTTTTGAAGCTTATTGGATCCTGCTCTGGTGTTGTCTGAAGTTAGCTACTGGGTGTGCAGTTTGTGGGTCTTTTGGGAGAGACCATGGTGCAGGTCAATATAAGACACTGACTGTGACTGGCATTCAACAGCCTGTTTGGAACTACAAGCAACCCATAGTTTGTCACTGCCTCTCCTAGATCTGGGTGCATTCAAAAAAGATCAAGTTTTACTCCAAGGCCAACTTTTGCCAGTGCCAGACACATGGGTAGGTCAGTAACAGATCCAAGGCAACCCAAGATCCACCTCTGCCTGCCTACACCTCCTGGCTTCTTGTTAGGTTTAGTCATTGAAAAAGCCCCTGGCTGTACCCTTCAGTGGGGTATAAGCTCCTTAGGGTTGGGTGAGAGGCAGTCCAAAGTGTAGGGTTATTGCTTTCCACCAGGTTTATGACACATGGAAGAGTGCTCCACCCAAGAAATATGGTATCTGTGTTATAGTAGAATGTCTTAGCTCAGGGATTCTGACAGCTATCCCTTAAGCTCGCTCTTCAAAGTCATAAACCACAGACTCTCCACATGTGACTCTAGTCTGCTATGTTCTCCCTTCACCAGAATTCAGGGTGAGTGGCTTTGAACAAAATTTTGTACCTTGACTTTTTGTGACAGTGCATGTGTCTCTAGTGGACTCCTGTCTCTTTTTGGTGGACAGAAACCCTGCTGCTTTTCATAGCCAGATTTAATGTGAGCACCTTTTTCTGGCTCTGGTGCTCTGGGATAGGGATCCTGGTTTGGGGTTTAGACCCCATGCTTCTCAGGGGGGATCCTTCACAGATGAGATATCCTTCTGGAAACTTAGTGGTTGTCCCTCCCTGGTAGTAGGATCAGCCATTTTACATCTCTGCCCTTTCTACCAGTCTTGATGTGACATCTTCTATAAATCTTAGGTTACAAGACTTATCTTCAGCTAGCCTTCAGTTAGTTATTTAGGATGATTATTCTATAATTTATTTGTAATTCCAGTTTTGTTCTGGAAGGAGGTGAGTGTAGCTTCAACCTACTCCAACACCATCTTGGATCTCCCTATGCTTAAATAGACAATGACATTATATATTCATATACCATTTGTTTTAATAGTTGATAAAAGATTAGATTCACTCTTTTGTGTTTTCAGAATCCTGACCTAATTGCAGTTTTGATCTTCATAAGAAATGTAATCTTAATCGAGAAGTTTAGAATTTTCTTCTGATCCTATTTTAATTCTTGCCAAATTTTTCTATGCATTTGTTCTTTTCTTAAATTTATTCCTCAGAGCAAGAAGTTAAAAATACTAAATACAATAGACATAATATTTATATAGAACAAGGCAGGCTGAAAATAATAATCTCCCTTCCCATCCAACCTTTCTTCCTTGTGAAAAGGAGTTAGAGATTTTTAGGAAAGGATCATAAAGTTAACAGTAAAAATTGTATAAGAAAACTAAAATTTTCTTTGGGAAGAAGGCTATAACTTTTTGGAGTAGTGTACATTTAATACATAGATATAGAGACTAAAGTGGAACAAGGCACCTTAAAGTAAGACTCATCTAGAGTTAATATTTGATGATGGTAGATTTTGATTATAGCATTGTCTTAACCTATATGGAGAACCAGATCTTGCAGCATATGATGGTTACCAAACAGATGAAATAAACAAAAAATAAAATAAAAATTATAAGTAAATTAAGTCAAACTCTGTTAAGAATGGGAGGCAACACCAAAGGTTTTTTACCAGAGAGTAGAGGTTGTTGATTTGTGTTTGTATTTTAATATAGGACATTTATTTTTCCTAATAGCATTGGCTGGAGTAAACTTATTTACTTTTTTTGTGAGCTGTTAATAAATAACTTACAGTCAACCTGATTTGTAATCAAAATGCTAAAATTTATGTTCATGTTTTTTGTCTGTATGATAGTGAACAAGTCTGATAATATTTTTGTGTTTCACTTTCTTCATCTGTAAAATGAAAATAAAAATCCTTACTCAAATCATTGGAATATTTGATTCAAATTATTATTTTTCATTCTGAAGTTTCAACTAGTCCATGAAGTCCTGTGATCAGTCTTCTTGATGAATTAATGTTTTATGGTAATGTACTTTCTGTAACAATAAAAAATTTAACAAAGGAGTATGTTTATTTGATTTTAAAATAATATTATTATTCAGTGACAAGGATAAGGTAAAACTACAACTATATAACTGAAGGACTTTTCTACAAGAAGGCATAATTACTTAAGGAATTTGATTATATAGATAATATAATAACAGGTACATTTAAAACAAAAGTCAAAAGTCATCCTGTTTATTAGTTAAGTAAACAAAGACAATATAAATTTTACTTCCCTGACTCAAATGTAGTAATATTTACAAAAATTGAGTGACAGGTATGTGTAAGAATAGAGTCACTCAGATGACCATTAAGATGCAGCGAGGTGGAAAGCCGAGGTTTATTGGGAAAATCAGCAAGTGGGGATACCTGCCAGGGTGGTCAGGACTCTGCATTTCTAAGGGAGAAGATGTTTCTCTTATAGGGGGAGAGCACAGAGGGGGATTTCTTTGTGAGCCTTGTCAGCGATCTGGCCTTCTGGCAGCTGCAGGTGCAACAGGCTGATCAAAACAGGATGTGGTTTTGGCCTGATACATCCTGTCATCTCATAGGCAGTTGCAGGTGGGATAAGAGATAGCATAGTATGGGATCTGGAGATGTGGGTATGTACTTATGAAACAAAGCCAATTTCTTCTGTTTGTCAATAAAAATTAATAATTTCAAAGTCTCAATTTCAGCTATATTATTTTAATATTTAACTACCTAAAATGCCCCAATCATATACTTTAGAAATGGTTAGACTAGAATACTGCGGTTCTAAGAATGACATTTTATTATGCTAAAATAACTTTAGTAATTGATGATCATATAACACTTATAAGGAAAATTTTAATTTTTAATTTTTAAAGTTTTTAAGTCTAAGTCAGTTAAAAATCATTTGGATTATTTGGAAGTCTTTTTTATTTGGATTCTTTTATTTTTATAAAACTGTATGAATTTCTTTGTTATGAATTTACATTAAGTGGTCAGTTTCTTTCTCTTAAAATGTCTGCATATGCTGATAATCTAATGATATTATCCCCAAAATAACCATTAAGATAATTAAAAATAAAAATATAATATAATTGTAGCAAAATAATATGAGACATGGCAAGTATAATAGGACGGTTTGGATTTTTATTCCAGATGTTATTTATGGCTTTGCTTCCATTTTAGAAGATGCAAATTTATAATGAGTGCAATTGATGACTTTCCAAGGTATTTGAAATAGGGTCTTTTAAAGAAGTCAGTTTTGCTTCTTTATTTTCTGCATCCTTGAAAGAACACTCACAATTTTATATTAAAAATAGTATCAAAATGTCACTGTACAAAGGATGAAAACTAATACAGTTAAGCATTACATGAGAGCTTTGAGTTGAAATTAACTGTGAAGTATAAAGCATCATTTAAACACAGTTGTTGATTTCTGAAGCAAAATGTTCTTTGCTTTATAAAATCTTCCTAATAAATATTAATAACATAACATTCAGTCAAATGATCATTTTTATGACAAGAAATTTAAGACATTTTACTGAATCTAGCTTAAGTAATTAACTTGTATAGTTCCATATTTTCATTCATTGAATTGGTTTGTTGACTTGGATAGGACATATACTCATTTAATTCATTTTTTTATATGCTATCAAGGGATAACATGTGCTCAGTTTAAATTTGAATTTTGAATACATAATAATTTTTGAAAACAAAACGATTGAATACTTAGTGACATTTTAAAAACTAATTGTAATGGCTCATTTCAGTTTTTATTTATGATATTGTAAGTTTAAATGAAATAACATATGCAGAGCATATAGCATAGTGCTTTCTACATGCCATTCACCCAATAAATAGAAAGTATAACCTTTATTATCCAAAAATGTAGGGCTAGCTGTGTTTCAGAATTTATAATATTTCTGATTTAAAATGTTAATATGGGTAATATGGGACAATCTTAAATAACTCACATCATTTTATGAGCTTCAAATAAAGCACTGTTGTATGTATGTGTGCATATATGTATATATGATCTATTATTCTTTGAACATAAATATATTTATTTTCATTATTATGTAATATTTATTTGACTAAATATACCACAATTAATTTTGCTTCCAACTTTTTGCTATTATGAATGAAACATCAGTGGATATTCTTATACACTTACTTTTATAAACAATATGATTGCCTATAAGAGAAAGATAAGGTGGAAGAGAGAGATTACCTTTGATTATTTTTAAGATCTTTTTCCCACAACACAACAATTAAGGATATGTGAGAACTGAGAAATATCTAACTCATGGAAGAGTTAAATTGTACTCGAAGCTTCATCTGATCACTGGTATAATTAAACAACATTAAAATATACTTTTTTCCCCTATTGCTTCAGATTATATAGTATAAATGTTATTACAATCATAAACTAAAATGGGGGTGAAAAGAGAGCTATTATGGTACATATACAATTTAGTCCTTGGCACTACTCTAGAGGATTCAAAGACAGCATTCTATAATCAAATACAATGCAGATGGATATCTATTCTAAGGGATAAGGAAAGACTGTATAAATAGCCTTACCTAATTTTAGATCTGATTTTTACACCAAATAAATATGCACCAATCTGTAAAAAAATTATTTATTGATTTGAGAAGGAGAGAGAGAGAGAGAGAGAGAGAGAGAGAGAGAGAGAGAGAGAGAGACATCAGTTTGTTGTTCCAGTTATTAATGCATTTGTTGGTTTCTTTTTGTATGTGTCTTAACCAGGATTGAACCTGCAACTTTAACATATTGGGATGAGACTCTAACCAACTGCTAGGCCTGCACCAATTTTTTTAAAAAATCTGATTTTCAGAGCTTTTTGGATTTTGAAACTGCAGTAAAGAGGTTGAGGGCTGGTGATGTAAGAGTTGTAATGCAATTGGATAGGAAAATACTGCTGTATCTTTATCAAAGGAATATATAAATAATTTTGGAAATAAGGCAAACTAATAATTATTTAGTTAAGGAGACTTTACCTGACAATGTAACACACCAAACTTCAAATGAGCATTTGGAAAATATGTTAAAAAATTCAACGGAACCTTGGGGAAGATAGAGTATAGAATCAGAATAGATTTCATATGTGTAATTAGAACTTGGGAATCTACCCTCTTCAGTTTTAGGCCCTCTCCTCATATAATTCTGCACATCCTCTAATGATAATTTCATAAGCTATCACCTAAGGATAGATGTCATATAGATTTTATCAATAGTCCATACCTTACTTTTGAGTTCTAGACCCATATATCCAACTGCCTATTTCACATATCCCCTTGAATATCTTCAAAACCAAACTTATGATTCTCTGCTTACCTCCAAAAAAATAATCCAGTTTTCTCTGTGAAGTGTATCACTATTCATTCATTTAGTCACTTAAGCCAGAAACTCAGTATCATTCTTAACCAATTTCTAACATCTTTGGAATCCAGCTACTTGTTTCTATGTGACCACCTTACTCTGATCACATGACCCTAGTACAGCAGCTCTTGTTTTTCTCCTGGACTCTCTCATTTTACACCTCTAAAATTCATCCAACCAAACTACTATGTCTGCTTCTTCGTGATAAAGAAAATAAGACACTGTTCTATATGTACAAGATTTCATGCACTGGTCCTACTAACCTCCCCAATGTCATAGCACTAGAAACTATTTATAAAATTACTGAATGCTAAATCTGTGAATGCAATGTCAAATATATGCATGTTTTGTATTAACTTATTTTGGTTATTGATATGTTGCCAGTTAATGTTAGTGTGTGTATGGCTATTACATTGTTTTGAAGTCAACATGAGCTGGTCAGTCTCTGATATGATTCTTCATTGATGTTTATGGCTCAAAAGTTCCAAATACATGTACTCTTCCAAAATAGGTCAGACTAAAGAAACCACAATTATTGCTGGTTTATCTAATTCTCTTAAAGATATAAAATGGTAATTTTTACTGAGATACATAAAACAAATCAGTGCAGTAGGTGGAGCTGGATTAATTGTAAGGGATTTGTAAGGGAAACTTAGACTTCATAGTACAAATATGAGTGTTTGTGAAGTGCAAGCATTTTTAATGCTAGAATATCATTGAATTAGGAAAACTCTGATTGATAGCATTCATACCTCTTAAAGTCTTTTAAGTGTGGGCCTTTTCTCAAAGACACACCATTGGAATTATCCAAATTCAAATGATTGGGATTAAAGGCATATATATCAATCACATTTTATATTATTATTCATCAAATAGCTTTAGGTTATATAATACTTAGCTGAAATATGCTGACATTTATTTAGAAAGCTGAGTAAAACTTCTGATGAACTGGGCCCTACTTTGTTCAGTAGTTATATTAATCAGACAAGCTCAACTATATAATTTTAGGTTTAGTCAAGATGAGATTTATGGGTATATCATATCCAAAGACTGCTTTGAAAAAAGTAAGATTTGAAGAAATGAGTTATTAATCTTGACTACAGAACCTTAACAAATGTCATGTGGCTTTTATGAGAAGATAGCTGGGAGGTAGTAGATTCAGAAGCTCCCAAAAATGGATTTCCTATTATGTACTTGTGATACTGGAACATAATTAAAAGTAACCTACTATTATTCCCTTGTAAAGTCCAAGCTTTCATTTCATTTATAAATTATAGTAAAAAATTAACCAAATTAAATACTGTTGCAGTCGATGAGATTGCCTGTCTTTTTTTTTTTTTTTTTTTTTGTGTGTGTGTGTGTGTGTGTGTGTGGTGTGTGTGTATGTGTTTCATGCTAGTGTATATGTTCTTAATTACTATCATCTGGTAATATATTTAGAAGAAATCTATTTCGTTGAATATGTTTTGGTTATGCCCTTGTAGATAGTTTATACAAGCTTACTAAGTAGGTGCCCATGTTTGTTTGATTGATTGATTTGACTAGTCAAATTAATGGTGATAAAGAGTCTTATAATTGAGATAATTTTTTATATGATGTTTGCCACTTTTTAGTTTTTAGTTTCAGAAGGCTAGTACCAGAAGTTCCTTCATCTCCTCCCAGGTTCCGTGCCCTTGGTTTAGATAAGTGGTCTTGAGATTGATGGTTACACATGGGTCACACACCTGCTTTCTGGAAAGGAATGAATTTCCCTGGGGACTGGCTTTAACAAAGAACAAACTATTATTGTTTGCTGAGTGAATGTTGAAAGAATTAGCTGAGGGCTTTATCATCATCTCATGCTTTCTTCAGCAAAAGATAACATTTTAAAAGGAGATAAAAATGTATACAAGTCTGCATAAATATAATAATATTTAAGGAGATGTAATACAAAAATTAAATATGATATGTACATTCTTATCCATGGAGAATCACAGTGTTGGTGAAGTCCTCCAGAGTTCGTTTGTTTGTTTTTAGTATAACTATCCATCTGTTTCTAAAATGTCCTTGTATAACATACTCTCCCTATTGCTATCCACTTGATGGAATTTGAAACCCACATAAGAATTAAGTCAAAAGACTACTATGTAGAGCACTGAAAATAAATTGGGGGAAAAATTAATGTATCTAGGAGCATAATTTGAAAATCACTATGTGAAAATGACTGCACATGAGTCTTTCTAGTTAGCATTGCTTGGTGATGCACATTGCTCCTCAGATATTTTACCTAGCAAGAAATTTTAAATCCAAATGAAAATAGGACCACATAATATTTTGCTAGTATTAACTAATTTCTAACTAAATAGTTACCAATTTATAGAGTTGAAAATTTTCAAGACTGATCTAAACTCTAGGGTTAAAAAAAATCAGATATGCAATACTCTAAATCATATTCTATTGTTTCAACTGCTATTGTCAGAGAATGAGATCTGACTTTTTCTCTAGATATTTTGCTGCTTTCTCATGGAGCTCCATCAAATCTCTCAAAAGGAGGAATTCCTGCATCTAGTTTAGTCCATAAACAAGATTAGAAAAAAGAAAACAATAAAAGACTGGTACACAGTCTGTCACCACCAAGGGCAGATCTAGGAAGTGCAGATCAATCTAAGAAGCAGCAATAAAAAAGAAGAGTCACATAAATGGGGAGATGGGGAGACAACCTCTTATCAAAAGGAAAGGAGGAATCCCCAGAAAGAGTGCTAAATGAAATAGAGGAAACTAAACTATCAGACATGGAATTCAAAACATGGATTATAGGGAAGCTCAATGAGCTCAGCGAGCTCAAAGAAAACTACAAAAAACTCTAGGGAAACTACAAGGAACTTACTGAGAATTACACCAGCATAAAAAAGGACATAGAAGCTATCAATAAGAACCAGGAAGAAATGAAGAATACGATTTCTGAAATGAATAACACAGTAGAAGGAAATAAAAGCAAGCTAGAAGAAGCAGAAGATCAGATTCGTGAGCTGGAGGACAACGTAGAAAAAAATTCCCAGACAGTGCAACAAAATGAAGAGAGTGAAAAAGAATGAAGAAGATTTAAGAGAGCTTCAGGACAACATGAAACGTAATAATATCCATATAATAAGTATATCAGAAGGAGAAAAAGAGGACCAAGGGATGGAAAACCTGTTTGAAAAACTAATGACAGAAAATTACCTAACTTGATAAGAGAAAAAGTGACACAAGTCCAGGAAGCACAGAGGGTCTCAATGAAAATGAACCCCAACAGGTCCACTTCAAGACACATCATAATTAAAATGCAAACATTGAGAGACAAAGAGAGAATCCTAAAAGCTGCCAGAGAGAAATTGCTAATAACATACAAGGGAGATCCAATAAAGCTATCATCATATTCTCAACAGAAACACTACAAGCCAGAAGAAAATGGCAAAAAATATCCCAAATAATGAAAAACAAAGGCCTACAACCAAGACTACTCTACCCAGCAAGGATCTCATTCAAAATGGAAGATGAAATAAGGAGCTTCCCAGACAAAAGAAGGCTAAAAGAATACTTCTCCATCAAAATGGCATTGCAAGAGATGCTAAATGGTCTGCTATAAGAAGATGAATAAATAAAGAGAGACAGAGAGGAACACAAGTACAAAGGGGGGAAATGACAATGAATAAGAATCAGTAATAACCTTAAATGTAAATGGATTAAATGCAGCAATCAAAAGACATAAGGTAGCTGAATGGATTAGAAAGCATGACCCACATATCTGCTGCCTACAAGAGACCCCGCTTAGAACAAATCTACACAGACTGAAAGTGAAGGGATGAAAAAAATAATTCAAGCAAATGGACATAAAAAAATCTGGGGTAGCAATACTTATATCAGACAGAACAGATTTAACAGCAAAGGCCATATAAAGAGACAAAGATATTTCATAACATTTAAGGAAAAAAATCCATCAAGAAGATACAACCCTTGTAAACATATATGTACCCAACATAGGATCACCCACATATGTAAGGGAAAATTTGAAAGACTTCAGGATATAGACAGCAATACACATAGTAGGGGACCTCAACATCCCATTGTCAACAATGGACAGATCATTGAAACAAAGAAACACCAAAGATATTGAGACATTGAACAACACTCTAGCTCAAATGGACTTAGTTGATATATATAGAAATTTTCACCCTTAAGAAGCAAAATATATTTTTTCAAGTCCATATGGAACATTTTCAAAGATAGACCACATGGAATGACACAAAACAAGCCTCAATAAATTCAAGAAAATTGAAATTATATCAAGCATCTTCTCAGATCATAAAAGCTTGAAATTGGAATTCAGTCTCAAGGAAAAGCTAAAAAACATTCAAACTCACAGAGGATGAAAAACATGCTATTAAATAATGAATGGATTAACAATGACATCAAGGAATAAATCAAATAGTTCTTGGAAACAAATGATAATGAACACACAACAACCCAAAACCTATGGGATACAGCGAAAGCAGTCCTGAGAGAAAAGTTCTTAGCAATACAGGCCTACCTAAAGAGGATAGAAGAATCCCAAATAAAAAATGTAACCCTATAGCTACAACAACTAGAGGAACAAGAACAAACAAAGCCCAGAGTGAGTAGAAGGAAGGAAATCATCAAGATCAGAGGAGAATTAAGTGACAGAGAGACTAATCAAACAAATCAAGAGATCAATAGAACCAGGAGTTGTTTCTTTGAAAAGATAAACAAAATTGACAAGCCTTTAACCAGGCTCATCAAGTAAAAAAGAGAGAGGACCCAAATAAGTAAAATCAGAAATGAAAGAGGAGAAATCAGAATTGATACCATAGAAATACAAAGGATTGTAAGAAATTTCTACGATCAACTGTATGGCAAGAAATTTGACAAACTAGATGAAATGGACAAATCTCTGGAAACATATAATCTTCCTAAACTGAATCAAAATGAAGCAGAAAGCCTGAAAAGAATGTTAACAAAGAGTGAAATTGAAGCAGTAATCAAAAACCTCCTGGCACACGAAAGCCCTGGACCGGATGGTTTCACAGGTGAATTTTACAAAACATTTAGCAAAGAACTAACTCCTATCCTTCTCAGATTATTCCAAAAAACCCAAGAGGAAAGACTCCCAAACTATTTCTGTATAGCCATATTACCCTAATTCCAAAACCAGGTCAAGATATAACAAAGAAAGAAAACTACAGGCCAATGTCGCTGATGAACATAGATGATAAATCCTCAACAAATATTGACAAACTGGATCCAGCAACACATTAAAAAGATCATACACCATGATAAAGTGGGATTCATTCCAGAAATGCAAGGATGGTTTAATATTTGCAAATCAATAAATGTAATACACCACATAAAATGAAAGAGAAAAATCACATGATCATATCAATAGATGCTGAAAATGCATTATATAAAGTACAACACCCATTTATGATGAAAACACTCAGGAAAGTAGGAATAAATTGAGCATACCTCAACATAATAAAGGCCATATACAAGAAAAGTGAAGCCAACATCATACTCAATGGGCAAAAACTGAAAGCATTTCCCCTGAGATCAGGAACAAAACAAGGATTTCAACTCTCTCCACTTCTATTCAACATAGTGTTGGAAGTTCTAGCCACAAGAATCAGATAAGAAAGAGAAATAAAAGGCATCCAAATTGGAAAAGAGGAAGTAAAACTGTCATTATTTGCAGACGACATGATAGTGTACATAGAAAACCCTATAGACTCCATGAAAAAACTACTTGATCTAATAAGTGAATTTGGTAAAATAGCAGGGTACAAAGTTAATATTTAGAAATCTAAGGCATTTCTGTACACCAACAATAAAATATCAGAGATAGAAACTAGAAAAAAAATCCCATTTACTATATCAAAAAGAAAAATAAAGTACCTGGGAATAAACTTAACCAAGGAGGTAAAAGACCTATACTCAGAAAACTACATAACACTGAAGAAAGAAATGAAGGAAGATACAAATAAATAGAAGCATATGCCGTGTTCATGGATGGGAAATTCAACATTATTAAAATGTCCATACTACCCAAAGCAATTTATATATTCGATGCAAGCCCTATTAAAATACCAGTGACATATTTCAGAGACCTAGAGCCAATACTTCAAAAATCTATATGAAACTAAAAAAGACCCTAAATATTTAAAGCTATCTTGAGGAACAAGAATACAGTAGGAGGAATCACAATACCTGATATAAAACTATATTACAAGGTCATGGTAATCAAAACAGTGTGGTACTGGCATAAAAACAGACTTATAGATCAATGGAACAGAATAGAGTCTCCAAAAATAAACCCAGGTCTATATGGTCAACTAATATTTGACAAAGAAAGGGGGAAGGAACATCAAATGGAGTGACAAGATTCTCTTCAACAAATGGTGTTGGGAGAACTGGACAGGGACATGAAAAAAATGAACCTAGACCACCAATTCACACCATACACCAGAATAAACTCAAGATTGATCAAAGACGTAAGTGTAAGCTGTGACACCATAAAAGTCCAAGAGGAAAATGTAGGCAGGAAATTTTCAGATAACCCATGTAGCAATATTTTGTCTGATATATCTCCTAAGGCAAGGGAAATAAAGGAAAGAATAAGACAGGCAACCCAATTAAAAAATGGGCAAAGGACCTGAACAAACACTTCTCCAAAAAGAACATACAGAGTCCATAGGCATATGAAAGAATGCTCAACATCAGTAGCCATCAGAGAGATGCAAGTAAAAACCACAGTGAGATACCACCTTACACCAGTCAGAATGGCAATCATCAACAAATCAACAAACATGTGCTGATAAGGATGCGGAGAAAAGGGTACCCTAGTACACCATTGGTGGGAATGCAGACTGGTGCAGCCATTATGGAAAACAGTATGGAATTACCTCAAAAAACTAAAAATGGAACTGCCTTTGGAACCAGCAATTCAATTGCTAGGATTATATCTGAAGAATCCTAAAACACCAATTCAAACGAAGCTATGCACCCCTATGTTCATAGCAGCACTATTTACAATAGCCAAGTGCTGGAAACAACCTAAGTGCCCATCCATAGATGAGTGGATCAAAAAACTGTGGTACATTTACACAATGGAGTACTATGTAGCAGAAAGAAAGAAGGAACTTCTACCATTTGCAACAGCATGAATGGAACTAGAGAGAATTGTGCTTAGTG